>NC_090826.1:163460950-164085950 GCF_028021215.1 Eschrichtius robustus
GGCAATTTGTGCCAGCACTTCCTAGCCATCACCCTTGGGAAGCCTTTTCTATTTCCCCACCTTTTCCTAGACTCGGAGCTCTCAGGGCGGCTCCCAATGACCCCCTCTAGAGGGCTTTCCACCTGCCTGTCGTCTAAGTCCTTCTCCAGTTGTTCCTGCCTGTCCCAGCCCCAGATCTAGAAGATTCTACCACTGGTAGTCACTGGGATGAGATTTCTAAGTGGCTGTATTAGTCTGCTACGACCGCTACACCAAAATACTATAAACTGGGTGGCTTAAATGACAGACAGTTATTTCTCACAGTTCTAGAAACTGGGAATTACAAATTCAAGGTGCCAGCTGATTCAGTTCCTGGTGAGAATCCTCTTCCTGGCTTGCAGACAGCCCTCTTCTTACTGTGTCCTCACAGCAGAGAGAAAGAGAGAGCTAGCTTTCTGGTCTCATCTTATCATCCCACCCCGAGGACCCCACTCTCATGACCTCATCTAAATCTAATACCTCCAAAGGCCCACCTTCCAACACCATCACACTGGGGGTTAGCGCTTCGACACATACAATCTGGGGGGACACAGACATTCAGTCTGTAACAGCTGCCCCTTCATCTAGTCTGCTTCCTGATCTCCAGGCCAGGAAGTGCTAACAACGTGGGATGAGGCCACCCTTGGTCTTCCCTGAACACCTCGCCCCTCCATCCACTTTTCTTACTGCCTTTGTGGCTTCTGTTGTGTGCTCACCTCTCCCATGAGAGTCGAAGCCCCTTTGAGAGAGGAATTGATGATAAAAGCACTTACTGAGCATGTACCTACTGTTCTAAATACATTGTCACTTAATTCTTATGGCAATCTGTGAGAGAGACATGAATTGTTCCTATTTTACATCCACAGAAAGCTCAAGTTTGGAAGAAGTAAGTAACTTGCGCAAGGTCATGCCCCAGCAAAGGCTTATCTCAGACTAGAATTGAAGTCTCTCTACAAAACTCTTGGTTACTTTCTCCCCTGAAAGCAGGAACCTCCTTTTAGTTATCTTTGTATTCCTGCTCCTACTTGTAGCACCTAGCACGGTGCTGTATATGTTGTATTTACTTATATACTCGTTAAATAAAAATTAAAGAATGTGCATCCTACATTCACTCCATCAGATTTTTAAAAAGTGTACAGTTGAGTAATTTTAAGTATATTCACATTGTTGTGGATGAGATCTCCGGAACTTTTTTTCATCTTGCAAAACTGAAACTCTGTACCCATTGAACAACTCCCCATTTCCCCTTCCCCCAACCCCTGGCAGCCACTATTCTACTTTCTGTTTCTATGAGTTTGATTACTTTAGATGCCTCATCTGAGTGGAATCATGCAGTATTTGTCTTTTTGTGACTCTCTTATTTCACTTAGCATAATGTCCTCAAGGTTCATCCATGTGGTCACAAAAGCAAGATTTCCTTCTTTTTTATGGCTGAATATTATTCCAACATATATTCCACCAGGTTTTATAAATGCCCTATCTCATCAAGTTGCTTTCTTAACACCCCTTCTTAATTTCACTTCACTCACAGAAGAGCTTTAATAATACGACCACTACCCCCACCAGCTGTCGAGCTCTGGCACTGTGCGAATTGATCCTCTCACTCTGTGCTCACGATAACCCTTGAAGGTCATTGTTGTGATCTGTAGGTGAGAAAACGGAGGCCAGGGAGATGAAATAACATATTCAAGGTCACAGGACTTCAAAGTGCAGCAATCTGGATCTCTGATGCTCTTCCAGGCTCCTCTGGCTCTACAGCGTGCTGTCCTCCGTTAATCTGTACTACCTCTCAGTGAGTGACATAACAGAAAGAGACACTGAGGACCAGACACATGAGGTGACACCAAGGATGCTCTGCCCATTAGCTGCAGAGATGGGGTGGACCCCTGAATTCATGACTCCTGGCCCAGGGCTCTCTTCCCTGCTCACCTGCCACCCACCTCACCAGGCCATTCCCAATCTAGGTGACCTGTGGGTGTGACTTCTTCCTCAATCCAAAGCCCATACCTTCCTCAAGGCCCAGATCAAGACTCACTTCTTCCTGACCAAACGCTCCCACTGACATTCCTCGTACTTTGCTTCCCTTTTGCTTTGCATGGACAAATCCAGTACATTCTCGCAGGTAGTGTTATATACTGCTTTATGATCCTCCAAGGAAGGCTGCACGCTTCCCTTCCCACCATACCACCTAACAGCATCCTGGGGATGTGGCTGGCCCTTGATAAATGCTTTCTGACCGGATGCACCATAGAACTATGCAATTTAAGAGCCTCCTTAGGGAACATCTGGCTTAACACTCTCATTTTCCAGTTGAGAAACTGGGTCCCAGAGACATGTAGTGACTTGTCTGGTTACAGAGCTAATTAGTGAAGACTCGGGCCGGGAGCCCAGTCTTCTGTCTCCTGGTTGGTGCTCTCCTGCTGCTCTGGGTGCTGGGCCCCATCTAACCAGGAGACTTTCGCATTTCTCTGCATCAGAATTGAGGCCCTAAGTGGGCAAACACAAGGAAAGAGAGGTTAAATCCTACATTCAGTCATTTTAAGGGGATATGAAAGTACTACTTTTTAATTTCTAGAAGGGAAGAAAAGATGAAAAGGAATACTGAACAGAGAAAAATAAAGACTAGTGAAAAATTCCCAGTTCTTATACAGATATTAAATAGCTGAAAGACAAGATAGACTCTCACGGTCCTTCTTCCTCTGCCCCCCTCCCACCCCAATATTGCTTGCTTTTAAGGAAGGCCAAGGAGAATGCAATTCTCTCCAGGGTAAAGTGTGAAAATCTAGAGGGGACATTAACATTTTATGACCTCAACATTTTTAATAAATTAACTTTATTAAAGGATCGCTGGTTCTTTAGTACCTTGAAAATGAAAGGTACTACGCCTTCTAGAAAATATATATTCACCCCATTTGCAGGTTTGCTGCATTGCTGCAGCTACCCACATCTCTCTTTCCACTACAAGGAAAGGAAATCATACATTTCTGTAGCGTTTTATAGTTTATAAAATATCTGAACACATTATTTTTTTAAATGCTTATTCTGATAATAGACTTGGGGGATTATATAATGGAGGTATTATTTATTTAATCCACAAATGATTTTTGAGAGCCTACTGTGTGCTGGGCACTATTCTAGGCCCTAGGGATACAGGATTACACAAAGCAGAGGAAATTCCTGCTCTCCTGGAGATTATATTCCAATTAGCTCCCCTTTCACGGATGAGACAACTGAGTCTTAGCGGTTAAGTGATTTACCCATGGCTGCCTGGTTAATGAGCAAGAGGGCTGGGGCTTGGATCAAGGCTTAAGAGGCCAGCTCTAGCTCTCTCGGTTCCAGAATACTCCTGCTTTATGTGAACAGGGGTTTGTTTTCTCTGAAGTCAAGCGTCTCTATGTTCTCTATGTTCTTTCCCTCAACTGTGGGATACAGCTGTGCACAGCAGTTGGTCCTTAACACAACCTGAGTGACTGCCCAGAAAAGGCTTCTGTTTTTCTCTCTTAAAAGATGATATATAACAACTGGATATCTACATGAGGTAGGTTGGGCCCCTACACCTCATTCCATATAGAAAAATTAACTCAAAATGGATCAAAGACCTAAATATAACAGCGTAAACTATAAACCTACTAGAAGAAAACACAGGCATAAATCTTCATGGCTTTGTATCAGGCAATGGTTTCTTAGATATGACACCAAAATACAAGCAACAAAAGAATACATAAATAAATTGAACATCATTAAAATTAAAACTTCTGTGCCCCAAAAAAAGAAAAGAAAAGATAATCCATAGAATGGGAGAAAATACATGCAAATCATATATGTGGCAAGGAACTTATCTCTAGAAATATATAAAAAACTATTACAATGTAATAATAATGTAAAAACAATAATGTAAAGACAAACAACCCAGTTAAAATACAGGCAAAGGATATGAATAGACATTTCTCTATAGAAGAAATAATAATAGGCAAATTGAAACCACAGTGAGATACCAATGCACACCCACTAGGTTGGCTAGAATCAAAAGACAGATCATAGCAAGTGGTGGCGAGGATATGGAGAAAGTGGAACCCTCATATATTACTGGTGAGAATGTAAAGTTATGTACCCACTTTGGAAAACAGTTTGGCAGTTCCTCAAAATGTTAAACACAGAGTTACCACATGATCTAGCAGTACCACTCTTAGGTATATACCTGAGAGAAATTTAAAAACGTCCATATAAAAATCTGTGCAAATATGTTCATAGCAGTATTATTCTTAATAGCCAAAAAGTAGAAAGAGCCCAAAGATCCATCAACCAATGAATGGATAAATAAAATTTGGCATATTCATAAAATGGAATATTATTTCTCAATAAAAAGAAATAGAGTACTAATACATGCTACAATATGGGTGAACCTTGAAAATATGCTAAGCGAAAGAAGCCAGTCACAAAAGGCCACCTACTGTACGATTCCATTTACATAAAATGTCCAGAATAGGCAAATATAGAGAGACAGAAAGCAGATCGCTAGCTGCCTAGGAACTGGGGACTGAGGGGATTGTGGTGTGACTGCTAATGAAAATGTCCTAAAATTGCATAAAAAAGATAGTTGCATTTTATAATCTGTAAATATACTGAAAGCCATTGAGTTGTACACTTTAAATGGGGAATTGGATACTATGTGAATTACTCTCAATAAAACTATTTAAAAAAGAAAAGATGATGCGTAACCTAGTATGAAGAAATACTGAGAGCGGGTGAAAGATGACCCCAATAGCTAGGTGTATAAGTGAGCAGGCAACTAGCCTGGGCACCACCTTACCTTTTATCTTCTGTAAACCTATAGAGAATGATCCTCTGGGGAACTTTCTGAGCCAAAAAATGTGTGACAGAGTGTAGTCGGCAAATATTGCCCAGACTACCACAGAAAGTAGAAAGCTTAGAGATGACTGATTTTCCTGGCAAAACCCAGCCACTGATAAGGTTTACAACTCACTATGGTGGCACAAGCTGTATGCAGATTCACAAATCTTTCATTTGAGATTGCCAACACCTGCCTTTAAACTAGAAGAGACAGGTACTTCTTTCTTCTTCCTCTCCAAATGTCACCCCACAGGCTCACAATGCCTGGACTGAGTTACACAATTGTCCTTTAGAGTAAGATGTAGATTCTTGGTGGGTGGCCTCTTAGCCCACATCCCTGCCCTTCTTTCCCTCTTTACATCACAAGAGTTGGTCTGGTTTCTCTCATCACAAACAGCGGTATCAACAACCCCGTCCAAATTCCACAGCTTCTTAACCAAACTTGAGCCAATCCCAAGTAAACAGTACTTGAACTTCAGAAGTCTGGGTCCACAGGTTTGTGTGAATGACACACTTCTCAGTATTTTAGCCAGGGCCCACCCTCAATTACTGGTTTTCTGTAATGACAGTACTCTACCTTATTGAGGGTAATAAATGCTTGTCCTTCTCAACAGAGCTACACACAGGACGGCAAATGATGAATTGGCTAAAACACAGCTGCCCTGTATAGAGTGATGGAACTCTAGCCATGACATATACAAAGAAACTAAGTGTCTTTCCTCATCTTCACCAGTGGGAAGGAGCTAGCACTTAGCTAAGACATCTATCTGATAAGTACCCTCCATCCATGGCTATTTTGGGGCAAAGCATGTGCCTCAGTAACTTTCTCTCTCATTTGTTATTCTGCCACAGCAGGGGCCAACGCTGCCCTTACCACCTTGCCCCAGAAGAGCCATTAATAACTTGAGGTTTCCATCAGCTAGAAACATACCTGTCATGCAGCCGCTTTACTGCATCACTCACACAAAGGTTGCCAAGGTCTGGACCGAGTCCAACAGAGTATTTTTCATTTGGTTGAAGTTGTTTTCAATGTTTTCTTGTTTCCCAGTGATTGAAGGTCAAGTCTGGAGCAGGAGACTGGATTAATAAAGCCCTGTGAGGGGAACTGCGGCAGTGACACGTTTAACCCTTCATTCACCAGAGAAGAGAAAACTGCCAAGCAAGGCTCTGAGGACAACAACCTTCAAATGGGCCCTCAGTAACCTGGTGCTGACTCTGGAGAAGGCCAAGGTTTATGAATGTGTCTGTGTCTGTGATGGAGGCTCACAAGTAGGGCGTCTTGAATTGAAAACCTTGCCAGACATCACCCAAGCCAGTGTTATGGGAGCAGAGCTTGTTTCTTCCCTCAGTGATGGATGTGAGTTTCCTAGAGCTCACTGCTTTCCTTGAGGGAGGGAGGAAAGGCCTTGTCAACTCTGTGTACCTCCATGTTTTTTAGCCGTATTGTATAATGAATGGGCAGGTCTGGGGCACCCTTACCACATTCAAAGAAGCTGAAAAGGATCTTTATGTCTCATCTGACTTAATGTCTGGCTCAATAATCAGCCAAGAGGTTGGGTCTCACTTTTTAGGGGTCATTTACATGCGGAGCCCCTCTGGGTTCAGAAACTCTCAATAAATCAGTGTGTGTATAGCACACTCATTCCCAAACTTAACAGCTATAGTTTTGGTAGCCTTTAGGCTGAGAATTCATCCTGTGTCAAATGGAGAGGCAGTAAATAGGGTAGAGCACTTTTACCCAAGTAATCTCCATGGAACCCCAGGGTTCCATGGGCAGTTAAGTACTTCACCTCTGCTTTATTCTGGGATTCTAAGGCATCGTCAATTGTAAGCTCCCCATTGATTTAACAGCAGTTTTTTGAAGGTATGGGGAGAAACATCTGATTACAAGAACAAGCAATTTGGTTTTAAATTATAAGAGCTTACATTTACCTATA
The DNA here is from genome assembly GCF_028021215.1 of Eschrichtius robustus. Taxonomy (NCBI): domain Eukaryota; kingdom Metazoa; phylum Chordata; class Mammalia; order Artiodactyla; family Eschrichtiidae; genus Eschrichtius; species Eschrichtius robustus. The sequence continues at coordinate 163,467,757 of NC_090826.1, forward strand.
CAGGTACTTATAGACGCCCTTCTTCAATATCTCAGTAACAGTTTGTATCTAATCATTCTTGCCTTCAGATTCTAACGGTTTTCTGAGTCACTTTTGACCTTTAGAAGTCATCTTAAATATCACGGTGATGAATTGCTTTTTATAAACTTTTCATGATCTTGATTTCTTTTGCACCTTTAGGACAAACAACATAACTGAATCCTATAAAGGAATATTAGATTCACGTGCCTTTTCTTTTTGATAAGTTTATAGTTTCCTCTTTTCCTTAACTGAATAACATGTCACTAGAAGGTATCAACTTCCTTAAGTGTCAGCTGGAAGCTTTTGATAGATGCTTGGAGATGGAATTAAGGTTCTTCATAATGAAGGAATCATCATTTCAAGAACTGGCACACCGTCTTCTCATTTCGAAACTTCTATGATCCATTTCTTGAAATCTGGCAATTTCTATCACCTTTAACTACACTACCTGGGGTGTGGCAGAAAATTTGCCTTTACCATGCTACTTTATAACAGTCTTTTCTTTCTTTTTTTAAAAATTTATTATTTTTGGCTGCGTTGGGTCTTCGTTGCTGCACGTGGACTTTCTCCAGCTGCGGCGAGCGGGGGCTGCTCTTCGTTGCGGTGCGCGGGCTTCTCATTGCGGTGGCTTCTCCTGCTGAGGAGCACTGGCTCTAGGCGCGTGGGCTTCAGTAGTTGTGACGCACGGGCTCAGTAGTTGTGGCTCGCGGGCTCCAGAGCGCAGGCTCAGCAGCTGCGGCGCATGGGCTCAGTTGCTCCGCGGCATGTGGGATCTTCCCGGACCAGGGCTCGAACCTGTGTCCCCTGCATTGGCAGGCGGATTCCTAACCATTGCGCCACCAGGGAAGCCCAGTCTTTTCTTTTTAAAAACACATTTTGTTTGGGGATAATTTTAGATTTATAGAAAAGTTGCAAAGATAGTACGGAGTTCCCATAAACCCTTCTCCAGTTTTGCCTGTTGTTAAGATCTTACATTACCAAGGAACATTTGTCATAACTAAGAAAGCTATGTTGGCATACTACTGTTAATTAAGTTCCAGACTTTATTTGGATTTTACTAGTGCTTCCGCCAATGTCCCCTCTCTGTTCTGGAATCCAATTCAGGGACAACAGTGCAGTCAGTTGTCATGTCTCCCCAGTCTCTTCTGGTCTGTAGCAGTTTCTCAGTCTTTCCTAGACAGTCTTAAAGAGCATTGGCCAAGTATTCTGTACAATGTACCCGGATCTGGGTTTTTCTCATGACTACATGGGGCTTATGGGTTTTTGTAAACAGTATCAGAGGGGGCATGATAGGCACATGGCATCACTGACGACGCTCATCTACTTGGTTAAGGTGTTGTTTGCTTGGCTTTTTCCACTGCAAGTAATAGCCTTTCTTTCGTTCTTTCTTTTTTATATAACAATCTTTTAAAAGGCATTTTAAGAGTCAGTGAAAGGATCTAAGTTAAAATTTAACCTTGGTGCGCTATTTTAAGAACTCACTCGAGGGGCCATGAGATGAACAGGTCCCTGGGAAGAGTAAGTCCCGACATTCTGTGCAGGCGGGGCGGCCTCAGCACATCTGCACCCCCTGCTGGGTGCCAGGCAGGTTGTTCTGACCTGGGCCGGGAGGAGAGGGAGGCTCTGGGCACACGCACTCCTGGGTCTTACCTGCAGGACCCTGAGAATGAGCGCCTCCTTAAACCTTGCACCCTACACAGTTCACTTGCCTCACCCTGCTTCTGACACTGATTCTAAGATTTACTCCAAGTTTAGACACGAGAATGTAGAAAGATGTACTCTTTATTTTAGGATGAAGTGTACTGTAGAGGCTCTGGGATGTCCTGCAGTACCTTGTTTAACCCACTGCTTCTCGAATTAATTTGATCACTGAGTCCTTTTTTTCACTTAAGAGGCCTTTCTCCACCTAAACCTACGAATACTCTTGGGGAAATGAGAATAGAGGGGAAGGCAGTGGACCGGGTCCAGCCACCTGGGCTCTGGACCGGAATCTGCCTCTAGTGCCACCTGCCTGATGTGACCAAGTTTCCTCGTAAAGAGATGCTCTTCAGAGCCTCTGCCATCCTCAGCCACATTTCTGATGTGTTTAAATGGATTTCTTTGACCTCTCACTCACCCCAGGAAGGCTGTGCTTGCACTTCTGTGAGCTGTAGAAGGTCATGCTGACAGTCCTCTGGGAGTGGCTGACCCCTGTCACCATGCTGGGGAGTAAAAACCATCTAGATGGGCAGCCGAGCACTCAAAGGCTGACCCCTGCGAGAATCGTTATCAGAATCACTCACTGCTCCACCGTGAAGGCCGGCGGGCTGCAGCTAAGTCCTGCCCTCCACCCCAGCCCCCCATGAACCTTTCTGTGCTTTAACTGCCAGGACTCATACACAACCTTAATAGAATGCACTCCTGTTCTCTGATACAGGATCTTTAACATCTTCTGAAGAACACTGTACTGGCAGGCTACTAGGCTGAAAATTTAGGAAGCAAATTACGATAGCCAACCTCATTTCACAGTTTTGAGTAGCCCCGATGGAGCAATCTTCCCTTTCAGAAGATCACAGCAACGTCCTGAGTAATGATGGTTCAGCCCACAAGCGGGAGACCAAAGAGGGGGATCTAATGTCAGGCTCTGTCTCGGCTACTGACAAGGACTTTTAGGACACGGGGTTATATTTTTCCTACTAAATGACAGTAGTATTTAGCAGCATGTGTACATGCAGAAACAGGTGTAAAGGGCCATCCATCAAATGAACAACTCATACAGGGAGTCTCTGGGGGAAAATCCCACATTATGGGAATGGGAACCTTTTCAGCTATATGACAAGGTGAGCTTAGAGATCAACAAGGGCAGCTATTCACTTTATTTTTAAAAATCTGTCATCTTTTGTAAAAAGAAGAATGGTATGGTAGAAAAGATACGAGACTTGGAGTTGAATGGTCCATGATTTAAATCCTGTCTCCTGAGGCAAGTTTCTTAACTTCTCTGAGTTTCAGTTTTCTCATCAGTAAAATGGGGATAAGAACACAAGGACGACGGTAAGGATATCCTATCGACAGTGATACTCTAAGGATCAAATGAGGTAACTTGTCTAAACCGCTTTAGCCAGTGCCTGGCACAGAGAAGGTGAGTAGCAAGCACGGAATTTCCTTGCACTGCAAGCTTCCTTTTCACTGGGGATTATCTCATGGTTGACGTATACGGTATGGCCTCAAATCTGCATAAGCTGGATACTCCAATGCCCCAGCTTTGAGAAGGCCTCAAAGACAATCCAGAGAGGGAGGACGCCATTTAAAGCAGTCTCTGGACTGTGCAGCACGATCAGGACAGACACCAGTGCCCTGAAGCAAGTCCAGCGGAACAACCCGCTATTACCCAGAGCTAAGGCGTCTCGCTCTCTCTCGACATTATCGAAGGCTCTTTCTCCCTCCTTCTCCTGTTCTCTCTCTGCCCACATTTTGTTAGCATTTATACTGCTCACGGGCAGGAATCAAAAGGGCAGCTAAGACTTGTATTACCCTTGTAGTCATACCCAGTCTGCTCTGAGCGAGGCGGGTTTTAAGCACAAGTGGGTAGATTAACGTGCATAGATTTCAAGGTCCAAGGTGGTCCAGGGATCGTTGCTCTGGATGGTGCCTGGTGACTAGACTGTGATCAACAATTAGCTTAAGGCTTTGATTTCTGCTAAATACAGGTGTCCTTGGGAAAGCCAGCTCATAGCTTGCCAGTCAAGAGACGCCAGCAGGGCAGAAGGATCTGAGAGTGGGTTTAGAAGGAGAGGGCTATAGGGAGACAGCAGCGAGGCCCTGGCCCCTTAGGGGCTACAGGAGCCACCAGTGGGGGGAGAGGGGAAGGGGTACGAGAGGAATGGCATCAGATACGAAGGTGGGGACACCACAGACTAAGTTTGCTGCACAGATGCGCCCAGCACCAGGATCAACGAAACTAATTCCTGAATTAACCTTCGGGGGAAGTGACAGACCTCGGTTCTTCATCCTTTCTGTTCTTCTCTCTCCAGGACTGCGGATGTAGGTGGCTTCTTGTTAGGCAGGGATGTCTCCCTGTTTTCACTGGTTTGGTCCTCTACACGGCATCTAGGAGGTGCCTTTGTAGCACAACACCTGAGCCCATGCGGTCAGGCTCCTTCGGGCCAGACCAGAAGCCCCCGGCTCCTGCCAAATATTAGCCACCCCGCAGGGTGTGACCCTCACAAGGGTCTCTAAAGCTACTGGGAAAATACCTTTTGTCAAAACCCAATTCTGGCCAATTTGGTTAGTTTAAATACTGCTGTGGCCAGGGGACAAGGATGACACCATGTGGGTTACATATAAACAGACGCCGGAGACCTAAGAGGTGAGACGGGATAAAGCCAAAGCCGTGACTCAGTCCAAGATGGCCTGGCTTACGCTGAGCTGAGCTGAGTGAGGCTGGTTTTCGACAAGGCTGGACCTGAATCCCTGCTGCTCCCTTACCTCGGCCCCTGCACTTTCCCCCTGCTGCCCGGCCTTGGACGCACACCCTGCAGCGTTCAGGGGCCGGCCCCGAGGAGTGATCTTTTCTCGCAGGACATCTTGAGAGCGATGTTTATGCGTTGATGCAGGTTAATTCCAGGCTCGTCCAAAGGCCACCGAAGGTGCTAACGCTCTGAGTCGGTGGGCTTTACGCGTTCCATCTGCTGCTGAGCACCTCGCAGTGGTGCACACTTCCAGTCGGCGGACTGGCCTAAGTGTTTTCAGCTGCTGACAGATGAAAGCTGGCCTTGCTGGCGGCGTACATTCTTCCGTTTGCACACATGCTCTTATAAGGCAGTGGAGCTCAGCGCACACTCACTCATTCGCAGCTGGGGCGCCGCTACGGTGCTCGCAAGGATGCTCCAACTTGGACACACGGGTGACTCCAGTGCCTCATTTTGTGTTTTTACTGTCACCAGTGTTAAGGAAACCTTGACAGAGCAAAGCCAAAAGAAAGGTGTGCCTTGAGAGAAGCCCTGAGAATCAACCTTTGAAGGGGCAACTTTGTCTCTGATTTGCCAAGGAACTGGGGCGTCAAATAGGAGCCTATGACCCAATTCGACCCCCATCCCAAGTGATCAGACTTTGTCAGGAGCTGGGGTGATTTTTCAAAATATTTAATAACCTGCAACATGGCGCAGTCCCTAACCAATCGGAACGATGCCAGCCTTAGCGATGGAGCAGGTCCCAGAAGGAGTGTAGTGCACCCCCCTTTTTGGTTCCTGGATGATGGGAAAGTTTCAGGACAGGAGCCTGTGTAGCTGCACAGAGGGTCTGGGGCAGTGACTGCTTGCCAACTGGGAAGAAATTATTTTCATGCTATTACGAGCACTAGTCAGCACCAAGTCGAGGTGATTCTCGGGCCTATTAAGGGTTGGGGGTGAGGGTGTGGACACGAGGGAAGAAGCACCGAAGGAAGAAAGTCTCTATAACCTTCGCCTTTCTGATCACACCATGGTATTACCCATGGGAGTTTGGTCCCCGTAACTTGCTACTGGATCAATAACTTAAGAATAAGGAAGTTCTAGAGAGAATGAAACTCCCCCCCAGAGCCAAGTCTCACATTATTAGCCTGGGGGCTGGCAGGCCATCAGAGAGAGACTCAGACCTGAGACACTGGGAGATTTCTTCTCTGTCTCCGGGGAATTCAGTTCAATCCTCCAACAGACTGAGACCATCTCCTCCAGGCACCGCCAGCTTAGATTTCTACTCAAAACACATACACTTGTGTCTGGGGAAAGGCAAGCATGAAGTATATACTTCAGTGAAAAGTTGAAAAGCATGGAGGGTTAAGTTAATTTTCAAAGAAGAAAGTCAGCGGCACAACACGATGGAATGCATGATTCACCTCTGCAGAGCAGACACTGATTCCCACCTGGGAGAATCACCGAATTAGTTGGCAGTTGAAAATATGATCTCTGACTTTTCATTAGATCTTACATTTTATTTTAAGACCGTGAAACAACACGGGATTAAAAGTCTTATTCAGAAACAGAAGTGGAAAGGAGAATTCGGTGTTTCTCTTTGTTCAGAGAAAATACTTTCAAAGGTACTCCATAACTAAAACTTAAACATGTAGGTGGAGGCGGGGGAGGATGCATGGCTTTCCTTGCTTGGTTCCTGTTGGATAGAGAGACAGCCTGTGAGCTGGGGGGCAACAGACATCTCCCATGTATAGTCCTCACCAGCTGCCCTGGGCCCAACCCTTGCTGACAGGTATTTGCAGAACGCTCAGGTCTGTACGGCTCCCTATGACTGGTGTCCTGGGAACAGGCACCAATCAGAAGCTGTACCTCTTGCGGGGGTGGGACGGGGGGCGAGAAGTAGTGGGAGACATCATTCAAGTATGAAATGCTCTGCCACTTACCAGATGTGGGACTTTGGGCGAGGTAGCCAGCTCTCTCAGCCACAGCTTTATAGCTATAAACTGGGGCTAATCACTTCTGCTGTTACCTAGAGAGGCAGATCTAGGTTCAGGTTTTCTCATGCCTGACACTAGAAAACATAATTTTGTAGGCCTACTTTAAGGAAAAGAATGCAAAGTTAACAAATACAGGATTGAGAACAGGGTTTTAGAAGGGACTCATGCAAGTGGAGGATCCTACAATTTCAGTCTCATTAGCTCCACGGTAAGTCCACTTTTGCATACCTGCCTATCTCAGTAGAGATAAGAGATGAGGATACAAAAGTGCCTTGCAAATTGTAAGGCATTATATAAACAAATGACACTGAATTCTTCTACAAATAAATAATGTGTACTGTGTGCTAAATAGTATGCCAAGTGTAGGAGACAGAGCTACGAAGAAGACAGACATGTTCCCCCCCTCCCCTTATGGAACCCAGAGTCCAGAGGCACTGCATCATCATCTGTGGCAGGATGTCCTCTGAATCCTGAATACAGAAGTGAAGCTCATGAATACAGAAGGTCTGACTGCTTACCTGCAACACTAGCCCCTCTCAGGGCTCTCCAAGGTCCTGATTCCTACACCCAGCTTTCTGGGACTTGGGTTCTACTCAATCTCAACCTCTGCCTTCTCCTCCTTCCCAACCATTGTCTTCTTACCGACTGCCATTTTAAAACCCCCAGAGCAACAAGCCAACCCTTCTAACCCCATATTTCCAAACGTGAATGGACAGTGGTTGCCAAGGTCAGGGGGGCAGTGGGGGTGAGTGAGATTACGGGACAGAGAACAACTAAGGAGCGTAGGGTTTCCTTAGAGGGAGACAGTGAAAATGTTCTAAAATTGATGGTAGTATTAGATGCAAAACTCTGTGAATATACTAAAAGCCACTGAATTGTAAACTTCAAATGGGTAAGCGACATGGTATGTGAATTACATCTCAATAAAGTTGTAAAAAACTATGAATGGAGAACCATTCAAGAAAAGTTTAGAACACAGAAAAAGACCAGAAAAAATAAACTGAAGAAAAAAAACTTGAAGAAACTGAGATTATTCAGAAAATGGGAGGGAATATTTTAAAAGACCAATTACCCTTAGATTCGAGAAGATGTTGAGTTCAAAAAAATAAGAATCGGGAGCTATGAAAAAGAAAATTTTCAAGAACGAGTTCTTATATATTTATAAACAAAATTTTTGCTGAGATATAAAAATTCCAATAAAGGTCTGGAAGATTAAGTCAAGGATAACTCTCAGAACATAAAACAAAAGGCCCAAGACACTGGAAATGGAAGGTTAACATCTGACTACCAGGACTTTCAGGACAAAAGAACAGAGAGAATAGAGGAAATGGAATTAAAAAGGAAAAAATAAAGAAAAAATTTCTCAGAGATAAAGGAAGACAGGAGCCTTTAAAATGAAAGGATCTAGCATAAATGAAAAAAATACCCATGCCTAGATATATCAACGTGAACTTTCAGAATATCAAGGAGAAGAGCAGAGCCTAAAAACTTACAGAAAGATGAAATGGTGATCAACAAAGAAACCCAAATCCAAGTAGAATCAGAAATGATAGATCTTAGAAGACAGGGTAGCAGGCTTTTAAAATAGCCATTGAAAGTGATTTTGAACTGAGAATTTTATATTCTAATTCTCCATTAAGAACAAGAGTACTAAAGCTCCATCTAACCTAGTGGGAAATCAAGGGACATTGCCTAAAGTTGACAGAATGAGAAATAGAGATTTCAGTATGTTGTCTGAAGTTTCACAGTTAGCCATTAAAAGAATTAAATAACCTTTATACTTTTTTAATGGAAAGGAAGAGGAAGGAGAGAGGATAGTACAAGCTAGAGCTTTAGTTTTTCATAGTTAGGAGTAGACTATTTAGTTGATACACAAGAAACATAAATCAAAAAACTATTATTCAGAGGTATAAAAATAACTATCAGATGCGCTGAAAACGGAAATGTTTTTAAAGAGTTGCTCTTAAGAAGCAGCCTTGAAAGTGGGGAGGGGTGAGGCAGAAGCCTGTTGCTTTTTATTTTTAAAATGAGATATAAGGGATCAAACCCATGCCCACTGCAGTGAAAGCTCAGAGTCCTAACCACTGGACCACTGTGGAATTCCCTAAACTGCTCTTCCTAATAGCCTGGCATGAAATGTGCCTTCCTCTAATTCCAAGTCATATGTCCTAGTTCCTCCCCCTCTGGTCATGAGGAAGAGACTACCCCTGTCCTACACTACAGCCCTTTAAAGATTTGAAAACTTATATAACAGGTCTCCTTTTCCTTCTCAAAGTCTTTGCATCTTGTGGTAAAACATCTCCATTTCTCATCGGCCATTTCTCATATGATGTTGCTACAAGATTCTTCTCATTTCGGTCACTCTTAGCTAGGAACTCTCTAGACACAGTGCAATGGATGCGTGTATCCAGTCTCTTACAATTACTTACAATCATGCAACATAAGGTTGCATTATCTTTCTTGGTGACTGCACTGCACTAGTCTCCTGCAACCCCCCATATATATTAGCTAGGAGTCTTTATGTGGTATGAACCAAGAAATCCAATTCAAACAGGTTGATAAAAAAATGAAATTTATCAGCCTAAGTGTTGTGTAACTCAATACTACAGGGCTGAATTTGGTTTCAGGCAATTCTTGAACAATGGGACCAGGATCTGTCTCCATTCCTTGCCTCTGCTTCCTGAGTTTCATCTCCATTCTCCCTCTTTGTGGTCCCAAGAGACCTAACAGCCTGCATCTCCTGTGGCCATATGCTTCCTCTATCATGAGCCATAGGAATGGGCAGTTTACTTTCTTAATATTGAGAATAGAAGTCTAAGAATAGACCATCATTGGCTCTAACTGGTCTGGCTTGAGTCAGGTGACCAGGGAAATATGATTCTCTAGCTTAAGCTAATCACGCACTGCCCCTGTGGTCAATCAATCACATACAAACTACATGGCTAGGATATTTGAGGTTCTACTAAGAAAGAGAATGGAGGAATTAATGCTAGTGGGACATCCAAACATAATCCACTACAAAACACTAGAAAAATTCTCCAGCCTGTTACTGAATTTTTAATCACAAATGCAGACTTTTCCATGTATCCCTGTTTAAGTTCATCTTGTTGATATCGGCCAAACGTTTAATTAAGGAGATAATTTTGAAGTTTGGTTTATTCCCCCAAAGTATTAGTTATTCTTCTCAGCTTTGCATCCCTTGCAAATTTGATATACATAACATCTATGTATTCATCTCATTAAGTCTTTAATAAAAATGTTGACTCAGAACCAAAAAGGTGGAGCTTTGAGGCACATGCCATTACATATTTCCCAAAAGGAGACTATCAATCTGTTAATGGCTACAGTTCAGAAACAGCTATTTAAAAGGCATAAACAAACCTTACTAGCCCAATTTTTCCATCTATAGGAAATGTACCAGAAGACATTATCAAATACCTTGCTGAAATCAAGGTGCACTCTACCTGCAGCACTTCCAAAACAAATGCAGTCTTCTGGCTATGTTCCTTAGTGCCTACAGCCTGAAATAGGTAATGCACACTGGGACTGAAAAACCTTCACAAGATGTATCACATGCTGCCATCAGGCACACTTTCTTACACAACTTTTCTGCCTCAGGTAGGGCCTCACCGGCCTCCCGACCCATCTTTTCCTCTTACAGCGGACAGACTTCTTCTCAAGCAGCTTAGCTTGTGTCCTGGTCCAAGTGAATACTGCGGCCCCTTTTAAAATTCTAGGAATCTGTTCTTGCAGAACTTCATTCCTAACGCATAACTCTAATGGTACAATGCTGCTTTTTCTTTCTCTCCCACGTCATAGCTTTTTACTTACCAGCCTTTGGACTCTCTTTACCACCTGTGAATTTTTTTCTTTCCAGAATTTTTACTAGACTGACTAGTACAGTGGACAACATTCTTCTGCTTTGTCCATCATCCACCTACTCTCCATCTTTTGAATACCTTCCGTCCATTCCACACCTTGTTACTGGTAGGGCTGCCAGCATGTCATCTCCCTTGGTCCAGGCAGCGGTGGGCATGAGACCCAAAGAGGCCAAAAAAGTCCATCCAAAACACATATTTTAAAATTTGGAGCTAGAGGAACTTCCCTGGGAGTCCAGTGGTTAAGACTCCACACTTGCACTGCAGGGGGGGACACAGGTTTCATCCCTGGTCGGGGAACTAAGATCCCACATTCTGCATGGTGTGGCCAAAAAATTAAAAATTCAAAAAATTAAAACAAAAAATTGGAGCTAGAGGAAACAGAACCTTTTCTTTTGTCACAGAACTAGGAGAATGTGAACCGGAGGCTGCTGGAGGCCACCTTCTCTACCACATTGTGGGGAGACCACCTGGGTGGTAAAGAATGAAGACAACATAGAGGAATGAGCAGAGCAGAGAGAAACAGATCCAGGGAGAGGAGGAGGGAAGGGCTGAGAGGAAGAGAGACTGTATCCCTGAATTCTGTCACACCAATTCTGTCCCTGGCTGTGCAGTTACGTGGGCGGCGAACCCCCTTTCATGCTCAGGCCATCTGAGTTGGGTTTCTGTCACCTGTAACAAAAAGAATCTTGATAGATCCATGTAGTAGGAAGGCAGGGGGTAGCTGGAAAGACCACTCAGCCCGCTGTAGTGCAGTAACAATTCAGACCTTTATAACCGAGCAAACCTGGGTTCAAGCTGACTCAACTGCTCTTTTGGTAAATTACAACCAAAATAAAATAAATAAGCCTACGGTTTGAACCCCAAACTCTGCCACATACTTCTCATCCTCAGTCCCCTCCTATGGAGGACAGGACAGGCTAACTCCCTCCTCACTGTGCTGGAAAGATTAGAAGGACAAGCGAGCTGCCTGGCCCACAGGAGGCTCTTAATAAATAATAGCAATTACTTTTCAGTTGAGGAAAGCTGAAAGGTAGAGGAGAGCTCTGACAGTCCTTTCACCCATTCCTCTCACAAGATGATGCTGAAATAGCGGACAGATGCTTCTGCGGCGGCTGAACACGATTTATCTTACTTTGGGAGGATATTACGGTGATAGTCCCCATTACAAGTGAGAGCAGATTTGTTCCTCTTTAATTCTGAAGGGCAGCGTGATAGCGTGATTGGTGTTCTTTGTGCGGGAAGAGCCATTTCCAGCAGCCTTGCATTCTTTGCAGAGTGAGCGCTGTCTCCACTCCCCTCGCTGCTCCCAGGGCTCTGCCCTCTGCCCTGGTCAAGGCCGCAGCCTGCTGCCCTCTTGCACTCCAGTTTCCTAGTCCCTGGTGGGGCCACTTCCCTTGAACGTATTACACATTTTTTCCAGCCAGTGTGCTCTCATGAGCTCAAAAGCTTTGTGCTATCTGGGCCGAAGGACATTTTTCGAGCTCAAAATAACTTGGCTCTCGCAAAAACTGGGACCTATCATTTTCGGGGCCATTTATTCCCCACCTTTCATTTCTTTGAAGGACCTCTTACTGTTCCTTACAAGTGCTATCACCATTCTCTATAAGTGATCAAAAGCATGAGGCTTGATAAATCAGCTTTACTTGTGCAATTTAATTGAAGGTCCATTCATCTATCGTTGGAGAAGTTCTGAAAACTCAGTATGGACTTCACTCAAAATACACAAATAGCATGTGACCAAAAAAAATTTTTTTAATTACAAAACATGTATTTACATGAAATTGAAGTTGGTTTTAATCGATTCTTTTTGAGCCTTTCAAAGTTATATCCATCATTTCCCATTTCTCAGGCCTGCCTGATTTTCTGTTGGCTCGCTACAGGGGAAAATGGGATATTTTTTTCTCTACTTTCTCTTCCAAGAGCTGAGAAAAAGGAAAAGAGATAGCAGCTATGTAGCTTCAGGGGCAGCCAGGCAAGAGATTGATTCAACAGGAGAAATTTAATGCATCCCAAAAGATTCCCTAGGATTTGATATCCTGCTGCTTAGGGTACAATCTATTGTAATAAGACACTGAAGATTTTCTGTCAGGAAAGTCAAAGTACTCAGTGATGGCTTGTGAAAGTTTAAAAAAGAAAAAAAGTGAAACGCAATAGGAAATGTTTTTATTCTGGAAATGCTTTCTTAAATAGGAGGACAGAAGACCATTTCTCAGAGAATATACATGGGTGAACACAGAAGATGAAATGCTTTCCTGTGCAGGTACCTAATCCCAGGGTGGAGCGTGGCTTTCATCTTGCTCCCCAGGGAGGCTGTTTACCAGGAATCAGACAAATGCAACAGACAAGAAGTATGTCCTGTGCCCCGACCTAGCCTGGGGTGTCCAGAGTCGAGGTAAGTGTGGGGATGGATGACGCTGGCCCGCGGCTGTGGGATTTTCTTGTCTGAGAGGAGGAATGTGGCTCTGGGCAATGTGCTGATCTAGCAATCCTAGCACAGGGGGAGTGGGCGGAATAAAGTTCAGCAGAGGATTTCAACACTATGATCCAGGATAAAGCAGAAGGTGGGGTCTCTGAACGATGGTCAGGTGGTGGCCCTCCGGTAGCCAGGAAAGACAAACATACAGAGCTGTGTGGCCAGGAGACAGCAGGAAGCATGGGTTTCACACGTGTCCTGCTGTGCACAGCGTGTTGGGGGCAATGTGTGGGTCACCTCCCCCTCCCCAGCAGGGGCTGTACATATACCAGCAGTGCCCAGTCATCTGTGCCGCCCTTAAGTCAGGTGGGAAGACCCAGGTTGGATTAAGGCTTGGTCTGTGAAGCTGTCACCTAGGCCTGTCTGCTGTCACCGGGAGGTCTGTCAGAATCTGCAGCTCTTGTTCAAGGGCCAGAGGCCTGGGGTGGTGGCAATGGGCAGAGGAGCTGCGGCATCCAGGAGAATGGGTGGGCTCGTGGCCGCCCCTCCCCTCTTTCAGAGGGGCTGGAGGGTCAGAGCCTCATGCCAGTTCCATGCACAGACTACCCTTTATTTCTCTTTCGGAACTAAAGACACAAAGCTGGGTCATTCTCTTGCAACTAGTGGGGTCAGGGCTGGAACCACCCAGCACACTGGTCAATAAATGTCTTTACCCAAACACACAGGTGGCATCTCCAGCAAGATGGTTCGAGCGAAAGGGAAGTTAGGGTGTTTTTAGAGGAGTGGACCACTGAAGGCAAGATGTTTTCATTTCTCTGCTGCCCCAAGTAAAGTGCAGTCAGAGAAATCACTCATCCTGCTCTTCTTTATTCTCCTACCAAAAGCCTCACACTAGCTCCAGGTTATCTGGACCTGGAAACGTGAGTAACTAGGAATGAGCTCAAGTCAGTAGTTTAATAAACACACGTGCACCTGAACTGCGGCATCTCATCATCTGCACTGTTCTCGCCTCCTTCCTCTTCCTCTTTTCTCTCCTTCGCCTTCTTTTTCCTTTTGTTGTATTTCTAGATTCTGAATTAAAAGAGCCCTTTGGAATTAAACGAAGGGGCTGATATTAAACAGGTTAAATTAAGAGTGCTTGGGCCTCGATGGGCCCCTACCCCAACTGCCAGGCGGGTGGTCACTGCCCCAGTGTCAAGACAAGGGGCCGTGACTAAGAAATAACCTCACAGAACTGGCAGCAAAGAAAGAGAGGCCCCGATTAGAGGTATCAGGTAACTCGGTATTTTACACAAACATGCACACAGAGCTCAAACTCTCATATAGGGGTTTGGCCACCAAAGATACTTTAATTGAAAATTACAGTACGGAAAAAAAATGATTAAGTGGCTAAGGGATTACCGTCCACATCAGTAAGCAGAGAATAAAACATCTCTTCATTCACTGGGTGAAATAATTCTGTAAACCTCACCATGGCAGACAGATTGCAAACAAGGTGCGTGAACAGAACGCTGGGTGAAGCTCCGATTCTCAGGTCCCCTCCTGGCTGGAGACCCAGCTCTGCTTTACCTCTGGGGTCCTCCTCTGTGAGTCTGGCTGAGGAAATGTCCTACAGCTGATACCCCCAGCCAAGACCCTGCCCTCTAGGAATGAGCTTCACTGACAGGTATACGGACACAAGCATTCTCCTGGAGCAGCCCAACAAGGTCTGTGACACGGAGAGATGAGGCAACAGTAGAGCAGGCCCAGGTAAGTGCCGAGTGAGTGAGTGACTGCGCCCCGGGTAATGTGCACCCACATGCTCTGCTGGCTCTTGGACTAGACAGAAACCCACAGAAGACCAATTGTAAACGTCTTCAGAAGAAAAGCCAGCTTGAAAACAGTCGTAGAAGGTACTGCTGTGATGAAACCTTACATTTCATCAACTTATCTGCTAAAGCTTCTGAGGGAAAAGTCAAAAAATTACTGGCAAAATCAAAACGGATACGGCTGCTATGTGATAACTGGCAATCTCTGAGTTACAAACACTTAACTTGTAACTACGTCATGTACACAAACCACCAGCTGCATTTTACTGCCATTCTTCCCACCATTTTTTTTTCTGACAACAAAGCACAGAAAACGATGAGATAAAAACTTACGCTTTCACGATTTCTACCCCTTGAGGAGGACTTCATACCCCTTGCGCACTCACGTGTAAGACCCTTCGTCATTCCTGTTCTCCTGCCTCTTTCCAGGTAACTTACAAAATGTCATTCCCAGCACTATTTTTGGATAAGTAAATCAATACAAGCAAACCTCACTCTAGAAGAACAGACTTTGATCAGGAAAAGGCCCTTATATATTATGAAATGAATTTAAATCAGATATAATCAATATCATGCTATCCATTCTTAATTCTTTTGAGAAAAGAGGAACATTTTGGTGGATGGGGGACACAATTTGGTAACAGTTATCTACAGTGAAAATGTACATAACTTTTGATGCAGCAAGTTAGCATTTAGGAATTTATCATATGGATTCACCCTATGGCTTCAGTCACATCAGAACACAAGGATGCAAGTACGTGGGCTGTTAATCATAGTATTGTTTGACATGGTAAACATACATGGAGACCAGAGGGACTGATGGACAAATTATGGTACATTCATGAGATGATATTCTAGGTATCTGTTAAAAAGAATGAGGTAGACATGCAGGAGTCGATCTGCACAGATGCCCACACTTTGTCATAAAGTGAAAAAAGCAAGTTATGGAACATGAGACAGAGAGCGACCCTATTTTTTCCTTTTCTCTCCCACTAAGGAGAATTCTTGGCTTCTCCATCCCTTTTCTCCTTGTCACCTTTCCTTCCCCACCCACCGCGCCAGTAGGCATATTTAATAGATCAGGATTGGGACCGAGTTGCTCCCCAAGAAAGACAAGAAGAAGACAGAAAGTGAGGAAAGGAGGGAAAAGTGGGGCTTTGGAATATATTCAGACGAGTGCCTCACACATGGAAAAGTTCAGAAAGAAACTTACCATGGCTATCTTTAGGGAGTGGGACACAAGTGTGAAAGATGAGGATGATTTTTACCTTTCCGTCGTTTTGAAAATGTCCTTTCCTAGGAGTATGTATTATTCTTACAACAAAAATTAACAGAACGTGTGAATATATTGAAATGGACTTGAGGTCACGGGGAGGGGGAAGGGTAAGCTGGGATGAAGTAAGAGAGTGGTATGGACATATATACACTACCAAACGTAAAATAGATAGCTAGTGGGAAGCAGCCGCATAGCACAGGGAGATCAGCTCGGTGCTTTGAGACCACCTAGAGGGGTGGGATAGGGAGGGTGGGATAGGGAGGGTGGGAGGGAGACGCAAGCGGGGGGGGGGATGTGGGGATATATATATACATATAGCTGACTCACTTTGTTATACAGCAGCAACTAACACACCATTGTAAAGCAATTATACTCCAATAAAGATGTTAGAAAAAAATTAACAGAACGTGTGAATATATTGAAAGTCCTCCTCGAAGCCTTAAGAAGCCTCTGTACCTCTGTTATCAGCCTCTGGTTCCTAAAGAAAATCAACTTTAATTTGTATTCAACATAATTTAAATCTTAGTTTTCAAAACTATGTTCAGTTTTGTTTTTGTATTTCTTTCTCCTTTTTTTTAAAAAAAATTTATGGCCTACATTGATCATGCCGAGCAGACTTTCACGGGCTAGTCCAGGGGACCTCAGCGTGATCTGTCACACCTTCTTCAGTAAGAAAATGCTTTCCAAGTTCTAAACTACCAACTGGCAAACTAACTTTTGGAACCTAATTCGTCTTACAGCTGAGGTTTGACTGACTTGTATTTTTAAGTAAAATTTGGGAAATACCTTTACTTAATGTTGGTAGTGCTAACAGACAGATGACTGCATATATAATCACAGATACACACATAGATACTCTCAGGAGAAGTATTATGAGCTAATACTAAAGATTACACATTTAGTTGTATGTGAATTAATTCCAAATTGCTTTATGAAACATAAAGAACTTAATACTTTATGTTGCAGCATAAAAGGAACTTCTATTGAGTAAAAATAAATGATGGAGTGACAAGAAGGGAGCTGAGGGCAACGCGGTGATTTGGATAAAAATGGAATAATGGACACCTTCCCCTCTAAGGTCAGCAGTTAAGATTTAGCCAAGGTCAGCAGTGACAAAATCATCACTAGAGTCTTGACCTCAATCTAGTTGTTGAAAACAGTATATTAACACTGTAAAACTGTTACGGCAGATGGCAATCCAGTCACCTCTCAGTAACGCGTGCCTAACTGCCCGTGTCCTTGGCTACAGGTGGACAAAAAGCCCACCCGGAGCATTTGCCGGGAGACCGTGTAGACGGGGCAGGCCCACAGCGTGAGTTCCCTCATGCACACCTGCGGGGTGAAAACCACTGCCCACCTCGGGATTCCTACCTCACGCTCTAAGATTGTTAAAGGGCTTGCAGGGCATCTGACCTGTTAGTTCTTTATTTTCACTTTTGCCTGAGCTAAAGGGAAAAAAGGCCAAGTCTGTCGGCATCCACCCCTCTCATTTCTCTTAGCTCTGTTGGTCTGGATCACTGATAGCCCTTTCCTCTGCTACAACTTTGAAAGCAAACAGTTCAGATCTCACTCGTTTGAAGTGGATCATTGCAGATTTGATTTCTTGAAATACAGAACACCACAGAGCAACTCCTTAATAAGCTCCAGGGAGGAGAAACGGAGGGAAGCTTGGAAATGTGTCACCCAGCGTAAGAACAGAGGGTAAATTTACAGAGAGATCGTGACCTGCCCAACACCAGGGAAACATAACCAAAAGTATTCCAAACAACATGGAGTACATTCCGTGGACTTGGCCTCACTTACAAGAAAGGCCTCTTTGTTTGATTCAAGTTTAAGTCAGTGAAACTGCCAGTTAATTAAGGGGGTAAGAAAGTCCTTCAGAGAAGCCTTGGGGGCTATGGAGAAAAGAGGATTCAA
Source organism: Eschrichtius robustus (assembly GCF_028021215.1). Lineage (NCBI taxonomy): Eukaryota > Metazoa > Chordata > Mammalia > Artiodactyla > Eschrichtiidae > Eschrichtius > Eschrichtius robustus. Next base: position 163,485,497 of record NC_090826.1, read on the forward strand.
AAGTACGCGGAGAACGAGCTCCCTCAAAGGCATGTGGCTTTCTTAATGAAGCCGGGGGACCAACATATATTCCTGTGCCTGGGCGGCGGGCTCAGCGCACTTCCAGCCCCAGACGGCAGCGGGGCGAGCGGCCGCTGAGGGGGTCTGGAGGAAAGAGGATTTTCCGTCTTTGTCTCCTGGCCGGATTCCATCCGCTCACCGGGCAGCCTGTGGTTTGGCGTCCTGAGCCCGAGCCCTGAGTTCAGAGGGGTAACGCCAACTGTCCCCAACCTGCCTCTCATTGCAACACAGAGAAGGAACGAAGCCTTATCTCTTTGTATTCAATTCATATTTTCTGAGAACCCACAAGATTCATCATACCTAACAGACATTTCACGCTCATGGGAAAGTCTACAGTCCCAGCCCTCAAGGCAATCTCTTATAAGTTTGATTAAAGCTGACTCACAGTCTGGATTCCGAAGCTGTTCAACCACAAGGCACCGGGAGAAACCACCTAGAGAAGTTCTGAAAAACACCCTCAGGGTCACCCTGGTGCCGTGGCTGGCCTATGGACTTCTGCCATGCACCTGGCTGGTGGGTCTATGCCATCTTTAGGCTCTTCTCTGTCTGCACCGTGCTCCTGGCTTCCTGACCAAATGTGTCATTTCCGGCTTCCTCCCTTTGCCCGGACTGACATCCCAGATCCTGGACTTGCTTCTGTTCTTAGCGTGTTGATCCTGGTAACTTCCCAGCCCTGGTGTCTTCTGAGGCTCTTCCTCAAGTGGGGACAGACGGCGCCCTGGGCTCTGCCTCCCTCCCCTCCTTCCCTGAGGACCACTCCCCTGCCGGTTGCCCATGTTGCATAGGTCTAGACCTGGATCCTCCCTTTCCTCAGCCCCTTAGGGCTGACATCGTGTCTGCACGGTCTTCAGAGCTGGGAAACTCAGTATCTGCCTGGAATGGTGCCCCTCCTCCGCAGGGGCCTCCCCCAGCCTCCCCAGGTCCCAGATGCTTGCAGGGCACCTTCCCCGCAGTGAGTGACCTTGTTCTGTGCTGGAGGCGGCTATCGCAACCTCAGATGATGGTATATGCGTCTCTGTGCCCTTTCTTCTGGACTGATCTATCTCATCTTCCAAACGTATGTTCTTAGCCCACTGCAAACCAGGGTCCCACACCCACCCGCACCAAATTATCAGCACTAGACTTCAACACTGCCCTCCCTCCGAAAGCTCCCCTGAGTTACCAGAACGTCTAGGGGCAAAACACGCAATGGTCTGGAGGAGCTGAGGCCGGTCAAGAAATAATTCATTACCAGAGGTTCCTTCCCCTGACTCAATGACATGTTTGAGCAGGGCTGTCTCCCTGCTCTCCTGCTTGGGTCATAAGGTGATTATGAGGTCAAATGGTTCAAGTGAAGGCACCCCGGGAACCATAAAGCCCTGAGAAATGGAAGAAACCAGTACTGCTGTCAGCCAGGTGGAGGGTCCCACACCAGCGTCCTCACCTAGATCGGCAGGGCTAAGGCCACAGGCCGCAGCCCCCAGGCTACGTCTGTGCCAAGCCCCTCTCTGCTCCCCCAAACTCTGTACTTGCCTCTGCCATGGCGAGCACTGCACCTTATTACAAGCACTAGCTCCACGTGCAGACAGCATTTCATCAGTCCCTGCACACCCACAGTGCCTGACACACGGAAGGAACTTCACAAATGAGGAATGAACGCATCAATGAACCAAGGTGTGGTTTTACACACTGACTGAGAAGCAGATGGAACACTCTTACAAAGCAGCAGCGATCAGGATGATGTCAGGCTCTCGCGAGCCTCTGCCCCAAGTAAAGACACTGTATCCCTTACTTTAGCCCCTCCCCGGACTCACCTGTACGGCTCCATGGTCCGAATGCCGTAGAACAATGCCTCCTCCAGCAGCCCGAGGTTGATGCAGGCGTCCATGGCACAGTCGAGCACCTTCAGCTGGTAGATGTTGATATCGGGAAGCCGCTCAGCGTTGCTGCTTAGGATCGCCTGGCACATGGCCAGAACCTGTTCCCACTCTGTTATTAACCTTAGTTAAGGATTCATTGTCTTCATCAAGAAAAAACAAAAGTAAAATGAGATTCTCGAAAAGGCTGAAGAGCTCCCAGGCACAGGAGGGAAGGAAGCGCCCATTATTTTGCACAGATGAGAGCTGCCTGAAAACACACTTGAGAAACAAAAACATGTAAGTGGTGTCTCAGAGAAGGAAATTCTGTTTACATCAACAAACCATCTTCCAACCAAGCCTGTGCTTTGAGGGATTAGATTTCCAGAGAACCATTCTTCCTTCCTATTCCTACATGTATTCTCTTTAAACCTAGCCATGGAATAAATGCAGCTGTTTATTAAATGAGCTAAAGAGTAAGTTAGTTCAGTTTAAAATTATTTACTCTGTTAGTTTCTGTTTCAAAAACGATCTGAAATTAAAGAAGCTTTAGAGAGACTCCTTTTAAAAAGGGAGGACCTCATTTTTGCTTCCGTGTCATTTGAACCTTGGGCATATAAGAAACCAAAAACACAACCCCAGGCACACACTAGGGGAAACAACTTAAAGAAATCCATTTCCACTGGATCTCAAATTTAAGGTTTTTGATTATAAAACAAAAGTGATTCAAGTCTATACTTAACCAAATAAAGGTATTCTTATTTTAAACCCCCAAAGTAAAAGATAAATATTAAGAACATGTGGCTTATGTACATTAATTGCAGGCAGGGGGAAAGGATGCTTTAAAAAGGGTGGGGAGAAGACCCAATCTTCACTTCGGAGCCACAATGACTTTCCGATTAACCGTGAGTCCATAACTTACTCTCATGGAGCCCAGTGCGGCCTCACTTTTTAAAACTGACGAGGCAGTCAGACGACTGAGGACGTGGTGTATGCAGCGTGCCTCGAGTCCTGCAGGTGAACTCCCTCAGAAGCACAGCTGCAGGTGAGAGAGAAGGCAGGCCCCAGGGACCTGACACAGTTTTTTCCCTTTGATGCTGTGTTAGGCACGGCCGAGGCCAAGGAGGACGCTAGGCTGGGACTGCCCAGCTCCCGCTCCTCCCTCACCTGCAACCTGTGTAGCTCCGACTTCATCTGCTTCCATAGGCTGGAATTCCACAGGGCGCAAGGTTTGCAGATTTACAGAAATGGCACAGTGTTTGACCGCAGAAGAAGCTGGATTTAAGATATACAGATTGCCAACAAACACGTGAAAGGATGCTCAACATCACTAATCATTAGAGAAATGCAAATCAAAACTACAATGAGATATCATCTCACACCGGTCAGAATGGCCATCATCAAAAAATCTAGAAACAATAAATGCTGGAGAGGGTGTGGAGAAAAGGGAACCCTCTTGCACTGTTGGTGGGAATGTAAATTGATATAGCCACTATGGAGAACAGTATAGAGGTTCCTTAAAAAACTAAAAATAGAACTCCCACGTGACCCAGCAATCCCACTACTGGGCATATACCCTGAGGAAACCATAATTCAAAAAGAGTCATGTACCACAATGTTCATTGCAGCTCTATTTACAATAGCCAGGACTTGGAAGCAACCTAAGTGTCCACTGACAGATGAATGGATAAAGAAGATGTGGCACATATATACAATGGAGTATTACTCAGCCATAAAAAGAAACGAAATTGAGTTATTTGTAGTGAGGTGGATGGACCTCGAGTCTGTCATACAGAGTGAAGTAAGTCAGAAAGAGAAAAACAAATACCGTATGCTAACACATATATATGGAATCTAAGAAAAAAAAAAAGGTCATGAAGAACCTAGGGGTAAGACAGGAATAAAGACACAGACCTACTAGAGAATGGACTTGAGGATATGGGGAGGGGGAAGGGTAAGCTGTGACAAAGTGAGAGAGTGGCATGGACATATACACACTACCAAACATAAAATAGATAGCTAGTGGGAAGCAGCCGCATAGCACAGGGAGATCAGCTCGGTGGTTTGTGACCACTTAGAGGGGTGGGATAGGGAGGGTGGGAGGGAGACGCAAGAGGGAAGAGATAAGGGAACATATATATATATGTATAACTGATTCACTTTGTTATAAAGCAGAAACTAACATACCATTGTAAAGCAATTATACTCCAATAAAGATGTTAAAAAAATAAAAAAATAAAAAAATAAAATAAATCTAAGCTAGTTCTGCCATTGGTCAGATTTGAGGTTCTGAGGACATCACCTGTGCTTTGAAGTAGGCCAGAAATAAAAATGCCTAATGTCGCTGTAAGAATTAAATAAGATACTGTATGTAAAGTTTTTAAAAAACGCTTCACGTGTTCTCTCCTGAGCCAGGCAGAATTGTGTACCTGGGACACAGTGGGAGAACATTTAGTGTCTTGCACAAGATCATACTGCTCAAATATCAGTGCGTTCCTCCTTCTTTTACTGTGCCATGACCTCCAAGCGTGACCAGCTTAAGGAAGATGGGTCAGTGGAGTAAGGTTGATGGCATTTCCCCGCCATACACCCACACCCTGCCCGACTCTCACACAGTCCAGGGCTCTCCGCCCCGCCTCCAGCTCAAAACCTCTTCCTCTGGTCCTAACACAGCATCCCCCATCCTGGACAGACGGCCCACCTGTCCTTTGCCCTCTCTCCGGCAAAATCTACCTTTTCCACCATTCAGACTCTCAGGGCACTGCTTTCCAACACATCAGTGAACACTTTTGATAAACCAATCAAGCCACTTGCGTGAGTGGGAGCTCCTATCTTTATTAACCCTCACAGGAAATATATTTTTCTTTCAGCGGGGGCCTCTGGTGTCATAATACCTTACCCCACAGGCCTGACTTCCTGGTTAGAACTTCAGGCCCCCTAACACATGGCTGAGGGCCTTTCTGTACATAACACTCTGTAATTTTAGGACGAGTCCTGTCTCTGAGGAGTTGCCTCTGGTCTCGGAAGAGGCACATTTATTGAAGAAAAGTGACTTGATGACTTTCTGTTGTACTCACCTGACGTGCATGTTTAAAGTTTGCTGCATGTGGCCCCCAGAGGCTGGGGGAAGCAGTATCTTAGGCAACGCACTGGTTTCGTAACAGACTGCCACGCTAACTTCTGTGGCTTTTCATCCTAGGATTAGATATTTGATGGATTGTCAGGAGGAATGCCTGTCTCTTACACAATGCCAGACATTTCTGTGGCAAGACTTTGACTCTATTTTAACATCATGTTGCATGACCTCCATAATTATTTGCCTGTTCATTTACATATGCTCCAACTCATTTTAAAGAGGTTTGAGGTGACAAGCCTTAGAAGTAAAAACCAGATGCAGCCGCTGACAGGAATACATCTACTTTATCCCCCAGCAAGCTGGGAGGGACCACATGACAACTTCCCTTCGAAACACTGGCAACAGTCACCTTGCAAACAAGGTAAACCTTTCCTGTAAAACACCTCAGTGAGCAAAAAAATGGAATAATTTTAACTAAGAGGCTTTTCTCCCAAGCTAATGCTGACCTGTATTTGCTCATAAATTTAGTCCCTGGCATTTTCTGGGTGTTTACCACAAGTCACTCTGCTCCAGTGAGGGGAGCAGGGCAGACAGCCCACCCAAAGAGAACAGACTATTGATGACAGAACAGGCACCTTTCTGCAGACTTTTCCATGACCATAAGACGATTGGGGGAAAAGAGAAAGGGAAACACAGTGAATCCACTTGGGAGTTAATCAACTCCTTGAGACTCAAAGACTGACAGACCACGGGCTCTTACAATCCTCCAGTGCTTACTGGGAGTGAGTCCTCCCGAGGTCCCCTCACTATTTACGCCAAGAAAATGTATTGTGAAGCAACTCCCATTGCCATTGCAGTCATGGTTGACTACAGTCATTAAATTATAAGGATTCCAAGTTATACTTTTTAGAGATGTAGGTTACGGGAGGAAGGGAATCCAGAAATTTGTTACCTTGTACACATAACGAGAGTACTACTTACTGTCCCACTAATCCTGCCTATAAATTTGGATTATCATCTAATGGTGGAGTGGAATTCATGCTGACCTTACCATATCTTCCTTAGCCATTACTGAAATTGTTGGCTGGGGTCAGGGATGCAACCTGTGACCACGGAACAGAATGAAGCTCTTTGGCTCGTGGAGAGGTCAAACCCTGGACATGGATTCATTAATACCAGGCTCCAACCAGTAAGGAAGCAATCCCACAAAACAACTCAATCCACAGGTAAAAGGATACTCCAATGTGCCTTCAGTTCTTCGATTTTTTTCAGGGATTCTTGAACTTCCTTCCATATTTGCTCATCACCAGTTAGCATATCAGCATCCTGTTCGGGCCAAATTAAAAGAACAGAGGAAGACAAATTCCTCAATTAAAAAATGGGCAAAGGATCTGAATAGATATTTCTCCAGAGAAGATATACAGATGGCCAATAAACACATGAAAAGATACTCAATATTATTAGCCATCGGGGAAATGCAAATCAAAACCACAAGGAGATATCATTTCATAACTAGGATGGTTATAATAAAAAAGATAATAACAAATGTTGGTAAGGTTGTGGAAAAATTGGAACCCTCATGCATTACTGGTAGGAATGTAAAATGGTGTAGCCACTTTGGAAAACAGTTTGGCAGTTATTCTAAAAGTTAAACACAGAGTTACTATACAACAATTCCACTCCATAGATGTATATGCAATAAAAATGAGAATATATGTTCACATAAAAACTTGTGCATAAATGTTCACAGCAGCATTATTCATAATAGCAAATAAAGTAGAAACAACCCAAATGCCCATCAACCAATGAATGGATAAACAAAATGTGGTATAGCCATACAATGGAATATTAGTTGACAATAAAAAGAAATCAAGTATGGGCTTCCCTGGTGGCGCAGTGGTTAAGAATCCTCCTGCCAATGCAGGGGACAAGGGTTCAAGCCCTGGTCCGGGAACTTCCCACATGCCGCGGAGCAACGAAGCCCATGCACCACAACTACTGAGCCTGCGCTCTAGAGCCCGCGAGCCACAACTACGGAAGCCCGCATGCCTAGAGCCTGTGCTCCGCAACAAGAGAAGTCAATGCAATGAGAAGCCCACACACCGCAACGAAGAGTAGCCTCTGCTCGCCGCAGCTAGAGAAAGTACGCACGCAGCAAGGAAGACCCAACGCAGCCAAAAATTAAAAAAAAAAAAAAAAAAAGAAATGAAGAACTAATACATGCTACAACATGGATGAACCTTAAAAAACATCATGCTTAGTGAAAGGAGCCAGTCACAAAGGACCACATATTGTATGATTCCACCCATATGAAATGCTCAGAATAGATAAATCCATAGAGACAGGAAAGTAGATTAGTAAATGACTAGGGCAGGGGGTGGTGGGTAGGGAGAACGGGGTGGGTGACTACTAATGAGTTTTTTGGGGGTGATGAAAATATTCTAAAATCAATCATGTTGATGGTTCCATAACTCTTTGAATACATGAAAAGCTATCGAATTGTACACTTTAACTGATTGAATTGTACCATATGTGAATTATATCTCAATAAAGCTTACATATATACTTATATGTATGTATGTATTTATCAGGAAGGGGAACAGAGTCAAGAGGAAGAATCATTTGTCAGGAGACCCATGGATAACACTTTTTTTTTTCTTCAAATAAATAAATTTATTTATTTATTTATTTATTTATTTATTTATGGCTGCATCAGGTCTTCATTGCTGTATGCGGGCTTTCTCTAGTTGCAGCCAGTGGGGGCTACTCTTCGTTGCGGGGCACGGGCTTCTCATTGCGGTGGTTTCTCCTGTTGCAGAGCACAGGCTCTAGGTGCACGGGCTTTAGTAGTTGTGGCACGCAGGCTCAGTAGTTGTGGCTCATGGGCTTAGTGACCCCATGGCATGTGGGATCTTCCTGGACAAGGGCTCGAACCCGTGTCCCCTGCATTGGCAGGTGGATTCTTAACCACTGAGCCCCCAGGGAAGTCCCTACACTTCAATCAAATATCGAGTTATCAATCAAAATGAAGTTAGGTAAAAGATGAGCATAGCTACACCCATGTGAACCAATGTTGACTTCTGCAAAAACTAAAAAAAAAAAAAATTTAAAAAGCAATTCAAAATGAAGGTAGGAGTTACCATTTATTCATTGTCTGTCCTCCTATTGAGTCCTCTATTTTTCCTGTATGTCCACATTTCAAGAGCTCAGTAGCCACGTGTGGCTGTGGCTACCATATTGGGCAGCACAGACAGAGAACAGTTCTATCATCACAGAAAGTTCTACTGGATGGCGCTGCTTTAAAGAGGTTAACCAAAGGGTAAGAAATTCTCATCAGACTCTACTCAAAACCAGGTGTTCCATATCCACTAGATTCTCAGTGGATGTCAGGGAGAAGAACCATTCTAGAAAGTGATATCAAATCATGGCCACCGTGGGGTGATGGTAAAGGTGAGGGAGGGAAGACTTTTTCAAACTATTAGCTCCCTGGAGATTCTTACATGCCTACTAGGGGAGGTTTATAGAATGACCCCTGTGAGAACCACTGCCAGAGTAAGCCTATGTTACTGTTGGGAAGATACATGTCACTCAAGTGTGCCAGGGCAGAAAAAAACGAGGGCCACCAAGTACCACAGAAAAGAGATCTCAAGAATGGGAGAGGCAGTGGGTGTGTGTAGGAGGAAATGTGTGCATTTGTGTGAGTGTGTCTGTGTGACAGGGCTTTATGAGTCTCTGTGTACATGTGTTGTACATATGTGTAATATAATAGGGTGGTTTTTAAAAAGACACCATAAGTGGGCCCTACTTCTTTTAGGAAATTCTAAGTAAGAACCTAGTGTTTTTTGTGTGTAAAAGGGAAATAAAAATCAATTGCTTTCAAAAGGTTAAACATCAATCTCCCTCTAAATACCTGCTCTAAGTCCGTCTCCATCTCCTGAAGCCACAGTTCCACTATAACACAAAAGCCTTTAGTAACTTCCTAGTGCCTCCCAGTTGAAGCCCCCATATTAAATCTTGACAACCATTCGACAGAGAAATTAAAACCTTTACAGACAAGCAAAAGTTAAGAGAATTCAGCACCACCAAACTCGCTTTACAACAAATGCTAAAGGAACTTCTCCAGGCAGGAAACACAAGAGAAGGAAAAGTCCTACAAAAACAAACCCAAAACAATTGAGAAAATGGTAATAGGAACATACATATCGATAATTATCTTCAATGTAAATGGATTAAATGCTCTCACCAAAAGACATAGGCTGGCTGAATGGATACAAAAACAAGACCCATATATATGCTGTCTACAAGAGACCGACTTCAGACCTAGGGACACATACAGACTGAAAGTGAGGGGATGAAAAAAGATATTCCATGCAAATGGAAACCAAAAGGAAACTGGAGCAGCAATTCTCATATCAAACAAAATAGACTTTAAATAAAGACTATTACAAGAGACAAAGAAGGACACTACATAATGATCAAGGGATCAATCCAAGAAGAAGAGATAACAATTGTAAATAGTTACACACCCAACACAGGAGCACCTCAATACATAAGGCAAATGCTAACAGCCATAAAAGGGGAAATCGACAGGAACACAATTACAGTAGGGGAATTTAACACCGCACTTTCACCAATGGACAGATCATCCAAATGAAGATAAAAAAGGAAACACACGCTTTAAATGACACATTAGACAAGATGGACTTAACTGACATTTATAGGACATTCCATCCAAAAAACAACAGAATACACTTTCTTCCCAAGTGCTCATGGAACATTCTCCAGGATAGATCATATCTTGGGGCACAAACCAAGCATCGGTAAATTTAAGAAAACTGAAATCATATCAACTATCTTTTCCAACCACAACGCTATGAGACTAGATGTCAATTACAGGAAAAAAACTGAAAAAAACACAAACACATGGAGGCTAAACAATACATTACTAAACAACCAAGAGATCACTGAAGAAATCAAAGAGGACATTAAAAAATACCTAGAAACAAAAGACAATGAAAACATGATGACCCAAAACCTATGGGATGCAGCAAAAACAGTTCTAAGAGGGAAGTTTATAGCAGTACAATCCTACCTCAAGAAACAAGAAATATCTCAAATAAACAACCTAATCTTACACCTAAAGCAACTAGAGAAAGAAGAACAAAAAAACCCCAAAGTTAGCAGAAGGAAAGAAATCATAAAGATCAGATCAGAAATAAATGAAAAAGAAATGAAGGAAACAATAGCAAAGATCAATAAACTAAAAGCTGGTTCTTTGAGAAGATAAACAAAATTGATAAACCATTAGCCAGACTCATCACAAAAAAAAGGGCGAAAACTCAAATCAACAGAATTAGAAGTGAAAAAGGAGAAGTAACAACTGACACTGCACAAATACAAAGGATCATGAGAGATTACTACAAGCAACTCTATGCCAATAAAATGGACAACCTGGAAGAAATGGACAAATTCTTAGAAAAGCACAACCTTCCAAGACTGAACCAGGAAGAAATAGAAAATATAAACAGACCAATCACAAGCAATGAAATTGAAACTGTGATTAAAAATCTTCCAACAAACAAAAGCCCAGGACCAGATGGCTTCACAGGCGAATTCGATCAAACATTTAGAGAAGAGCTAGCACCTATCCTTCTCAAACTCTTCCAAAATATAGCAGAGGGAGGAACACTCCCAAACTCATTCTACAAGGCCACCATCACCCTGATACCAAAACGAGACAGAGATGTCATAAAAAAAGAAAACTACAGGCCAATATCACTGATGAACACAGATGCAAAAATCCTCAGAAAAATACTAGCAAACAGAATACAACAGCACATTAAAAGGATCATACACCATGATCAAGTGGGGTTTACCCCAGGAATGCATGGATTCTTCAATATATGCAAATCAATCAATGTGATACACTATATTAACAAATTGAAGAAGAAAAACCGTATGATCATCTCAATAGATGCAGAAAAAGCTTTCGACAAAATTCAACACCCATTTATGATAAAAATCCTCCAGAAAGTAGGTATAGAGGGAACTTTCCTCAACATAATAAAGACCATATATGACAAACCCACAGCCAACATCATCCTCAATGGTGAAAAACTGAAACCATTTCCACTAAGATCAGGAACAAGACAAGTTTGCCCACTCTTACCACTATTATTCAACATTATTTTGGAAGTTTTAGCTGCAGCAATCAGAGAAGAAAAAGAAATAAAAGGAATCCAAATCGGAAAAGAAGAAGTAAAACTGTCATTGTTTGCAGTTGACATGATACTATACGTAGAGAATCCTAAAGATGCAACCAGAAAACCACTAGAGCTAGTCAATGAACTTGGTAAAGTAGCAGGATATAAAATTAATGCACAGAAATCTCTTGCATTCCTATACACTAACAACGAAAGATCTGATAGAGAAATTAAGGAAACACTCCCATTTACCATTGCAGCAAAAAGAATAAAATACCTAGGAATAAACCTACCTAAGGAGACAAAAGACCTGTGCACAGAAAACTATAAGACACTGAATAAAGAAATTAAAGATGATACAAACAGATGGAAAGATATACCATGTTCTTGGATTTCACAATCAACATTGTGAAAATGACTATACTACCCAAAGCAATCTACAGATTCAATGTAATCCCTGTCAAACTACCAATGGCATTTTTCACAGAACTAGAACAAAAAATTCCACAATTTGTATGGAAACACAAAAGACCCCGAATAGCCAAAGCAATCTTGAGAAAGAAAAATAGAGCTGGAGGAATTAGGCTCCCTGACTTCAGACTATACTACAAAGCTACAGTCATCAAGACAGTATGGTACTGGCACAAAAACAGAAATATAGATCAAGGGAACAAGACAGGAAGCCCAGAGATAAACTCACGCACATATGGTCACCTTATCTTTGATAAAGGAGGCAAGAATATACAATGGAGAAAAGACAGCCTCTTCAATAAGTGGTGCTGGGAAAACTGGACAGCTACATGTAAAAGAATGAAATTAGAACACTTCCTAACCCCATGCACAAAAATAAACTCCAAATGGATTACAGACCTAAATGTAAGGCCAGACACTTTAAAACTCTTAGAGGAAGACAGCGGCTGAACATTCTATGACATAAACACAGCAAGATCCTTTTTGACCCACCTCCTAGAGTAATGAAAATAAAAACAAAAGTAAACAAATGGGACCTAATTAAACTTAAAAGCTTTTGCACAGCAAAGGAAACTACAAACAAGAAGAAAAGACAGTGGGAGAAAATATCTGCAAACGAAGCAACTGACAAAGGATTAATCTCCAAAATATACAAGCAGCTCATGCAGCTCAATATCAAAAAAACAAACGACCCAATCCAAAAATGGGCAGAAGACCTAAACAGACATTTCTTCAAGGAAGATATACAGATTGCTAACAAACACATGAAAGGATGCTCAACATCACTAATCATCAGAGAAATGCAAATCAAAACTACAATGAGGTATCACCTCACACAAGTCAGAATGGCCATCATCAAGAAATCTACAAACAATAAATGCTGGAGAGGGTGTGGAGAAAAGGGAACCCTCTTGCACTGTTGGTGGGAATGTAAATTGATACAGCCACCATGGAGAACAGTATGGAGGTTCCTTAAGAAACTAAAAATAGAACTACCATAAGACCCAGCAATCCCACTACTGGGCATATACCTTGAGAAAACCACAATTCAAAAAGAGACATGTACCACAATGTTCATTGCAGCACTATTTACAATAGCCAGGACACGGAAGCAACCTAAGTGTCCATCAACAGATGAATGGATAATGAAGATGTGGCACATATATACAATGGAATAGTACTCAGCCATAAAAAGTAACGAAACTGAGTTACTTGTAGTGAGGTGGATGGACCTAGAGTCTGTCATACCGAGTCAAGTCAGAAAAAGAAAAACAAATACCATATGCTAACACACATATATGGAATCTAAAAAAAAAAAATGGTTCTGATGAACCTAGGGGCAGGACAGGAATAAAGATGCAGATGTAGAGAATGGACTTGAGGTCACGGGGAGGGGGAAGGGTAAGCCAGGATGAAGTGAAAGAGTGGCACTGACATATATACACTACCAAACGTAAAACAGATAGCTAGTGGGAAGCAGCCGCATAGCACAGGGAGATCAGCTCGGTGCTTTGCGACCACCTAGAGGGGTGGGATAGGGAGGGTGGGAGGGAGATGCAAAAGGGAGGGGATATGGGGATATATGTATACGTATAGCTGATTCACTTTGTTATACAGCAGAAACTAACACACTATTGTAAAGCAATTATACTTCAATAAAGATGTAAAAAAAAAAAATCTTGACATCCATGGCCATTCTTGATTAAATTTTTCTGTTTTATATTTCACTAGTGGCAGCTCAAATCTTAGGCTCTAGGCAAAATGTGTCACTTGTTAGACTCTGTAGTAGGCAGACACATGCATCCCCAAAGATGTCCACGTCCTGATCCCCAGAACCTGTGAATATGTTAGCGTACATGGCAAAGGGGAATTAAGTTGCAAGTGGGATTCAGACTGTTGGTCAGCTGACCTTAAAATTAAGAGACTGTCCTGGACTACCTAGGTGGGCCCAGTGGAATCACAAGGGTCCTTAAAAGTGGAAGGAGGCAGAAGAGAAGGTCAGAGCAATGTGATGTGAGGAGGACTTAACCTGCCTTTGCTGGCCTTGAAGACATAGGAAGGGACCCACAGAGCAAAGAGTACAGGCAGCCTGCAGAAGCTGGAAAAGGCAGGGAAACGGATTCTCTCCTGGAGCCTCCAGAAAGAATGTAGCCCTGCCAAGACTTTGATATTAGCCCAGTGAGGCCTGTGTGAGGCTTCTGACCTCCAGCACTGTAGATAATAAGTTTGTGTTAAGTCACTAATTTTATGATAATTGTTACAGCTGCCGTAGGAAACTAATACAGTCCCTAACATGCTTCTGCTCTTCTGGACACTGGGACTTGGTACATGCCCCTCCTGGTACCTGAAGGTAATTAATTCCATCACTCATCTATTCAATTAAAATTTACTGGGTGCCAACTGGGCATTGTTCTAGGCACTGAGGATAGAGCAGTGAAGACATCAGACAGTCACAGTGTTTACACTGAAGAGGGAGAAGGAGCATGGGATGACAGAAAACACACACACACACACACACACCCAAATTATATTTGTCAGAGGGAGAAACAAATAAACAGGGAAGAGCGATGGGGAGTACTAGTCCCAGGGAGTTTAGTGTGATCGGGGAAGGCATCGCTGAGAAGATGACTTATGAGTAAAGGAGGAGGTGAAGGAGCAGAGGTAAGAGTTCTAGGAAGAGGGAAAAGCCAGTCTTGAGGTGCAGAGGCAGAAGCAGGGCTGAATGTTCCAGGAACAGCAAGGAGGCTGGTGTGGATAGAGTTCCTGGGCTGTCGTTTGAGTGCATGTCATATTGTCCCCATTCCAACAGTAATATAGGTCTTATTCTTCTTTGATCCTACCTCTCCCAAATACCTACCACAGAACCATGTATGTAACAAAAGCTCAGTTAAATGTCTGTAGGATGGATTTGGAAGAAGAAAAGTAACATTTATTTGATAATGATCTGGATGACTCTTGTATGTATTTCAATTATTCCTCACAACATCCTTGTAGGGCATCAATACCTACAATTAACAAATGAAGCACAAGACCGTCTTAAAGCTTAAGTAACGGTTACAAATGTCCTTCTGCCCCTAACTGCCAGGGGTAAGATTCAAATTCAAGTCTGTCTGGCTCTGGAGCCCGTGCTCTTTCTACTGTCTTCGTGTTGAATTTGAATTTGTCTTTCTCCTAGGCTTGCTTAAAAGGTGAAACTCATGTTTGTGAGACAGTTAAGTTCAACACATACTCAACTCATGGTCCCTATGGTCTTCCTAGTCTTAGCACTTGGAAAAGGGCAATAAAATCCTCCAACGTGTAACCCACAGTGGAACTTGTATTCTTCCACCAAGCAGAGTGAGACCATGGCCCAAGGCAGAGCAATTTCATATGGGAATTATATTCACAGCGAAATCCCCACCATTATCTAATTAGCTGTTTTTTGGGTTGAGCCTAAGGCTTTATTTACTTAACAGAAGACCAGGCAAGTTTTGAAATTGTTTCCAAACATTCAGAAACAATAGCTCTTGGGAGCACTTTATACTGGAGCTGGACAAAGCTACATTCACTAACAGCTAGCCATCCACGCCAGGAGTGTTTCACCAAGGTGACAGTCTCCACTCACAGGTTCCCAGCGCACCTTACCTCGTTGCCATGTCCTGACCCTCCCGTCCCATTCAGTCACTTCTTCTGTAACTGTCTCTATAATGGGGTCTACCTCCCCTCTTCCCACACCAACCAGGTAGGAGGAGACCATTCACAGGGGTGTGTATGTGTGTGTGTGTGTGTGTGTGTGTGTAACATATATACACAAACAGAGAAACTACTCAGGGAAGCATAAGTTAAATCTTCTACTTTTTCACTTTGCAAATATAAGAGTAAATTAGTGTGCTCTTTTTCACAGTCCCTGACGTATGAAATTAGTAAATTTATTTCATTATTTCTTATCCAAATGTATCAAAGATGCTTGCTATCATTTAGGGAAAGAATTCCTTTTTGAACTTCAGCTTTACTATGTAAAAGGAGCTTGAATAGGTGAGTCCTGAAATTTGTTTTCAGTAGGGGGAGAACATTTTATATATATATATATATATATAATATATATATATTACATATATATTATATTATAATATATATTATAATATATATTATATATGTTATATATATGTTATATAATATATTATACATGTTATATGTTATATATATGTTATATAATATATTATATATGTTATATATATGTTATATATATATGATATATATAACATTATATATATATATATATAAAATAAAAGGTACTATTGCTGAGTTTTCTACAAACGATCAAAATAATTTGGACTACAGGCAGGATTCCTGAGAAGGTTCGCTCTGCTGGGAGATGATGAAGAGAATGAGGAACGTGTTGGTCGCAGCAACAACAGCACTTCT
Source organism: Eschrichtius robustus (assembly GCF_028021215.1). Taxonomy (NCBI): domain Eukaryota; kingdom Metazoa; phylum Chordata; class Mammalia; order Artiodactyla; family Eschrichtiidae; genus Eschrichtius; species Eschrichtius robustus. The sequence goes on from NC_090826.1 coordinate 163,501,546, forward strand.
GCCCTGACCCATGTGTCCCTGGCAAGGCCTCCTTTGTGTGCCCTCAGCTTCCTCACTGGTAAAATGAGAAGGTGGTCTCATGACCACTTGAGCCTGGAGCAGTGCACAGCTAGTTCAGCTCTACTTCTGGTGACCACTCCCTCGCACAGCTCCAGTAAAGTCCTTAAAAAGTGTGTCTTCATTTTAAACAACAAACTCATGGAAATCGCTCATCTAAGGCAGGATTGTGCCAGCTGTTCTCAGAATCTTGGCAGGAATGAGTCTCCTGAATTTCTCCCTTCTCCCTTCGACCACTCAAGCTCCTCTACCTGTCCCACCCCCAGAGGCCAGGTGCAAACTCCCCACAACTGCAGTCACTGCTCTTGATACTTGATTCCTTCTCATTCGCCCCCTTTCTTTCCTCTCACAGCCCCACGCCCTGCCCGAATCTGACCCATCCCTGGCTCCATCTTACTGCCAATACACTTATTCTTCCAAGTGGAATCTTTTCCCTTTGGATTCTGTCAGGACTAGGATTGCAGTTTCCTGCTCTTTTCTTGGATCTCTATTTCCAATCATTTCTCCCGCTTTCTTCCCATTTGTCCCTTTTGGACACAGCATCAAATGTTCTCGATCAGGAAATGTTGTCTATCCGCCCTCTGAGGCAGCCCAGCCCTCCTGAGCCACCAGAGCCACTCTGCAAACCTCTCTCTTAGCACCAAGCTGTCATTAATGATCTACTGTTTCCTCAACTAGCTCAGAACTCCCTGAGGGACCACGACCTAATCATAACTATTCCCAGTGCCATCATGGTAAGTTATTCAGTAAATGTTTGGGGACAAAGTAGATGAATGTAGAGAGAGGAGTGATCCTCTACAATCCATAGGTAACAGTACTGTAAGAATAAAATACCTTAATTCCACAACAACAACAAGGACAATGTCAGCCAAGGAAACAGAAGATTGTTCTCTTCACTCCATACTCCTATCTTGTTTCTAATATTACTATACCATGATTATGTTGGAAAATGATGTGTTCTCAATGTAACTGCTGGGATTTACCAAATGCCCAGATACTGGTCTAGAACCTAAAGGTGACCGCTACCCACAGCATAAGAAACCCCACGCGAGCTCAGGACCCGTGCTGTGGGACAGCAGCATCAAGGCTGTCTGGGAGGGAGCTCTGTTCACTCCCCTGGCTTCTATCTCCAACATCATCCTAAGCCTCCTGCCACTCACCTGGCAGAGAGGTCCCTGCCCCCAGCTACCCGTGGATGGATCAGTGAGGCCATCTAAGTCCCCCCATACATGGCTGCTAAATAAATACCCTAACTTTATTCCCTTAAGAGTGAAAAATAGGTACCAGATGATATGCGATACTCCACTACGTCAAAGGGTGTCCGTCCACACAATTACATTCAATTGGCCAAATGCTTCCTCTAGGTTTCAAAGTAGGAAGCATCCCTGCCAGGTGCCAGTGGTTACTGTTAGAATTAGAAATCTGAGTTTCTTCAATAGGGCAAGGTTGGAGTCCAGCAAGACTGGCTGACCACATCCTTGGGAAAGTGACCAGTGGCTCTATCAGGCTCAAACATCAGAGGCAGCCATCCAGATCTACTTTGCATCTGGAACACTTAAACAGATGTGCTCACTTGGCTCACAAGTGTTTGATGTTGAAACTCTTGCACTGGGTTAATTTCAGATGGTTCACATTAAGAGGAAAAGGAGAAAGGCAATCTGCTTTCCAGTACTTCCTGTTACCCAATCCTCATGCAAACTCTAATTAGATTGGATTGGAGAGAGATGAGTACAGGCTAGGAAATAAAATTACTGAACACATAAACTTTTCCAGTAATTCGATAATTCTAGTGTCTTAAAAGAAGAGGAGGTTTGTTGTGTTTTGTTTTGTTCTGTTTCTAAAGCAAAACGAGGTTCAAATGTAGTGTCTGCACTTCAGACAGAGATTGGGAAGTCCTGAAATTCAAAATTATGAGGGAAACAAAGTATAATTTGCAGCGCTTTTGACCGAGGTACTCTAGTTCATGGACAATATACTGGGAACTAATAGATGAATATACAACATCATTCAAAAACCTTATGATTCACAGGAAACATCTCTGCTGGAACCAATTTCCACCTCCTCTGGAAAAAACTGAAAACACTTCAGATTTAACTTGAGGGGGAAAGTGGCTCTTTCATAAAGTGGAAAAAACAGTGGTTAAAAATAGAGCATTCACTATTATATCAACCACAAACCAGTCAATGGGCATTATGGACAGGGAAGAAGAATGTTCTCTCAATGAAGCATGTACAACTTGCAGAATGTTCTACTTAGCAATTAAGCAACGGTACACAATAACTGGAACTTAGTGAAAGGAGCACTGGATTTAGTCCTAAAATGAATCTCTGCTCCATAGCTGTGTGATCTTGGCCAGATATTTAACCACCCTGAAGCTAAGATTTTCAGTAGTAATAATTCTGCATAGATGCACTTTCTAACCCATTACCTTTGCACCCTCTAGAAGCACTAATGAATGTCATGAATGGCATAGTGGCCCGAGTTTTCAATAACCATCCTAGAGGGCAGGGGTCTGACTGGAGTCTGCTTTGTTTGGTGGGAGGGAGAAAAACAGTCTCAACCTAATATTAGGAGGAGGAACGAATTACAACGTAATCAAGAACCACTCTGCCATGCCCCTGCATCTCTGCATATTCCATTCCCCCTGCCTGGAAGGCTCTTCCTCAACCGAGTCATCCAGACAAACTTCTCTCGTGCACCAAAACCCTCCAATCTTCACAGGCACAATCTGTCGTGTACCTTCCACTGGGTTCCGTGATAACTGCAGCAATGGGTCACACTGATGCAGATGAAAAGGATGCCATCCAGATGCAGATGGAGTACAATCACCTTGCAAAGGTTCTTTCTTTCACCTACTTCGTAAAATGGTGAAATCTCCGTGCCTGCAAGTGATGTGCACAAACAGTCTACAGCAGGGCTCAAAACTCTGCGTCTCCAAGAGCTCCAGCCTCCTGCCCCCTCGCAGCCCCCGAGCTGGCAGACCCCAGACTAGATGACTTCTTCTCAGGCTGGCAAGCCTTCTCCAGATAGCCATCCTGTCACTGCCTTGGATCCAGGGGAGGAGCATTTGGGCAACCAGGAGCACTAAAGCCCAGTCCAAACAAGTGCTGACGCTGAGGGGGAGGCTCATGAAACCACCTGGGCCCCCGGCAGCGCTGTTCCACTTCACCACCATTGAACTTTCTGTTCCCGCTGCAGCTGTCAGCATGTGTCAATGCCCATCTAACTCGATGCCTCAGGACTCTAATGCAACTACAGATTGCCACTAGGCCATACACTAGAACCAACTGCGGGGTCAAGGTTAAATGTCCAGGAACACAGAATTGCCAGGAGGAAGGCGAATGTCCCTTTGGGGCTTCTAGGAAAGTGACCAAAGCCTTGAGTGTGACTGAGAACCATCAAAGGCCTTTCCCAGCTACGACCTCAACACCTCCCCTCCCTCTGTGCTGGGTATTCCCAAAGCAGTGACTAAAACTCCTTCTCCGAGAATTAAGCTCATTTGCTTATATGAAATCAGGTCAATTTAGAGGAAATAAAAAGCAGCTGGCACCCACACACTTGGGGGAGTCTGAGAGCCTACCCGTGCCAGTGGCGTTTGCTGCAAACCTGCCTTTAGTGCAACAGTGTGCGGATCAGCGTACTGGCTGATATGCAAAGGCAGCCGAAGATTCAACGGAGACGCGGAAGCAGCAGACACTTCCTACCACCCTCCTCCACGAGAAAGACATGTTCCTGAGAATACAGAACGGGCTTGCACGCAGCAGAAGGCTACTGGCTCTGTTTGCAAAAAAGCACGTTTAAGGAGACTCTGTCGCAACTCCCAGCAGAGTCCTGCCGATCTCGTTGTGTAAACACCACAAGATGGAAGGTTTGAGACTGGGAAAAATGCAAACATTTTACAGGAAAAACTGTTGTAATGGCAACCCTCATTAAGGCAAAGTATACCCCCAAATTTCAGGACAGGTTTTGTTTTAATGGAGATGCAAACCACAGCCCTCACCTCCTCCTGCCTGTCACACCTCCACCTCATCTTTCCTTCTTTGGGAACAGCTGCTTTCACTTTCCTCTGCAAACACAGAGGAAAACGCTCGGAACCGCAGCAGAACAGTTTCAAGTTAGGTCTAAGGGGCAGTGTTCTGAGTGCGACGGTTAGCATGACCTGGACGTGGTTCCTCCAGAGACATTTATAAATAGGATGAACAACAGCAGGATGTGGGTTCTGTGCTCATGGCATATGGGAGTGTGTGACAGGCAGCACCGTGAAATGGAAATAAGGAGGCTGGAGCCCCAAGCCCAGCTCTGCTGCTGGCCAGCTGTGCCCCCTGTAGGCTAACAATGCCTCCTGGCTCAGCTTCCCCAGGTGAGAACCTGATTAAGGTTACCATGGAGATGGAAACTAATCCTTGCACTCCATTAGTCACCTGTGTATACAGTGTCTGTTGCGCGTAAAGAGAGACCTGAAATTCTGATGGGAGAGACTTTGGAATCTGTGGTTGTGCAACAGACTGCAAACACCTTCATTCTGTTTTAAGCTGATTTTTCTCACGTATAAAATACACCAGTCAGAGCAGAGAGAGTATGCAGAGGACTGAACAAAGACTAGACCCAGCCCAGTACTGCACTCTGCCAACCAAAGAACTTGACAATGATTATTTAATCCACACATCTCCTCAAACGCTTGCATGTATAATGATTAGAGTGGGCAACTTTCCAAACTCACACGAGAATACGGTATTTGCTTATCTGCTAAAGCAAGCACATCAGATTATTTAATCTGTGGTCTCAAACTGAGGGACTAGTTTAGTTGGGGTCCACACTAACGATTTCAGATAATGAGTCCTGGACAGAAGTCTAGACATGCTTTGTTAGGAGGTAATCGTAAGCGTAACCAAAGGAAATTATTTAATGTGACATCAGAATCTGTCCCTTAACACCAGTGAAGGCCATTTCTGCTAGCTTCCCCTACCTTTTCATAGCTGGCTTGCACCAGCTCTTCACCAGTTCTTACTAACACCCTGTAAGGAAGCACTGAAATCCACAGACCATGTGCCAGACGGGCAAAAAGTTCAAAAGAAATATGTCCCGGTTTGAGGGAAGAATTATCTTTAATATCTCAGTCATATTTTCAAAAAGAAAGCAGTCAGAATTGCATTTGTCTCTCAGAGGAGAAACACCAGTGCTACTCCAGTTATTCTAAAACAATTCTGTCATCTGTGAGTTAATCCACACAGAGCTCTGTTCCTGGAAGCTGGCGGGAGTGGGGGGAAGGGTCATTCCAGAGGGCATCACTCATAAGCTGAGGGTCTGGCAGGGAGACCACTCCTTCTAAGGTCTGGGAGAGGAGGTGACCAAATTCCATGGTTCAGCTCTTTTCTGTACCCATGAGAGACCCCGCACAAAATCACCAGGACTCAGATGCTCTTCCTGGCAACTGTGCATGCCGTGGAAGTGAAGTGCTGGCCGAAGGCTCGGTGAGCATTCCCTGGCGCCCCACCAATAGAAAGCACACGTCTGCATTTTATATTGCAGGAAACTCCAATCTGGCCCTCAGCCACGGGACCTTTTTATAATGTCAAAGATAAAAGCACTGGCCATGTTTGGTACCCTGCCTCCACCTCCATTCTCTTGTAACCATCTCATAAACCAAGCAGGCATTACTGTTAACAGAGCCTTCCAGACAAAAGTCTGGTGGAGCTTCATAAACATTACCAGATGATGATCAGAGATGTCCCCACTTCACAGGAAGAGAAAGAGGTACAGGAAGGGGCAAGTGGTTTCACGGAGGGCATGCTGGAAATCCTGCGGACAACTGGAAACACACACTCAAGTATATACTCAGAATATTCCTGCTCCTAAAGAATACTCACTGAGTCATGGGCATCTTTCACTAGGACCTGGCATGCTGGCAACGTCAAATCTCAAATCTGCCCCAAAATAGTATAGGTATAACCTGTACACTGATGTCTCACAAGGTCCCTACCAAATTTTGGGTGTCCAAAATGTCATTCTGGGTGTACAAGATGGCCTAATTCTCTCTTTTCATAGCCCTTGACCCAGGGAATGCAATGATGCCAGCCACAGAGGATTTATAAAATCATTACCTCTTAATCAGTTTTTATTTTCTTTGTGAGTCATACTCTGTGGGTCAAAGTATATAGCTCCAGCTGTTTTCCTTTAACATTTCTGTTTCATTATTTGTTTAACTTCCCAGATTACTTGAAAGTAAGATTCTAATATTAGTCAATGCTCATCATCAATTAGAATATGCATGGAATTCTTTTCTGGAAGTAGACAAATATGAAAATCCCTCTTGCTCTGTACACGTGTAGACAGAACTTCATTCAGAGAGTTTAACACATGAGAGAACCTGATTTTCATCACCAACGGGAGCTGAACTCTTTGGGATATGCCTATTTTACATCTATCAGAGGCTGTAGCTCACTCTGGGAGGCTACAGAGCGCTGACTTCCTGACGCATCCTACCAATAACGTACAAACAGCAGATGCACCAGGAATGTGCTTTAAGGGATACCAAGGTCTCTGACTTTGTTCCAAACTCAGACCTATTGTTCCTCCAGCTTTGGTTCTCTTCCCTGCTGTCAGGGCCTGATGCAGTGGGTATATTTTTAGAATCACCTGAAGAACTTTTTAAAATACAGAGGCCCAGGTCTCCTCTAGGCAAATGATAGCAGAATCCCTCAGGGGCGGGCAGGTGTCTGCATTCTTTATAAGTTCCCCAGGTTATTCCACCACACAGTCAGGACCAAGGACCACACCTGGTCTTTGCTGCCTCAGTCATTGGTTCTAATCTCTTCGATCCTACTTGTCACTTTTCTTGCAAGACTCGCTGCAAGCGTTTCATGGTTTAGGCTTATTTTCCTGGTCTACTCAATCAACAGTTACATCTCCCATGCTCTCTGCTTCTGCACAGATGAGTTTGTTTAGAATAGACACAAAAAGTGACCAAGTCCACGGCACTATGATTGTCTTAAGCTCAACACATGCCAACGCTTCCAAATGTACCCTAGGGCTAGGCATTGGAACTGCAAAGATGTAGATGAGACGTGGCCTTAGCCTTGACGGGCTTATAAAGAGCCACGTAAACATATTGTTCCTAAACACAGCATGTGAGAAGAGGGAGAACAACCCTGGGGTTATGAGCACAGAGGCAGGGGCCTGTGCCCAACCAGGGTTAGGGAATGTATCCTAGAGAAGATGAGGCCTGAGCTCGCTCTCAAGGGCTACCCAAGTGTTAGCGGGGAGCAGGCAAATGGGAGGGGCAGCATGAGCAAACAGGGGGCCCCAGGCCGCTCCGGGGTGGGAGGAGCCGGAGCCACAGGGCAGGCGTGCTGATGGGGAGGGTGGAAGCACACCTCGGGCCTCTCTTGCCCTACTGTGTCTTCGGGTACTTGCAGCTTGGGGGCTGCTTGTTCATAGCTCGAGGCTTTATTTCGGAGGGGTGGCAGGGTGGTGAACCTGGGGCCCTACTTCCAGATACATCCACAGACCTGAAAACATACGGCTGGATGAAACAGTTAATGGAGGGAAAGGGGAGAAAGTAAAGGTTTAGAGACGAGGACAAAGAGCAGGGCAGGGGCTACACAGAGACGTCGAAGGACCTGAAGTATAACCGCTGTGTTGTTCAAACATTTATGTGTGAAACACACTGACTGAAGGTGGGAAGACCAGCTAGGCAGATATCGTAGCAGTTGAGAAGGAGGTGGCATGAACCCAAATAAGGCAATGGCCCCAGGGACAGAGGCAGAGGAGGGGACCAAGCTAAGGGAGCTGAAGAAGGTGATGACTTGGGGGGAAGTGGAGGAGATGCCAGGACCGTTGTCAAGCCTCTGCCTTCAGTGACCGAGTGCAGGATGAGGCTTCAGGTGAGATCAGGGATAGATTACGAAGGCGTTTAGAAAGGCAAGTTCCTTCTGGACACGCTGAATACGAAACGCCTGCAGGGAGCCCAGCCAGGGCTGCCCCACAGCGAGTTAGAAATACAAAACTAGACCCAGAAGTCAAGCACGGGTGAGAAGGATAGATCTGGAAGTCACTGCCACATAGGTGGAACCTGCAGATACGGGAGTGGAGGAGACCAGCCCATCCAGAAGAACCCCAACGTTTAAGGAGCAAAGGAGGGGAAGTGGAGGAGGGTGCAGGAGCGATGGGGGGGGGAGTATTTCTAGAAGGAGGGAGGGAGGGCTCCACGGCTCGGAATGCAACACAGGGGCCAACGGGGAAGAGACTCGCAGGAGGCCACTCGACTTGGAATCAGGGGCTCACTGATGACACCAGAGAGACAGTTTCAGTGGCTGACGATGGTGAAAGCCTATTTGAGGGAGTTAAGAGAAAACACGAAGAGACGGGGTCATTCCTTACGTGTGTAGATGACTCTTTCAAGGGGTTTCACAAACTGAAGAAAAGGAAACAGTGGTTAGAGGCAAAAGACAAGGTGGGGAAAGAGGTCGTTTTTTTAATATTGGCAGGAGGTGCCAGGGGGCAGCGGTGACTTGGCTTTGGCAAGGAGGCCGAAGAGGAAGACAGAGAAGGGTGATGCAGACATAGCTGCATGTGAAGAGGGTGGGATGGGACGGAAAGTTGAGGGACGTTATGCTGATGGATTTTATTATGTAGTGAAATCAAGGGGGAGTAGGGACTGGGGGGTGGAACAGCAGTGACGGCTGGGACGCTGTGGAGGAGGAGGAGGAAGGGCGCCGAGTGAGCACACACAGGACCGCTCGGCAAGAGGGGAGCCCTGCCGAGGGAAGGCCTGGAGCAGGCGCGGTGTCCAGCTGCAGGCTCCTGAGATCTGCGCCAGCGGGCTCTGTACTGCAGCCTCTGGAACTCAGCCGTGGGTGGGGACCATGGGGGCAGGGGTGGCAGAAAGAGGGGAGTTGAAGCAGATGTGAAGTTGCACAAGGAGGAGGGGAAGCCAGACATGGTGAGCTTTTCAAATGAGCAGATACATGACCTTTCTTCCTCCAGCTACAATTCAGCCAAGAAACCAACGCATGTTTGTTTAACCTCCAGGAATGACTGGTGACATTTCCGCAATCTAGGTTTCATGATGCTAATAACAGATTTTAGAACTGCTTGCCCATGTGTCCACTCCCATTTTTAATGCATTTTTGTTTTGTTTTGTAACAAAGCAGCCGTAGTCTTGATAATGAGTCGTCATGAAACTATTGGGAAACTACGAGCTTGTAAAATTCTTGACGGTCATTTAAGTTCGCATTTGCTTTGTCCATCTCTACTCACACAATGGCACCAGTTCACCTTCCAGAACAAAATCGGAGAGCATGATGCTAAAATAGGTGTTAAGCATTTCCCAAAAGGAGACAGGACTAGAGGACCAACCTCACAGAGTCGGTATCAGGACTAAACGAAATATAACGTGTGTAAAGTGCTCAGCACAGTAACTGCTACACACACACACACACACACACACACACAAGCTGTATCATGGCAGAAGGTCAGACAAGAGCACACAGCCCCCAGACAGTCCGAGAGAGGAGCAGTCACCTACGAGAAGACTGCGAGGAAGGCAACGCTGAATGACTGCAGCGTTGAGAAAAGGTTCCAGGCTCTGTGAGCAGGAAGCAAGCACGAAGGCGATTCGCTGCTTGGGGCACGTGGTACAGAGTTAACAGATGACAGAAAGAACAGGGCTACATGATTCTGATTTTCCTCCCTTTCCTTTCTCCCCAAAGAAATTATTCTCAAACAGGACAGAGTAGAACAAGGTATTTTAGGAAAGTTCACATGTTTAATTCCAGACGAACTATATCCCAGGGTAATCAAAGAACTTTGCAGAGATAGTCATCAAAGTATTATTATTCCTCTGAGGAATGAGAGAAAGGGAGTGGCAGCAGAAGCCCAAAGAGGTGGCAAATACGGTCCCAAGAAAACATAAAATTAGAAGTTTGCATAATGAAGCCTCCTCCAATCAGATAACTCAGTGTCTTTCTCTGGCTAAGGCTTACTGTGACTTAAAAAGATAAAGTGGTCTCCACTAGAGGATACCAGCAGGGGAGCAGTGAGAACAAATCCAGCAGTCTGCACTCATCTTCTCACAGCGACTGTGCAAGTACACAGAGTGAATATTACTAACACCGTATATTTCTACCTCAACAAGTATTTAACAAAGTCTTTCATGATATTCTCTGGGCAAGATTATAAAAATCGGAGACCTACTCTACAGCATACTGCCCATCACTAACAATACTGTATTGTATACTTAAAAATTTGCTAAGAGCGTAGATCTTACGTTAAGTGTTCTTATCACAAAAAATTAACATTAATAATAAAGACAGTAGAAGGAAACTTTTGGAGGTGATGGACATGTTTCTAGCATAGATTGTGGTGATAGTTTCATGGGTGTGTACTTATCTCCAAGTTCATCAAGTTGTATACATTAACTATGTACAGCTTTTTGGATGTCAGTCATATTTCAATAAAGTGGTTTTTAAAAAAAGGCAATGAAACCTGGTTAGGATGAGAATGCATGTATATCTGCATGCAACCAGATTCCTGTCTCGCTGACCAACCAACCATGTCTTAGGATTAACTGATGTCAACCTTGAACCACTCCTTGGTAGGAATTCTTTTCCTTATTTTACAGATAGGGCTGAATTTCAGAGAGCTGGCTAGCTACGGTTCAAAAAATAATAACCTTTATTGAGGTTTATTGAACTAGTTACTTGAAGTGCTTTATCTCATTAAATCATTTTGACAAGGTATAAGGTAAAAACCACTCAATCGCTAATTTATAGGTAAGACTGCAGCTGAGAAAGATGAAGTAACATCCTTAAGTTCAAGTAGCTAGAGAGTGGTGGACATGGAGTTGAGCTCCTGGTTGTATAACTGACAGTCTGAGTGCTCCCTGCTAAGCTACGCCGCCTCCAATACTCAGGCGGGTGATGTAAGGAAACTATTTACTCTCCCCTGCTCCACGAGGCAGAACTAGGACCCTGATGTAAGTTTAAAATGGCAGGCTTGAGTTCATGAGGTTAACCAACAATCACAGGTGCCAGAGAGTGGAAGGATCTACCCAAAGACACTGAACGTGCTGAGATCTCCACCAAAACTGTTCACATCGAGTCGGACGCCCACCGGCAGGAATATCGCAGAGGAGGTGCCCTGGTCAGGTGGGACCTCTAAGGTCCCGTCCAATCCTGGGCTTATGGGTCCCTATGAAATAACTCTCTTATACGTCATTAATTGTAGAAACACAGATATCCAACAGGATAATGTGAACAATATTTACGCCCCTGATCAGACTCGAAAAATCACATATCTAGGTACACACCACCCCGGGTTACTTTCAAAGTCTGGTTTCACGCACGCTGGAAAATGTGTGCATTCTTGGAGGAAAGCGTGCCAGAGGCACGAACTGTGCATGAGAGGGGGTCTTCCAAGAAGGTCACCGGAACTATGCACCCTGTCTTTCTCGATGGTTTACATGCAGGTTTGTAAGCCTTGGTGTCGGGAACTGGGATAGGTCATGTTCAAAGCTAGAAACTGTTGGAGGAAGAAGGGCAAGAACATTCCCTCCTGACAGCCCATCATTTAAACTATTATGAATGAGCAAAAGTTTTATGTTTATGTTGTTTTATGAGCAAAAGTCATTTCAAAGCTTCTAGTAATGTAGTTACTTGGCATATCCTACAGCACTTAACTCAACAGTAGGCAAACAGCAGTATTTATTGACTTATTCATTCATGCAATGCAAATTTGTTAAGAGCTATAATAATTATGGAAGCAGTGTGTTGGGCATTGAGGACACCACAGAAAACAAGACCGATAAGGTCCTTCCTACTTTCTTCACAAGTGAGCAAACAAGCAAATACAAATAATAATAATACGTAATGACTGTTTGTGCTACAATGGAGAGAAAGAGGGATCAGGAAATAACAAGGAAGGAGGCACCTGATTTTCACAGGGGAGTCGGGGATGACTTCCTGAGGAGGGGAGGCTGAGCTGAGAGCTGAGGAGTGATAAAGAGCCAGGCAGGCACCAGGAAGCCACGTGCGAGGACCCCAGGGCAGGAAAGGGCTTGGCACGTTCCAGCTAGGAGACGGGGCTGGGGTTGGAAAGGTGAGTAGGAGCAGGACACACAGGGGTCTTGCCAGTGTCGCCCCGTCTCCCCTTTCAGCGCGCGGGGAGTGGCTGAGGTCCCTCCTGAAAACGTCCTTCTGGCTTCCGTGTGAAAGCTAAATTCTGGAGCAGCGGGGGAGAAAGAGGCAGCCCACTTAGCACACCCCTGCAGTGAAGCAGTCCAGGTAGGAGAGAACGCTGCTGAAGAAATCCCTGGAGAATCAGAGCTGTGAAGGACAGAAGTGACCACGGTCCGGTGTGGTCACGAGGTCTGGACTTGCCTCACTCTGGCGTGCCGGCCAGCAAACACAGCTGCTGCTAAACCTTCCGCAGGTTTGCAACCAGAGTCCCTGTTAGCTTCTGTATTCCCAACTCCCTTAGTCATCAAACCCTTATCTCATCTGAGAGACAGCCAATGGGCTCTCTATAGCTTGGAGTTATTACAATAAGCCCACAAGGGATTGATAATCTCGGATGACTGCTCTAGACCTACTTTTAACCATAGGTGGAGGAGGGGGTAGGTAGCGATGCAAGAGAGAACAAAGTTTGGGAAATCTCCAACAAGGCCTCTCAGGCAACAGTTTAATGACTTAAAGTAAATAAATAAATAAATGTACTAGAGCACCCTGGGGCCCCAGTTCTCATTCAGATACACATCTGTTCGGCAATAGAATGAGGAAGCGAATTACTTTTCTATGACATGTTTATATTTTGTGAGACATCGCACTGTACCAGTTAATAATGATCTACCTTCTGTTGACACAAAATGTTTAAATTAATAAAAATCTAAACGCTACATCTCATAGCAAAGCATACTTAATTGAAAGGCTGGATGGCAAGAGTAGTAATTTTCTTGGGTAAAAATCATTGGGATGAGCTTATGGTAGCATGAAAAGCTCAATCAATAAAGGGACTTCTGTAGGCAAACTGTTTTCAAGCAGCTATACTTTATAGAAAGGGTAGGCTGGGCTTCTCTAATTGCTAACACAGTGGCACTGGGATTGTTACAGTAAGAAACTGAGGCTGATAGTCAGTCATTGCCCAGAATGGACAATATGAGTGATTTTACACTTAAACCTGTCTGTTTAATCTTTAAGGTATGAAATGACAAATGCAGAAAGGGCATAAACAATCCCTTAAAGCTCTCCTATGAATATTAAAAATCCTTCTACTCTTCATGAGTACACCCTTGATACTTAGATACTAAACCAACAGCATTACGAAAACAGTTTATTTTTTCCAGACTATAGAATGGTATTAGATTAGCTCAGAAAAATCCAGATAACATCTAAAGCAGGCTCCCGGCACTAAGACTGAGGGGCATACTCCAAATAAACTTGACAGGGATGTCTTGTTCAAACCCTGAAACCACCCAAAGAAAAGTCTGAAACCCAAGACACTGTAATAATCCTGTTATTTCCCACTTATTTGGGGGTAAAGAACAAAATGGTCTACCACCTTTCTTTCATTTTTAAACTCCTCTTCTCACTTCTCTCTTTGCCACTCTATCGTGTTTAAAAAACAGAAAAAACAAACAAACAAAAATATTGGGACTGAAGTCCAGAAGTAAACTTTATTTCCTGTGTACCAATTTGTTTCTTTTTGAGTGCTGATCCTGGAGGACGAGGGAGGAGAATTGCTTCCTTCTGGCCACCCAGCATCTCTATCCCTGGAAACCAGCAGGACATCACGACACACAGATGGGCCCGATATGGTAAGAATATAGGCAAAAACCTAACAGGCTTCACCCTCTTCTCATTCTTGCCTATTTCTGGCCTGCTTCCCGGGAGCTTCAGTTAACAGGGTCTTCTCTTAGCCCTTCGAGTACATGGCAGGTACTCAGCAAATGCCTGCTGATCACGTGTCATGCGAATCAGCAGATAAAGGTGAAAGGGCCCAAACCCAGAGTGGGTGATTTTAAAACACTCGAATTTTCAGGGTGAAATTCTTTTTTTAGTGGTAGTACGTGTGATTTTTAAAATCCTCCCCCCCCCACCTCCCCCCATCTAACTTATCCAGGAACCTCTTGGAATCAAAGGATTCCTGAACTTGAGGACTGGGAAGCTTCTTGGGAATTCAAGCGACAGACAGATGGGAAAGACTTTGTTCTTAGAAGATGCCCCACAGAGGAAATGTCACCATGTTTAAAAAAAAAAAAAAAAGTTCAGAAGGTCAGTACATCTATTCCAAATACCTGCAGTTTAAGTCTATTTCCCCAGGCTTAGTGACAACTAAACACTGCAGGTCACCCTGCCTGGATGCAGTCCCCACCCCTTCCTTCCCTTGCAGGCAGGAGAGCCCTAGTCCCCTCATCTTTCCTTAGAGTCTTATTTTTCTACAGCGCTTCTCTGAGCACATGGGAGGTTCTCCTTGTCCCTTTTTAAGTTTCGGGGCTGCTGGACATGGTGAACTGCAGCTTCAGAAAAAAGCTGCTCTGGGGCCTTTTGTTGAGCTGAAAAGCAGTGCTATGGATTCGCGGGTTAGTCTGCGCAATTCTTACAATGACTTTAATTGACCTTATTTGTAGCAAGAAGCGGTTGTAAAAAGTAGATAGTCACTGATATGATGTCAAACGCAGGGAATTTTTCTCATCTTCTGAGGCTGTGTGCTATTCCCACTGAAAAACTCTCCATCCATGTTGAATGCGGCCTAATTGTTTAGAAATAATTAACATGCTTTTATTTCATTTGTAGAAAACATAATTTATTAACTGGCTGCTACTTTATGTGTTTCACTTTAAGAGGCACAATAAATAAAGAAATTAGCATAAGAAGGCACTGAAAAAAATGCCAAGATTGACTAAACTCTGAAAAAAGCAAGATGATTCTAAATTAAGGATACGCAAATTTATCGCATAAAGGGATTTAATGACAAATGTGGAGATGACTTTTTATGGGCCCTTAGCTGCAGCTTTCAAATTTTAATTTCACAGACAGGAAAGCATTATCAATGCTTTAATAATTCCAGGGTTCCAATTTACATATCAAAATGAGAGACAGAGAAAGCCCACATCTTTCTTTACTTTTTAGCGTGCTCAGGGTCTGAAAATGACTTGGCAATAAAGGTTGAAAGAAAACAGCAGACATGCCGATGTCTGCATGTGAAACAATACAATATCCGAATTACCAAGAAGTAGAGTTAGTTCAGAGAACCATCACACTCTCTCCTTAGCAATTAATACTCAGCACAATTGGTAAATATTCTAGTCTTTAACTGAAGCACCCAGACACAGCCTGTAAGCAGATGAGCATTTGAAACAGACCAGTTGCTATATCCCCTGGTATTAACTGGATCCAATAACATCTCATTCATTGGGGCGGTGAGGAGGGGGAACAGCTGCCATCACATGCACAAGCAGCTCTCAAAAAGCCCTTCTGGATGGAATAGTGTGAGAACCTCACTAATTTCCTTGCCTGTTTTTAGAGTGTATGATTCTCCTTTCTTGTGCAATAGTTTCTCACTCTGTTTCTACACACACTGTTATACTTTTTTCTGGCTGCTGCTGGTCAAAAGCCAACCCTCACTTTCTTCAATGGCTTCCCACCCTTCCATGATGAAAATCCAAACTCTGCTTGGCATACCTCTCCCCTCGCCCCCAATCACTACCCTTACCAGCCTTTATCCTCCAGAACACTGAACCATATGCAGCTCCCTGCTACACGATACTCTCCAAACCTCCGAGACATTTCCCGGGGTGTGTCCCCAGTCTGAACTGCCCCCTCTGAACCTACCTCACTGAAAACTCCTATATAACTTTTACATCTCAGGTCAGTGTCTCCTCCTCCGTGAAGTCTTCCCTGATTGTGCAGGGAGATTTTTTTTTTTTTTCTCCTCTGTTCCCACTGCACTTAAAACAGGCTTCCATTAAGATAACTGCTGCACTGAACTGAACTGTGTGTCTGGTGTCTATCTCCACACTAGAATGTAGGCCACTTGTGGGAAGGGGAGATCTTTTCATCTTAGGATTCCCATAGTTGGCATATTACAAGCCTTACTTCATTAAACACTTGAGGAAGGAAGAAAGAAAGGGAAAAAAAAAGGAAGGAGGGAAGGAAGCATTCAAGCAGGTTTGCTGAAAGACTGGAGATACATGGTGACTGTGGACGAGTGATAGGCAAAAATGGAGACTTAGGTCCACTCTTAAGTCCTAAGCAATAGCAGAAGCCTGATTTCCTGAGGGTTAACGCTCAGGCTGGGAATAGAAAAGACCTGCTTGGGAATCACAGTCCTATCTTGGGGGGTGACTCCAGGCTCCTGGGATACCCCACAGGAGCTAGTGGTTTAATCTCTTCTTGTAGGCTTGACCTAGTCTCATCCTCCTGGTTGGGCAGTGAAAGCATTAGTGAATGTTAGCCCATGGTCTTGGACAGACATTCTAATTAAAATATGCTAAATTATCCAGACATTTATAATGAAAATATGCTACTATACACATTTTCTGTTTTTATTTCTATAGTTCTATTATCCAAAGGACTTGAGAAATTGGATAAAGACACTATTTTAAGAACTTTCAAATGAGGCGTGAACAAACAGAAATGATCTTTCAAGAGAAACAGTCAAAGGGGAATTTCTAGCCAATTTACTCTTTAACCTTTGCCCCCATGCTCAGGTGCAGTAACCACAGTGCCTCATCAAAAGAGCACTGCCTCAGAATTAGGATACCCGGAATTTCTGGTCCCGACTCTCCAATGTCACTCATCGTACAAGTCATTTTTCCTCTCTATACAAGGAAGGTATTGAACCAGATGCCTAATGTTTCTTCCAGCTATTCAAACTGAATTGATTCCTTCTGACATACCACTTAGCCTCTGTGATATTTATGGATCTAAGTAAAAAGTATGCACTCTTGTGTCCAACTTTTAGGCTCTGAAGGTATGCACTCAACAACACGTAGGAAGAGCCCAATGTGACCATCATTTCAGCAGGTTTTGGGGAGAGAGTGTGGAGAAATGCAGGTGCTCGATATAACGTATTTACCTGGAGCTCTATAGCTACTTTTCAGAGCATGGGGCTAAGAAAGTGGAACCACAGTTGGCAGCCCCCCATCCCCAATTCACAGACCTGCACTATGTATTCTCCCGGAGCTCACCAATGGCACCAATTCCCCAGTTTCATCCCTTCAAGGAGGCAGTGTCACTGCAGGGGCCTGTCTATGACTACGCAAATAGTGAGCCCCAAATAGTTACCATGAAATTCACTATTTAGTTTACTTCTTCCCACATTACAACAGTGAGATGTTAGTGGAAGTTTGTGCGACCGAGACCTGCAGGATTCCAAAATTTTGTGAAGTCAAGCATGTCATATTTTAAGGGCTTTGAGCAGGTACCATGGACCAAAAGTCTCAGCCTTCAAAAGTTTGCTGTTGAGCCCAGCAAACGTACTTTGCAAGTAGAATAAAAGTTATTTTTGAATGGCATCATCTCCTCTTAATTTCTACACAGATTAAGATAATTGAAGGGATTAGAATACCCCGTCTTCCCACCCCTGACTTCTGGGACGTCCTTCCCTTTGTCACTGCTAGGTCAGCTACAGGTTTTAGGCACAGCCCTCTGCTGCCCACTCCCACTGCAAAATGAGCTGGTCTCCACCCACCTCGGAGCCCTGAAGCTGTTGCGACCACTAAAGAGGACTGTTCTCAGGCTCAGGGCTGAGGAAGGGTGAGTCACCCTCCCCTGCACTGTAGTAACAAAGAAACGGCAAGGGAAGCCTTGTCTGATCTCTGCTCCCATGGGGTTTCATTATTTGTTTCATTGTGGGCATAAGACTCCGTATGGTCACACTCAGAAAGGGAGAACAATTCCCATGTGGTAAACCCTAAAAGGAGTGTCATCTCCTCTGGGAGGGAACTTGACGAAAGAGAGTCCAGGAGGACATCTACTTTGTCCAGGGATCTGGGGGGAAGGGGAGAAATGGCCTGCACATCACTCTGTGCAGTGCCGCTCATGCGCTGCCTTCTTACTCAGTCTGAAAGCCCCCACCCTAGTACACTTCCCCCCCCCACACACACATACACATACCTGGACACCCCTACATACAGCCTGCCCACACACCCCTCAGTATGAGCCATGTCAGGAACTGTAGGCGTGAACAGGGCAGCACGTGATGGAGGGCAGTGAGATACCCCAGTCTGGACACAGGTCAGCTCCCCTCTCAGGACGGAGAGCCCAGGCTGGGGAGGGGGCTCTGCCAGGGGGAATACAGGAGTGAAAAGCGCCAACCACTGCAACACAGTCAACACTGGAGCCGCAAAGAAGGGACAGAAAAGGGGAAGGAATCAGAGATTACAAAAGGTTGGAGCGGGAAGACTTTAAAAGCTATCAAGAAGATTATGTGAGCAGTTCGGAGAACCTGATCGGCAAATGATGGGAACTGAGGATGCTGTAATTCCTGGAACTTTCCATATAGACTATTTCCTCAGATCATTCAGTAACAATAACGGCTACTATTATTGAGGAACTACCATCTCCCAAGCTAGACTTACGTTATCTAATTGAACCCTCCCAGCAGCTTTGCCAGATATGGATTATTCTCATCTTACAAAAGAAAAAACTAAGGCTAATATAGGGAAACCTGCCAAGATCAAATAGTTAGGAGGCAGCAGACTCTACATGCCTGTAAAGCACATAGAGTTAACTGCCCTGTTACCCACCATTCAGACTTGATCTCTCCGGCTGACGTCACCAGCGTCACTGCTCCAAGACCAGAACCCAACTACTCCTGTATCTAATTCTGCACTTTTTCTGTAGTATCCAACTGTCTTATATAAGATATTGATTCAACAAATGGTACTGGAATAATGGGACATCCGTGTGCATAAATAAATAAATAAATAAATAAACCTTGTACCATATATAAAAGTTAACTCAAAGATGGATCAAACCTAAAACCTAAAACTATAAAATTTCTAATAGAAGACATAGGAGAAAAATCTTTATCCTCTTGGAGTAGGCAAAGGTTTCTTAGATGTGCCATCAAAAGGCTGATCTGTTAAAAACAGATAATGAAAACTGGACTACAGCAAAATTTAAAACTTCCGTTCTTCAAAATACTCTTTCAAGAGAATGAAAAGCCAAGCCACAGACAGGAAGAAAAGATTTCTGAAACATGTATGTGATAAAAGACTTGTATACAGAATAAAGAACTCTCAAAACTCAAGAAGAAGAAAACACCTTTTTAAAATAGGCAAAAGATTTGAACAAATATATCACCAAATAAGATATGCAGATGGCAAATAAGCACATGAAAAAAAATACATCATTAGTCATTAAGGAAATGCAAATTAAAAGCAGAATGTGATATCACTATAAATCTATTAGAATGGTTAAACACAAAAACAAAAGCAAAACTGACAAAATCAAGTGATGGAAAGGATGTGAAGTAACTGGCACTTTCATTCCTTGCTGGTGGGAATTCAAAATGGCGCAGCTACTTTGGAAAACAGTTTAGCAATTTCTTACAGAGTTTAACATATATTTACCACACAACCCAGGAATCCTACTCCTAGGCATTTACCCAAATGAAATAAAAATTTATATTCATACAAAAACCTGTATGTGAATGTTTAAAGTGGCTTCATTGATAACCACACCAAAAGCTGAAAAAGAACCCAAATGTCCTTCACTTGGTGAACAGATAAACAAACCGTGGGACAGCCACATAATAGAATACAACTGGGCAATAAAAGGGAACCAAATACTGAGATTATATATTTACACGTGTGTAAAAATAACATGGCTGAATATCAAATGCATTATGCTAAATGAAGGAAGACAGAATCAAATGGTTGTTTGGATCAATTTATACGACATTCTGAAAAGGTAAAGCTATAGTGACAGAAAGCAGATCAGGAGTTAGCAGGGGCTGGAAGCGGGAGTGGAGGCTGAATATAAAGCGGTATAAAAGAATCTGGGAAAGGGTGATAGGGCTGGTCTGTATCTTGTTAGCGGTGGTGATAGACTGTATGCATTTGTCAAAACTCATGGAACTGTGCACTAAAAAGAGTGAATTTTACTGAATGCCAATTATACTCCAATATTTAAAAACTAAGATAGGGACAGTGTGTACGTTATTCATGAAATTATAGAGACAGTATAGTGGAGTGGTTAGGAATATAGCTCCTGAAGATACCTCGTTTGCAAAGTGGGAAGAAGAGCAACCACTCCCCTCATAAAATGACGGAGATTAAATGAGACGAGGTACATAATCCCCCAGTTCGCATGCCCAGCACACAGTCTAAGTGCCCCCGAAGCTCTGGCAGGCATCACGATGATAATATTCTCTGCGGAAGAGCACCTCATTCCACAGCACTCCTTGAACACCGTGTGCCATGTGCTGAGCGAGGTAATGTGCCTGCTACACAAGGATACATACTCCCATGTCACAGTCACTGCCATCACTGAACCTGCTCCCCGAGCCAGAGCTTCTTGTACACCCAAAGCCAGGAGAAAAGAATTTTTATGCAACAATTGGAAAGGTTGTGAGTGGAATTCATGTCACCACAAATTATGGAGAGACCCTCTTCTTACCCCTGGCGTGGGCTTTTGGACAAACCAGAGTCACATGAAGCAGCCTGGGGAGGCAAAGCTGTCTGCTCTCTGGGGAGAAGAGGGTGTTGAAGCGTTGTGTCCTATGATGGGGGGAACAGTATATCCCAGGGCTAACACGGTAGCTACAGTGTTTATCTCCCAGCTGACTTTACAGCCTGCTGTGTCCACTGTGTCACGCCCAGAAGCCTCGCCCAGGCATTCACAGTGACACTGCAGCTGGGATTACGTGGTTATGAAATCCATAAACCCCTTTCCTCACTTTAACGTTAATGACAGCCAGCACTGCACCCACTCCTGGGAAACCCATTCTTCTGGTTGTTTGGAGAAGCAAGACAGGTAACACACAGTAATGTTAGGTTTGACTACTTAAAACTCACCACACGCACGTGCTCTCTCTTTCTCTCTCCTTCAATTCCCTGCCAAATCTTCCTAATCTTCCTGAAGATAATGTAATTCAGTTATGATGAAAACTTTAGAAACAGGAAACACATTCTGCTTAACATTGTTAAAACTTGAAATATAAAACAATTCAGAGCTGGCCGGACTCATCATCGCACCACGAGGCATTCCTGCTTACCATTAATTTAGCAAAACAGAGGAAGGCAGCAGAAAAAAATCTTGGTTTTCTAATGACCTTTAAGTAATTGCTCATATCTCAAATAGACTCAAGTTACCATAAAAACTTTTTCTTGGGCAGTAAACTCTCATTTCCTTTGACTACAGCTTTAACCCTACATTCCTTTACTCCTTCTTCAGACAATCATTGTTCCTTCCTTTGGTTCAACGCTGCCTCCTTTCCCCAGTCTTCCCGGTTTAACAGTGACAGCCTGGGGAAGATGCAGCACATACAGGAACCGAGGCCACTCTGGCCAGTACTAGTCGTGTCTCTGAGGGATGCTGGGCTACTTTGGGCTCCGTCACCCACAGATGCTGTGAAGGGCCTCATAGGGACCCAAGAAAGGTGACTCCACGTTACAAAAGAGAGTCTCTGAAAAGAAACTGAAATATTTACCAAAGACAATCATTAACATTGCTTTACTTCTACAAAAGAAAATGAGAGCGGGTGGTCTTAGAACTGTAGCATCAAGGAATGAGAAGCTTCTTAGGGCGTTTCCTCCTATTAAACTCTTTTTGAAATGGATACATTTTCAGAATGATCCTACTCAACTCTCCCTCCAAAGAAGGCCCAGGGATACAAGACACAGATCTCTGCTCCACAGACAGGCAGGTACTGGGTAAAAGTGCACACATGCTTGGAAGCCCTCAGGAGAATGAGATCATTGTTTATCCTCATATTTTCCTCTGCCGCCAAAGACTTGAATTCTTAGCTATGAAAAGCGAACAGCAGGCTTCCAAGAAGATGTTGTAAGTTCAGACTTGGAGGTGCTCTCTTCTACTCCAAACCCGTAGTAATAACGAGTAAAATATAAAAAGAAAAACCAAAAGTGGCTTTACGAATTCAAAAACAAGATAAACTTCTCCCTGGACCAGTAACAGAACAGAAACGCAGAGCACTCAGCAAAGCCGAAGCCAGGGCCTCAGGTCTAGAAGCTGGCAGTCACAGGCATGAGTTCAGTTCCAACGGTTAAAAGAGATAAAAATGCTTCACAGAAGAAAGGTGAGTAGAGTCTGCTTTAAAGCTTAAAGGCAGGGGATGAGGTGAGGCTCCCTTGGTTACAAAAAGAGGCTGAAAATATAGGTTGATGACATGTTTCCTTGGGATAAACATTTATAGAAACTATTGGACCTGGAAAGGCTAGAAGGCACAGATAGAGTCTCTCCAGGTACGGAGTCACATGCCCATTGCCGAAGTAACCAGGTCTGCAATAGCCTCAGCACCGCTGCGGTGCAACACTTCCAAATGCCATTAAGTCTGGATTCTGAACTGGGGCCTGAGGAGCCTGAGGGAGGCACGTGCAAAGCTACCAGACAGAGCAGATGTGCAGAGAGGAGAAAAAGGAACAAAATAAAAAAACTTTCCACTAAAAATGGGCCTGCCATACAAAATTCCAGAACACATAGTGGAATGCAAGGCTAAGGAAGATAGCCGACAAAAATCAAAAATCAACAGTCAGAACACAATTGCACTCCAGTAAAATAAACTATAGCACGGACTGACCAAGACTTGAAGTATGATTAGGGTGCTCAAATAGATAAATAACAGAGGAGTATGCATTGGAAGTGAGTAAGAAATTATGAAACAGAAACAGGTAGAAATAAAACCTAAACTGGAAGATATGGGAAAAAAATAAAAAGCTAATTTGAAATCCTGGAAATAAAAAATAGTCATTAAACCAACCCAATAGCAAAAAAAAAAATCCCTAGGATGTGACTTAAGGGAACTTTAGTTTTAGAAACATGGAATAAATGCCAGAAGCTGAAAGGGGGCACCCTCTGGCGGGAGGGCAGGACTCAGGCAGGAGCAGGAGAGAATGTACTGAAGTTTTCAACTTGGGTCTAGTACTTTGACTTCTCAAACTGTATACACGTATAGCTTTAATAAAATTTTTTTAAAAAAACTAAAAGACTACAAGAAATAAGGAAGGATTACCTGAAGGACATGCAGTTCTTGCTTTCTTCTATATGGTCTCAGTTTTATTCTTGGAATGAAGTAAACCATCAGAGAGATGAGAACATAGATGACATAAATTTTCACCTTCCTTACTTCTTTTATTAAGTTATAATGTGAAACTATGTCAATCAACCACACTGAAGAATATTATAAAAATCAGCTCTTCAAGTCATTGCGGATTCTGATAAGGGTATTGCTCATTCAGTCTCAGTGGGACCCGTGGTGAGTGCCTCGGGCCTCAGTTCCAGGAGAAACTGCTTCAGCTGAGAAGCACATATGTGTCCAGTCTTCCAGCTACTGTGCATTTTGAAATTAGTCTTTAGCTTTGGCTGCTGAGAAATTTAAAGCAAATTTGTGATTTATTTCTTGTCACCATATAGGATCATATGGCATGCATTCTGGGTTCTAACCTGCTTTTATCTTATTTTTTGTCACTCTTATTTCACAAGTCAATATAAAATTTATTGTTGTTGTATTGCATATACAGGTATATATTGATACATATATGTGTATATGTGTGCATGGGTGCCTGTAAGCCACTTCAGAATCTTTTGGGTGGGGAAATGGTATAATTAGATAAAACAATTTAGGTAAAACAAGTTGCAAAAGAGAGGAAAAAGGAAAAGAGAAAAAAAGAAACAAATATAGGCTGGATCTTGGGGTCATGACTTTGCAGGACACTGAACGCCAAGCTAAGAGTCTGAAGTTTATCCTGAAGATGAGGGATAATGCTGAATATTTAAAAAATTCTGAGCAAAGAACGGCATGGAAATAATGCTATTTCAGAAAACTTACTCAAAAACAGTGTGCAAAAGAGATGAAAGGAAAGAAATTGAGTGCCAGGTGACCAATTAGGGGCTATTTCAATAAACTAGGAATGAGGCAAGAGGGCTGTGAGTAAATTGACTGACATGGTGTTTTAAAAGAAGGATCATATGTAACAGGCTTAGGAAGGAAAGTAAATACAGCTTTTTTTTTGCAATAAAGCATGTGACATTCAAGGAAGCACACTATGTACTATCCACAAACTTATGGAAACAATCAATTCTCTTTGGTCTGTTCTGCTTCTACTGCCTTGGATTTTGACCTGCACAAGCCAAATCATCCCAAAACCTCCTCTAGAAGGTAAGTTTTATTTCTTCCAGAAATTAAGTTGCTGCTGATTACAAATGACAACTAACTCCACAAATGCAAATTACACCTGTTATTAAAAGGCCTCTTGCCTTCCTGAAACATGATGCCATGCAAGTCCTCTAACATGCAGATGTGGCACGTAATAAATATTGCTTGATGCAGAAACCTGTTGAGATGAATTTTCTAGGTCCCAAGAAAAGCGGAAAAATAAGCTTGAAAACTTTAAATCTAGGAACTGAAGTAAATTTAATTTTTGAACTAATTTTTAATTTATGCTCTTTTGGGGATGGGCTAAGTTGAATTTACCTCTGTAGTATTTTTGCAAACCAAAGCAACAGTATAGAGATTTCAGAAGGGATGTTTATATCACTAAATAGAACAAAATTCTCAAATAGAAACTCAAAAATATAACTGATGAACTAACCGAAATCAAGTTTATATTTTCATCTAAATACATATCCTACTCATTTCCACTAGGAAACATTTCACAGAAATATGGGATAATAGAGCTGGAAGGGGCCTTAAGACCACCTTGTCTAATTCCCTTGTATTACAGATGATGGACCAAATCAGAGAGGCTGAATGACTTGCCCAAGATCACTCAGTCTGTTAGATACAGAGTGGAGTGGAATCCAGCAGAGTAACTGAGCACTTTTTTTTTCATAATTGAGATTTTATTGGTTGTTTTGAGGATCAGTACACAGACATTTCAATTTGTACATAATTCTTAAAATCTGAAAAATCATGTAGTTGTGACTCTTTTCTAAACAGTTATTCCAGTGACTTACCAGTTTAAAATTTGAAGGCAAATTTTCCTTAATAGGATATCAAGTACCAATATCTTCAAATACTGTTAAGCTGTTACATCATAAATACCACTAATTCACAATTTAATATCATATACATTACATACTCAAATTTTCAATCTTTTGCAATACATTACCAAAGTTATTAGGAAAACTGCACTACCAGGACCAAAGATGTTATGGAACGCACACAGTTCTGAAAGGGACAGCCAAGGTCAAGGGGTAGTTTTCTTTAGGAAACAATTCTACCAAAAACAACATGGGAATGGAAGTAATTTAAAATGTTCAAGACATAGTAAATGTACAATGTGACTCCAAATTGCCATCTAGTATGCTTTGTATTAT
Source organism: Eschrichtius robustus (assembly GCF_028021215.1). Taxonomy (NCBI): domain Eukaryota; kingdom Metazoa; phylum Chordata; class Mammalia; order Artiodactyla; family Eschrichtiidae; genus Eschrichtius; species Eschrichtius robustus. The sequence continues at coordinate 163,527,102 of NC_090826.1, forward strand.
AAGATATAAAAACTAATCCCCATCTATGGAACGTTAAGCTGACCCCCAAGACAATCAAAGCCTCCTTATTCAATATCCCATTATTTTCTGGTTGTACTAAAAAATAAACAACCAGCAAATGATTTCACCTCTTTAAAAAAAACCCTTTACACTTAAAAAATGTGAGGATGTGGGAGACCCTCCTTAAAAATGTTTCTAGAGCTTCTAAAACAACTTGCATTTACAAAACAGTTGATAAAAATATTCCTCTGGATCATGCAAGAAGGGAGACAGGAGCCACTGATAAGACATAGTAGATTATATTAATCAGACTTGGCTTTTTTTCTCCTGCTTCATCAGAGGCTAGACTCACCTCATTTTTAGTTTCTCCATTTTCTCCAGGTAAATCTTTAGTTTCTTCCTTAGCCACTTCGACCTGTTTTCTCTTTGCTCCCCTTTTTCTCTTCTGTGTGCACTTTTTTGTCTGAAGATATATCCTTTCCTGCTGTCTTTTCTGGCTTCATTCCCACTTTTTCAGGAGCAGGCTTGGCTGACAACCTTGCTGATCTCCTCTTGGGCTCCCCATTCACCACCCCCTCCGTGGAGTTGACCTTCCTCTTGGGCATCATGATGGTGGGGCAGGTGTGCACCAGGTGCCTGTGGGCTACTGCACACACCTTCCCAAAGCTGGATGCTGCCACTCCTCCCACCCTCAAGTACTTTTTTGATTATATAGCTTGGCCTACCTCTAACACAGTATTTGTGATGGCTAACGGTACGTGTCAACTTGACTGGGCTGCAGGGTGCCCAGACATTTGGTCAGACATTATTCTGGGTGTATCTGTGAGAGTGTTTTTGGATGAGATCAACATTTGGATAAATTGACTGAATAAAGCAGATTGCTCTCTCCAATGTGGGTGGGCCACACCCAATCAGTTGAAGCCCTGAAAAGAACAGAAGGGCTGACCCTACCACTAGTAAGAGAGAACTCCTCCTCCCTGACTAGGTGGGACATCAGTTTCTTCCTGCCTTTTGACTCAGTCCAAAACACTGGCTTTCTTGGGTCTCCAGCCTGCCAGCTTTCAGACTGGAACTTACACCATCAGCAATCCTGGGTCTCCTGCCTGCCAACTGCAGATTTTGGGACTTCTCAGTCCCCACAATACATGAGCTAAATCCTTACAATCAGTTAATCAATCTCTCTCTCTCTCTCTCTCTCTCTCCACACACACACACACACACACACACACACACACACACACACACCCTGTTGGTTCTCTTTCTCTGGACAATCCTATCTCAAATAAACTTTGAACTCAAAGGAGTAAAGAAAATGGTCTTAACGGATATGATAGACACTGTAGATCAGCTACCAAAAAGCTATCCACAGCTTTCTTCTCCCTTGTCTTCTTCTAGTGAAGAAGCTTCTAGTGAAAAGCTAAAATTCTGTTTCCTTGCCTCTTTTACACCTACAGTAGTATGTGACATAGCTCTGGCCCATAAGATATAGGTGGAAATCCCTAGGAGGATTTCCCTTTGTTCTTTGCATTTTATTACCCCTTCTTTTTTTTTTTTTTTTTTTGTCTAGAGCTTGGATGCACTGACTGGGGCTGGTGGGCAGCAGTCATCCTGGCACCATGAAGACAAAAGCATATGCTAGGGCTAGCTAAGGAGGAACACAGGAGGATTCTGGGTCTGTGTTGAGACCTATGAGTAGCTGCTCCCATGTTGGACTGCTTCTCTAGAATTCTTGAGAAAAACACATCACACCTACTAAAGCCAGTTTTAGTCAGGTTATCTGTTATTTGTAGCCAAACTCTTTCCTAATATACTATTTTAGCCCAGATTTCAACTGTAACAATAAGCCAAAAGTGAACATGACCCCAGCTTTAGTAAAACAATCACTTACTCAAAGAAAAAAAAACTGAGGGTCTGCCATATAGATGGCATGTAAGAGGCACTAAATCCAAAAACCTTCCCATTCCCAACCAAAGATGCTGATGGGAAGTTAGCTTGCTCCCTACCATTCCAGGTTGTAATCTGAGGAGGAATCCCAGGGGATCCCCTATGATTCCTGGAATGTTTGTGAACGGCAAAACGGGAACACTGAAGTGGACTGAATCTTGGGGAACTATTAGCAATGGGTCCAACTTTTCCCGTTCAATTCACTTATTCCTAAAAGCTCTTTTTAATGAAAACCTAATCATGATCACTGACTCCTGCATCTTTAGAATGAGCTCATGGTCCTTTCGCATGCAGTGAAAGCAACTACCTCTCTCCATCGATGTCAGTGCCAGAAGTCACAGGTAGCTGTGGTACAGGGGAAGGAGCACTAGCTTTATCAAAAGATCTGTGTTTGAGACTTGGTGCTGCCACTTTTCCTTCATCCTCTCCCAGAGGCATATCTCTGAACCTTTCTGAGTTCTGTTTCTTAATTTATGAGTATTAAGCTCAAACGAGATAATGATTACAAAAGAATTCCAACAAATGTAAAACACTCTACAAAAGTAAGATTTCATTAGATAACCTGATTGTGTGCAAACTAAGAGTAAATAGGTTCAATGTGAGGAAAATATAAGATTCATATGAGAAAAGTTTATTCATTATCTTTACGACATTTATTTTGGCTCTTCTTCATTTCTCAGAGAGTAAAAGTTGCTACATAAGTGGTCCCCATCTGATAAAGTAGTGCAGCAGAAAGGCTTACAGAAGAAATTTGAAAGAAATAAAAAGCTAGATAAAACTTGAGAGGTTTACTACTGAGCAATAGCTGTTACCAATCATAACATAATTAACCCTCTTGCCGCAGGCTCTAATAGCACTCTGGCCTTCAGTGTCCTTTTAATTACATGTTTTACACCTACATTCCCTCTAGACTCTAAACTCCATGGATACTTACCTGAGATTAAACCTCTTACTGTCTGGTGGGTGATTAAGAGTTCCAGGAAATAAAACATATGCAGCACAATGTATTATTTTATTTACCTTTGTTTCCTACTATGCACTGAGGGTCATTTACTTCTGGATTAATGAAATAAAAGCAGAGTTCTCTGAAAAACCATGCGGATATTGCCCAGGAGGTGTTCCAAGCTGGTTCCATACAACATACCTTGTCCTGGGTTTGACATCGGAAACAGTCACAGTCAAAGCAGTACTGGTCCCTCAGCTGCTTCCGGCGCTCCTCGCTGGTCATCAGCATATCCAGGTAGCAGATGGTGAGCTGCGGAGGCCAGAGAGGGAGGGGTCACACGGCTGCTGTGATCATTTTCTTTAACCAATGGCTATTATTGTGAATCATTAAAGTAAAACACGTTTTTATTGCACACCAAAAAGTGTAAGTAAGAGAGAAGATACAACTTATGGTCTCTCCACCCAAATAATCACATGTAAAATTTTTAATGCATTACCTTCCAGTCTTTGTTATGTGGTGAGCACATGTGTATCATATATTTATTTTAAAGAATTGGGCTCATTAACTCTATATACTTCTGTACCTTATCTTTTATTCACTAAACAGTAAAATATCAAGAGCTGTTGTATGTTTGATCTTACTAAGTTTTGGTAACAAATTTTGTAACCATTGGCAATCAGAGAAGCCAAATTAATCCTGGCAATCAAATGGGTGGCAGATTATGTAGCCAGATTGCTCTTAAATCCTAATCAATTCTATAGCTGCTTCATGGAATTTAGGGTCAACCAGATTTGGAATCCTGGAACTTAGGAGACAGTTCCCTTACTTCTGAGGCTTTCATTTATTTATTTTAAAAATAAATTTATTTATTTATTTTTGTCTGCACTGGGTCTTCATTGCTGTGTGCGGGCTTTCTCTAGTTGCGGCGAGAGGGGGCTACTCTTCGTTGCGGTGTGGGTTACTGGTCTACGTCGAGATGAGAAAAGAAATGCAAAGTTCACATTTAGAAACTTTTACAGCAATCTGGTAAGAGAAATTTCAGATGGCTCTAATAATAAAACATTGGGCTCTTATTTTATATGTTTTTTAAATGTCATTTTTCTAGTAATTCATTTCCATTAAGTCTTATAAAAAACTATTAGCCGGCAATGGATTAGGGAAAACAATAATAAAGAAACGGGTCCTCCGTGACAGGTACTGGGACCAGCAGTGGCTTCACATCATCCAGGCCTGTTCCCTCTCCGCATCCATCTCCTCTCCCCTCCCGGCTGTCCCAGCCAGCCCGGCCTCACCCTGGGTTCACACACAGGCCTGCCTCAAGGCCTGCGCACTGGCTGTTTCTTCTGCCCTTCCCCCCACTCTACCGCGGTGACCTCCCTCAGCTCCTTTGAGTTTCCATCAAATCTGACTTTCTCACTGAGGTCCAACCTCACTACCCTATTTACAATAACAACCTGACTCCCACCTCACCCAAGCACTCCTAATTCCCTCACCCCACTCTAGTTTTCCTTTTTCTGTAACTTAATCGGCTGGTGACATAACTGCGTAAATTACTTCTTCATTTGCTTTTACGTGTAGAAAGTAATTATGGGGGCCTGTGTGGTGGGGGAAGAAGGGGATACTGCAGGAGAGGAAGGAGGCGGGATTATCCACTGAGGGAGATGACAAAAACTCCCTAGAGCAAAACACTCCATGCGGTTTTCTTAGACTCGAAAGAAAGCATCTCATGCCTACAAAGCATGATCTTACTCGTTTGACAGCATGGTAGGGCAGAGAAGGCCATCCTCGGACAGAAAACACGCCTTTGGGAGGCCTCATTAAAGCGGTCAGTGGGGAAGAAGGTCAAGTCCACCCTGGCCGGTACCAGGGCGACAGAAGCCACCACCTCGTCTGGCCGGCCCTCTACAGACCCTTCACCTGTTAGGCAGCTATAACATGCTCTCCACACACAGAAATCAGAGTACCCGCCCTTTAGAAATGTACACTGATGTTACTGTACATTTACGATGTGCTGGGCATTCACCGAGTGAGGCAGCACGAGGCAGTGAAAACCAGCCAAGTCTTAGATCCATTCGGGATTTGCACCCACATCTACTGATTTAAGCCTGATGCTCTTTTTACAATAACAGTTGTTTCTCATACCTCTGGTCGAGTGGTGGGAAGGGGAGAGGGGGGAAAGTAGGAGAGGCTGACTTCTTAAGGAGCTGCTGCGGCACCATCAGACCTAAGATACTCAAGCCCACACTAAGCAATAGTCTGTAACAACTGGGCTCCTGCAGCTGAGACCACAGCCACTTTTTAATTCCCTAAATCTTTCTTTTCCCTCATGATCTGAAGCCAGAGCTGCCTCTGAGGTACAAAGGGCCACCATATCAGGCAAGTTCCTCTTAAATTCCAAATAACCGATTTCTAAGCACACTTTTTGAAACAGCCTGTTAGTAAGTTTGGGGCAGCATACACATTCATCTTGAATTATCAGGCTCTCAGGGGCCCAGTTTCCTTATATGAGGTGAGACGGTAAAATGCGCTGATCTCTGTGTTCCCTTTTGGGTTAACTCTAGGACCCTAATTCTCAATCCAGCCTGATGGCTCTTAGTCATCAGCCCCAGCTATCGGGTCCGATTAATCGGTAGTCCTTATCGGGTGATTACAATGGGCCCAGTGTGAAGCCAACAAATCCAGGGCCTGTCACACCAGAGAAATATGCTTGACAAACCTAAGAGTTTATTACAAGGGCCAAAACTCATGAGTGATCATGCCAGGCAGTGAATGGGCAACAGGAGACTGGTTATTTCATTTAACCCCAAAAAGAGACTCCTACGGCCTCCCTCAGTGTTCTGTAACTGCCTGGAACCATGACCTGGACTGTGCAATGGTTTTCTAACTGGCCTCCCTGCTGCCGTCAGTCTACACTGCATCTTCCAGACTGCTTTAAGAGAGATCTTCCTAAAGCTCATATTTGATCATGTCATTTCTCTATGCAAAGAGTTCTGATGGTTTCTCCCTGCCTATAGGATAAGGATACACAAGGCTTCCCCAGAAGATTTTCTGTCTGCCTTTCTAGACTCCGCATCTCTCCCTACACCCTACCATCTGTCACCATTATGTACAACGCTACACGCTGAAACAATGCACGCCATGCAACGTGTATGGCGTTGGCCTTCACCAGCCAACGCCCTTTCCTCCAGTCTCAGCTTATTCAGAATTCTCTCCTCCTTCAGGCTTGGCTCAAATAAGCCTCCTCCAATGAAGAATGTCCAGTTCCTCCTGTGCCTCTTTCACGCCATTGAAGTCTGCAAAAATACACTGTATCAAAGCTGAAGTTCTCAACGGCAAAAACATTTTTATTCATATTTTTTGGGGAAAAAAAAAGCCGGATTACCAACTAGTAATGACAGCTAAATCATTTTATCAACCAAAGATAAAAACCTTTATTAAAGACTCGTTGACTCACTAGTTTTAATGGAGAATCTGCTCACTAAATGTAGGGCTCATTTAGTGGTAACATATATATGAAACTTTGCCATTGATCAGTGGATGTTTTAATGGCAAAGAACAAAACTGCATTAAAATATTAATGCTACTGACCGTTGCTTTGCCGTTTTAGTGCAGCTCTTATGGAAAATGCAGTAAATCAATTCCAACATTAGAGTAATATCATGAAAGGTATTTGCTGGATATTGACTTTATTGCTTACTTGAAAATTTCAAGGCAAAGTGAACCCCTTTTCCCTGAAGCCCATCTTCTCATTATGTACTCTGGAGTGGATAATAAGATCAAATTAAAATTAGACTTGGTCTTCATTTCTCGAATTACATTGTCACAATTATAAATTTTTCTAATACTGGCTCTCAACTGAAAATAGACTTTGAAAAATCCTCCCTCTCTTTAAAGTCAAACCTGAGTGTTATTCATGTCTCTTCTCTTGTCACACCCTCAGAGCCAGTCAATTTTCAAATTCTGCTAATTCTAGCTTATAAATATATTCTTCAGTTCCCCCATCACAAGCCACCACCTGAGTCTCCCATCTTCAGGCTGCCACTGTCACCTCTTGCCTGGATTATGCATCATTCTCCCAATCTTGCCTACACACGGAAAAACTCATCGTGCCGTTCCTTCGCTTAAACTCTTCAGTGATGCCCCACTTCCTGTCCCCCTCTCTTCCAACAAATATTTCATGAGTGCATCCTATACACCAGGCACTGTTACAGACCCTTCAGGTGAACTGAGATCCTCAATAAGGCCCCCATGGGTTGCTTGGTCTGGTCCCTGCATATTCCCTCATCCGCTGGTCACATCTGAATTTGTCAGTCTGTTGATGTGAACTGCTTCCTGTTCCTTGAAGTCACCATTCTGTCCCTGGCCCCTGTGTCTTTGTCTAGAATGCCTGCCCCTGTCTTAGCCAACTTTAACCCGCTGGATCCTTTAAAAGTCTAGGAGTCACTTCTCTGGAAGCCTTCCTTATCCTCTCCCACCACCCCTGCTCCTTACCACCATTTGAGTGTCCCTGCTCTGAACTTCTAGAAAGCCCTGTGCCCATTTACACTATTTTAGTTTTCATATTCTATTATTGTGTTCTGTTCTGTGTCAGTTTCCTCAATTACACCTTGAATTCCTGAAGGCAAGGTAAGGTCTTACTCATCTTTGTATTCCCAACACCCACCCCAGTACATGATACCAGTAAGCATGCAGTGAATTTGTTAAATGACTTGGCAAATAGAGATGGCTGGGAGAAGACAAAGACCGTTATGATCCCAAACCATTTTAGATGAAAACTGGTACTTGGGGATACTGATATGCTCAATCTGTGCAAATCACATTTCTCTCAATTGCTGTGGCTCCAGAGAACACTGGCAGCCAATGGCATTATTTGTAACAGCTACAATCTCTTCTAACCAGGAAATCCCATGAGGGTGGCCTGGACTGTCCAGCTTTCTTCCATGATCCACGTTCTTGAAGACTGTCAGGTGATAACATGTGTTTCGTAGCTTAACAAAACCCAGAAGAGGCAGCCATCAGCAACCCAGCATGTGAGCCACGACTTAAACTATAATACACACATCTCCTGGTAGGAGGTGCTGGATGAGGAGACAAAAACCCAAACAAACAAACAAACAAAACAAAAAACAGCCCCCACCCCCTGCTAGACACAAAACAGTCCCAGAACTCAACATCACAGTGAAAATCCTTAAACAGCAAAGTGTTATATGTGGTGCTGGTATGAAGGGAAACGGTCCAAAAAGTCCAAAGGATGACTTTATGTGGAGAGAAACAAAGGTAAGAAATTTCTGTTATGGTGGAACCCTGTGTAATTTTCCAGTTCTCCTTGTCTGAGGTTTGAAATGTTCTCATCTCAAACTGGCAATGCGTTGGCTTTCACGTTACTTTCTTTCCGGGGCCCATGGGACACACCTGAGGATTGGTGGTAGTTTCAAAATGGGTCTAAGGTTCTATTCCACCTCTGGTTTTGTCTCCAGCAAACCTCATTCATTCACTCAACAAATACAGACTGAGGAGTTTCTATATTACAGGCGCTATCCAGTCTTCTCTCATGCAGCCTGCATTCTGGTACTTCCATCCCAAATAGCACATTTTAAAACTGGGGGTGCCCTAATGAGCAATAAAGCCAAAATGCAAAATTGATGCTATAATTCAAATTTTCTACATTTCCTTCTTTATCCAATTTCACAAAAGCCAATATTTGCACAGTAAAAAGGAATTGTCCCTCTTAATTAACCTCAAAATGTCCTTTCTCCCTCTCCACTACCTCTACCACAAGGGGCCGGTTTTAAGTGTGCAGGATGTATTTTCAGTGTTGGGGTGGCTACAAGCATGAACTGAGCAGGGACTAGACATGGGAGTTCCTCACTGATGCAACCATCATACACAGCGAACAGCCGTCCCATCCGGGATGCCAACAGCGCCCTCAGTGAGGAACACTGCTGGTCTTTACACTATGTATGCTCGATTTAACAGAAAGGCAACCCAACGAAGTGTTACTGAATGCCTCCTGGGGTGTAAGGCAAAGTGCTAGGTACTAAAGGAGACACAGTAAGACACAACTGCCTGTCTTCATGAAGCTCAGAGCTGAGCGGAGGAGTCACCAAAAGAGCTGGAATAAGTGCCAAAGAAATATTAATAACCGCTGTAAGAGAGAGCTCAGAAGAAAAGATACTTTAATTTGAGAAATCAGCAAAAGCTTTATAGAAGACATGATGTTTGAGAGGGCCTTGAGGGGTGTGTAATGTTAAGACAGGTAGAAATGGTGGGCAGACAGAGGGGGAGCAACTGAGCAGAGAAAACGTCATGCACCAAGACATGCATAATGGTAGGGCAAGAAATTTATTTTCTGAACAAGCTGGTATATAAAGGACTTATGGGGAGAATCCTCTCTTTGTTGAGAAGCCGCTTTGATAAGTACCATAGGGAAAAATATGAGTCTGCAGGGCCTGATGCTGAGCAGAATATTCTGTGTCAGGCAAGAGGAAGGATTTGCTTGTTGCTCCAGAGATGGAAAGAGAAGGACGTGAAATAAGCACCAAAAGACAGTGTTTTTTCAACTAAATGAAAAACAACCAAGGAGAAGAACTGGCAGCCAAGTCTAGAAAACAAGATATAAAGAGATTTCTTTGTTGTTTCTGAAAAGTCCAACTGTTTCCAATAGTTTTTCTGTTTGCTTGTCAAGTTACCTCTTTTTCAAAAAATTTAGTAAAACAACACCACCACCATCATTATCAAAAGGCAGCCATCCCTCAGCTCCCAAACTAATGTTGAAATTGGATAGTGGTCCCCACTTCTTACCTGCCTTGACGTCACATATGACCCAAGGAAAAAAATCTGAATTCTATATACCGTTGACAGATATCCCAGTGTACCAACTACACTGATCCTAAAAATTGGAAATTCAGTAAGTGGCTGTATAAGAGACAGCTTATTCAGTTGAAAATCAGTTTGGACTGAGTCTTATCAAAGCCAAATCCCTGTCTACATAAAATATGGTACCTCTGAGTTCAGGTTTTATTGGCTGAGTGCTGCATAAATGCAATAAAAGCTTATGATGGTCTGTTTTCCTTGCAATAAATATCCACTTTAGCAAATTGGAAGGTAGAAGGAAACTGGGTTCTAAAAAGCGTAAATATCTATAACCCAGAATTCCGGGTAGTAATTGTGTCAACCCTGTCAGGATCGGGTTCAGCAGCCCTGGAGCAGCCCACCTGCAGCTGCCTTGCGAGACCTCGGACTTCTCAGAAGGCTCCTTATCAAAAGAGGCTGGCTGGGCAGCCTGCAAAACTGCAAGGGTCAAGGCCAGTTCACTGCTGAAGGTCATACTTCCTGTCCCCTATTCCCTTCACATCTCTGCTTGGACAGTTACCCAGAGATGCTGACGCTGATAGGTTTGTAAAGGTCCAACGAGAACCTGAAAGAGTAAAACTCGTTTGCTTTCTTAACATGAAGGTAGAAACGAGTCACCTCTGAAATGCAATTAGGGACCGTGGGAATAAGTAAGCCTTTGGGATCTCATTCACAAGCTGGGCTGCCCTCCCTGCCTATGGAAGGATGACCACTTGCAGAGATGCGAGGGGCCGCTGAACTGTCACACGCACAAAACACACACTCTGTCACACACACACACCTCTCCCACACACACATACAACAGGAACTGTCATCATCCAGAAAAACGGTGATTAAAAAAAAAACGTTAGCTCATCTATAATCTGGGAGAGGTGATGGGTAAATCAGTCGCTGGGTAGAGGTGTTATACATCTGCTCCTTGGCAGAAGGACAATGAAAAGCTGCCCCTCAGGCACAACTGGCTTTAGCGCAGCGCCTTGCTGAGAGGGTCTCTGATGGAAAAGGAGGCCAGCCAGTGGGAAACACGGGTTCCTTACCTCCTCTCCGGCCTCAATGTCTCGGACTGCACGCAGTAAGAGGTGGGGTCCGTTGAACACAATTGAACAGTTGGGGTCACAGCTGTGATTGAGCAAAGACATACTGCAGGAAAGAAAAAAAAGGAGAGACCATCGTGGCCCAGAAGATGGAATCAAATATCTAAACTTAACAACTATTGTGGGCAAAAGACACTTTAGCTTAGGGGCAGGGGGACAGGTAAGGTTGACAGTGTACCAGGGATTGAGTGCTCTAGGGCCACTAGCCCACTTCCTGTGAAGTGAAACGCTCCCCATGACGGAGGCTCACTAGGGAAGTTTGTTAATAAAAACATTTTCTGAGTCCTTCGGGGGGGATGGGTGAGGGGAGGTAGTTGTCTCATTATACCAGCCAGTAAGGCAACCCAACATGAAGATGGGAGAAAAAAACTGACTTGCAAAGGAATAATTTCTGAGATAATGGGATACGGCAGTTAAAACCGCAGCCAAGACACCACTGAGCTTCCCACACAGGACCGCATTTGTCGATCTCCTTTGGAGGAACTGCCACCTTCACGAGAACATGCACAACTATGCTGAAGAATAATTAGGAGTACTTCCTCTTCAACGGAATGCTAGGTTATCTCGCTAACGAGACCCTCATGCATTCTGGGCCATGGCCAAGTCATTTTATTACCTTGGAGGCACATTTTTTTTTTCCATCTGGGGAGGGAATGGATTTAAGCTGCCACCACATTTACAGTTAGAAATAACTGTAAGTGAGCATCACCATGTAGAAACCACTTTCTTAGCACCTGAGCATGTTTATCAAATTTAACCATCACCATAATCTTCTGAGGATCATTTACTGATGAGGAAACTGACACATGGAAGTTAAATGACTTCCCCAAGGACACATAACTAGTAAATGGTGACTGAATTTGAACCAGGTGGTCTGAACTCAGAGCCCATGCTCTGAACTAGTCTATGTTACTGCTTTTTGAGGACCCATACCATAGACATGTAGTTGATAACATGTGAGAAATAAGAAGCTGAATTCTCAGACTCACAGTTAATTATAAGAAAGACCCTATTTGTATTAGGACCCTAATAGCATGAAAACAAAAGGAAACTAGGAGTGACCCTGGAGTGCTTGTGGAAGGACAGTCTAGTAGCTCAGTGATTCAGATCACCTCAGAGATAGCTGGAGAGAACACTTCAGAAGGCCAGAGCCTGAAAGTGTTCTTGCCTCCTGGAGCAATGGGGCTCAGAGTACGTTAAGTCGAAAGACCAAATGAACCCAACTGGCGCAGTATGGCAAGTCTGGTGAAACAATCATGTGCATCAGCCCAGAAGGGTGGGGGAATAACAAAATCTCAGCTTGATGGTTTATTAGCACCCACAATCCCCAACTTTTTACCTCAAAGTTCCTGAGAACAAGAATTTAGATCTGAGGTATGCCTCTCTGTTAATACCATAGCATATAATGTGGTGATATAAAACGGTTTTTTTTTTTTAACTTCACATTTTCCATTTTCTTGTAACTTATCATTAAGTTTCAAGTGTGGCTCTTGAACCAGCTGCTTGTAACAGCCTTTCTAACTACTTTTAAAAGGGTGGGGAGGTGGGTGGGAATTAAAGTTGCTTCTTCCAGTAAATGAAATGCCATCCACCATACCTAGGATACAGGCCAACACCAACTTCCTGCATCTCTGCATTACAGATGGTGAAAGAGTTGCAGATCACCTGTAAAAACAAGAGGGAGACAGGATTACCAGTCACCTAAGAAACTTCATAGGCAAGACAACGAAAATTTTCAAAATAAAATGTAGGATCCTTGGGACTTCTCTGGTGGCGCAGTGGTTAAGAATCCACCTGCCAGGCTCCCTGACTTCAGACTATACTACAAAGCTACAGTAATCAAGACAGTATGGTACTGGCACAAAAACAGAAACATAGATCAATCGAACAGGATAGAAAGCCCAGAGATAAACCCACGCACATATGGTCATCTTATCTTTGATAAAGGGGGCAAGCATATACAGTGGAGAAAAGACAGCCTCTTAAATACGTGGTGCTGGGAAAACTGGATAGGTACATGTAAAAGTATGAAATTAGAACACTCCCTAACACCATACACAAAAATAAACTCAAAATGGATTAAAGACCTAAATGTAAGGCCAGACACTAACAAACTCTTAGAGGAAAACATAGGCAGAACACTCTGTGACATAAATCACAGCAAGATCCTTTTGACCCAGCTCCTAGAGAAATGGAAATAAAAACACAAATAAACAAATGGGACCTAATGAAACTTAAAAGCTTTTGCACAGCAAAGGAAACCATAAACAAGACCAAAAGACAACCCTCAGAATGGCAGAAAATATTTGCAAATGAAGCAACTGACAAAGGATTAATCTCCAAGATTTACAAGCAGCTCATGCAGCTCAATATCAAAAAAACAAACAACCCAATCCAAAAATGGGCAGAAGACCTAAATAGACATTTCTCCAAAGAAGATATACAGATTGCCAACAAACACATGAAAGAATTCTCAACATCATTAATCATTTAGAGAAATGCAAATCAAAACTACAATGAGATATCATCTCACACCAGTCAGAATGGCCATCATCAAAAAATCTAGAAACAATAAATGCTGGAGAGGGTGTGGAGAAAAGGGAACACTCTTACACTGTTGGTGGGAATGTAAGTTGATACAGCCACTATCCTCCACTATGGAGGGTCCCTAAAAAACTAAAAATAGAACTACCATACGACCCAGCAATCCCACTACTGGGCATATACCCTGAGAAAACCATAATTCAAAAAGAGTCATGTACCAAAATGTTCATTGCAGCTCTATTTACAATAGCCAGGACATGGAAGCAACCTAAGTGTCCATCATCGGAAGAATGGATAAAGAAGATGTGGCACATATATGCAATGGAATATTACTCAGCCATAAAAAGAAACAAAATGGAGGTATTTGTAGTAAGGTGGATGGAGTTAGAGTCTGTCATACAGAGTGAAGTAAGTCAGAAAGAGAAAAACAAATACAGTATGCTAACACATATATATGGAATCTAAGGAAAAAAAAAAAAAGGTCATGAAGAACCTAGTGGCAAGATGGGAATAAAGACACAGACCTATTAGAGAATGGACTTGAGGATATGGGGAGGGGGAAAGGTAAGATGTGACAAAGTGAGAGAGTGGCATGGACATATATACACTACCAAATGTAAAATAGATAGCTAGTGGGAAGCAACCGCATAGCATAGGGAGATCAGCTCTGTGCTTTGTGACCACCTAGAGGTGTGGGATAGGGAGGGCGGGAGGGAGGGAGATGCAAGAGGGAAAGAGGGAAGAGATATGGGAACATATGTATATGTATAACTGATTCACTTTGTTATAAAGCAGAAACTAACATACCATTGTAAAGCAATTATACTCCAATAAAGATGTGAAAAAAAAAAAAAAAAGTATCCTCCTGCCAATGCAGGGGACATGGGTTTGAGCCCTGGTCCAGGGAGATCCCACATGCCGTGGAGCAACTAAGCCCGTGAGCCACAACTACTGAGCCTGCACTCCAGAGCCCACGAGCCACAACTACTGAGCCCATGTGCCACAACTACTGAAGCTCATGTGCCCTAGAGCCCATGCTCCGCAACAAGAGAAGCCACCGCAATGAGAAGCCTGTGCACCGCAACGAAGAGTAGCCCCTGCTCGCCACAACTAGAGGAAGCCTGCGCGCAGCAATGAAGTCCCAATACAGCCATAAATAAATAAGTAAATAATAGGGATGGAGCAGGAAAGAGAAAGAGAAATTTTAAAGAATATGTGCCATGTGTTAGATTTACTTCTCTTCATTATTTTATTTATTTATTTATTTTTATAAATTTATTTATTTATTTTTGGCTGCGTTGGGTCCTCATTGTTGCATGTGGGCTTTCTCTAGGTGCGGCGAGCAGGGGCTACTCTTCATTGCAGTGCACTGGCTTCTCATTGTGGTGGCTTCTCTTGCTGCAGAGCGTGGCTTCAGTAGTTGTGGCTTGTGGGCTCTAGAGCACAGGCTCAGTAGTAGTGGTGCACGGGCTTAGTTGCTCTGCAGCATGTGGGATCTTCCCGGACCAGGGCTCGAACCTGTGTCCCCTGCATTGGCAGGCGGTTTCTTAACCATTGCACCAGCAGGGAAGTCCCTGCAGTGTGTTAATTGAAATGTGCTTGCACCCAGTCACCCAAAACCTTCTCTCTTACCTTGTCACTTAGAAACAGAATATGAAAATTATAAAATCTAAGCTGACTGGTTTTTAAAAAGTAAATGATAGTAACGGTAAACATCAGGTCATGGAACCATGATGCTATCCAAGGCCAAACCAAAAACATTCATTTAAAAATCTATGTGTTGATAAATAATGCTTTTTTTTGGTGGGGGGGTACAAAACTAATTTAAAGCAAATTAAACTATGTATACCACTTGTTAAATGGAAAAATTAAAATTTTGTCCTTATGTTATATGAATATTATTGATTTTGCAAATGTATTTTACTATAGAAGCCAGGTAATAAATAAAATAATCTTACTTAAGTAAAGTACTTTATCACATCCCATATCACAATATACTGGGACATGTGTCCTTCTAGACCCTGGTACATTCAAGTACTGCTTCCACAACTTTAAAAGTGTCTGTCACATTTCAAGCTGTGGTCACAAATAGTGTTCACTAGACATATAGAATACTCAGTATTGACCTGCCAAGGCTAAAATCAACATCAAGGCCAATGTCATAACTGAGGGAACAGCAATCATAAAATTGTGCTTCCTGTTTTACATGTTTTCCAAGGTCAAACTACCAAATGTTAGCAAATGAGGATTCACAGAATGAAGCCCCTTTAGATAAAATGTTTGCTTTCTAAAATCCACCCGTATTTTCATTTTTCTAAGGGCTTTACTCACAGCAGAACTTATTATATCTTCAACAATTGTCCTTGATAATCGAAAGCAAAACAGGAATGATATTCACAAATTTGCTCATCGTTCTTTCCCTGAGGACATCACCTAGCATTTCACCTCCTTATAAGTCATCTGATGAAAAAAGCACTTACTATAGATGTCTGCCAAGTATGTATAAAAATATAAAGCCCTGGAACATGATTTCCATTGTTTAATTTCCCTCCCACATCCTGAGGCTCAGAACTACTATGATATTCTTTTTTTTTTTTTTTTTTAAATTATTTTATTTATTTATTTATGGCTGTGTTGGGTCTTCGTTTCTGTGCGAGGGCTTTCTCTAGTTGTGGCAAGCAGGGGCCACTCTTCATCGCGGTGCGCGGGCCTCTCACTATCGCGGCCTCTCTTGTTGCGGAGCACAGGCTCCAGATGCGCAGGCTCAGTAATTGTGGCTCACGGGCCCAGTTGCTCCGCGGCATGTGGGATATTCCCAGACCAGGGCTCGAACCCGTGTCCCCTGCATTGGCAGGCAGATTCTCAACCACTGCACCACCAGGGAAGCCCCTATGATATTCTTAAGTAACTTATTATAGAATATTGTTGTAGGTTTCCATAGCTCTGACGTAGGAGTTTTTTCTGTTAAAAATTGTATTTAGTCATGCTCCTATCCAAAAAGTTTATTATCACAATGAATTCAACTTTTTTCCATAGAGCATACTTAAAGATTCTTTTGTTCAACTTGAATCTCTAAAAATGTTCTCTTACATGATAATCCAGTTTCACCATTCTCTTTCCATGTAACTGGAGCAAAAATCTACCCGTGGGCAGTGCCAGTATTCCTCACTGTAACTTTTCTGAGTTCCAGTACTAAATTCCTAAATGAAGTATGCTAGGTGGTGAGTATCACCTGACTGAGGCTGAATCGAATATAGCAGAGTGCGCCTCCAATCAAGTTAACTGATTTTCCATCAAGTTAATGGAGAAAAGAAAACTGCAGAAAAATATTCCATGTGAAAGATAATACTGAACACTAACCAACTGCTTAATGTAATCCCCAACCGAAGGATGAATTCAAGTGTGAGCTGAGGTTATGCTCACTATGTAGAAATTAAGGTGAATATTCTTTCCAGGAGAAAATTTGGCAGGCGAGGGTTTGTCATACTGATCGTACTTGACATCTCAGGGACTGAAACCCCAGAAGCATGTATTTCACATTAGAGCACGTGAAGTGTGCATGACTCATCTGCAAGCCGCACGGGCCTGCACCAGGGTGTTCTGGGGACTAGCGTCTGGAGCTGTTTCTGGCGAGCAGTGGTCACAGATGCGGGAGCACCTCAGTGGGTCAATCCTTCTGTGGCTTCCCATGCCCGCCCAATCCCTGGACACCGCCCAATGACCCACGTGAGCGGGAGCCAGGAAGCAAAGGACACCAGACTAGAGAGTCACAACTCTAGTTACGGAGTCCAGAGGATGCAAGAAACTAGGCTCTGAGGTTAGACAGTCCCTCTTGTGATCTCTCAAGGTGTGCTCCTTTATTTTCAGAAATATAGAAGCAAGTAAAAGAGAAAATAAACCATGGCTTCATTCCCACCCACAACCCAACCCTTTCTCTAAGAGGTAATCAGCCCTTCCTCACTTCCACCAGCCACTCTTACAGACAGGCAGATACACAACAGATGGGTGGGACTTCAATGCAAGGACACGATGTGATTATTTGTCCTTTCTTCTGGTACCATATTAAATTAAACAGCATAATGAATACATAAATGGTACTCTTCCCAGCCTCTCTCCTGACCAGGCGCCTGAGTTGGTGATGATACAACACCGGCATGCACCCTGCACCACTTCAGTAGTGACCTACAGAGATTCGTAAGGGAAGACCCCCTTGTCCCATTCAGAGTTCATCAGAATGTGAAGAGGAGGGGATTTGGGAAGGCAGATTAAATACATCTTTTCTTCTATAATGCGTATTGCTGAAAGTAAAGTCTGATAGACTCTTCTTGGTTAGTTAGAGGGACTCCTTAGTAGGAAAGCAATATAGAAGCACGAGCTTTAAAAAGATAGACAAGCCCCAGGCGAGGGAGAGCGGCTGACTGCTGGGCTTGGATCTGGTCCTGACCAAATCTTCCAGTCTCTTCCCGGCCTCTTCTGAAAAGTCTTCTCTCCTGGGAGGCCTCCGGTCTCAGCCAGCTGGGGAGGGAGACCCCTCGGCCTTTGCTCCTGCACGCTGTCCACATGCTCACGCCCACACTCGGCACAGGATATTACAGCTATTTCTGTGTACCTGACTTCCAAGAGAGTAGAACTTCTACTTTATTCTTTTTTTCCTCCTGGCTCAGACATGTCTGACACACTGCGTTCAAAAAATGTTTGTTTAATATTAGTGACTTTGTTAGCCTTTGTGACTTCTATATAGAATTGTTAATAAACCAAGGCAGGACTTCCCTGGTGGCGCAGTGGTTAAGAATCCGCCTGCCAATGCAGGGGACACGGGTTCGAGCCCTGGTCCGGGAAGATCCCACATGCCACGGAGCAACTAAGCCTGTGCGCCACAACTACTGAGCCTGCGCTCTAGAGCCCGCGAGCCACAACTACTGAAGCCCGTGTGCCACAACTACTGAAGCCCGTGCGCCTAAAGCCCGTGCTCGGCAACAAGAGAAGCCACCACACTGAGAAGTCCGTGCACCACAACGAAGACCCAACACAGCCAAAAATAAATAAATAAATAAATTTATTTTAAAAATGTAAAATATAAAATTATTTTAAAAATGTACAAATAAACCAAGGCAATCATCACCGTACAGCCAAAAAAAAAGTTCTCTTAATGTCCTCCTCTCCTTCCCACTTTTCTCTCTCTCCCCATCTCCATTCCTTCCTACAACAAAGTCATAGTTGTAGGAAGTCACAGTGACTTACACAGACTAGGGTCTGGAACTATAAGAAGATACAAGGTCAGAACCCTGCTCTCAAGGACTCTGAGACCAGCAGGGGAGACAGCTGTATTAGTCAGTTAACAACATTCGAACTGTACTAGTGCCCAGCAGAGGGGTCACTAGCTCAGCTGGGGCAGGTCAGCGAAGGCTCACTGAAGAAGCAGATGCCAGAGAAGGTACCTGGAGTCTGGAGTCACGAGTGTAACTCAAACTTCTTATTCCTTATGTGACACAGTGGGAAAATATCAATTATAAACTCTAAAAATCTGGTTCCTTAGATTGAGGAAAACTGGCATAAACCTAATACCTACACAGACCCCTTTGACTTTCAAAAGTTAAAGGTGGTGACATCTGATAATAGTAGCTATTACAAAGTAAACACCAATAAGTAAAAGGAATAGGGGTCTAGGGTTTTGACACAGATTGTAGAAAATACCCACCACATTTCTTTCTTGGTTTAAAAAGACTCACAAACCTCTAAAATGTCTCTTCTTCTCACTCCATGTTGTGGAGAGGAGAAAAAAAGGCACAGCAGTATTAAAGATAGTAGTACCCAAAATACCATGATTTAATTGTTTTCGCTGAAGAGCCAGGAAGGATATACTTCAATTTAAAAAAAAGAAAGAAAGAAAGCAAAGAAAAAGAACCAGAAAGGAGATGCAGGAAGGGCTGAATGCAGGCCAGGGTGACTCTCGGGAGGACAGCCGCCTGGGTAGGGATGACCTCAACGCCTTCCTCCACCACTTGCTGAGGCTGTGTGAAAATCATACTACTGAGCTCACAGTTTTCCAGCACAGAAAAGCCTTTACTAAACCCAAATGTGTAGCCTGAGAGACATCTGACATTTCTGTGGTGCCCTTTGAAGGACTTGTCATCTTATCTTGTCTACTTCTCCAGCCCCTCACCAACAAGCTATTAGTACTTTAGCTTCATTTTAAGGGCGAGGAAAAGCAGACTAAGAGAAATCCATGTGCTATTCTCTGGTACATATTCACCAGCTCTCACAAAGGTAGCAGAATTTAGTTTGCCTTAGCAGAAAACTCAGGCCCGAAGGAATTATATACAGGACAGATTGGGAGAGGGGGTTAAGTGAAAGGCGAGGTCTGGAACAGTGTTGTAGCCGGGGCCTTCAGAATTGGAGATTTATTCACTCATTTATTAAGGGCCTATTATGCACCAAGGCACCGACAGCAAGGAGCAAAAACTACCCCTTTCACCACTTTGCCTGGTGATCCAAGTGAAATAAGAATGTAAAAAACGTCACATTTCTCTCCAGTTCTGACGAAGTTTGGCTTTCCTCAGCCAAAGATTATTTTCCTGACTATTGGCCGTATCTCTTTGCAAGTCAGTCTGTCAAAATCCAAGTTGCAATGACGCAGGGCAGCACTCTAATCTGTCTGCTCAATTTAGAAACACATGAGACCGCTGGTCTTCCACGGCCCTGGGTGGCGCACTGCCCCCCGACCACCCTCTGATCATTCACACGAAGGATTGCTGGGGATTACTGAAGACCAGCTGGGAGACGTAAATTAAAATGGGTGGCCTTTGAAGTTTCCACTCTTCCATTGTCTGACTGCAGCCAGCCGCCCTTACCAAATTAGTGCCACAAAGAAAGGGATACTCGCTCCCCAATACAGGCTGGAAAGATCAATCAGCTACAGAAGAGCAAGCAGCTAAAGGAAGAAGGAGAAAATGAGGCCTTGATACTTTGTCACGTGACTGTCACGGTATTTGTAGGCATTCACACAGGGAAGGATCAGAGACAGAATATGGAGAAAACTCCTCCTTCCCACATGGCCCTCCTGCCATCTTCCTCCCAAATAAGCATGATCGTGGTCTCTTGTTTCATGGATGCCTTCTGCCTTCCCACCTGATCACATTTAAAAACATAGGGAATCTGTATTTTTTATGTGGGGTGAAATGTGCTAAATTAGGTGTCTGCATTTCTACACTACTGGCCAATTAGTTTAGATTAGGAAAAGCCAGAAATAAAAGAGCAGAATTTACCAGAAAGCTATAAACCTGAGGAATTGTGCAGATGAAGTGAGATAATACATGCAGGCCTCAGAATGGCTCCTGGCACACAGGAAGCTTGGTAAATGTAGCAAGATCATTATTATTACCCAGTTCATCAACTATAAGACAAACTCGGTAATTAGTAAGACGCACCATTATATTCTGCACCACTAAGAAAAACCACTAACAAACTATATTTGCTATTAGTCGTAAAACAGATTCCAATTTCAGAGATGTAAAAGTGTGAAAAATATGAACCTTGGGATTAATGAAATACAACATCACTATGTACAGCTCCAGGTTCCCGGAGGAACGTAAATAGAGGTCTATACAGCTGGTATTGGAGGACATACAGGACGTCTGTGTCAGCACAGCCACATCAGGCCCTGAGTTTCTGACCTCTCAGAACCCCTCCCACTAACAGACTGGGTTGGCTCTGGGCTGGGTGACTCTTAGCATCACCCAAAGGCATTCACCACTGTCAGTTCATTGTTTTCACCATCCTCTGAATCAGTCATCATAAAACAGACTATCATAAGTCACTCAAAACCCAAAGTACAACCCCGGTATGAAGTTACATCACTTGAGCCAAGTCAATGGTCTTGCCAAATTTGGCTATGCTCTGGAGGTGACCTAATGCACATATGTTCCCACTATCTTCTTTCAATACTCAGTTAAGCAGTGCAATTTTCCCTGGAATGGAATTTAAATTAGTTACTTTAAAACCCAAGTTCACATTTTTCCCCACCTACCACATAGCTCCCTCTAAATAACCAAGTGAAAGCGTTTATGAGGATACATTGGGTAGAGACACTGCAGACGGATTTCAAAGTCACTCATGATTATCCTGACAAGTCATACAGATAGGTATTGTATGCTCCGGAATCTTAGCTGGCTATTTTTCAAGGAGAGTACTGGCCTTCAAGACAACACGTAAGGAACTGAAGAAAGATATACAAAGACGTATACAGAAACTACACAGGACCTGAAGAAAAACAGGGCACGTTGTTTCTGCAACACCCTTGTTACCTAAATGCCAAGGAGTGGGTAATCTTCTATAGCACCAGCCAGAGTCTTTGGTGGCCAAGAGCCCACTGCATTCCTTGGTTATACAAGTATCTGAGAGTAAACTGTCCGCTCAATGTTCATTTTATCACAATTTTCATATACTCTTCAGATATCTTTTTAAGAATATTTTTTCATGACCATAGACAAATCCTAACTATTAAAAATCAGATTATCCTGCCTGTGGTCTGGCCATTAAAACTCCCCACTTCCTTTGCATTGTCCTTTATAATGATCACTCTCAGAGTTGCCTCCACAAAGAAGAAACATCCGAACTTCCTAATTTGTGAGATTCAACAGTCCACCCACATGATCACAAAAGAGTCAAGTTTTCCTTTTCTTAAGTTATACAGATTTAATTAGATTTTTTAAAATAAAAAATAAAATTCCAAATGATTCTTTCTTTCCCTCCAGCCTTATTTTGCATATACTCTCTCCTCATTTTCCAGCAACATCTAAATGCAAAACAGAACATATTCACTAAAGGAAACAGAGTTTGATAATTATAGCAAATATAAATGAATTTGCATATGTGAGGTTTCCAACTCTGAATTCACAGACAATGAATAGCATAACAGTCCAACTGAGAATTAATCTGAAGTTTGTGGAAAAAAATTAGTCAAGTTATCAATGGCAGGAAAAGAAATTTGGTTTCAAAGAAAATAACACACAAATATCCCTAAGTGAAGATTATTACTGTAAAGCGTATCTGAAATGGAAAAATAAACCAAAGCATTATCAATAAAAGAGAAGTCCAAAAAAACTGAAATGCAAGGATCATTTTAGGAAATGGAGCAAAAATGAAATAGAAAAGTAAAAGGCATGAAAAGAAGATTAAGGAAACAGTAAGTTGACAATAAACAAGTTACAAAGACTCACAGTAAAGAGAAGTATGAGAATTACTGATTGCCAGTATGTATTTGGCTTGTCATGAAAAAAATAAAAGATTGACAAGGATAGAAAAAAGATAATGATTTTACATGGCTGCCTGATAATAATTCAGTCCAATAAGTCAGAGAGTTTATTTTCAGAAGCAAATCAATAAAGAGGCAGCTTATAGGTAAGCGGGGAGAGTATTGGGTGATGGGCACCACTGTTACCATTGTTCTACTGAGCAGGTTGTGACACAGGCTCCCCAGATGCTCCTGCTAATGACTAAAGATAGGTGTCCCTCCCTGCTTCCACCATGGCTAGCATTCTGTGCAAAAGAAACATTGAAAGTCGACATGCTCTAATGATATGTTTCGTAGTATAGTGTAGACAGAGCAAGTTTTTACTAAGCTAAAGGCAGATAGAGCATTGGCTACACACAACAGCAGAGGGGTGTAAAAACTCTTCCTAAATGAGCCTCAACTCCCCAAATGCCCTCAACCACATATAGAGTGTCATGTCCCAACCAAAGCCTTCTTAATATATCCAACTACCTTTCCTTACGCAGGGGTCAGCACATACCTAGACGCTGTATCAAGGTGAAGACTAAATATCTTTAGTTTTAGTAAGGCACTAGGATCAAAACAGAAAGGCAGTTATCAGATAGAGTAGGTAGCAATTAGAGGCTGAGCAGGAGGCTATAAGAATCTAAAACAAAGGAACTTGGTAGGCATGTAATCATGAAATCCCCAAAACATCCCAGAAAGTGATAAAAATAAATACCTTTGGGTAAAGTGTTGTTTCCTCAAAGAGGAATTCAAGATAGTTAGACCTCTTTGGTCATAATATAAACTATTATCAGTGTATTAGGAGAAAGAAACAAAGTAAGGTGAGATTTTTTTTCTTCCATATTTAAATTTACTACATTGGGAAACTTGTCTACACATTGATATACTGGACTCCAACTATAAGAAATCTTTAAATAAACTAAAAATATTTTTCAGGATATTAGTCTGAGCAGAGGAGGTAGGGATAGAAAATTTAAGAAAACTAGCTCACATGTAGGGTTCAGTTTTTTTTTTTTTTCCTGGAACACAGTCACACCTCGTTTTTTTTTTAATTATGATTCTCTCTCTCTTTTTTAATTTATTTATTTATTTATTTTTGGCTGTGTTGGGTCTTCGTTTCTGTGCGAGGGCTTTCTCTAGTTGCGGCAAGCGGGGGCCACTCTTAATCGCGGTGCGCGGGCCTCTCACTATCGCGGCCTCCCTTGTTGCGGAGCACAGGCTCCAGACACGCAGGCTCAGTAGTTGTGGCTCATGGGCCTAGTTGCTCCGCGGCATGTGGGATCTTCCCAGACCAGGGCTCGAACCCGTGTCCCCTGCATTGGCAGGCAGATTCTCAACCACTGCGCCACCAGGGAAGCCCCTAGGGTTCAGTTTTAAAGAACGAACAGCAAAAATAACAAAAACTCTGCTTATAGTTTCTGAATTATATTCTGTGATTAGTTTGTGGCCTGTTCTTCAACCACAGTACTACATATCACAAATGAAGCCTAGAAGCTCAACACCACGTAAGGTTAAAATGTGTTCAGTAAATTGTACCTACTAAGGCCAAGAGAACTTCAGAAACATTTTCAACAATGATTTTTGTTGAAATTTAAAAAAAGATTTTCTGTTTAATGTTTTTGGAACGCAATAATCCTCTTTACCTTGAATGATTAAAAATAAAAGAGCTAATGGATGTAATACTGATCTCGGGTGGCCTCGGCCTGGAGCAGCTTGAAGCAGGGTTTCGGTTCCCGGCCAGAGATTGAGGTCGGGTCGCGGCGGTGAGAGCACCGAATCCTAGCCGCTAGACCAGGGGTCAGTGACAAGGCCCTGGCCCTTCGGCTTTGCAGAAAAGAATTCCCACAAAGACGGAAAGTTGTGAAACAAGTAAAGTGTTTATTAGGAGGAAAAAGGAGTGTAGTACGTGTGGATAGACACACGGGCAGACTGAGAGAGAGAGTCGCGCCCTCGTGGTAGTTTAAGTCACTTATATGGGGCGTTTCTTCTGGGTTTCCTTTGGCCAATCATTTTGATTTGCCTGGTTCAGAGTCCGTATTTGGTCATGTCTCAGGATCCTCCCATGTGTGCGCGCTCATCTCTCAGCCAAGATGGATTCTATCGAAGAGGCTTATGGGTAGTTAGCATCACTTACTATGGGGTGGCGCCCCCTCCCTTTTTGATCTCCAAGGACCTTTCTAGTCAGGAAGGTCTCCTTGACTTCAAGAATGATAAATGTATGGTCTCTTTATCTTCTATCTGGGCAGGGCCCAGCCTCCTCTCTCAATTGTCTTGCTATTCTCATCTTGGAGTATCGGTCCACAGGAAACCAATCTCCAGTTGCTTTCCAGGGGCGGGGCGGTGGGGGGGGAAGGGGGGGACAGACAATCTACCTTCTGCCTCAATACTTTTAAGGGAAAAGAAACTAACATGTAGCACATTAGGCATAATACCTTTACATGTTAATGCACGGATGTGATTAAATCAGAGATAAGTGGTCAAATCCTGAGAGATCAACACTGTAATTAGGAAAAGTATATTTCTCCTCAGTCTTTACACATTTGCCCTGGTATAAATATTTGTAGTGGTCACATACTGCTAATCTTTCCCAGACAAATGTTGTAAAGATGCTAGGTAAAATGCAGTTGGTAACTCTTTTCTTGAGTTGCTGTTCAGTGGCAATTGAATAAATCAAAGATGCAGATCAAATGAGACAGATACAGGAGTCAATGTAGAACCAAGGCAAAAAGGTAAGCTAAGGAAAGTGGTAGATCATTCCAAATTCAATTACCAATCAGGTCATATCTCTGTATCACCTCTCACATTCATCCTTTTCTTCCCATTTCCACTACTTCTTGGACCTTCACGATCCTTTGCTTGCAACTTTCCAAGGTAGGCTCTCTGCATCCCCTCCCCCCCATCTTTTTCCAATCCGTTCTTTAAACTGCCACCAGATAAAGAGAAATATGAGATCCACCTAGTGGCTGCAGAATAGAGACAAAATTCTTTAGCATGACATTAAAGGTCCTCAATCTAGCCTCCTCCCTCCTTTCCACCACACCCAGCCCTCACTGTCTGTTTCAGTTACACTGGTCTCTTTGTCATCCCTCAGTTGTGTCCTGTACTCAGGTGGTGTTACGTTCTTGTTAACAGTGTTTCCTCTTTAAACAAATTCTTCCATCACGATCTAAGTTGCTCATAATTTTATTCATCCTGCAAGATCCAGCTTAAATGGCACCTCCTTCAAGAAGCTTTCTTATAACCTATTAATTTTATTTCTCTATACTCTCATAGCACTTTATTCATACAGCATTTATCACATTCTACTTTGAATTGAAGCTAATTATGTAAAATCAATCTCTATACTAGACTATAAGCAACTGAATACAACGAGTTACATCTCTTAAGCACTTTGTGGCATTTATTTGCTAATATGTCTTTTCTATTTCAATAATCCATAAATTTGTTGAGGTCATGATCCACACCTCCCTTTAAAAATATTTTAAATAAAAAATTAAATACATATTTAAAATATAAATATAATACTTAATATAAATCTATGTCAAGGTTCCATTTACCCACTGAATAAACAGAAATTACCTAGAGCTTCCCATATTGGTAGAACAGTACAATAGCTTTTGTACCCCCCCATCTCACTCATTCCCTCTCCATCTTCCAGTGATAATCACAATCTTAATTTTGTGTTTCTTATTCCCTTGTTTTTATGATAGTTCATTCCATATGCATGTATCCCTAAACAACATATTGTTTATTTTTGCACGCTTCTGGTTTCTTATGAACAGAATCGTACCACGTTTATGGTTGCAACTTGTATGTGTTTGTTTTTGTTTTTTTGGTTCAAACATTATGCTCCTAAGATTCGCATGCATTGATGCGTGTAGCTGTAGTACATTCATTTTCACTACTTAGGAGAACCTCCTGCAAAGGAGCTCTGGGAGGCACATATGTGAAAAATGTCCATAGTAACATCCTTTGTAAATGCAAAAACTGCAAATGACCCAAGTGTTCCTTATCAGGAGGCTATGCAAATAAATCATGATATTTTCTACACTTGCACTTACTAATGTGTCTGGCATACAGTAAGCCTCCATGAGTATTTTCTGAATAGATAAATGGACTTGAGGAAAGAAATACAACTGATTCACCATGGCCTCCTCCTCAGAGCCCAACACATGCTCAGAGGCTCAGTAAATATTTGAGATATTTATACACAAAACCATGTTAGCCCCTGAGGCTGGCACTGGAAAATACTCATAAACTGACAACTCAGATAATCTGCGCTGAGCAAGTGAGAGAACAAAATGGAAGCTGTGACGTGGGAATGCCTACCACAAGCTAGGTGGACAGAGTGTTACCTTTGATAGTGTTAATTCTACCTGCTTACTTTTGAGTTCCTACAAACCACTGTGGTTCATAAGTATCCCTCTCTCCCTCTGCAACCCTCCTTCTCCCCCACCTCCTCTATCTCCTTTGCTACTCCCTTCTTCTCGATGAATCTGCTCTGGTATACCTGGGAAGGATTTAGGGATGGTGGTAAGAATTGACTTTCAAATTTCCCTTCTCTGCCGACCCATCTCAAGCTCTGACTCAGTCCAATGATAATTACATTCTGTTGGGCAATGATTTGTCTCTCACTATGTCACCATTTGAACGTTGTGTACCCATTTTAAAGCAGTTGAGCTACCCTGCTTATTTCCTTTTTAACATATTTGATGTCAGCTCTTGAGCAAAACCAACCCCCTAGAAAAATGATCACCATCCCAGCATGCTATTAGTCTATTTCTCATTTTACTGAAATAGAAACTAATCCTCAGGATAACACTGCCGGTAAAGATGCCAGGGAAGACAAATTACACCAAACCAAATGAGTATGTGTTTATCTGCAGCGCTTAGTCAATTACTTTCAAAGAATTGGTATAGAAAATAATGAAAAGGAATTAAAGCCAAGACTTTAAAGACAGTAAAGACTGTCAACTACAGACAAGTTTTTCCATGAATTTGAGTATTATTAACAGAAGTTCATCTCACTTTGAGTTGCCTTCATCATTTTACCATGGTCATAATTTAGACCTGACTATTTAGCCAAAAAAAAAAAAAAAAAAGGCAGGGGTGCCTGTGGAAAGAAAGGAAGGGAAAAAGCCATTATTCTGACACACTAGATATACAAATAAATGCTACACATCATCCTTTCCTTCACTTCTGCTTCGTCATTAAATCTCCCTCCTCCCCCTTTCCCATTGCTCCACTAGACTCACTTCCTCTTCCACACTTCCCTTGCCTCTCTTGATAAAGACCCTTGGAAGGGGTTAAAGAGTGGCCAGTCCTTACTCTTTAACTTCAACTTTCCTCTGGGCAAGGCTTTTCCTTTCTAATTTGAGTTATGACTTCACTGCAAATAATTCAACTCTTTCTATTACACTCTGGATCTTTCCTAGGGTTGCTATATTTCTTACAAGTGCTTTAGCTAACGCACACCCTCTGCTCCTGATATATTGCTACTATATTTGGGTAGGTTCAAAATCCTTCTTCAAACAAAATATATCTGTCATATAAACACTGTCTCCTCCACATACTTCAGTCAAATCTAGTAGCTTCCCTGACCTTTTTGTCTGACTCTCCCAGAAATCCTCCTCATCTAACTCTCTTAGTTAGCCTGCTAAATGCAGGATATCTGGAAAAGTCATAACTTACCTTTCTAATTACTTTCTCTCTCAAAGCCTTAGGAAGTAATAAGGGAAATCTTTACTTTGGATTTAATTTCACTCCAAAATGTAGAATTGTGTGGTTAGGTAAAAATGACATGATTCCTGCCAAAAAAAAAAAAAAGGCCAGTCTAATGACAGAGTTCACAACAGCCAAGGTAGGGGCTCTTGATGTAATTATTACAGAGACTTTAGGAAAAGAAGGGAAACTAATATTCTGAATAGCTACAGTGAGTCAGGCACTGCGTGAGGTGCTTTCACTCATCCTTTTACTTATACAAAAGTTGGGAAAAGTTAATATCAACCTCACTTTACAGATGAGGAGACTAACGCTTAGAAAGGCCTAATACCGGTGTCAGGATTTGAATCCAGAGTTTTCTGATCCTCACGTTCTGAAGCAGGACAAGTTAAATTTGACGGCATCTTAAGAGGGGTGCATGTAAAAGTATGAAATTAGAACACTCCCTGACACCATACACAAAAATAAACTCAAAATGGATTCAAGACCTAAGTGTAAGGCCAGACACTATCAAACTCTTAGAGGAAAACACAGGCAGAACACTCTATGACATAAATCACAGCAAGATCCTTTTTGACCCAGCTCCTAGAGAAATGGAAATAAAAACACAAATAAACAAATGGGACCTAATGAAACTTAAAAGCTTTTGCACAGCAAAGGAAACCATAAACAAGACCAAAAGACAACCCTCAGAATGGGAGAAAATATTTGCAAATGAAGCAACTGACAAAGGATTAATCTCCAAGATTTACAAGCAGCTCATGCAGCTCAATAACAAAAAAACAAACAACCCAATCCAAAAATGGGCAGAAGACCTAAATAGACATTCTCCAAAGAAGATATACAGATTGCCAACAGACACATGAAAGAATGCTCAACATCATTAATCATTAGAGAAATGCAAATCAAAACTACAATGAGATATCACCTCACAACGGTCAGAATGGCCATCATCAAAAAATCTAGAAACAATAAATGCTGGAGAAGGTGTGGAGAAAAGGGAACACTTTTGCACTGTTGGTGGGAATGTAAATTGATACAGCCACTACGGAGAACAGTATGGAGGTTCCTTAAAAAACTAAAAATAGAACTACCATACGACCCAGCAATCCCACTACTGGGCATATACCCTGAGAAAACCATAATTCAAAAAGAGTCATGTACCAAAATGTTCATTGCAGCTCTATTTACAATAGCCAGGACATGGAAGCAACCTAAGTGTCCATCATCGGATGAATGGATAAAGAAGATGTGGCACATATATACAATGGAATATTACTCAGCCATAAAAAGAAATGAAATAGAGGTATTTGTAGTGAGGTGGATGGAGTTAGAGTCTGTCATACAGAGTGAAGTAAGTCAGAAAGAGAAAAACAAATACAGTATGCTAACACATATATATGGAATCTAAGGAAAAAAAAAAAAAAGGTCACGAAGAACCTAGTGACAAGACGGGAATAAAGACACAGACCTACTAGAGAATGGACTTGAGGATATGGGGAGGGGGAGGGGTAAGATGTGACAGGGTGAGAGAATGGCATGGACATATATACACTACCAAATGTAAAATAGATAGCTAGTGGGAAGCAGTCGTATAGCACAGGGAGATCAGCTCGGTGTTTTGTGACCACCTAGAGGGGTGGGATAGGGAGGGTGGGAGGGAGGGAGACGCAAGAGTGAAGAGATATGGGAACATATGTATATGTATAACTGATTCAGTTTGTTATAAAGCAGAAACTAACACACCATTGTAAAGCAGTTGTACTCCAATAAAGATGTTTAAAAAAAAATAAAAAACAAAAAAAAATTTAAAGAAAAGAGGGGTGAAGGCCTGACAACACAACGGCACACAATGCAGGCAGCTGCAAAGTCTGCTCCCACATTCTTCCCCACCTTCCCTCCTAGCACTTGCCATAAATCTTCCTTCCCCCAGCCATAGAGAACATAGTACTGTTCTCTAAAGTGATGTACTCATGAATGATTCTGTGCCTTCCCGCAGGTTGTTTCCTCTGTCTGAAATGCCCCTTCTTCTTTCTTCATCTACTCATCTCCTATTCCAGACCCCAGCTCAAGGGTCACCTCCTTCAGGAAGCTTTTCCTCACCTGGTTCCAGTCTGATTTAGATGTTCCTCCTGCATAGCAAGGTACACACCCCTCCAAAGCACTTATCCCACTGGACCATAATTGCTCATTTATTTGATGGTTTCCCCTAGTAAGTTATAAAGTTACTCCTGGAGGGGAGGAGCCACATCTTATTCCACTTTGTATCATTAGCATATAGTGAATGCCTGATACATCAAGGAAGAAAACTGGGACAACTGGACAGAAATCAGAGGGTAGTCCAACTGGGATACGCATACAGAAAATCTGTAAGAGCTGGACTGTCCATCTCATGAACCACCGTTCAAGCAGAAGCTAGATAATAACCCATCATGGGTGGTAAAGAACTCCTAACACCACGTGCGGAGTGGTGCAGGT
Source organism: Eschrichtius robustus (assembly GCF_028021215.1). Lineage (NCBI taxonomy): Eukaryota > Metazoa > Chordata > Mammalia > Artiodactyla > Eschrichtiidae > Eschrichtius > Eschrichtius robustus. Next base: position 163,557,958 of record NC_090826.1, read on the forward strand.
GAGCTAGCACACCCATTCTAGTTCAGATGGTCTGTGGTTCCTGACGACTCCTAACCAAGTTCTCTGATGAAGATGAGTTGACATCTCAGAAGCTACCACGGCACAATAACAAGAAGACAGACACAGGAGTCAGAAAACCTGGGTCCTAGCCCTGACTCTATTGCATGGCTTTAGGGAGATACGTCATTTCATCTCACTTTCCCCATTTATAAAATCAAAGGTGAAAAGAGAGTTGGGTAAAGGTGACCAACTGGATGGCCTCTCAAATGCCTTCCTACTCAGAGAAAGACTTCCTGTTTGTTTTCCCATCATTTGCTGTGTTCTTATGCGACATATTGATACCAGGGCCCAAAGCCCTCTGCCCATCTATCTTGCACCAAAACTTTTCTCTCTGTCTGATGGCTCTTTTTCTAAACAATAAGGTATGATATGCATAGAAAAAAACTGAGTAAAACCTACGTATTTTATTTGAGTGCACTGGACAGGATGACTTCTGGAAAAAAAGTTAATAAAACGAATGCAGGTCAAATCCAAGTTCAAGGGGAAATTGGTATTGACTTTCAAAATTTAATCAGCTGCACTACAGTAGACACTTAGTATTCATGAATTTTACACTTGCATATGTGATGCTGAAGGTACATGATACATGATCATTTTTAATTTTATTGAGAAAGATATTTGACTCCTTGCTCTAAGGCTGATGTCCACAGGAAAAGGTCCATTACCTAGTGACTGATTCATAGGCTCTGTTATTCTTGGCTTTTGTAATGAAAGCAAAAACTTGGGTAAAATGGAACAAAATTTTTTCTGTCTGAAAATGATCCTGACATGAAAATTAATTGATAGTGTTGGTGACAGAAGTGAATCAGTCTAAAGAATAGCCAGAAATTAGCTTTATAAATTACTTTAATCCTGAATTTATGGAATCATTACATATCTGGGTTACTTAACTTTTTCAATTATACTTTACATTTTTCAGGGAGAGAAAGGGAGAATTACATGTTATATGGCATTTTTACATTTGGAGATTTGTAACTGCCCTGGGACATATTCCATATGAATGACAAAAGTCTCCTCTGTGGTATTTAGCCCCTTAAAATGGCAACAGTAAAAAAAAAAAATTCCCCCCTCCCAAATCAACTCAGTTTAGTGAAATGCTACCAGATGTCTCTGAAAATTACTGAGGGAAGGCAGAGTTAGATAAGGTTTAAGTGTTTGTAGGTATCTGAAAAGAACTGAAGATAATCACAAACTAGGGTTCATTATCTACTCAATTTTCTCTCAGGCACTACAACAAAGAAGTTTCAAATGCTTCTTTGCAGAGCTGCACAGGCTCATTCTAAACTGAGTCAACCCTGATTTCTAAGAACATAATTTTCAACCAAATGATTTTCTTGAGTTTGAGCTGCACAGGCTCATTCTAAATTGAGTCAACCCTGATTTCTAAGAACACAGTTTTCAACCAAATGATTTTCTTGAGTTTTCCACTTTCCCCCCATCAGCTGGCTAAGAGAAGATATCTGGGTTATAACTTCATTTTTAAAGAGAATGAGTCTTTAGAGAACACTTCATCTTGTCAGCATTTTGGATCTAAATTTCCTTCTCATCCTTTCACCCTACAGTATCAGCTTGCATAAGACACAAAGTAAGACGCACAGCTGTGAGCATACAAGATGGCTAAGGAGGGCAAAGCAGACAAGTTGCTAATTAGCTCTCCAAACTGGACACTCAAACATAGAAATCATCCTTCTCTCCTACCTGATATTTCTGGAAGAGTTTATGTCAGTAATGGAAAACTTAAATGCTGTCATATAATTCTACTTTTTTTCCCACTCTAGCTCTGAACAATGTTCTGGCTGTTAAGATGCATGACCTATTGCAGTAGTTTTCACACTGTGCCCTCAGGAACCCCTGGAGCCAAGGAGAGAGAGGAGGTAGAATCAGGAGAGGTCCCATGTCCCCTAAATCCATTTTACTACAATTAATCTTTATTATGAGAATGTAAGCTCCATGAAAGCAAGGATATCTACCTGTTTTCTTCACTGACATATTCAACAAAAACTTGTGAGTGTACAAGTGAAAGGATGGATGAATTGTATGCTTAAGATACCCGGACACTGTTTTGGTTGGTCCTCACAGCCACCCTCTGAAGCAGGTACAGTGATATCCTCCTTTTACAGATGAGGCACCCAGGCAATGTAGTTTCAGAGTCTCAATTCAATCAAATACTACACCACACTATACAGCCTCCCACATGGCCCAGCAGCTTTTTCTCATCTACTTCACATAAGCTATTTCCCAGCACTAGACTAAAGAAAGGGTGGGTGGTAGAGAAAAAATATGCCTCAAAACCACTGACTTCGAGGTAAGATCCAAAGGCTGCAAGTAACAAATCTCACTGTTGCTCTGTTTTTACCACTACCTTTGGGACTTTAAGCAAGTGGTTGAATTTCTCACTGCTTTAGGTTCCCTCATCTCTCTTCATCACTTACCTTGCAAGGTTACCATACATGAAGTGATTAGAGAATCCTGATGTTGTCAGAAATACAATATTGCTAACATTGGTTCCAGAACTGTGAAACAAGGGGAAGGACTAGGTGATCACTACACTCCTTCTGAAGTTCAATGCCTCCATGATTAAAAGACTTTGTGCAGGGCTGTCCACATGGTTATTTTATTCTTGAACATCCTTTCTGACTGAACAAGCCATATGGCTTTTGGTTCGGTTGCCAGGCAGCCTGGCCAAGTTCCTATCAACGTGTCAAGCAGATGAGGTGGAGGGGGAGGAGAAACAGAACCCTGCATGTTGGTTGTGCTGAACACTAAAGAGAAAACAGAGACACAAAATCTTGGGCCAAGGTTTGACCTCAACAGCTGCAAATCCAATCATCTCAATGTTTCACTATGTTTCTAGAAACATCCATGGAGGAAAAATCACAGTAGCCTTTAATATATGATAATGCCTCCCATGGGCTTACTTCTGGTATGATGCTTTAAATATGTGACAAAACCCAAAAAGCTACAGTTTCAGATCTTGCCAGAAATTGGGATTTTACTTGAACTGTAAAAGAGTCATGGAGAGCTTACTGGGTAAGACACTAAGTCCTTCTTTATAAGCTCTTATAAAACTAGAAACTGCGGGACTGCTATACAGTTCCTGCTGCTGGCATTGTGTTCAGGAAAATAAAATGGTCCAAAGCCTGTTTTATTTATTTCAATGCAGAGATACTTTTATTTTTAATTTTTTAAAATACATCTTTATTGGAGTATAGTTGCTTCACAATGCTGTGTTAGTTTCTGTTGTACAACAAAGAGAATAAGCCATATACATACATATATCCCCATATCCCCTCCCTCTTGAGCCTCCCTCCTACCCTCCCTATCCCACCCCTCTAGGTGGTCACAAAGCACCGAGCTGATCTCCCTGTGCTATGCAGCTGCTTCCCACTAGCTATCTATTTTACATTTGGTAGTGTATACATGTCTCACTTTGCCCCAGCTTCCCCTCCCTCTCCACCCGTATCCTCAAGTCCATTCTCTCTTTGTCTGCATCTTTATAACTGCCCTGTCACTAGGTCCATCAGTACCTTTTTTTTAGATTCCATATATATGCATTAGCATATGGTATTTGTTTTTCTCTTTCTGACTTACTGCACTCTGTATGACAGACTCTAGGTCCATCCACCTCACTACAAATAACTCAATTTCTTTCCTTTTTATGGCTGAGTAATATTCCATTGTATATATGTGCCTCATCTTCTTTATCCATTCATGTGTCGATGGACGCTTAGGTTGCTTCCACGTCCTGGCTACTGCAAATAGTGCTGCAATGAACATTGCGGTACATGTCTCTTTCTGAATTACGGTTTTCTCAGGGTATATGCCCAGTAGTGTGATTGCTGGGTCATATGGTAGTTCTATTTTTAGTTTTTTAAGGAACCTCCATACTGTTCTCCATAGTGGCTGTATCAATTTACATTCCCACCAACAGTGCAGGAGGGTTCCCTTTTCTCCACACCCTCTCCAACATTTATTGTTTCTAGATTTTTTGATAATGGCCATTCTGACCAGTGTGAGGTGATACCTCATTGTAGTTTTGATTTGCATTTCTCTAATAATTAGTGATGTTGAGCATCTTTTCATGTGCCTCTTGGCCATCTGTATGTCTTCTTTGGTGAAATGTCTATTTAGGTCTTCCATTCATTTTATCATTGGGTTGTTTGTTTTTTTGATATTGAGCTCCATGAGCTGTTTGTATATTTTGGAGATTAATCCTTTGTCCGTTGTTTCATTTGCAAATATTTTCTCCCATTCTGAGGGCTGTGTTTTCGTCTTGTTTATGGTTTCCTTTGCTGTGCAAAAGCTTTTAAGTTAATTAGGTCCCATTTGTTTACTTTTGTTTTTATTTTCATTACTCTAGGAGGTGGGTCAAAAAAGATCTTGCTGTGGTCTATGTCAAAGAGTGTTTTTCCTATGTTTTCCTCTAAGAGTTTTATAGTGTCTGGTCTTACATTTAGATGTTTAATCCATTTGGAGTTTATTTTTGTGTACGGTGTTAGAGAGTATTGTAATTTCATTCTTTTACATGTGGTTGTCCCATTTTCCCAGCACCACTTATTGAAGAGGCTGTCTCTTCTCCATTGTATGTTCTTGCCTCCTTTGTCGTAACTTAGGTGACCATATGTGTGTGGGTTTATCTCTGGGCTTTCTATCCTGTACCACTGATCTTTATTTCTCTTTTTGTGCCAGTACCATACTCTCTTGATTACTGTAGTTTTGTAGTATATTTTGAAGTCGGGGAGCCTGATTCTTCCAGCTCCATTTTTCTTTCTCAAGATTGTTTTGGCTATTCAGGGTCTTTTGTCCTTCCATACAAATTGTAAAGTTTTCTGTTCTAATTCTGTGAAGAATGCCATTGGCAGTTTGATAGGGTTTGCAATGAATCTGTAGATTGCTTTGGGTAGTATAGTCATTTTCACAATATTGATTCTTACACTCCAAGAACATGGTATATTTCTCTACCTGTTTATGTCATCTTTGATTTCTTTCATCAGTGTTTTATAGTTTTCTGAGTACAAGTCTTTTGCCTCCTTGGGTAGGTTTACTCCTAGGTATTTTATTCTTTTTGTTGCGATAGGAAATGGGATCGTTTCTTTAATTTCTCTTTCTGAGTTTTCGTTGTTAGTGTATAGGAATGCCAGAGATTTCTGTGCATTAACTTTGTATCCTGCAACTTTACCAAATTCATTGATTAGCTCTAGTAGTTTTCTGGTGGCATCTTCAGGATTTTCTACGTATAGTATCATGTCATCTGCGAACAGTGACAGTTTTACTTCTTCTTTTCCGATTTGTATTCCTTTTATTTCCTTTTCTTCTCTGATTGCTGTGGCTAGGTCTTTCAAAACTATGTTGAATAAGAGTGGCAAGAGTGGATATCCTTGTCTTGTTCCTGATCTTAGTGGAAATGCTTTCAGTTTCTCACAAAGCCCTGTTTTAAAAACAGGATGAGACTTCCAGTTTCTGGCCCAGCATGTAAGGAGCTTAGAGGTCGCCACTCCATCCTAACAACAAGTAAAAAGCTGAGCAAATGAAAAAGCAATGATTCTTCTCAAAACTGTCAGAGAAGTGAGGTCACAGGGCAGACTGCTGCCCCAAAACTGGAGAAAGAGTTGCAGAGAATCACAACCTACAGGAAGCAGAAACCTCCACGGGAACCAGTGCTGGCACAGGAAAACCTAAACTGTAATTGACAAATTGCTGGAGGCTCAGTGTGGACAAATCTGAGACTGAAAAACTCCAGGGGACCCAGTGACAGGGGACCCCACACCTTTGTGAGTTTTACCTCCAGGAGCTCTACCAGGTCCTCACAGTGCATATTGGAGAAAAATCCTTTCATGCTTCTGGCAGAGGAAGGGGAAAAGGAACCATTTTGAAAAACACCACGGAATTCTGTTCTTCACAAGGCCTGGCCTTGGGAGAAGCTATTTACCACAGCCTACCCCTGCTGGAGTTTTATCAGAGCCTAAATGCCCTGGGGAAGGGAAATAGCCTACTCCATCTTGGCTGAACACTTTAGCCATCTTGTCCTACCTGGGAGGGGGGATAAAACTGAGAAGCACTGTGAAGTCCACAGCCCAGGGTACATGCTCACCCAAAGACTGAAACCTAACCACAGGGCTACAGAATGCTTCCCAGTCCCTCACACCTTATGAAAGGCCTGTTTACAGCAGTTCCTTTTATCCTCTACATCATGTCTGCCTTTCAACAAAAAATGACAAGGCATAATCAAAAGCGAAAAACACAGTTTGAACAGACTGAACAAGCATGAGAACCAGAATCAGGTATGGTAGGTATATTGGAATTATCAGACAAGGAATTTTAAAATATTGATTAATATGCTAAGGGCTTTAATGGAAAAAGTAGACAACATGTTAGAATAGATGGATAATGTAAGCAGAGAGATGGAAATTCTAAGAAACAGTCAAAAAGTAATGCTAGAGATGAAACACAGTGTAACAAAAATGAAGAATGCCTTTGATGGACATAGCTAAGGAAAAAAAAAAATCTCTGAACTTGAGGAAATGACAATAGAAACTTCCAAAATGGAAAAGCAAAGGAAAAAAAAAAGAACAGAATATCCAAGAATTGTGGGGCAACCATAAAAGGTGTAACAAATGTGTAATGGGAACACCAGAAGGAGAAGAGAGAAAGAAACAGAAGCAATCAATACTTGAAGCAATAATGAATGAGAATTTTCCCCAAATTAATGTCAAACATCAAACCACACCTCCAGAAGCTCAAAGAGCCCCAAGCAGGATAAATGCCCAAATAACTACTCCTAAACATACCATATCTAAGCTTGAGAAAATCAAAGAGAAAGAAAAAATCTTGAAAGAGCCAGAAGAAAAAAGAACCTTACCTATAGAGGAATAGGAAAAGAATTCATCTGACTTCTCCTCAGAAACCATGCAAGCAAGACAGTGGAGTTGAAATATTTAAAATATTGAGAGAAAAAAAAAATCACCAACCTAGGCTTTCTCAGACAAAGAAAAATTTAGGGAGTGTGTTTCCAGTAGACCCATCTTGCAAAAAATGTTGAAAGAGTCTTCAGAGAAAAGGAAAATGATGTAGGTCAGAAAATTGGATCTACATAAAAAAAGGGAGAGCCACAAGTAAAGGTAAAATAAAACTTTTATCTTTCTTATTTTTAATTGATTTAACAAACGAAAGTTTGTTCAAAATAATAACAACAATGTAGTCAATTATGTATGCTAATATATAAGTGATGTGAATGACAGCAATTACACAAAGAACAGGAAGGAGAAATCAGGATTATTTTGTTATTATAAGGTACTCATACTATCCATGAAGTGGTATAGAGTTATTTGAAAGCGGACTTGGATTAGTTGTTAAACATATATTGCAAACTCTAGGGCAACCACTAAAAAAAAAGTTTTAAAAGACATATAATTGATATGCTAAGAAAAGAGAGAAAAAAGTATCATATAAAATTCAGCTTTTTTTATAACTGCCAAAACCTGGAAGCAACCAAGATGCCTTTCAGTAGGTGAGTAGATAAACAAACTGTGGTACATCCAGACAATAAAATATTCAGTGCTCAAAAGAAATGAGCTACCAAGCCATGAAAGACATGGGGGAAAGTTAAATGCATATTATTTACTAAGCGACGAAGCTGATTTGAAAAGGCAACATGATGATTCCAACTATATGACATTCTGGAAAAGGCAGAACTACGGAGACAGTAAAAAGATCAGTGTTGCCAGGGGTTAATGGGGAGGGAAGGATGAATAGGCAGAACACGTAGGGTTTTTAGGGCAGTGAATCTACTCTGTATGATACTATAATGGTTGATACATGCCATTAAACATCTGTCCAAACCCATAGAATGCACAACACCAAGAGTGAATGCTAAGGATGTGTCAGTACAGGTTCACTGACGGTAACAAACGTACCACTGCAGAGGGGGTGTCAGTAGTGAGGTTGTGCTTGTGTGGGGAACCCTCTGCACTTTCTGTACAATTTTGCCATGAACCTAAAACTGCTCTAAAAAATAAAGTTTGTTTAAAAAAGGTGATTTTCAGGAGCATATTCACTAAGCCTTGACAACCATTTTCCTCCTTCTTTCTTCTTCTTCATCACAATGATTATTTTCCTGCATCATTTAGCTATTTTTAGCAAGAAAATAATATATACATACTAAAATGTGAAAAACAGAGGAAAAAAGAAAAATTACCAAGAGTTTTCCAACTAGGACTACAATTATGGATTATTTTCTTCTAAGCTTTTTTCTAGGCATAGATTAAAAAAAAAAATCTGCTTAGCTCTGGCTGCTAAAGATCTGGCCCTTGGGGAGATAGACTTTTAGGTAAGCCAACACCCCTATATCCTCCTCACCCTCAACCTCTGCTGCGCCTGAGGTCTGGGGCTCGCTCCAGCATCCGTAACTGCATATGACAGGGCGCTGCCCCTGGTTGTAGGGAGTAGAGGGGAGGATTTTATGCAGTCTCTCAAACACTCCTTCTCCTTCAAGCTCCCACATCAACCCATCCTCCTCAGTACCTGGCTTCTTTAATTTCTGAGCCTTTCCAGAGTTCTGCAGGAAATCTGCTTGCTTCTGTTTGGCAGCCATTGCTGTAAGCACTTAGATCTCGCCAAGCCCTACCCTGTGAGTGCGGCCATCAGACCTCCAATGGCCTTCTGTCTTCACTGTTGGTGGACCAGTGTTGTAGGTGACTGCTGGTCTCATCAATTCTACTCCTCTCTCTTCCCATCATTGTCGGGTGATGGATGATTTTTGAGAGCAGAGAGAGGCTGAAAGGTCTTTATCCCATCATAATTCTTAATCTTATATGATATTCTAGTACTATATTCTCTGTATTATTATAGCTTTTTATATATTTCATTGTCTGTTAGGAAGATACCCATTTCAAATATGACTAAATGCTTCTGAAAGTTTTTTTTTTTCAATTATGAATAAGTTGCCAAATAAATGAACTGGAAAAAAGTTCAAAATTCCAAATACCATTTTCATATGTGGAACTTCCTCCATCAGCTCCTAAGATAATGCCAGGCACATAGCTGGTGATCAATACCTGTTGAGTGATTATGAACAAGCTGTCTGGGAAAAGTCAATAGCATAGCAGCATTTATGGAAACCTGGGCTTGTCCCTGAAAATTTGTTGTACTGTGAATTGTTTCAGTCTGAGAAGCAAAATAGGTTGGCCTGTGACCACATCTGGTATGTATATGTACCTACTACGATGGGTGTTGGGCCATAAAAAATGAAGCATCTGTAACACAGACTTAGTTCATCTGGAGGGCCCACCACTGGGCTGCTTACTGTGTGATACAGACTTCCTGGGGCCCTCAGATCAGGGGCAGGCATAATTCAAGAATTTCTTCTTAATTAAAGCAACAGAGATCAAAGACCTAAACAGAGCAGTAATGACAGAGCATTAAATGCAAAGTAAACGCATCATTCCTTGAATAATTCCATTTGTGACTAATTTACCCAAATAGCCATAAGGAGAAATCAAGTTTCAGTGAAATGGTTGGTGTAAGGCAACAGGCAGGAAGAGTGGCATGAATTAACGTCTTCGTGTTTCCACTGCTTATGCACCACTTCGAGGGAATGTTAAATTTTTAAGCATCTACCTTGTGGCTTAAGGGCGTTTCTTAACTTCCCCCAAACCTTGCATCCTGGACCAGTATAGTACAGTATTTATTCATACCTCTGGGAAACATCTGTGACAAAGTTAATGTTCCCTGAACTCGATAAATGAAAACCCAGATTTCTCTAGCTCCGTAACAGCTTCTATGGATAATGTCACTTCTCCCTCAGTTTATTTCAACACTACTCCAATCTACACACTGCTGTCAGAACAATCTTAGAACACAGTTCTGAGCGCATTAATCCTCCCTTCAGAAACGGCCTCCTTCTGCTTCCCAGCTCCTGGCCTAAAACCCTCACCTACTGATACACTCAGATCTCCTCAAAATGAACTACTCTTTACTCCCTGACTAAGCCTGCAACTTTCTCACCTCCGCGCCTTTGCCCGTGCTGTGTCTTCTTCCTGAAGTGCCCTTCATCAGACAATTGAAATGGCAATCATCCTTCAAGGCCCCCACTCCTTTTTTAAGAAGGAATGGTTAAAACTTTTCATTTTAACAAAATCATTCAGAATTTGCACTATGTTGAAAAAGGACACTATCTAAAACAGAGGGTGAAAGAAGTTCAAGGCCAAATAAATTTTGTTACCAATACATGTTACACAAACCACTCTGAGGCAAAGCAGAAGGTACTCGATTTTGAAGTCAGATACATGTGGGTTTACATCCTGGCTCTGACATCTTTTAATCTCGTGACCTTGTTTAAGTTATTCAACCTTTCTGAAACGGAGCCTTCTCCACTATAGAACAGACATAATGATATCTATGTCACAAGCGGAGATGGTAGACACAAAACACACGTTTCCCATATTCCAGTGAATAATTCTGTGCTGCCCGTGTCCCTCCTATATTGTTACTTTGGGCCTTTTCAGGTCTCTTTCTCTTGCTAGTCACTAATGGAGGCTTAGTTCCAAGGGCTAGTGGAAGATGCCTCCACAGACTGTTGAGGAAACGTTCCCTCTCTGCATCCCTGATCACGAGGGAAGCTGATAATATTCTACATTCGAAAACTCTGAGACTTCCAGACTTCGGGGATTGCTACTGTGTCCTGTGAAAGCAACCTCTAAAAAGCATGCAATTCTGATCGTTTTCTCAGTTAATAATGTGTTACCCTGGTAGTACTATGAAAACTGATCTATTTTCCCCAAATTGTAAGTACTTGTGAATTCTCTTCATTAAGTCAGAAGGGGAGGCAAGATAAAATAAAAATAAATCTGCAGAATTTATTTCAACTAATAAATTGAGAGCCTTGGATGAATTAAAACTAACACAGGGTCACTGTGAAAATTCATCTCAGTAATTAATTAATGATTTCAGTAGACAGAACATAAAACATAGCAACAATGTAACAACTGCAACCACTTCTTCCAACAGTAATGATGGGAATATTCTGCCAGAGCTTACAGTACACACGCTTTCAAGGCCTCAGCCAAGACCTCTCTCTACTATAGTCGGGGAAAAGCACAAGCAAAGCTCTCTCGTCTGAATCAGCTGAGCTTCTCAGCCAGGGTATCTGCCTGACCCTGTCCTCCCTGCTGAATTTGCCATCCTGTTGTAAATCAGTCAGCACGAACCCAGAAACGTACTCCGTTCATTTACTTAATAGCATACACCTCTTCACAGGGCAAAGGGTTTTGAGGAAATCCGAACTAACTGAGGAGGGAAAAAGGCCGGAAGTATGGATTCCTCTGCTGGAGATAAATGGTACCTATCAAATGCACACACAAATCCCTGAATAAATACCAAGAGCATTCCTCTGTGTTGTTTTAAAATTCAGACTACATTAAGAAAAGAGCAAGGTCACTTACTTTTTCATCACACCACTAAGTCTTCAGTCCGTCAGAACGCTATTAGCATTAATGGGAGATTTTATTACCTCTCAAAGTGTGTGTAAAAACCAAGTGTCTCTGAAAAGTATTATTTTGTTGGCATTTATCATAAGAACTATTAAAACAACATATAAAAATGTCAATGTTTCATTTGAATACCTAGTTGCACCCCAAACTGGCTATTGCACTATTTTAGTTTATTACAATCTATTAACAGAACACACACTCTAGTCTGATTAGAATGCATTATCCTTCCTGAGGGAACACCTGAAGCTACTTTGTGGTAGGCCCTTGGCTTACACAATCCGTGATCCTTAAAACGATGCTGTGGGATAGCTTTCACTAACCCCACTTTTCAGAGGACAAATCTCAAGCTTGGGAAGATTAAGAAACCTGTGCAAGGTGACACAGCTGGTAAGTGACTAAAAGAGATTCAGACTCCAAAGCCCAGCTGAAGTGAGCCATGCGCTGTCCTCTCCGTGTGGTCATCTCCGATCACCGGACCCCTTGCCCTGATGACTGCTGGTCTCACGGGGCCTCGGGGCACCACTGACCCCTCACTTCAACAGACCCGAGTGAGCAGGGGGCACTGATCTGAATGTATTCTGACCCCAGGCCATGTCCTCGAACATCTTAATAAGTCCTGATATCAGATCGCTTTCTTGTCCTCACCTCTATCTCCTGAAAGCAGAGGTCAAGGAAATCAGATTTCGATTCATTAGGATTATGCTGTATTTTCATTCCACTACTAGGTCACGGGCACTTCAGCTGCTGGGTAAGTCTGGTTGGAGACATGCTTCTGAAGCCATAAGCAAGTTAATGTACGTGAAGCTCTACTGTCAACTCCGAAGGGTTCGAGGACAAGGACAAAGTGTTGGATGGCGATGGGATGGTGAGAAGAGCACGGATTTTGGAATCTAACAGTTAGGATCTGCGCCCTCCCCCTCCCAAGCTGGTGATCTCAGGCAAACAGGTTAGCTAACCTCTCAAAGTTCAGTTTCCTCATCTGCACGATGTACAGAATGATGCTTACACCGCAGGCTGTGTTGTTCACCAACATCTGTTCCCTCCTGTTCCCAGGCTCAGGACCGAACTAAGTTTCCAGGGCCAGGCTCGGTCACGTGGCTAAGCTTCTCCCCAGGGGAACGTAAGTGAAAGCTTGGGGAGCTACTTCTGGGTCTAAGCCTTGAGATGTGGGCTGGCCCCTCTGTGCTCTCTTTTCTCCTTCTTGATGGATAGAACCTACGACAAGCCCCTAAGGGATGGTGGAGAAACACCATGGAAGGAACCCGGAGCAGAGCCCCGGCCATCTACTGGTGAGAAACAAACAAGCGTCTTATCTCCTTCGAGCTGCTGAATTATTGCTGCGTCCCTTTGTTACAGGAGCCTGGCCTTATGTTAACCAACAGAGTATTACCACCTATCACAATGCCTGGCACAAAGCAGGCACTCAATAGATAAATGATGACACCACTACTGCCTTGACTACCACGCAAAGCACCTCACTGCCCACACAGGTTGCGTGGCTCCACGGCCGCAGACCCCACTGCTGCCCTCAGCTACGGGAAGGAAGAGTTATGAGATGAGGAAGGCTTGGGGAAAAACAAAGACAAAACTTCCACCTGTCGAGGAAAGAGCTTTAAGTTGTTTTCAAAGTGCACAGCACTGTGATAAAATAGCTATATTCTTTGCTGCTTTTGCTGGGGTGATCATCATGTTTTTGAGGTTACAGCAGGAAAGTCTGCAGACACAGCATTAGAAGGAATTTCAGGAGGCCATATAACTGGGTGTGTCTGTGTTGTGCACAGGGTATTCACGCAATCTACAAATATCCATTAAACACCAACTGGGCACCAAGTGTTTGCTAAATGATGAAGGAATAGACATTAGTTCCTCCCTCTACTTTCACAAGAGTTTTATCCAAATAAAACCAGGTGAAGATAAATAGCTTATTGTATACACCTGGAAGGGGAAAGGAGCGGGGCAACAAGTATTCACTTCGTGAGGGCAAGAGACAGAGAACAAAAATGCCAGACTCATGTTTATTTTCTCAGTAAAAAGAGCCACATTCCACCCATCAGCTGCTCGTGTAACCAGACACTGTCCAAGTAGCATGGTGCCATTCGACGCAAGGACAATTGTCCCAGTGAGCCATGGCTAAGGAATACTTCCCTCAATAACATCCTTTGATCTGCACAAGGAACTATACTTATATTAGTCCTTCTTTGGTTCACAGAGTTGGCTACAGACCTATTTCTTACCAAATCATTCTGAAACTAAGTGCCCAGAAATGTACATTTTAAATACTATAGAACTTTCTGGATGTCAAGTTAATTCAATTTCAGAATAGTTTTTCACTTGAGAGTCATCCTGCAAAATAGACTTTGGCATCTTAACAAAGTCATCATCATCAGTACCTGTGCTTATAGATCTCTGAACAGTTTCGGTCACATTCCACACTAATCTCATGCCCCTCCCTCCAGATGCTGGCTTTTGCTAACAGGCGCCACTCTTTGTTCAGGTGTCCTCCTCTCCTCATGGCCCACACATCTCTCAAAGCCACCTCTCTCACTGTGAGTGCCCGAGCTCTGACTCTCGTGTATTCTAAAATTGTTTTTCAGTGAGCATAAGTCTCTTTTTAAAGCACATTTTTCAAATTTAACATCACCAAGTTCTACCCCCAAACCTATTCCTGCCTCATTCCCATCTCTTCAGCCCAAATGCTACCCCAGAAACCTGAGAGGGATTTTAATACCTTCCCCTTTCTCTCTCTTACCCATGACATCAGGCCCATCCGAGTCTTGACAATTCTGCCTTGCGAAAGTATCTTGCATTTATTCACTTCTTTCCGTCGTCCATGCCAACCTCCTAGTTAACGCCATCCTCTATCTCCTCTGACTGTAACAGCCTTGAACTCAGCTTATACTCTTGACTTCTTGGATCCATTCTGTACGTATTTCAAACCTTTCGCTGGCTTCCTACTGCTTTGGAATAAAATCTAAACTTCTTCACATGGCCTATGAGGCTCTGTTAGATCAGACCTGCCTGCTACCCAGAGCTCAGGCCTCTCCTCCTCCTCTTCTTCAGGCTCACTCCCTCACGGCAGCTCAAATGCCACCCGTGTGTAGGAGTCCATCCCTGACCATGAAATCTAAAGTAGTTCCCTCTTTAATTTTCTCTCTATTGCATGATAATATTTTCTTTCATTTGCTTCCATTTACCACAATTTGTAATAATGCCTTTATTTCTTTGTTGCTTGTTATTAGCATCTCTGAAGGGAAGCTCCAGCAAGGCAGGGATCCTGCTACTTTATAGCATAGGCTTGCTCTCAGTCTCTAGGTACGTGCTCATTCAATCGTCACCAAAACCCTATGAGGTAAGCAAACACTAATATTATCCCCATTTTACAGATGAAGAAACCTGAGGCAAAGAGAGGTTAAGCACCTCCCTCAGGTCACATAGCCAGTGAGAAGCAGAGCCAAGCGCAAGCCCAGGCAGCCTTGCCTCCGACTGCGTGCTCAGCATGACTACAGCATGTAAACCCCCTGTATAAGCAGTGGGGCTGGCTCACTGTGGAGCTCTATAAACAATGGTTCAATGAACAATGAAGTAAAGTCTTCTAAGTCTGAACAACCAGAGCAATTGGGTAACTTTTATGTTCCCTTACCCACTCCCAATTCTATTATTTATGTTGGCATGCACTGTCTCTCCCCTACTATTTATAAGCTCCTCTAGGGCAAGAACCATATTTTATCCATCTTCATGTCTCTCATGGTATCCAACATAATGGTAGGTGCTCAAAACTTTAATTTGTGCCGGCAAATTAAAAGTTAGCAGAAGTGAACCAGAATTGCAATAAACTAAAAGTTGCCTACGTGTTCCTATATAAAATAAGTACAACAGTCACCATTTATCATTTTAGTCACTTACAGAGTTGATTTGACCCTACAGGTATTCTTTGTGTTTCAAAATTAAAGAGCCATTTTATGGAGTGCGGCATTCTACTCCAGAGTTAAGTAGGAATCATCTTTTTTTTTTATAATTTTTGAATATTATTTTATTTTTTTTATACAGCAGGTTCTTATTAGTCATCCATTTAATACACATCAGTGTATACATGTCAATCCCAATCGCCCAATTCAACACACACACCCCCCCCCAATTTCCCCCCTTGGTGTCCATACGTTTGTTCTCTACATCTGTAGGAATCATCTTTACTGGAAAAAATTTAGGTGTGGGGAAGGGAAGGGAGAACAATTTCAAAAGCCTGAATCCCCCACTGTTGGGCACATCCAGCATTTCACAGCGCGGCTGGTCCACCACAAGCCGTGCGGGGAAAGTCAGCGTGGCCTGACCCTCCAAGAGCCTTTGCTGTGTCTCATCAGCACTGCCCCCCGCTCCGCCCCTCTGCTCCTCCTTCCCAGCCTCCTCTCCCATTTCCTCCTGTTGCCTCCAACTTCTGCTAGATCCAAATTATGGTGCTTGGGGCTGGAAAGTCCTTTCCACCATATTCATAAAGAACTCTATTTCTGTTTGGTAAATAAGTTCATTTTGTGCCATCTGAACTCTTCTCAATACCCTGTAATGACCTATTTGGGAAAAGAATCTAAAAAAGAGTGGATATATGTATAGGTATAACTGATTCACTTTGCTGTACAGCAGAAACACAACATTTTAAATCAACTATACTTCAATTAAAAAAACACACAAAACTCTCTCCTGGGAAACACCTGGCAAAGGGACTACAAATTCAGGGCAGTACAGCCTAATCCGAAATACCCATCCTCTCACAATGGGTATGTATTTTTAAAGTAGATGGCCACTGTAATAAACTAGGGCTCCCTTTTATGGAATGTGCCTTTCTGCTCCATGAGAGGGTAGAAATGGTCTTGGTGAAAAGAATAAACTCAGCTTCCTGTTGAAGGAAATCTAGATGACTGAAGGTTTGGCATTCAACCCTTCTCTGTAACCACCACCACACCACCAAAGAGAAACATCTTGAGGGCAGGAACAGTCCACTCAAATGACCAAGGAGGCCAGAAGCAACAGATATTTGTGAACCTGTTCTAGAGTAAATGAATGTGAGTGAAGCGGGGGTGAAGAGGGCAGTGCCGTCCTGTCTAAAGGTGTCTGTTATGGGTGGAATTACGCCCCCCTCAAAAAAGATATGGTGAAGCCTCAGCCACCAGGACCTCAGAATGTGGCTTTCTTTGGCAACAGGTTAACTGTGGGTGGGATTAGTTAAGATGAGGTCACACTGGAGTCAGGGAGCCCCTAATGCAATACGAAAGGTGAGCCTTGTAAGAAGGATATATGAAGAGAGATGCAGGGAGAACTCCACATGCAGATGGGGGCAGAGGTTAGACAGATGCATCCACAAGCCAAGAAGCACTAAGGATGGCCCGCCGTCACCCAGAGAGAGAGGAGTGGGCCAGCCTCCCCCTCAGAACGCTTCGAAGGGACTAACTCTGCTGACACCGTGATTTCAGACTTCTGTTCTCCAGAGCTGTGAGAAAATAAGCTTCTGTTGTTTTAAGCCACCCAGTTTGTGGTACTTTGTTTTTGTTTTTGTATTTTGCTTTGCAGCTGCAGGAAACTAATACAGTGTCCAAATTCAGATGTCTAAAAAACCTGTGTCGGCCAAACAACACATCTGTGGGCTGGATCCAAGCCCCAGCAGCCAGACTGCCTGTATTTCAGTGCTCACCATCCAGGGGGTAGTCACATTTCTGCTGAAAAACAAAAACGCTATTATAAAACTTTTTTTTTTTTTGCCGGCCAAAATATTCAGTCTCCGGATGTTACAAATCAGCATATGTACTTGTAAAGAGCAGAATTATCTTTCAGGGTTTGGAGGTTAGAAGCATGGGTTCAGGCTGCCTGGGCTCATGTGCTAGCCCTGCCGCTCACCAGCTGTGGGGTTCGGATGCTCTGCACCTCAGTTTCCTCATCTGTACTAAATGGGGATGATATAACGTGCCTCACCAATGAATACACAGGGCACACTGGGCAGCCTTCTGAATGACACAGAGGAAGGAAAACTCAGCGATCCAAGCAGTGCACTTTCTTTTTCTTTTTCTTTTTCTTTTTTTAAACAATAAGACAAGGTTTTTTGTGTTTTTAAAACTATTTATTTTTTTTTTTTTGGCTGTGTTGGGTCTTCATTTCTGTGCGCAAGCAGTGCACTTTCTATGACAGGCTGGATCATTTGACTGCATTCTGCTGTGCATTATTTTCTGTTTGCTTTATTGTGAACTTGTCTAGGACAGGGCCTGTGTCTCGGGCATTTTCACCTTCCTTGCATGTTATGTGATAGACAGTCAAACACAGCTGGGGAAGGGCGGCAGGAATTTACTTCATCTCTTTGACCTCTGTGATTGTGAACTCCTTGAGGGCAAAACCTGAGTTTGGTATCATCCACAGTGTCCGGCATCAGCTAAAAGGTTACGCACAGAGTAAATGGAAGTCCTTCTGCAGGAGGGATGTCTGTGGCTGGGTCGCTCCGCTCTACCAAGCTGGAAAGGGAGCCAGAATTAAATGCTTCCTTCCAAGTTCAGTGCTTGGAGCTGAGTTTGCCTATTTCCTTTCTGCTCACCGCACACACATAACATGTAGAACAAATCAGGGTGATACTTCCTAACTGAGGACTCTGGGAAAACCTATTAAATCCAAGGCAGAGAAAACAATTTCAAAAACATGACAAATGCAGCAGTCAGTAATTTTGCAATAACCAGCAAATGCTGAGAAATGCACTTACTCTCTATGGCTGCCTGATGCTGATTGGACAGATGCCTTACAGTCTGGAGAACAAAAGCCAAGTCCAGACTGTGTGATATGGATGTTGCCCCACCAGATCATGGGCATTATCTGGACAAACAGCCCCTGATACACCAGCCACCTGTTATAAAGTTTTATTGATACTCAGCCCTGCCCATTCACTTACATATTGTCTATGGCTGCTTGTTCAAGGACAGAGTAGAATAGTTATAACAAAGACCAGAAAACCTAGAAAGGCCCAGAAAGCCTAAAATATTTACTGCCTGGCTCTTTACAGAAAAGTCTGCCAACCTCTAATCTGAACCATCCTGCTGTGATTATACTGAAATTTAAGCCCTAATAGGACAGAAACCTTGCCTGTCTCACACAGACCTCTATCTCTGATGCTCTGAATACCTGGTTTATAGCAGGTACTCAATAAACCTTTGAGTATAGAATGAACACTTAAGCCAAACAAATGTTGAGATTCTATGACAGGTAGTAGCAACAACACACCAAGTACTAGTGGGATGCCTACAGGGCCAGGCCAGTGTCCAGAGGCTCTGTCCCCTTGAAGGGGGCAAACCATGAGTACCTTGGTGCAGCAACTGGATGTCCCTTGGTTAACTAAGTACCTAGGAGCCCTCTGGGAGCCCAGGCTGGACAAACAACCAGGATGTAATGATTACAAGAATTCGATAATGCTGGCCTGTCAGGACAGATTAAACCTAACTACGAAGAACCTTTCAAAATCCTTTTTCTATATATATACATTTACATTAGAAATGTTTTAAGGGAATAAACACTTGCAAAGCAGTTCAAATTTAAGGGTTCCCTTACACAGTTGAACCCAAAACAGCTGTCAGAAGCCAAACATTTATAAACACAAACGCTCAAGGTACTGAGGAAAAAGAAAAAAAAAAAAAGACTCTCAGATCTGAAAGAAAGAGCCCAATTTAACCTGCCATAACAAAAGCAAAGAAACAGAAAAATCAGACATTTCTGAGCAAGATCCTTTAGCGTTAATATTAAAAGCATGTGCAAGTTCTGGCTCCAATAAAATTGTTCGTGGTTAGATTTAAAGTAAGAAAGGGTCCTTTAACTTGGAAAATGATCACATGGAACTTATTCCATAAGGGAAGATTTTGATATTATTTTCCTCTTTCTATTTGTTTCCTCTCACTCAAAGAACTCTTGCTTCCATGCACGTCTTCAAGGCAGGCTTGGGTGGAAGACTCTCCCAGTCCTGCCTCCAGGAATTTGGGGCAAAATTCATGGTCACTGGGACCCTAAGCACTGTGGTGTCTTCTTTTTGGGAGGCCTATAGAGCTGTGACTCTCTCCTAATCCAGGCATATTCTCCCTTAAAATTTTTTGGGTAATACTGAATTACCATCTTTGAAGGCATTGGAAGTTTTAATTACTGTTATGATAAGATCACATTTAGATTTAAATAAAAGTGGCATTTTTTGTCTCAGTTTCTGATGAAATACGAAACAATCAAAATACCATTCCGAAGGCTGACCTGACATAACAATTAAAGTATAATTTTAAGTTAAATACTATATCAAAGAAATCTCAATATAACAAATTTTTAAAATTTAACTCCCTCCTAAGCCCACTTATTTCGTATTTAATTCATATCCCCTATAACAAAAATCCAGGTACTATGGGAAAATGTGCATGGTCCATATAAACTGTTTTTACAATGTTAAGAAAATTTACTTATTCCACAGGATGAGCACAAAATCAGACAAGGATTGACTCACTGGAGTTGCTTTGGGGAGTGCTGTATTCCATTTAGAAGGAGTACAATTCCTTTTGTAGTCACACCATGAGGGATGTGGTCAAGCGTCTCTTACAACAATCTCTAAAGCGCTGGCGCTCTGTCTGCGTGATGGTAGATGATGCCCCAATATGACCCTGCTCCCCTGCTACCAGCTGAGAACACCCGGTACTGAAGGTCTAACAGACGTAACTTGTCCCCTCTTCCTTCCTTGTCTTATTTTGCCATGACCTTCAGGACACTGTTTTCAGTGGTAGATTTTCAGACTCTCACCCTTAAGGGATTCTGTGCCTAGATTAGAACTAATATAAATGCATTTTCATCAAATGGAAAGAAAATAGCAAAAGAAAAGTAACGGCTAATTACAGCAGATCATTATTTTATCAGGCATGTCAAAATGGTGCTTCTTTGTCAAAGTCCTTCACAATACTGAAATGGTAAAGTGAAAGGACAACCAACCACCTTTTCATGGCCAGCTAAGAAACATATCTGAGGAGATCAAAAGTCCAGCATATATGGGTCACCTGGACCCTTCACCAGACACCCACAGTAGATTTTTAAATTGTTCCACTTTTCTTCTTAAAAGAAAGGTTTAAGGTTTGATCATTTCAAACCTTCTGGGTGGGAGTGTTAATAAAATCTAACATCTGTAAATCTCTCATATTGATATGATGGATTCTTGCTCAAGTTTTCTTCCTTATTCTGATTTTGAGTGATGTGACCTCAGCAATCTCCCAAAGTATCCAATGACTAAGACAATGATGTAAAAGCTCCACTGAAATCACAAGCAAACAAAAAGCCCCAAACACCTAAAGACATAGTCTCCAAACATAATGGTGTGATGGGACAGTTTTGGTTGGAAGGAATCAGAAACCAGTAAGTAAAATAGTTTGCTCCTGTTGAGAAACGGCCAGGAGAAGGAATGGAATGACAGAAAGAATAAAGAGATATTTTAGCTTCAAATTAATCACATACTAGTTCAACTAGAAGGCAACACTTCCAAAACTTAAAGGTGTATTACATTAGGATGGACTCAGTCAAGCCTACTCTCATCCCAGATTCTTTCAGTAGACAAAGCCGCTGCCTATTTCTAAAAGGAAACTTATGCCATCACAAGCAACTTCACAACCATCCACCATGAATCTATTTGCACCTGAACCCTACAGAGGTGCCTCCCCTCCTGTGCAAGGTGTGTGCACCCACCTGGGCTCTGGATCCCACCCCTCCTCTCCCTCTAGGACAGGAGTTCTCAAACTTGAGTGTGTATCAGAATCACCCGGAGGCTTGTTAAAACTGGCTGCTGGGGCCCAAACCCAGAGTTTCTGATTCAGTAGATGTGAGGTGGGGGCTGAAGATGTGCTTTTCTAACAGATTTCCAGGTGATGTTGACACCGCTGGTCCCAAACCAGACTTTGAGCAACACTATTCCAGAACCCGTTACACTGATTATCCTCTCTTCCCAGATGCTTGAAACTCTCCCTCCATATTGCTTTTTTTCAAATTTCAAACTCCTCTTATCTTAAAATACAAACAAAAATCTTCCTTGACCTCATCGGGAATGGGAATAGTATACTTCTCTCTCCTTTCTTACACATCCAAATTCTTAAGAGAATGTCCTCCACATATGACTTTCTTCCTTCCCACTCGCTCCTCACTGCTCTGCAACCTGAGAGCTGCCTCTCAAGTTCACTGGACCCTCACAGCCTATAGTCCTGCATGCACTAGAGTTTCCAGGTCGATGGGTGCTTCTTAGTCCCCATCTTACTCAATCTTTCCACGATGTCTGGCTTGCTCACCTGCCCAAATGGCATTCCCTTCTCCCTTGGATTCTGTAACACCTCTCTACCCTGGGTCTCTTACCACATCTCTTGCTGTCCCTTTTTGGTCTCCTTTTTTAGGAATGTGTGCTTTTCACCATCCCCTTAAGTGTTAGTAATCCTTTGGGTCCTCTCCTTGGCCCTCCTCTTCTCGCTCTATACATTTTGCCTGAGAATTCTCATCTGTGCTTGTATTTCAACTATCATCTATATCCTGATGACTCTCGAATCTAGACCTCTCTCCTAAACTTCAAATACATCGAACAGTCACCAACTAGACAATTCTTTCTATTTGTCCAACAGGCACCTCAAAGACATCAATGCCTAAAAGTGAACCCATTACCTTCAACCTCATTCCTGTTCCCCTCCCTTTATTTTCTCATAACATCCTCCCACTCCATTACCTAGTCATGCAAGCCAGTCCTTAAGGACAAGCATGTCCTTATGTCTCATGACCAATCATATCCTAAGCCTGTCCAATCCACCTCCTATCTCAAAACTGGCCATTTGTTCCCATCCCCATCACCTCTGCCCCAACTTAGGTCAACATCATCCAGTCTGGACCAATGTAATGTCTACCATTCAGGTCTCCTTACTTCTAAGCTCTCCCCTTCCAGTCTCTACGTTGCAAACACAGTGATCTTTCAACCATATCTGATAATCCTCTATGCAAAATTATTCAATGGATCCCATTACCACTGAAATAAAGTTTTTAACTCTTCCATGTGGCATTCAGAGCTTTCAATATTTGGCTCTTCCCTATCTGTCTAACCTAATTTCTAGTCACCCCTTCCTCACATTTTAAGCTCTAGCAATACCAAACTATTTAATTACATCTTTGAACGTGTCACGTTCTCCCACACCTAAAAACTTCTGTATATCCTATTCCCCCTGCCTGGAAAACCATTTGTCCTTAAAATCCCTGCACTAGTACTCTCTCCTTTCCAAAACCTTCCCCAGTCCTCTTGGATTTAGGTCCCTTTCCTGCTCCCTTTCCACGTGGCACCGGCCTTCCACTAAAGCAATGATCTGTTCTTAAGGCTACCACTGCACCAGACGGTAGGGTTCTCAGAAGTAAATCTTTCAAGCTCCACTGCTGAGGGTAATACCAGGCTCAAAGTATGATCTTTACTAAAAATAAATTTTAACTAACATATCAATGACCCTGAACAAGGGGACATGTTCCTCTGACAGAGCCACTGAAATACTAAATTTTAGACCACCAATGTCTTGTACTTATTTCACCTCAATCTGAATGTGTTGATTTCTTGTTCACTTCATTTCTTCAAGGAACTGGGGAAGGAGACACTGAAACTGGATTTGGGGATGGTTAGGAGTCTGTTGAAAGATTTTTTGAAGAGTTTCTCTCATTACAAGAGTTTTTCTCCTCTAGTCATTAGAAGAATGAGGGGAGCTAAGGGACGCTGGTACCTGGGAATTTTCCATTTTCTGTAAGTACCTGAGTTTGTTTTCTGACATCTGAATCAAAGACAGCCAGCTCAGATTACATGTGGGCTGTATGAAACTGGGCTGTTACTCCTGCAGCTGGGCCGAATACAACAGACTATCCACACAGCCCCTCAGGAAGCCCAACTGCTTTCACACTATTATGAGGCCAGAAATAAAATTACAAGAAATTTTAAGGCCAGTCGTAAATGCCCCAATTAACTGACTGAAACCGGTAGCCTCTGGGCACTTTCATGGTCTCCAGTGAAGGCTTTACTGCCCTGAAGAGCCCAACCGTGCACCATCAAAGAAGAACGTGCACCATCAAAGAAGAACGGACACTCTGCACTCTCCACGCCCAGCTCTTCAGTGTGAGGCACCACCCACACCCACAGCAAGGCTGCAGCAGAGCACCCCTCAGAGAGGGTGAGCTGGGTGCTACCTCCATCCATTCTCAACAGCTACGGTCTTTTTTTTTTTTTTTTTTAATTTACTTTTGGCTGCCTTGGGTCTTCGTTGCTGTGCGCGGGTTTTCTCCAGTTGCGGTGCGTGGGCTTCTCATTGCGGCGGCCTCCCGCTGCAAAGCACGGGCTCCAGGCGCACGGGCCTCAGCAGTTGTGGCACACGGGCTTCAGTAGTTGTGGCGCACAGGCTCAGTTGCTCCACGGCATGTGGGATCTTCCCGGACCAGGGATCGAACCTGCGTCCCCTGCCTGGGCAGGTGGATTCTCAACCACTGTGCCACCAGGGAAGCCCACCAGTTACGGTCTTGCCTTAAGGGCATTTTAAAGAAAATCCGTTCAGATGGGCACAGCAAGCAAACATGGATTTGAGGATCAAGGAACAAACATAAATAGAACTAAATGAACACACTTGCGTTTTATGTAAATGTCAATGCACACGTTGTGGGGTAAGGTGACTCTGCTGGAGAGGACACCTCATTCTCATGTTCAGTTAGTCGTCACTACAGCTGCAGAGGAAAATGCTGACAGATCTACACTAGAGAAAGTGGATCACAGCAGCCTTGGAAACAACCCACTTTTATGATGAAACCGACTCTCATATTATGCCTCCAAACACAGCTGAGGCCTGAAAGTAAGCAGAAGAGCATCCAAAAAATCTTGAAGAATCCAGATGTTCCTGTAATCGTCCACTGATAAATTTCCCAACAGAAGAGAACTTACACAAGGATGGGAAATTCCCAGATGTTTAATACCCAGAGGATATTTGCACGCAGAGAAATTTTGCACTCAGACCACAGGAAGTCACAGTCCTACTGTTTGCTGATGTGGTCAGACATCTAGAATTTTGTGCTAGCTTCGACGCCCCCACTGCTACCCACTTTCTAAAGAAAGTGGAAGGGATCATATTTCAAGAGAAAAATTAAAATGCACCAAAAATTAGGGGTGAAAGATAGGGATCTTGAAAATACATCGTTAAAAAGAGCTGAAGGAAGCAGGGGAGTTTAATAATTATTGATAACTAGTAATATCCGCTGAACCCTTTCTGTGTGCCAGCACTGTGCTAAGAAATGTCGTGTGTTTTTTAAACTTATTCCTTGAAGCAAATTTTTAAAATATCGGCTGCATTATTATTCCCACTTTACAAATAAGAAAACTAAGGCTTAGGGATAATAAGAAACTTGCCCAAAATATATGACTTAGAAACAATGGAGAGGGGATTTGAGCTCAGTCTTTCTGATTCCAAAGCCCCAGCTCTGAAGCACCACATGAGAACCTGAAGCAAACGGCCATGGGAGACGGGACAGCAGTCTTAATATTTGAAGACATGTGATATGGAAGAGAGAAGAAATTGGCTGTGTTCCAAAGTAGGGGTTCCCAAACCTGTCTGTGCCAGAGAATCACCTCTGGAACTTAAAAAAGAATTCCAAGGTCTCACCACCAGACTCTAATTCAGTTGAGCTGGCATAGAGGCCAGGGAACTGTATTTTTATAACGCTGTCCCCAAAGGACTCCAACGCTCTGCTGGGCCTGAGAACTACTGCTCTGGACCTCAGAACTGGAATAAATGCAGAGGGGTTACCAAGAGGCAGGTTCGGCTTTACATTATTAAACAGACTAACCAAACCAAATCTCACTCACACACCAGCCTTAACAACCAGAGCTTCCCCAACATGGTAGCAGCTACGTCCTAGGGGATCACGACATACGGAAAAGAGCTCAATCCCTGCAAACACACACAGCTGGCTCCACTCCTGCTTCAGCCATTTTCTAGGCGTGTAGCGGTCAAGTTATTTTCTCTCTCTGAGTCTGTTCTCTCAACTGGAAATTACGGAATATGACTTAACTCAAAAAACACTTGTTACAAATTAGAGACAATTAGGTAAACTTCCAAGCACTGCGGCTGGCCTGAGGTGGGTGCTCAATAATGACACCCTTCATCTCTCATGAGCAAGTGACTCCTCGGCCCACTTGACACGTAGCCACCCTCGCTGGCTGCTGCAGGGGCCTCTGTCAGCATCCATTCCCCTTATCCCCACCATCACCCTTCCCGCGTGGGATGCAACGGAAGGGGCTCCAGCCTCAGTTTACTGTGGGCCCTGGTTGGCCCAATCCAATCAGCCGACACCTGGCCCCCTTGCCACAGCGATAGGCAATAAGAAGCCTAAACCAATCAGCAGATGGTGTTCCTCTGGCCACAGAGGCTGGTTTGGAAGGGAGGCTGCATATGTGCCCTAAATGGGGCCCATCAGAATGAACCCAAAGGCTTTTGTTTGAGAGAAGGAGGAGTAGTACTTCCTCTCCCAGATTGTGGGGTATGCCAACACGAGACCTGACACTCAGCAGCTGTTTTGCTACCAAGAGCCTTTATCAAACTATATCTAAACCTGAGCTAACTCTGTATTTTTTGAGATCTGTGTACCAATAAATTCCCTTTTACAATTTGAGTTGGTTTGAGGTTCTTTTTCTATTACTAAGACTGCAAACGTTATAATTTATCCAGAAATCACCTGCAAGGGAGTGGTGAGACAGAACCACTTGGATCATTTCTAACTTTATGATTCCATGACTTCTTAGACTATTTACATAATTAGTGCCTGTCGTAAAATTCACAACACTTATGATGACTGGTTTCTGCAGCCTGGAGTGCCCTGCCCCCCTTCTCCTCCTAAAAATTCCTCCACATCTTTTAGGGCCCAACTTAAGTGTGACCATTGCCCCAAGGCCTTTAAGAGAAACACTCTTCCTCTGTACTCCCACAAGCACTTTACTGTTCCTCTTTTATCCCTAATGTCGCTGTGAATTTTCCTCATGCTGATCTCCCCCTAAGTGTAGGTGGTGAGCACCTTGAGGACATCATCTCCAGGCATTATCTGCTTACAGGCAAACTGTGCAGCAAATAGCACAAATCTAGCTTATTTTGTGTGTTCGACGCCAGTACAGGGCTGGACCTGCAGAAGGCAGGCAATAAATTACTGCTGATTCATTAAATGCCAGGTGACTGGTTAGCTGGATACAGGAGAGGGGAAGAAAATGACGAAGGTTTCTGCCCTAGCCTTCTAGACGCCTTGCCTTGTGCCTCGAAGAAATCAAAGAGAAGCATTTTCTACCTTGCACTGCCGATTTCCAGTTACAAGTGTCCCCCCAACCCAAGCTTACAGGTCAATTTAGGTGTGATAGGGTTGTG
The DNA here is from genome assembly GCF_028021215.1 of Eschrichtius robustus. Classification (NCBI taxonomy): domain Eukaryota; kingdom Metazoa; phylum Chordata; class Mammalia; order Artiodactyla; family Eschrichtiidae; genus Eschrichtius; species Eschrichtius robustus. The sequence goes on from NC_090826.1 coordinate 163,584,929, forward strand.
GTGATAGATGTGGTTTATAGTCTTTTCCAACCTTATTAAACTTAATCAGAGCTTAACATGTACAATAAAGGCAAAAAACTCAAATCTTACAGATACCTTGCCTTAAGGTATGAAAATGCAGTTTTTTAAAATAAAATATTACATATGCCAAATGAAAGACATCTATTCAGTGATCTCTGACAGATGTAACGAAACTATCACCTCACCTCTTCTGTAAACTGTAAACATCACAACTCTAAATTCTAATATCATCCTGTATTACCTATGTGGGGAGATGTTCCTCCTACATTCGCTGTATTTAAATGAGAGAAGTGCTAAGAGAGAAGAACTCTCTCGTAGTCATAGTCTTAATTCAGTGTGGTCCAGGTCACTGGACCTTATGTGAAATCTCTGGATCTGACATGGTTTCAAAGGGCTATAATCAGGAAGGAAACACGCAACAGTAAGTGGGAGTAGATCTGTTAATCCAACACTCCATCACATCCTCAGTGACCGGGAGCTTTCCTGCAACTCAGATTCTTTATTGGCATGCATCACCTTGGTCTGGAGGAATGCGGCCATAATCTAAGGAATGAGAGTGGTCTGTAGGAGCTGGAAAAGGCAAGGAAGCAGATTCTCCCCTAGAGTCTCCAGAAAGGAACGCAGCCCTGCCTACACCTTGATTTTTAGCCCAGTGTAACTTGTATCAAACTTCTGACCTACAGAACCATAAAATTACAAATGTGTGGTGTTTAAAGCTACTGGGTCAGTGGTAACTTGTTATGACAATATTAGAACACAAATACTTTGACTTTCCCATACAGGTGATTGCTACCTCTTTGGTATTGATAGCAGCTCCTTTCCAAATTGAGTGCTACTGTTTAAAACAAACTGTTAAGTTTCTCAAACACAGAGCATGGTAGTAAGTCATAATCATAAGTTAAAGTTAGATTAGGAAAAAGAAAATATTGTTAAAATGTATCAAAGATCCAAACAAGAGGTAAATTCAGATAGGTGCCCAGATCTGAGCATCAAACGTTCCTCTCGTATTTACAAAACAGACTTAAATAAGTAGATACTTCAACTTAAATGCCTTTTTCTCTTTATGTGGACAAAATGAATTAATTCATTAATTCAACACGCCCTTTTACAGAGTCCCTTGCATGTACCGGGTGCTGTGAATGTCAGAGTCCTGAGGATATTCTACCTTCAAGATTCTTACAATCTATGTGAGCAAGGGCAAGCACAGAAATAAATTCTTCACGTCTTAGCTCATCCACAGTAAAATAGGAAATTGGGGTAGAATCACACTTAAAAGTTATGTCATTATAGACAAGCAAATTGAGAGCACGGCCATGTGTATTTGTGACCTACTGCTGCAGCTTAAAGCAACAAACGTTATTCCACAGTTTTGAGGCTCAGGAATCCGGATGTGGCTTAGCGGGCTGCGGCTCAGGGCGTCTCATGAGGTTGCAGTCAGGCTGTCGGCAGGGACCACAGGCGATTCAAGGATGGACCAAGGCTGGAGAGTCCACTCCCAAGCTCACTCGCACGGTTGCAGGCAGGCCTCAGGTGCTCCCTGAGGCTCAGTTACTCGTAATGCGGCCTCTCAGAACGGCTGCTACAAGAAGGCGGGAGGCTTCTCCCCAAGCGAGGGACCAAAAGAAAGAGAAGGACCAAAACAGAAGCCAAGGTCTTTAACAACCTAATCTCAGAAACGGCATACCATCTGTCATGCCATATTCTATTGGTCACACAGACCAACTCCAGTCCAAGGTGGGAGGGGATTCTACACAAGGATGAGAACATCTGGAGGCAGGAATCATCGGGGGCCATGTTGGAGGCTGGTTGTCACACCGTGTTCTTCCAAAACGTTTCAACAAAGGAAGCCAAAAAGCATAACAAGCATGGCTCTAGAATGTGGTCACGAGGTCTGCGGTAGTCACGGGTCTGCTACTCTTCAGTATGTGTGACCCACCAAGGCTCAGTCTCCATAACTGTAAAATGTGAACGGAGTCCCAATTATTAATAACACTGGGTGGTAGCTGGGCTGCTCTTCCTGCCACTTTACATTTATTGAGCGTCTGTCACGTGCCAGACACAGTTGGAAGCATCACACCCTTATTAACTCCTTTTCTCCTCACTACACCCCTATGAGGTGAGCACAGTTTTTACCCCCAAGTGACAGCTGAGGAGACTGGAGCACAGAGAGGTTCATCCACTTGCCCAAAGCTGCATCACTAGGAAGAGGCAGTCAGGATTTGAACCTAGGTGCTTTAGTACCTGAATCCATGTTCTAAGTCACTGTACTCTACTGGTTCTCTAACAGAGAGTATGGAAATAATGCAAGTAAATACACTACTTATAAAACATTAGCAGTACTAAAACTTGAAAAAAAGAAATCACACTTTAAAATTTGGTTCAAAAATAGGCAGTATGATTCCACTTATATGAGGGACCTAGAGTAGTCAAATTCATACAGGCAGGAAGTAGGAGAGTGGATGCCAGGGGCTAGGGGACGGAGGGATAGGCAGTTACCGTGTAATGGGTATAGAGTTTCAGTCTGAGAAGCTGAAAAAGTTCTGGAGCTGGAAGGTGGTGATAGTTGCACAACACTGTGAATGTACCTAACGCCACAGAATTGTATACTTTAAAATGGTAAAGTCTACGTTATGCATATTTTACCACCATTAAAAAAAACAGACATTAAACTCAGTATCTGATATTCCATTCGGAAACTCACACAAAATGAAGAATCCCACGTATTTAAGCACTTTAGATGCTTAGAAAATAGTTTAGTTGTAAAGCATGGAAAAGAAGCCAGAGGATTTGTCTGTTCTGGTTGGTTCATCATCTTTCTTTCACCCTCTTCTGGCTGCTCTTGCCCTCACACAAAAAATAAAAATGTTAGAATCGTTTCCTTTACGCTTGTATCTCCCAAGTTGTATAAGCAGCAATTTTAAAGTGAAAATTGCAGCCCAATCCTAAACCCAGGAAAAATCTGCCCACACTATTAAGTGCTTCATAGCCTATACTTTAGGAACTACTCTGTGATTATCATTATTTACACTCTTCCCCAGATGTCTCCTGTGTGTTTCAAGAGTCAGAGACTGGCCCAGCAAACTGAAAGCACCGGAGTCAGGAGAGAGGGAGCTGGGAACTTGGGGGTAAAGATCCACAACAACAAACGGGCACCTGGCAGTCAGGGTTTCTTACTAAACTCCTGTTGTGGATGTGTTGGCTCGTCAGAGGGGACACGGGAAGGTTACTTTCTTCCCGGGTTGGCCCCTTGGATTAATGTTCTTCCCTCGTCCTCATCCTCCGGCAGAGACACTTTCTCCTGGTGCATCTGGGAGCCCGGGGCTCACAGCCCAGGGCTTTGGCTACTTCCTCACCACCACGGTTGTCCTCCACGTTTGGGCAGCAGTTATACTTCCACGAGGTGTCTCAGGTCTCATTTCAGAAACAGGGAAGACCTTAGCCATAAATGAAGCTTTATGCCCTTAGTTAAGAACACAAATTTGTAATTCACCAATCACTTCCCCTTATTATCCATCCATAGGCAGATCACAATATTTGGTGGTATGGAGTGAGATAAAGCAAAAGATACAGAAAATTTTAAAAAAAGAAGAAGATACTGTAAAAAGGACACAGTCTGTAAAACCCAACCTCCAAAAAAATTAAATTCTTTAAAAAATACAAATAAACAAATAAGTAAAACAAAGCATATCATTTACCTGAATGTTTCTGATGCCCACTTACCACACTAGCTTTTGTGCTTGTGAACGCTACACACTGAAGGTGGCTTCGCAACCCTCAGGACAGCCTGAGAAGCCCTGAGCTGCAGAAAGGTCACTGCCAACTCCTGTACTGTCCCTGTGATTTCCGCTCGCGTGACAGTGCGTAACCTAAGCCTGTTCATGCACCTGAACGGCGGCGAAAACAGTAACAAACTCAGAGCTACTCTGAGCATTAAATAGATGATTTATGCCAACAAGTTTGGTAAACCTTTACAGGTTAGGCAGATAGGAACTGTGGGGCTGGATGACATTTGGAGGCAGTAATCTGTGCTCTCCTCTTTCTTTTTCTCCCAGGCAGCAGACTCTGCCCAGGGCCTCAGTGGAGGCGCTGGGGATGAGGGGGGCCGGGAGGTCTGAATGAACAGGGGCCTGGGCCCCGATTCTTGGTAGCGCTGACACCCTGGCAGCACAACTTCCCCAGGAGTAGGAAATGGGTAAATAGAGCCACACGCAACTTCACGTGAGCTTCCTGAGTCCTCTGTGCGGCGAGGAAGCAGCAGAGAGCTGCCAGCCCTGCGGCAGAGACGGCCGCGGAAAGACCCAAGCCCCCAACGGCTTGGCCCTGGGGTCACCCCAGGACCTCGGGAGGGAGGCTGTTCTCCACCACACCAGTGGAAAGAGGAATCTGAGCCAGAAACTGGGCAGCTTGAGAGAAAAAGTTTCAAGTGTTACTTCTTGCACACTGTAGTTTTTGGATTGAGATTATACTCATTACAATGTCTAATTTCCAACACTTAATATTTTTCTGTCAGTTAACAATGTTCAATGCAATGAATGTTTAATAAATTTTCTTGCTTTGCTTTACATATATATATATAAATAAAAGACGTCTTGTCTGACTAAAAAGAACATACGCATTATACTGCTTTAACAAAAAGGGCACTAGCAGGGCATATTCTGAAATGATTTTCTACATGCTGCAAGGTACACAGAAGATGCTCAGTGAAAACCTGCTGGCTGATTGGTGACAAACCATCCAGAGCCGCTCCTAACTTCTCCAGATCCTTGAGATCAGTGGCACAAACCTGCCAACCAGGCGGCTGGAATGAGGGATGTGGGGTGTTGTGATGAATGGAACTTTTCTCTATGTAATGCTTACGGGTTTGCATAGAATAGAACTCAGGTTATGGACATTACTCTAAACACTGTGATCTAACCACTTGAGAATGGAACAAATAGATAAACCCATGTGGGCAAGACCTTGTCTATCTAGTTACCTAATGCATTCACAGGGTCCAGAAGAGTGCTAGGCACATAGTAGGAATTCAGTAAATACCTGACACATTTTGACAGACAGAAGACATAAGACCGCTACCTCCAAGTATGAAATATATATATATATTTCTAAAATATAAATATACAAGGTAGGGGTAGCTTAAATATAGCCAAACCCAGGATTCAAGAGTCCAACTAAATCATGAATAGCACTCAGAACAAGAGCTGGGTGGTTTTCCAGTATCCCCATCCAAACTGGGGACACCTCCCGAGACACAGAAAGCTCAAAGCCTGTGGTTGCGGGGCAGAGGGGAGAGGGAAGAGCTATTTATCAGCCCCAGGCTTCAACTTCCTTCAGCTCTTTCCTATGGTTTAGCAAGATGCCTCTGTGCTTTGGATGAAGCAGTCTGCCCCAGATACTGAAGCCCTAACATGACCTACATTCCAGAAAAGTTCTGATTTATGAATTGGCACTGAGACTACATCAGTTGGTGCAGACCACCAGGGCGTCTGTTTTGGGGAGATGTATACACGGAGTGTTTTTCCACGGGTGCAGTCAGCTCTGGCTCTCGGGGCTTCTGAACTCAGTTCAGGGCATGCAGTTTAATCAAAGAAATGACAAAACGGGCCCGACACAACGAGACATTTAGTGAATGTATTTAACGGTGCCAAATATGGGGAGCCCCCTTTAAATGGAATAGCACAAGGAACGGGAAGAGAAAGATTGACTTGTTACAAGACATCTCAGAGCAACTGAGTCACCTGAGTGCTAATCAAAGGCAACTGGAAATGTCACTGGGGGGTGGATCCCTGGAAAACTGACTTCGCTGTGAAATCAGAAGTGTGAGCATCTTTCTTTCGGCGGGAATTTACTGAGCTTATGCTTTGCGCTGTAAGACACGGAAGACTCCATCTCTCCTCAAGAACCTGTTGAGAGATATTAACAACTAACATTTTTGGTGAGCAATGCACTAGCATCTCACACGATCTTATTCAATCTTAGCCGTGAATCAGTAGCGACAAGGGATTATTTTCCCTGAGAAAAACTGAGACGTGGGCTGGGACAGGGCAGGCAGCATGGTAAGGAACTCTCTCCAGGTCACTTAGCTATGCAAATGGCGCGGCATAAGCAAGGGCTGCAGCCCACACTCATGATTCCCAGCGCCTTCCCAGAACCGCAGAGCATCCAGCAGCACCAGGAAAACCATACCCAACTCAAGGCAGCTGCGGTATGTGAGGACACAGGAGGAAGTACAAAGGCAACAGGTGAGGACGAGGGCCTTGCAGTCAGGGAGTGAACAGAAGGGCTGCGAGTGGGACTAGCCACTATGAGGTGCATCTCCAAGCCCTCAGCTGCCCTGAAGAGATAAGAGCTTTCTCTGGCAGGTGCTCAGACAAGAGGTCATGCGTAGGCACCATTCTGGCAGCACCCAGACAAACCAACCTCTCTCTGGTCCCAGCTGAAAGGCTGGACAATAACATAGTCTGTAGACAAGGAAATCCAAAGCGTGGCATTCCTCCAGGGAAAATGCTGCGCTGGACCTAGGCCAGGGCTGCCAACACCTGTGAGCGAGTGAATTCCAAAACGTACAGTCACAGGCTGGCTCCTCTGAGACTCGGCTCACAGTGTTTCTTCAAAAGACAAATGAAGAAGAGAAGGTATCTTTCTGCTAAGAGCCCCACTTAGGTAACATCCACCCTCTCCGAACTGCCTTTTGGGACGGTATGGAGATCATTAACCCTGGATAAAAAGTACAATGAAACATTCTTTTCTGAACTCTCACTGTTTTGAAACCTGATAGCTCTTATCAGAACATGATTCTTGTTGAATAAATAACTATAAGTCAGTGACCTAACCACGGACTCATGTCTGAAATATAGTTTGATGTTTTCAATTTTTATGATAAATCAGTTTCATTTTATTTAAGAGCTATAATTTTAGTAAGGGACTATACGACAACCACAATGAGATAGCACTTCATACTTATTAGGATGGCTATAAGAAAGAAAGAGACACAGAGAGAGAGAGATGGAGGGGGGGTAGGAAGGAAGGAAGGAAGGAAGGAAGGAAGGAAGGAAGGAAGGAAGGAAGGAAGGAAGGAAGGAAGGGAGGGAGGAAGGAAGGGGAAAAAAGAAAAAAAAAAGAAAAGAAAAGAAAAAGAAAGAAAAGGAAAGAAAAAGAAATATTGGTGAAAGAATGGCCTGGAGACACCATTTGCACATGTGTATTACTGAATAGTGAAGCCAGCAGCCCCAACAAGGGCAGGAGACCTGGCTGCGTGGCAGCTGGGTGTGGGGACCAGGCATGCCTCGGAGAGGTTGTGGGTTTGGTTTCAGACCATGGCAATAAAGTGGATATTACAATAAAGAGAGTCACATGAATCTTTTGGTTTCCCAGTGCATATAAAAGGGTCTTGGTGCTCCAGCAGGGTGTTAGGCCTGAGCCTCTGAGGTGGGAGAGCCGAGTCCAGGACATTGGACCACCAGAGACCTCCCGACTCCACGTAATATCAATCGGCGAGAGCTCTCCCATACAGCTCCATCTCAACGCTAAGACCAAGCTCCACCCAACGGCCAGCAAGCTCCAGTGGTGGACGCCCCATGCCAAACAACTAGCAAGACAGGACCACAAACCCACCCCTGCCCAGCAGAAAGACAAGATCCAGCACCACCCACCAGAACACAGGCACCAGTCCCCTCCACCAGGAAGCCTACACGAAACACTCAACTAACCTCACCCAAACTGGGGACAGACACCAAAAACAACAGGAACTACAAACCTGCAGCCTGTGAAAAGGAGACCCCAAACACAGTAAGTTAAAATGAGAAGACAGAGAAATATGCAGCAGATGAAGGAGCAAGGTAAAAATCCACCAGACTAAATAAATGAAGAGGAAATAGGCAGTCTACCTGAAAAAGAATTCAGAATAACGATAGTAAAGGTGATCCAAAATCTTGGAAATAGAATGGAGAAAATACAAGAAATGTTTAACAAGGACCTAGAAAACTAAAGAGTAAACAAACAATAATGAACAACACAATAAATGAAATTAAAAATTCTCTAGAAGGAATCAATAGCTGAATAACTGAGGCAGAAGAACAGATAAGTGACCTGGAAGATAAAACAGTGGAAATAACTGCCACAGAGCAGAATAAAGAAAAAAGAAAGAAAAGAATTGAAGACAGACTCAGAGATCTCTGGGACAACATTAAACACACCAACATTCGAATAATAGGGGTCCCAGGAGAAGAAGAGAGAGAGAAAGGACCCAAGAAATTATTTGAAGAGATTATAGTTGACAAATTCCCTAACATGGAAAAAGAAATAGTCAATCAAGTCCAGGAAGCACAGAGAGCCCCATACAGGATAAATCCAAGGAGAAACATGCCAAGATACATATGAATCAAACTATCAAAAATTAAATACAAAGAAAAAATATTAAAAGTAGCAAAAATATTAAAAATACAAGGGAATCCCCATAAGATTAACAGCTGATCTTTCAGCAGAAATTCTACAAGCCAGAAGGGGGTGGCAGGACATATTTAAAGAGGTGAAAGGGAAAAACCTACAACCCAGATTACCCTGCCCAGCAAGGATCTCATTCAGATTCAACGGAGAAATTAAAATCTTTACAGACAAGCAAAAGTTAAGAGAATTCAGTACCACCAAACCAGCTTTACAACAAATGCTAAAGGAACTTCTCTAGGCAGGAAACACAAGAGAAGGAAAAGACCTACAAAAACAAACCCAAAGCAATTAAGAAAATGGTAATAGGAACATACATGTAGATAACTACCTTAAATGTAAATGGATTAAATGTTCCAACCAAAAGACATAGACTGGTTAAATGGATACAAAAATAAGACCCGTATATATGCTGTCTACAAGAGACCCAGTTCAGACTTAGGGACACATACAGACTGAAAGGGAGGGGATGGAAAAATATATTCCATGCAAATGGAAATCAAAAGAAAGCTGGAGTAGCAATTCTCATATCAGACAAAATAGACCTTAAAATAAAGACTATCACAAGAGACAAAGAAGGACACTACATAATGATCAAGGGATCAATCCAAGAAGAAGATATAACAATTGTAAATATTTATGCACCCAACATAGGAGCACCTCAATACATAAGGCAAATGTTAACAGCCATAAAAGGGGAAATCGACAGTAACACAATAATAGTAGGGGACTTTAATACCCCACTTTCACCAATGGACAGATCATCCAAAATGAAAATACATATGGAAAAAAAGCTTTAAATGACACATTAGACCAGAAGGACTTAATTGATATTTATAGGACATTCCATCCAAAAACAACAGAATACACTTTCTTCTCAAATGCTCATGGAACATTCCCCAGGACAGATCATATCTTGGGTCACAAATCAAGCCTTGGTAAATTTAAGAAAATTGAAATTCTATCAAGTATCTTTTCTGACCACAACGTTATGAGACTAGAGATCAATTACAGGAAAAAAAACTGTAAAAAATACAAACACACGGAGGCTAAACAATATGCTACTAAATAACCAAGAGATCACTGAGGAAATCAAAAAATTCCTAGAAACAAATGACATTGAAAACACGATGACCCAAAACCTATGGGATGCAACAAAAGCAGTTCTAAGAGGGAAGTTTATAGCAATAAAATCCTACCTCAAGAAACAAGAAACATCTCAAATAAACAACCTAACCTTACATCTAAAGCAATTAGAGAAAGAAGAACAAAAAACCCCCAAGTTAGCAGAAGGAAAGAAATCATAAAGATCAAATCAGATATAAATGAAAAAGAAATGAAAGAAACAATAGCAAAGATCAATAAAACTAAAAGCTGGTTCTTTGAGAAGATAAACATAATTGATAAACCGTTAGCCAGACTCATCAAGAGAAAAAGGGAGAAGACTCACGTCAACAGAATTAGAAATGAAAAAGGAGAAGTAACAACTGACACTGCAGAAATAAAAGGATCATGAGAGATTACTACAAGCAACTATATGGCAATAAGATGGGACAGGCACGAAGAAATGGACAAATTCTTCGAAAAGCACAACCTTCCAAGACTGAACCAGGAAGAAATAGAAAATATAAACAGACCAATCACAATAACTGAAATTGAAACTGTGATTAAAAATCTTCCAACAAACAAAAGCCCAGGACCAGATGGCTTCACAGGTAAATTCGATCAAACACTTAGAGAAGAGCTAACACCTATCCTTCTCAAACTCTTCCAAAATACAGCAGAGGGAGGAACACTCCCAAACTCATTCTATGAGGCCACCATCACCCTGATACCAAAACCAGAGAAAGATGTCACAAAAAAAGAAAACTACAGGCCAATATCTCTGATGAACATAGATGCAAAAATCCCCAACAAAATGCTAGCAAACCGAATCCAACAGCATATTAAAAGGATCATACACCATGATCAAGTGAGGTTTATCCCAGGAATGCAAGGATTCTTCAATATATGCAAATCAATCAATGTGATACACCATATTAACAAACTGAAAAATAAAAACCATATGATCATCTCAATAGATGCAGAAAAAGCTTTTGACAAAATTCAACATCCATTTATGATAAAAACCCTCCAGAAAGTAGGCATAGAGGGAACCTACCTCAACATAATAAAGGCCATATATGACAAACCCACAGCAAACATCGTTCTCAATGGTGAAAAACTGAAACCACTTCCTCTAAGATCAGGAACAAGACAAGGCTGCCAACTCTCACAACTATTATTCAACATAGTTTTGGAAGTTTTAACGACAGCAATCAGAGAAGAGAAAGAAATAAAAGGAATTCAAATCGGAAAAGAAGAAGTAAAACTGTCACTGTTTGCAGTTGACATGATACTATACATAGAGAATCCTAAAGATGTTACCAGAAAACTACTAGAGCTAATCAATGAATTTGGTAGAGTAGCAAGATACAAAATTAATGCACAAAAATCTCTTGCATTCCTATACACTAATGATGAAAAATCTGAAAGAAAAATTAAGGAAACACTCCCCATTTACCACTGCAACAAAAAGAATAAAATACCTAGGAATAAACCTACCTAAGGAGACAAAAGACCTGTATGCAGAAAACTATAAGACACTGATGAAAGAAATTAAAGATGATGCAAACAGATGGAGAGATATACCATGTTCTTGGATTGGAAGAATCAACATTGTGAAAATGACTCTACTACCCAAAGCAATCTACAGATTCAATGCAGTCCCTATCAAACTACCAGTGGCATTTTTCACAGAACTAGAACAAAAAATTTCATAATTTGTATGGAAACACAAAGGACCCCGAATAGCCAAAGCAATCTTGAGAACGAAAAATGGAGCTGGAGGAATCAGGCTCCCTGACTTCAGACTATACTACAAAGCTCCAGTAATCAAGACAGTATGGTACTGGCACAAAAACAGAAATAGAGATCAATGGAACAGGATAGAAAGCCCAGAGATACACCCACGCACATATGGTCACCTTATTTTTGATAAAGGAGGCAAGAATATACAATGGAGAAAAGACAGCCTCTTCAATAAGTGGTGCTGGGAAAACTGGACAGCTACATACATGGAAAAGAATGAAATTAGAACACTCTCTAACACCATACACAAAAATAAACTGAAATTGCATTAAAGACCTAAAAGTAAGGCCAGACACTATAAAACTCTTAGAGGAAAACATAGGCAGAACACTCTATGACATAAATCATAGCAAGATCCTTTTTGATCCACCTCCTAGAGAAAGGGAAATAAAAACAAAAAACAAATGGGACCTAATGAAACTTAAAGCCTTTGCACAGCAAAGGAAACCATAAAAAAGACGAAAAGACAACCCTCAGAATGGGAGAAAATATTTGCAAATGAAGCAACGGACAAAGGATTAATCTCCAAAATTTACAAACAGCTCACGCAGCTCAATATCAATAAAACCCAATCCAAAAATGGGCAGAAGACCTAAATAGACATTTCTCCAAAGAAGATATACAGATTGCCAACAAACAAGTGAAAGGATGCTCAACATCACTAATCATTAGTGAAATGCAAATCAAAACTACAATGAGGTATCACCTCACACCAGTCAGAATGGCCATCATCAAAAAAATCTACAAACAATAAATGCTGGAGAGGGTGTGGAGAAAAGGGAACCCTCTAGCACTGTTGGTGGGAATGTAAATTGATACAGCCATTATGGAGAACAGTATGGAGGTTCCTTAGAGAACTAAAAATAGAACTACCATACAACCCAGCAATCCCACTACTGGGCATATACCTTGAGCAAACCATAATTCAAAAAGAGTCATGTACCACAATGTTCATTGCAGCACTATTTACAGTAGCCAGGACATGGAAGCAACCTAAGTGTCCATCGACACATGAATGGATAAAGAAGATGTGGCACATATATACAATGGAATATTACTCAGCCATAAAAAGGAATGAAACTGGGTCATTTGTAGTGAGGAGGATGGACCTGGAGTCTGTCATACAGAGTGAAGTAAGTCAGAAAGAGAAAAACAAATACTGTATGCTAACACATATACATGGAATCTAAAAAAAAAAATGGTTCTAATGAACCTAGGGGCAGGACAGCAATAAAGACACAGACTTCGAAAATGGACTTGAGCACGTGGAGAGGGGGAAGGGTAAGCTGGGACGAAATAAGAGAGTAGCATTGACATATATACACTACCAAATGTAAAATAGATAGCTAGTGGGAAGCAGCCGCATAGCACAGGGAGATCAGCTCGGAGCTTTGCAACCACCTAGAGGGGTGGGATAAGGAGGGTGGGAGGGAGACACAAGAGGGAGGGGATATGGGGATATATGTATCCATACAGCTGATTCACTTTGTTATACAGCAGAAACTAACAACACTGTAAAGCAATTACACTCCAATAAAAATGGTTAAAAAAAAAAACAAGAGAGACATGGGGACTTTCCTGGTGGCCCAGTGGTTAAGAGTCCACCTGCCAATGCAGGGGACATGGGTTCGATCCCTGGTCCAGGAGGATCCCACATGCCGGGGAGCGACTAAGCCCGTGGGCCACAGCTGCTGAGCCTGCGCTCTAGAGCCCGTGAACCACAACTACTGAAGCCCAAGCGCCTAGAGCCCATGCTCCGCAACAGGAGAAACCACTGCAATGAGAAGCCCAAGCACAGCGATGAAGAGTAGCCCCCACTCACCACAGCTGGCGAAAGCTCACGCGCAGCAACAAAGACCCAACACAGCCAAAATGAATAAACAAACAAAGAAACAAATAAATAAATTTATCAAAAAAAAAAAAAGAGAGAGAGAGAGACATGTACCACAATGTCCATCGCAGCACTGTTTACAATAGCCAGGACATGGAAGCAACCTAAGTGTCCATCAACAGATGAATGGATAAAGAAGATGTGGCACATATATACAATGGACAATTACTCAGCCATAAAAAGGAATGAAACTGGGTCATTTGTAGTGAGGTGGATGGGCCTAGAGTCCATCATTCAGAGTGAAGTAAGTCAGAAAGAGAAGAACAAATACCGTATGCTAATACATATATATGGAATCTAAAAAAATATGGTTCTGATGAACCTAGGGGCAGGACAGGAATAAAGATGCAGATGCAGAGAATGGACTTGAGGACACGGGGACGGGGAAGGGTAAGCTGGGACGAAGTGAGAGAGTGGCATGGACATATATACACTACCAAACGTAAAATAGAATAGCTAGTGGGAAGCAGCCGCATAGCACAGGGAGATCAGCTCGGTGCTTTGTGACCACCTAGAGGGGTGGGATAGGGAGGGTGGGAGGGAGGCGCAAGAGGGAGGGGATATGGGGATATATGTATCCATACAGCTGATTCACTTTGTTATACAGCAGAAACTAACAACACTGTAAAGCAATTACACTCCAATAAAAATGGTTAAAAAAAAAAACAAGAGAGACATGGGGACTTTCCTGGTGGCCCAGTGGTTAAGAGTCCACCTGCCAATGCAGGGGACATGGGTTCGATCCCTGGTCCAGGAGGATCCCACATGCCGGGGAGCGACTAAGCCCGTGGGCCACAGCTGCTGAGCCTGCGCTCTAGAGCCCGTGAACCACAACTACTGAAGCCCAAGCGCCTAGAGCCCATGCTCCGCAACAGGAGAAACCACTGCAATGAGAAGCCCAAGCACAGCGATGAAGAGTAGCCCCCACTCACCACAGCTGGCGAAAGCTCACGCGCAGCAACAAAGACCCAACACAGCCAAAATGAATAAACAAACAAAGAAACAAATAAATAAATTTATCAAAAAAAAAAAAAGAGAGAGAGAGAGACATGTACCACAATGTCCATCGCAGCACTGTTTACAATAGCCAGGACATGGAAGCAACCTAAGTGTCCATCAACAGATGAATGGATAAAGAAGATGTGGCACATATATACAATGGACAATTACTCAGCCATAAAAAGGAATGAAACTGGGTCATTTGTAGTGAGGTGGATGGGCCTAGAGTCCATCATTCAGAGTGAAGTAAGTCAGAAAGAGAAGAACAAATACCGTATGCTAATACATATATATGGAATCTAAAAAAATATGGTTCTGATGAACCTAGGGGCAGGACAGGAATAAAGATGCAGATGCAGAGAATGGACTTGAGGACACGGGGACGGGGAAGGGTAAGCTGGGACGAAGTGAGAGAGTGGCATGGACATATATACACTACCAAACGTAAAATAGAATAGCTAGTGGGAAGCAGCCGCATAGCACAGGGAGATCAGCTCGGTGCTTTGTGACCACCTAGAGGGGTGGGATAGGGAGGGTGGGAGGGAGGCGCAAGAGGGAGGGGATATGGGGATATATGCGTACATATAGCTGATTCATTTCATTATACAGCAGAAACTGACACAATATTGTAAAGCAATTATACTCCAATAAAGATGTTAAAAAAAAGAAGAAATATTGGTGAGGATGTGGAGAAACTGGAACCCTTGTGCATTGCTGGTGGGAATGCAAAGCAGTATAGCTGCTGTGAAAATCAGTTTGGCAGCTCCTCAAAGAATTAACATAGAATTACCATATGATCCAGCAGTTCCACTTCTAGGTATATATCTAAAAGAATTAAAAGCAGGAACTCAAACAAATACGCCAATGTTCACTGCAGCACTAGTCACAGTAGCCAAAAAAGGTAGAAACAACCCAAATGTCTATGGACAGATGAATGAGTAAAGAAATTGTGGCATATGCATACAATGAACTATTATTCAGACATAAGAAGAAATAAAGTTCTGATAGATTCTACAGTAGGGATGAATCTTGAAGACATTATGCTACGTGAAAGAAGCCAGCCATAAAAGGATAAATAGAATAGTCAAGTTCATAGAGATGAAAAGTAGATAAGAGGTTACCAAGAGCCGGGGAGAAGGCAATGGGGATTATTGATCAATGGGGTTCAGTTTCTGTTTCAGGTAATGAAAAAGTTTTGGAAATAAATAGTGGTGATGGTTGCACAATGTTGTCAATGTAATTAATGTCACTGAATTGTACATTTAAAGATGGTTAAAATGGCATACTCTACCACAATAAAAACAACCAACCAAATATGAAACCAAAACATAAGGGAGAATACAATGTGGAAATTAAAAAAGATAACACAGAGAGCTTACTCAAAAAATATTTTTTAAAAAAAGAGAGACTGTGATAATGGCATACTCTGTTGTCATGAAGTTTATTTCCAAAGGTAGAAAAAATATAGGATAATGGTAATATTCACAATAGGGTTATATTAACTAATTTACATTATACTTATTCTATACCAGGAACTGTTTTAAGTGCTATACATATATCAACTCATATAATCCTCACAATAACCCCTTGATGTACCTTCTGTTATAATCCCTATTTTAAAGTTAGTGATTCTGAGATACCTAATGGTTAAGTAACTTGCCCTAGGTCACACAGCTAATAAGTGGCAGATTTAAACTCAGGAAGTCTGGACCCAGAATCTATATTTTTCACAACTGAGCCTCTTGCCAGTATAAAAGACATAAGGATGAGGGCGCCCCCCCCACCCCACAAAAAAGGAGGTTAAGGATAGGGATGTATAAAAAAATGATAGGTTAACTAAAGTAAAAGAGACAGATAAAGGCTGATGAAACTGACATAGTCCTCTTCTTTCAAAATCAAACATTAACTCTTGAATAAATAGCACAGGATACCACTGATCTTTTAGGCTCACCCAAGTCCCTTCCAGGAAGAGGAATAATAAAGCAGAAAGAGCACTGGACTCGAAGTTATAAAATCTGGTTTCAAATCCTGGCTCTATCACTTTACTTATTCATTTAGCAAATGTTTATCAATTGTCTCCTGGGCATGGGGCACAGCGCTGGCCAGTTCACTCAATGTTTTGAATCCTAGCTTCTCAGCCATAAAATGGGAATAATTATACCTACCTCACAAATTGTTAGGAAAGGTAAATGAAATAAGCTGTGACTGCAATCCCACTACCGGGCATACACCCAGAGAAAACCATAATTCAAAAAGGCACATGCACCCCAATGTTCATTGCAGCTCTATTTACAATAGCCAGGTCATGGAAGTGACCTAAATGCCCATCGACAGACGAATGGATAAAGAAGATGTGGTACATATACACAACGGAATATTACTCAGCCATAAAAAGGAATGAAATTGGGTCATTTGTAGAGACATGGATGGACCTAGAGACCGTCATACAGAGTGAAGTAAGTCAGAAAAAGAAAAGCAAATATCGTATATTAATGTATATATGTGGAACCTAGAAAAATGGTACAGATGAACCGGTTTGCAAGGCAGAAATAGAGACACAGATGTAAAGAACAAACGTATGGACACCAAGGGGGAAAAGCGGTGGGGGGAGGATGAATTGGGAGATTGGGATTGACATATATACACTAATATGTATAAAATAGGTAAGTAATAAGAACCTGCTGTATCAAAATAAATAAAATTCAAAAAAAATTTTTTTAAAAAGAAAGAAGCTGTGACTGTTCTTGACTCCCATTTACTCTCCATAATGGATGATTGAAGACATTTTCTCTCGCTTAACTCCTCAGAATAAAGATTCTTGGTAATGATCAGCTATATAAATCTTGGTGCTTGTTTTTCCAAGGAAGGAATTGTGTCTGCCAGGCTGCAGACAAATACGCACAAACAGCTACCTTGCTTCTTTTGCCCCTCCCTGTTTCTTACCCTCAAGCTAGCCAGACACAAGGCAGGGCGCTAATAAAAGTGTCAGTATATACTGTTCTATTTTTCCCAGAAGACGTGGGAAGAAGAGTGGAGAGGAAGGAGTGGGGAGAAACAAGAACACGGAAGAAAAAAAAAGGAAACAGGATGTGAAGACAGAGATGGGATATTACTTCCTTCCCTTCCCTCCCAGCAGGGGAGGAGAGGCTGTGGTCTGTAGGAAGCTCCCACTTCCATTTCTCTCTAGAATGTCCCATAGCATCAATCATGCCCCCAAACTGAAGATGACAGGAAACTTATCTATACCCTCAAAACCAGGCCTGGGTCCAAAGGACTCCTCCCCATATCCCCCTCCCCCAGACACCACCACATGCACATTCACATTATGATTCTTTAGTTTGCAACAGGCCAAGCAGTCATTAAGGAGTTTCGTTTTCTAAGATTCACTGATTAAGATAAAAGAGAACTTAAATACGAGGTCAATAGGCCTTATGTTGATCACTGGTTATTCACTGAGTTCCTACTCTCTAGTAAACTGTAGGATTCTGGAAGGCAGAGAACATGTCTTACTACAATGTAACATCAGTGAGTATTTGTTAAATTCATCCTTGGTTTATCCAGTGTTGGAAAACAACAAGATCAAAGATTTCTTTGAAAAAAATATTCTACACAGATTGAATGTCTAGATAACTTAAACCGAGACTGCCTTATTTCACCTAAGTAAGATTTTACTTAATTTTTAAAGTCCTGTGGTGGCAAAAGAAAAGCCTCCCAATAAGCAACAAATTTATTTACATTACTTCAACCAAGCCTTATGAAACGGGGCCACCGTCCTGCTCCTCTGACGGAGAGGGGGGCAAGGTTAATGGAAATGGCACTCCTCAGGTCACCAGACAGAACCACATTTGGGGTCATTGTAGGCCAGTTGCAAACACTGCCTTCCAACCTATTCACCTGAACTTCATTGTAATTTGTTAGTGTGAATTAAATTACATCTGGCAAAATGTACTTCTGACTAGTGAGGAAGTTTTACTTCAAGAGAAGATGAATTGCACCCAAGAGAAAACATGCCAGGCAAGCCCATACATGTTCACCCACCTACAAGTTTGATTCCCATAAGCACCTCCTCCTCTTGCCAACCTCTTCAACCTCATAGGGAGTATAGGTGTTTTGAAAGTTTCTCCTTGCTCTAAGTACTATAAAGAGACAGGTCTAGCTTCATTCTAGAAACCAAAAGAAATGAGGAATTCATCACATTTTGAAGGTGGGGAGATTTTACATTAGCCACCCTTGCCAAAATCTAAATCTGAGAAGCACGCTTGTTTCCCACCAGGTGATCCGTGGCTTTGCAAAGCTGTGGTTTGAAGCAGGAAACAGTTATAATCCCATACAGCAAAGGCAAACACTTTATGGGGATGACTGCAAATAGTTTAAATGTTTTTCATGATCCTCTTTTGAACTACAAATGATAGTCAAACAGAGGTCACTTCTCTGAGTAATCTTCAGAACTGCAGACCCTACAATAAACAACATTCACAGATGGTTCCCTTCCTTGCATATCAAGGCTCTTCCTCTTTGGAGCTGGCAGCTACTCAGAATAGAGCACTAAACTGACTGGGAGGAGACAGGATCCTCTGGAGGGATTTAGACGGAGGCCCTGGCAGTCCCCTTTCAGTCCTGGTTCTGAATGATGCCCTAGAAGATCACTATACTTTGTACGCCTCCCATATTCTACACCCCATGCCAGAGCCTCTATCCTTCTTCTGATTGTATTTGCTAGAACCAAACACACCATTTTTGAGAAAGCACCAAATTCATTGTAGGGAAAAGCAGCAAGGTGGGCCCACCGAGGAGACCATGCAGATGTGAGGGAAGACTCCAGTCTGAAGAGCAAGATGACCATCTCCTTGCCAAGTAGCCCCAGTAGTTGGTCCCATTGCATGGCTCATAAAAGTCTCAGTCTGTCACCACACAATGTGTGTTGTACACCCTCAAAGAGAAAACGTGTATGCATAGCAAGGGAGAGAAGAGTGACGGTTCCAAGTAAAGAGGATTGGTGGGCAGGACTTAGGAAGAAATGTTGAAGAGTTAGAGGGAAAGATGGTAAAAGGGCAAAGAAACACCAAGTGAAGACACGCAGACACACAGAAGAAGAACTGGAACCCGAATAAGAAAAGTGGAGAAATTATATTATGCTGCGGGGCTCTAATTCACACTCCATTAGGCTTTGGGGCGTCCCAACAGAACAAAGTTCTCACCTGCTTTTCAAACCCATGGTGGGGCATTAGGCATATCCATGCTACCACAGCGCCATCTAGTGGAGTGGTGGGACCTGTAATGGACCTAATCAGAATTGTCTAGGACTAAGTCCATACTGAAAATATTCCAGGCAATAAATACAGGTGACAGAACCTATTACTAAGAAATATGTACAACTTAAGTTCAAAATTTTTTATGTCCTGTGGGTTACCTCCTCTCAGAACAAGTGGAACACAACTTGACATTCCACATTCTGAAAGATCCACCCCTCCTTTTAAAATCAGCTCAGCTATCAATGACATTTTTAATGGAAAAAACATTGCTATTTTTTCTAATGATATCTATTTTAAGCCTTTAATAAAATTAGATAGAGATATATGTCATAAAACATGTTTATTATATTTAATACAAATATTTCATATATAGTCATTGAATAGTAGTATACAATTTTATCGCTTATCTTTCTCCATAGTTTTCCTATGAAATTTCCTTAAAATTACAACAGTGTAAATCTCAGCGATTTATCGTACAACTGATTATACTAGCGATATTAGGACCCAGGACATGGGGCTCCAGCAGTACTATTGACTTTTCTGTGGCGTCAGCTATGAGTTCTGGGAAGCAACATAGGGTGGTGGTGAAGAACATGCTTTGACTCCGCTCTCAGCCAGAGTTCAGGCACCACCACCTACTGAGTGACCTTGGGCTTATTATTTAATTTCTTGAGTCTGTATCATTCCTACCTGTAAAACGGGAATGCTAACATTTACTTCATTGGATTGTTGTAAGGACTCAATGGAAACAGGTACGTAAAATGGCCAGCCCAGTGCTGACATTTAGAAAGTGCTAAGTCATTCTTTTTCAGCTGCCCTTTCCCGAAGAGAGCCAACAGAGAAAGAACAAGTCTCATCTTCAGTCGAGCAACCACAGCAAGTGTCCTCACCTCTGACTTGTCTTATAAAAATACAGAGATGAGAGAGAAGAAGAAGCCTTCCAAGATCCTGATAGCCCTCACTCCAGTTTTCAGTTGAGAGTCAACCAGTTAATGAGCACTAGGGTGAAGACGGAATTCTGCCAGGCGTGGTACCTGGGAGAGTTCATAAAACACTTGACTTTAATTCATGTGCACTATAATCCTGTGGGTTAAAGGGCCATAAAAGTTGTTCTGTTTTTTCTTACACTTCAAAGGAAGCAATTTAATGGCCATGAATTACAGTTTCCTGATTACAGTGTAACTATGAAACACAACTGTTCTGGTATGATTTCCAGCCTGGCTCCCTCACCAAAGGAACTTCAAGGAAAGAATTTAAACAAAACAACCTTTCCAGGCTTTCATCCAGCTTCCTCCTGCAGGAGACTCTATCCTTGGGAGCCCAAGAACACACATGCACACAAAGGGTTACGTGGGGTTTGGGACTAGAACAGGGTAGGCCATAAAGTGGAGTTGGGAACAACCCATGAAATCGGGAGCAAGTAAATACTGTTCCCTGGGAAAACCCCTGTGATGACAGATGTCATCAGAAATAAAATAATGGGATAACAATGAAAACATTTAAAGGGAGGAGGGTCATATTAGGAATGGAAGGAAAGAAAGGCTTCACAAATGGGGGCTCTTCCTATCTTTCTAACCACTTATTAGCTAGGTTAAGGCAAGCCTAAGAGATTCCCATTGCCCTGAGACCCAGTAGACAAAGTATAAATCTTTTTCACAGCAGCAAAGCAAATGCTTACAGGAGGGAAGCAATCACACACGGTGGAGAGAAGACTACACTTGAAATTGGATTTAAACACTGGTTTCTCCGCTAACTGGCTGTCTGACCTTGGACAACTTCCCTGTACATTGGTTTGGTCATCTAAAATAGGGATAGCCACCTAGCTGTACGAGGGGCTGCCGTGAGGCTAAAATGAGAGGATGTGAGAAAGTCGGGCAAACCGCCTGGGAGGGCTCCATTCCTCATCTCCAGTTTTCCACAACTATCAATATGGCCACGGTTTAAGGATGCAAAGAGGCAACCTTAGAATGATACTGTAAAAGTAAAACATACGTATCTGCTTAGTACAGAGTCCTATGAAAACTGCAAAGGGGGTAACGAAAAGGCCAAGTCCCTCAAAGCTCCAGTCAGTCGTTCACTATCATTACCTGAGGTCCTCACTGAACCAGCCCTGGCGAGAGGTCAGCACACGTCTCTTGATATTTAAAGTTTATCTCCAGTCTGCCTCTATACAGAGCTGACCTCCATACCAGACGTGGCGTTTGAGAATCTAATTGTCCCCAAGCTCTGTGAGTGGGGTTTACGTACTCTAAAGACAACTGGGCAGTTAGAGGGTAAGGGAAAAGGAGAAACGGTGGGTCTTGACTGTACATTTGGGAATCAATTCTACTATAATGTTTTAAGATTAGTTTAAAAAATAAAGATTGTGCATTTGATGTTTGCATTAAAAGCACAAACATGCCCTGATTGTTAAAAGAAATCTAACTATATGCAATGGTCCCCCAAGGTAAATTTTAAAGTTGTTGGAGCACACATATACTTTGTAGGGAAAGCAAGTCTTGCCATTCTGCATTATAACTGACTAGAAAGGGAAGGGGAGGGGGAGTTGATGGAGGGATGCGCGTGCGCACAGAGTGTTGGAGAGGCTGGGGTAGGAGAGGGGAGATAATACGTGTGGAGAGGGACAGGTCAGGAGTGTTCAGGCAGCCCCACCTACGTGGCTCTTCCTACCCAACGGCAGCTGAAGCCTGCTCCCCGCCTTCCCAGACGGAAACACTGGGCCGTGATATGGAAAGCCCTTCCCTCACATCTGCCTTTCCTCACATTTTTAGAAAATGTGTGAGAAAACTGCGCCATGATAAGCAACCCATGCATGATTCTGACTTACTCTGAGAAGATTTCTTGTGAATAAAAGAGATCGTGAACCAGGGAGAACCAGCTAGTTTCTATTGTTCTTGGGGGCTGTTCAAGTTTGGTCATTGTCAAAGACAGCAAGGTAAATCAAGGATATTTTAAGGTATCCTGAGGTTTGTTTTCAGGATACCTTAAAAAAAAAATCAGAAGTAACCTGAATTCAGCTACAGCCTTCCCGGTGTGTGGATCAACAGGTAAAGGCAACAGGTACGGCACACTGACCTGTCTCACATAGCAAAACACCTGTCCTTCCCGCCCGCAGAACACAGGTGGAGCACAGACAGCGTAGCGAGCTGTCTCTGAAGAAGCCCTCCACGTGCATCCCACTACTGTGTCAACTGTAATTAACATCGTGAGCACAGTGAACACACAGTGGCAGGGCTACTGGCGACTTGACAAGGAACAAGACAAAGGATCTGAAACCTCTAGAATATAAGAGCAATTAACACCATGAAGTTCAAGAACAGGAACAGCCGGAGATCGAGAAAAGCAAGGGAGGGGAAGGGCTGGATTATTCTTTCCTGATCCAGAGCAAGAAAAGTGCCACGTCTTTCCCTTCCCCGCTTCTTTCCTGCTATCCCGGTTACATACTTAGAGGGGCTTTCCCTACTGGTCCAGAACTGAAGCTAAAGCCCAAAGCTGAGGACAAAATGCTAAATTCCCCATAGTCTAAGGAGGCTGTTGGAGAAGCTGCCAACAGTTGGTACCAGACATCCTTCCCCCCAGGGCTTACTAAGCAGAATTCTTGCTATCAACTCTCTGTGACCACACTTGTCTTTCCCAGACTGTAGAATCTGAAAAATGTGAGTTTGTCTTTGGCCTTGTTTTCAAGATGAAAAGCGATTCCATGAGGGATGAGAGAGGGTGCTTTCCCTTCCAGAATGGAATGTTCTGGGGTACCTATAAGAAGTGAGTCTAACAGAGAACAGACTCATGGTTGCCGAGGGTGAGGGGGGGTGGGTGGGGAAGGATAGACTGGGAGTCTGGGGTTAATAGGTGCGAACTATTACATACAGAATGGATAAACAACAAGGTCCTACTGTATAGCACAGGGAACTATATTCAACATCCTGGGATATACCATAATGGAGAAGAATATAAAAAAGAATGTATATATGTATATTAACTGAGTCACTCTGCTGTACAGCAGAAATTAATACAACATTGTAAATCAACTACACTTCAATAAAAAAATAAATTAAAAAAAAAAAAAAAAAAAAGAAGTGAGCCTAGTGTCAGTTGCCTGGTTACGTGTCTACTTGACCAGCCAATTTCCTGATCTCATCACCTCTGCCTACCTGAGCAGGGAATATGAGTAGGGGAGAGCTGATAAGAAGGCAGTGGCATAGCCCGTATGCTATCAATTGTTTTGTCACAAATACATATGCGTCCCATGGGACAGGTGGACACCACAGAATATAGCTGAGTTTAAGCCCTCTTGCTACTGCCTAACCCCAGAAGTGGTCAACGAAGCTGGACCAAAGCTTCCACATCCAGCACCCCCACCACAGTGGGAGGAAGACAGGGTGACAGGGTCCTCCAACTTACCCACATGCATGTTGCAACAGTCGGTACTTGGACTCTTGCAACAGAGGGTGATCTAGAGCAGCAGCACCTTCTCCATGAAAGAAAACAGCACTTGTCTTGAACCATCCCGACTGGCCCACCAGGGCGCATGTGCCAAAGCGTATCATCAGAGGGAACGTGAAGCAAGGAAAAGAGAGGCTCCACATCCCCTCTACTCTAAGCTCCCTGAGTTTTAAGTCTAATGTGTGATGGGGAGAAAGAGATTTGAATCAGATATAAAATTGGATTTCAACTGGACTGGACTATTTTTAATAACCAAGGGAAAACCAACATAGTTGCCCAAAATCTCACAAAGGTTCAAAAAAAAAGGGCGGGGGAGTTAAACACAGAACAACTGTTAGCAATAAACACCTAAAGAAATAAGTAAATACCGTTAGGATTTGGGGCTCCTTAATAAAACAGATTCGTGCATCTAGCACTTTGGATGTTCATTCTACAGAGGGAGAGATGGAAGAGTTAGGGGAAGAAAAGGTGATAAGGAAAGAATGGAAGATTCCACTTCTGGGTATTACCCAACAGAATTGAAATCAGGATCTCAAAGAGATATTAGCCCTGTGTTCACTGTGGCATCATTTACAGTAGCCTAGGTGTGGAGACAATCTAAATGTCCACTGAAGGATAAATGGATTTTTAAAATGTGGTATGTACATACAATGGAATATAATTCAGCCTTTAAAAAGAAGGAAATCCTGCAGTATGCGACAACATAGATAAACCTTGAGGACGTTATGCTAAGTAAAATAAGACATTCACAGAAGGCCAACTACTGCATGATTCCACTCATATGAGCTATCTAAAATAGTCAAACACATTGGACTTCCCTGGTGGCACAGTGGTTAAGAATCCACCTGCCAATGCAGGGGGCACAGGTTCGAGCCCTAGTCTGAGAAGATTCCATGTGCCGCAGAGCAACTAAGCCTGTGCACCACAACTACTGAGCCTGCGCTCTAGAGCCCGCGAGCCACAACTAGAGAAAAGCCCGCACGCAGCAACAAAGACCCAATGCAGCCAAAAATAAATAAATAAATTTATTTTAAAAAAAACAGTCAGACACATAAAAGCAAAGAATAGAATGGTGGATGTCAGGGGCTAGGAGGAACGGCGAATTCCTAATCAATGGATATAAAATTTCAGTTATGGGAGATGAACAAGTTCTAGAGATCTGCTGTGCAACATTGTGCCTCTAGATAACAATACTGTATTGTTCACTTAAAAATCTGTTCAGAGGGTAGATCTCATTGTTAACTGTTCTTACCACAATAAAATTCTTTTTTTTAAGAAAATAATGGAAGAAAAGGCAGAAGGGTAAGACAAGAAATACACTTCAGGGCAATCTGTACTCAGAAGTGAGAAACAGGATTAAATTCATTAGAAAAGAATGAAACTGAAATTTTGAAAAATTTCAGTAACTAGTCAATTAACAAGCTATTACCCTATTACCAATGTCAAGGGGGTGATTTTATACCAAAAAAAAAAAGTATAAGTCATGGCCACTGTCCATACAACAAGGTTGCCAGGAAAAAAAAAGCCAAGCGATGCCACTAAATGAATGCTGTTCCCGGATGCTGGGTGTCTGGAGGGGGGATCATTGGTGCTGTGCTTGTGTGACAATAATGAAGTCCCTTCCCTTCTCCTGCCTTTCCTTATCTGTAAATAGCGCAAGAGAGGAGGGTCAAAACACTCAGGACCTTTAAACTCTGAAGGTAATGAAGAGCCACAGGCTATGTTCAGTAGCTGGTCCAAGTGACCTTAGAGAGACGGTGGCAATCAGGCCCTTACGCACACATGCTCAGAGCCCGTGCGGGGAAAACATCAGTCACCACTCCCCTCTGTGATGTCTGAGGGCTCTTTCTATATTCTACAACTGCACATAAATAAGAAATAAGGGTGGACCTCAGAGAGGCCAGCGCTCCTCTGAGCTGAGGGCTGGCTTAGCCTGAATTTCCGGGAACGAGGCTGCCCTCTCGCCTCCCACTCCCTGGGCCCATGAACATTTCTGTGCTCGGAAGTCCGCTGTGATCCTGGAGGGAGTGAGGGCTGTATGAATGCCACCACTATTTTTCAAACTGTGAACAGCAAATACTAGAAGGTCTGGCAACAACAGTGCTTTGGGAGTAGTGCGCCTCTGAAGTTTAACTTTCCTTTCTCTCCAGCCAAGACGGGGAGGGGGCCGTTGCCAACAAACACATGAAAGGATGCTCAACATCGTTAATCATTAGAGAAATGCAAATCAAAACTACAATGAGGTATCACCTCACACCGGTCAGAATGGCCATCATCAAAAAATCTACAAACAATTAATGCTGGAGAGGGTGTGGAGAAAAGGGAAGCCTCTTGCACTGTTGGTGGGAATGTAAATTGATACAGCCACTGTGGAGAACAGTAAGGAGGTTCCTTTAAAAACTAAAAATAGAACTACCATACGACCCAGCAATCCCACTACTGGGCATATACCCTGAGAAAACCATAATCCAAAAAGAGTCATGTACCACAATGTTCACTGCAGCTCTATTTACAATAGCCAGGATATGGAAGCAACCTAAGTGTCCATCATCGGATGAATGGATAAAGAAGATGTGGCACATATATGCAATGGAATATTACTCAGCCATAAAAAGAAACGAAATTGAGTTATTTGTAGTGAGGTGGATGGACCTAGATTCTGTCATACAGAGTGAAGTAAGTCAGAAAGAGAAAAACAAATACCATATGCTAACACATACATATGGAATCTAAGGGAAAAAGAAAAAGAAAAAGGTCATGAAGAACCTAGGGGTAAGATGGAAATAAAGACACAGACCTACTAGAGAATGGACTTGAGGATACGGGGAGGGGGAAGGGTAAGCTGGGACGAAGTGAGAGAGTGGCATGGACATATATACACTACCAAACATAAAACAGATAGCTAGTGGGAAGCAGCCGCATAGCACAGGGAGATCAGCTCGGTGGTTTGTGACCACCTAGAGGGGTGGGATAGGGAGGGTGGGAGGGAGGGAGACGCAAGGGGGAAGAGATATGAGGATATATGTTTATGTATAACTGATTCACTTTGTTATAAAGCAGAAACTAACACACCATTGTAAAGCAATTATACTCCAATAAAGATGTTAAAACAAAAAAAAAATGAGGAGCGGCAACCCAGGGAAACAAAGCAGCAGTGTCGACACACAAAGCGAGGCACTGGCAATTTTCTAGGCTTCGGTTCTCCATGAATGCCGAAGTCATTTGTTTAGAAAATAAGAGCCCTTCCTTTGCCCTCAGTAACCCTGTTAAAACATTAAACCACAGGATTGACTGTGTTTAGGCCGGCAGATTGTGGGCAAATCCACTGAGACACCATAGCACCTTTTCCAGGTGAGATGGCAGAGGACAGGGGCGAAGAGCTTATTAGACCCTGGAGTCAAAGAGACCCAGGTTCAAGGACGAGCCAAGCCACCTGCTGGCAAGGCGACCGTGGGCAAGTCATTTAGTCTGTTTCTTCTCCTTAGCTGAAAACTAAGGAACCTAGGGTTGCTGTGAAATGCCTGACCCCCACGTAGTCCATACATAATAAATGTTAACTACATAAAACAGTGGCAAGACGAACAAAATATCTACAGGAGTGTGTAACTTTGCATTGCAATGAGATATTATACTCAAAGCCCTTAACGCACATCCATCACGATGCTCTGGTGCTCCAGACTGTGGTGGTCAAGTCACAAACGCTCTATGGATCCTTGTAATGGGGGAAACACCACACCAACATATAGAAAGTTTAGGTGATATGTCAAGGCTGTTTTTGGTGCAGAACAGCCTGAAGCCAGAGGACTTAATTAACCTACCCTTAAGCGTCCTTTCCATTTGTGGGAAGATTCTACAATCCTAACTTCAATGCATTCTCATCTAAGCTAGGAGTTTTCACACTTTTTGAAGTCATGGAAATATTTATGGACACACATGTACATGTGTGTACACACACACACATACATACACACACGTTTATACACACATATACGTGAACAGGTATCAAAGGAGAAAATAACATGGGTTTGTTTGTATAACATAGTGGAAAGAATATTAGATTCCAAGTTAGACCACCTACTTCCAATACTGAGGATGGCAGGAATCTTCAGGCAAGTCTCAACCTTTCTGATCAGGTCTCAGTATTCTCATTATTTAAAAAAGGAAAGAAACATCAAACATGTTTTCTTTTTCATTAAAAATGAAAAAAGGGCTTCCCTGGTGGCGCAGCAGTTGGGAATCTGCCTGCCAATGCAGGGGACACGGGTTCGAGCCCTGGTCTGGGAAGATCCCACATGCCGCGGAGCAACTAGGCCCGTGAGCCACAACTACTGAGCCTGCGCGTCTGGAGCCTGTGCTCCGCAACAAGAGAGGCCGCGACAGTGAGAGGCCCGCGCACCGCGATGAAGAGTGGCCCCCCGCTCGCCGCAACTAGAGAAAGACCTCGCACAGAAACGAAGACCCAACACAGCCAAAAATAAATTAATTAATTAATAAATTTAAAAAAAAAAAATGAAAAACACCTTCAGAATATTGTTGTGACCCCAAGAAGAATAAGTAGAATGAAGGGGAAGAAGCTACTGAGCGGTGGTGTTGCCTCACATAAGACCATGTGTATCACAAAGTTTATTATTATCCCCAATAAGAATAAGAGCTTGAAATAATAATGATAACAATTTTTAAAATAACACTGGAAATGGTATTTGTGGGTGTTACAAGACTCTTCTCCCCTTTTTCTGGATTTCTGATGGGAACCAGAATTCAGAATCATATTTTCTATGTGGAGCAACAGTTTGGTTGTAGTCAAAATCGTGAAATGAATAAAAACGGACTTTTAAAAACGGACGTCTACTCTTGTATTCTCCTTCCCTTCACCAGTTTACTACCAGGTCTCACACCAGTGATGAAGGTTCTCCATACAGAAGGTAAGGAGCATGAGGTATTCACCAATGAGAGTCGTGCCCAACTTTTATCCTTGGATAGAAACATCCACTAAAGCAAGCAGCCAGATCAACATGTATCCGCACTAGGCATAATTTAAGAAACTCCCTCTATGTTTTCTTCCTTTCCTACTATTTCGGTTTGCTCAAAAATGAGTTCTTACCGGGAAAATCTGAGTGCATTTTCGGCAAGTAGTTAACCGAATTACCTTTGCTGACTTGTAGAATGGATAGTTATGACAGAGAAAATCCCAATAGGAGAAAGAACAGGAGATGGCGAAAACTTAATTTCCCCATCTTTAAATAGCCATCATAAAATACTTCTTAGATTAAAAAAAAATCTTATCCATGCTTAAGGTCTGGAGGTCTAAAATAACTTCCAAAAATAGCTGTTACAAGGCATCGGATATAAAATGTATGTCATCTATTTACTATGTATTAAAGGTCAAAAATATCAGGCTGAAGAGGGTTAAGGGAAGATGGTGTTTCCCCAAGGAAAGTTGTGTTTATCCTAGTTTATCTGTGAATCATCTAGGAAAACTTTGGAGAATTTCTGTCACGGAAAACACGTAACTTTCTCCCAGAATCATGAGGCTAGAAGAGGGCTGGAGAGGTTATCCTGTCACCACATGTAATCCAGGGAAAGTAAAGTTCAATGTTGCAACTGGACTAGAAATCTGCATTTTAAATAGGATTGTAAATATATATATCTGATGGCATATTATAAGACAAATTCCAAATACAAACACATAGGTACAAGAAACCTCAAAATCTTCTTGTCTGATTGGACTTGAATTTCTCATCTTATAGACAAGGAAATAAAGGCCCTAAGAGCTTAAGAACTTACCCAAGTTTAAGAAGCAGCCTTCAAATGTCTACTGTCTCCCATCTATTACTGTTTCTACATTTTTTTTTTTTTTTTACTACTCTGCCTGAGCTTTGGCTTTCTTGAGCTTAAAAAGCCAATATGAACACCACTGGTTGGTGTCAATCCTCAGTAAGACAACTTAAAGTTTACCACTAGTGGTTTAACAGGGTCAGATAAAGTGAGCACTACATGTCCGGCCCATATGTCTGAAAGATTTAGAAAAGGAGTATGAGGAAGGGGGAGAATTCAGAAAGCCACTTAGGCCACTGTCTACCCTGTGGGTGGGAATCCCCACTCCCCCAGGCTCCAGTACAAGCTCCCTACAATTTAGAATGTTAAGAAATGGTCTAAAAAACAGCAGCAGCCTCAGAGACTGGAATCCAGTAAGGTTATGTCCTTCACCTGGCCTTGGGTTGCCTTCTGACCTAGCTACCTGTTCCTAAACATAAGAGTTCTTTCACTCCGTGAAAGCCACTGAATTATACCACGGTAAATTTGTACAGCGGGCGTTGGTCTCTTGCAATTAAAGTGGTCTGAAACCTACATGATCACACACCATCTGCCAGAAACTCCTGCTAAGTTCACATTTGCTCCACTACATACACTTAACACCAGCTCTTGATGCCCTCAAGAGCTATACTGTTTTCCCCGCAGAAGGGTGAACACACAGTAATGGAGCAAGTCATCTGATACCCAAATGCGTCCACGTATGGACAGCAGTAAAAGCAATCAGTATTGGCCTTCACAAACCGTGGATTAGCTGCTTGCTGGATGATAGGACGCGACAGTAGTCTCAAGCACTTTCCTACTTTTTCATCCCATCCATCATTAGCAGCTGTAAGGAAGAGAAATTCCTCTTTTGTTTTTGTTTTCTTAAGGGAAAAAGCACCAAAAGGGAGAGCCTTAAGCTTCACCATGTGGAAGAAAGTGTTGAAAATCGCACAACGTAAACAAGGGCCAATGTATGTTTTCAATTTAAATTATCTTCCCATACACTGTGAAAATCCATATTTGATAGCCTACTTTATAAGGAATGTATGAGATTGTAAATGAAGCATTGGAGTTTCCCCATGAGGACACAAGAGAAAAGCTCCCCGGTGATCACTCCTAGCGTTTGCCCCCATATTTGTGCAAAAGAACTTGAAGCTGTTCCCTGATTTAAACAACAGGTGGCACTGCCATTGCTACATTTTCCCTGGCAAGAAACCTTTGCAGTTTGCGATTTCACCTTCCAGGAGGCATCAACAGTTTTTGTAGTCACCTCTATCGACAGCGTGTACATATGTTCCTATGTGGTAAATGCAAACACGAGTAGGGAAACGTTGGAATTTGTGTAACTGCAGTTTTACCAATCGCCACCCTCCCATACTCATGCCCCTCCCCACACAATCATCTACACACAGGTGTAATGTCCCTCAAGGACACACCATGGCAGGGAAGAAGCAGAAGGGAAATAGACTCCATCACGTTTGTTCTGATCTTCAATTACCATAGACATGTATATCTCCACCCTCCCCTGACACGTGCACAAGAGAAGGGCAGCATCATAAGGTGCTGGGGCACATTCTAGGCAAATGACTGAGAAATCTAGGACCTGAGAAGTCTGTTGATTAATTCACATCAAGAAGAAACACTTTACTGTCCATTTTTCATAAGCACTTGTCTTCACTCTTCTGCACCAAAAGAGCATGGTTAATATTTAGAAGGAACAAATAGGTACACAAGTTGTATTCCTACAAGGAAAACACAGAATTCAGGACTGTTCTCGAATGTGCCAAGAAGACAGATTACATTTCATAGGCTTTTTGTGTCTGCTTTAAATATGAGAAAACTGTTATGTCAAAGAATCTCATTCAACACCTATGGCTCCCTTTTTTATTCACATGCACAATTTTATTATGTAGCAGCAGTTACTATACAATTTCTAGACTATAATGTAACAGTTATTGGTTTGATATATTAAATTTATTTAATTTTGAGTTTGTGGGTTGCTTTTTTTTATTAGGACAAGTTAACAATGGAAATCTTGCCAATGAAGCAAGGCTGAGATCAAAACGACAGATGGGCAAGTCACAAGCCTAAAGGGACATGCCAGGTATGAGACAGTTTGGCATGTTTAGCTGCAGAAGTACTAAAAAGTTTATTTTTGTAAAAATGGATGAGTGGGTAAGAGGAAAATTACAAGGAAAATCATAGGCTGTACTGCAAAAAAATAATGTGCTTTTGTTGTGCTGCCTCTGTCATATAGTATCAAATGTCCATACTCTTGCTTTCCGAGAACAGAGAACCTGAAAATTCTACCTGAGAAGCCTTCTGGTGTACAGTTTACACTATCTTATTAATATTATCTATAAATACAAAAAAAAAGAGAGAAGAATGCAGAAAAAAGTCAAAATATATCTCCTAGAATTCAAAAGCATTATAAAAATTTGGCTTTCATTAGCAACTTTGTCATAAAGAGAAAGTACGTGTCCTAAGTAACAAACCATAAAGTTTAGCCCATGTGATTTCCTGGTGATCAGGTAACATTTCATTTGTGCTTTCTGGAGGAACGGGGCTTTCATGAAACAGCATGAACTTTGAACCAAGAGGTGTGGGCTTACTCCTGACTCTACCACTTACTAGCTGGTTAACCAGTCATATTATTAACCTCTCTAAACCCTGCTTTTCCAGTGTTCAATGATAACATAACAAATCCTTTGTAAGGCTATTGTGAATATTTTAAAAGGATTATTTGTTTATAGCAGATGTTTAATAAAAGTTAATTTGAGGCCTTCTGGACTTCAGTAGGTATCTTCTTTTAATTTCCCATTAAAATACCCCTGAAAATGCATAGACTCTAGCCACAGTACTATCAACTAAAGATGACAGAAGATTCTTTACTCAACAATCTGAGGGGAGTTCCCTTTGAGGGCAGCACCAGTGAATGAATGTTCGAACTTCTAACTGGCTGGCATTTTGAAATCTAAGATCCAGAAGCCCAAGCAATTACCCCTGCTCACATGAAAAGCGGGCGTCTTGCGCTGCTCATGGCTGGGCCATCCTGTCTGTCTACTGGCAGATGCAGGTTAGAAAGAAAAAAGCATGAACACGGGTCTATACAGTACAAGGGAAAGAGAACGTAACACTAAAGTCAAAGAATAAGAGCACGCGTTTGAAAATGTTTCAACGCGGGAAACAGATGAAATGCTGTCCTCAGTGAGATGCAAGAGGGGGGCAGGGATAGGCTGAGATGAAGATGGAGTGGGGATGGGGGGGGATAGTGAGCTGGCCAACATAAAAGAAAAAAGAATATGAGGAAACTGAACTACCTTCATGGAAATAAAAATATATACTGAAAAAAAAAGTAATGGGGGCTTCCCTGGTGGCGCAGTGGTTGAGAGTCTGCCTGCCGATGCAGGGGACGCAGGTTCGAGCCCTGCTCTGGGCAGATCCCACATGCCGCGGAGCAACTGGGCCCGTGAGCCACAACTACTGATCCTGCGCGTCTGGAGCCTGTGCTCCGCAACAAGAGAGGCGGCGACAGTGAGAGGCCCGCGCACCGCAATGAAGAGTGACCCCCACTTGCCGCAACTAGAGAAAGCCCTCGCACAGAAACGAAGACCCAACACAGCCAAAAATAAATAAATTAATTAATTAATTAATTTTTTTAAAAAAACACTTTTCTAAGAGGTAGTAATATTTAAAAAAAAAAAAAAAAAGTAATGGGAAAACAGCTTAGCCAACGCGTGGCCATTCAGAGCTGACGTGAGGGGCTAACACTAAGAATAATGGTGAAGGGTCGTTTCCAGTCTTTTAATGATATTTTTGTACACAGTAAAGAACCCATGGTATGTACTGCTTATTAATAGAACTTTTCCACTGAACACTATAATACAAGTATCTTTCCATTTTTTTCCCCTTTCTTTCCATAGAATAGAATACCGGATGTCAGTCAGGATATGAACATTTAAGGCTTTTGATACATATTGTTAATCTGCTATCCAAAGGGTTATATCAACAAGGTACGAGACTACCAGCACTGCCATTTTTAATTTTGTTATTTAATTTTTTTTTATTTCAAAAGAATATCAAACAAAGTTGCAAAAACAGGACAATTTATTTGTTCTGAACCCTTTGAGAGGTAGTTGCCTCATCCCCACCAAACTGTGTATTTCCTGTACACGACAACATTGTCCTACAACAGAGCCATGAAAATTAGGAAATTAACCCTGGCACATTACCGCCATCTAATCCTTAGACTCTATCTCAGGTTCGTCAATCATTCCGTAACGACTTCTATGGCAAAAGGATCCAGTTCAAAGCATACATTTCCTTAACTTTCATGACTTTGACCCTTTTGAAGATTAGAGGCCAGTTATTTTGTAGAATGTCCCTCAATTTGGGTTTGCTTGATGTTTCCTCATGATTAGATTCAGGTTATGCATCTTTGATGAGACTATCACAGTAATGATGCTGTGTTCTTCTCATTATAGCCTATCAGGTGGTACATAATTTCAATCAGTCCTATTACCGATGCTATTAACTTTGATCACTTGGCTAAGGTGGTGTCTTGCCAGGCTTCTCCACTGTGAAGTCACTCATTTTCCCTTTGTAATTAATTAGTATTCTAGGGTAGGGGAGTTACTTTGAGACTATGCAAATATCCCATTTCTCATCAAACTCAGACTCTAAGCATTGATTTATTTAGATCAGTAGGGGATCATGAATGCCCATTTTATTCAACGGGTTATAATCTATTACTATCATTATTTTGATGTTCAAACTGCCCCAGATTTGGCTAGTGGGAGCCCCTTTAAGTTTGCTCCTACGTCCTTTTGATATATTCCCTACTTTTCTCTGAGCACTTCCTTACAAGATATTCCAGGCTCATCTACTTTCTCTGTCTCAGCCCTAGTATCAGCCATTTGTCCAAGGAACACTTTTAAGTGTAGACAGCGTTTAGAAACCAAGGTCTAGGACTAGGTGTGCGCTAGGTAGCACTGCTCACATACACAATGATTTACACCCATGTCTATTTCTCCATCTCTCTCTTTCGACTTAATATCATGAGTTCACACCCATACCTTCAATGAACAGAGTTCATTCCAGTTTCCTCCCTCTCCATGCCTCTGTCATGCCTCTGTCGCTCTCCCCAAGTCCTGCTCCGACATGAACCTGTGACTGTTCTCCTCAGTTCCCCTGAGTTCTGACATTTGGCTCTGGGCCATTGTAGCTCTCCTCTCTCCCAGGACCCTTTCCTAACCAAGGCCCCTAATTTGCTCTGCTTCATCTAATAACTTTTACACTGAACTACAGAGAAACGCTGAGAACAAGAGACATTATGAGTTTTATATATGAGTTTGAACACTTCATGTTTGCCATTATATTTCGGTGTGAGAATGGTTTCATGTGCTTTGCCTATTTCTCGAAATGGATCTTTGTCAATTTCCTGTTGATTAGCTTATGATCTTTGTATGGTAAAGGTACTTAATTTTTTGGCTTAACTGTTGCAAATAATTTCCTGATGTCTTCTTTAGTTCTTAATTTCTTTTACTTTTTAACGAGAACTTTTATTTTGTTGACTTAGAAAATGTGAACCCCTTGCTGCTTTTCTACTGCCTCTTGAGTCCCACTTTTTTTCTGAGTTCTTGGCATTTCTGTTATTCTCTATTCCAGTGGTTCTCAATCAGGGGTAATTTTGCCCCATAGGGGACATCTGACAAGGTCTGGAGACATTTTTGATTGTTGTTACCTGGGGAGGGGGAGTGTGATTGGCATCTAGTAGGCTGAAGCCAGGGGTGCTGCTAATCATCCTACAATGCACAGGACAGCCCACAACCAAGAATTAAACGTCAACAGTGCCCAGGTTGAAAAACCCTGCTCTATACTCTCTCCACTGCTTATAGGTAGTCTTTTGATTTCTTCCAAAACAAGATATTGGAGAAGAAAGACTAAAAAGAGAAGGATCTTTAATGTAGACAATGGCTTTCTCTAAATCCGATGTATAAATATTGGTCATAGAGCCTCCTATAATCCAAAGTCATTGTAAAAAAAAAAAAAAAAAAAAAAAGCTGTTATTATTATTTCCACAAAGGATTCTCTTAGCTGAGGTCTTGACATAGACATTCACCTGCTCCATTAAGTCCTGAATCTGTGTTTGCTATATTGTCAAGAATTCATATCGATTATCTGGGTACATTTGCTCTATCATAAATGGCCACAAAAAAGGAAGGAAATGAATCATTTAATTTTTTCAAATCCTATAATGCCAAGGACCTTGGCAAGTACTAAAAAAAAATACTAATAAACATATATATTTTAAAATAAAGAGCAGTGTTAAAAATAAAATCCTTGCTTTCTTGGAACTCAGGTCCTTAACAGAAAATATTTATATAGCAGAATAACAGGAAGAAATAAAACAAGAGTCAATTATACCTCAATAAAGCCAAGGGAAAAAAAAAGGAAATTTAACAAGATATATAAGATATATTAGAAAGAAAGGAGATTTCAAAACATTTTTCTCTTCGCATACACAGCATGTATCTTCTTGCTTATAGAATCGTTACTGGCCTGCCAGAACAGTTTACTATCATTTTCACAAGTATCCAATTCTTAGAACCAAGGGACTTCATGAGCTCCTCTACCCAATCAGAGCAATGTCTTTGTCCCAGATCCATCTGAACAGAATCCTATCCTCCTGACAGATCTGACATCTACTTTCTGCCACCACTGCACAGGAATGGAGCAGAGTGCTGAGGCCAATAAGACTCATCGAGAGGCTAACAGCCAAACAAAAATCTATGCCGAATCCCTTTTCTTCAACACAATACCTTTAAAAAAGTACCACAGGTTAAACAGTATTTTCACAAACTGTGATTTCCAGTGAGAAACTGCTAAACTCGATAGAGAGGCTTCTTGTGGTCTTGATTCCCTAAGGAGCCGTGGGAACTTACACAATGAAGAGAATTCTTCTTAGCCTACTACGTAGGTTAAAAGCCTACAAATTCTGTAACTTCTGTTTCTCCTCCTACAAGCACTAACCCTAGCTTTTGTTCAAATTTTTAACCACTCTGTTTTAAATGGTTTGTCCCTTCCCTGACTTGTTACAAGAAAAAAGCCTGTGAGAATGACAAATAATTATTATTTAATAATAACAACAATCATAATAGTAGCTAACATTTATTGAATTGAGGGTTTTCTATGGTGTGACATACTATTCTAAATGCTTTACATGTGTTAACTCAATCCCATGACAACCTATGAAGGAGATACTATTATTATAATTATTAGTCCCATTTTATAGATAAGGAAACTGAAGCCCAGGGGTTTAAATAACTTTTTCTAGGTCAGAACCAGGATTGAAATCAGAAAGCCTGATTAGAAACATAGTACCAACCACTATTCTGCCTCTCTGATTTCCACCCTCCTCACAGCATCATGGTTTTAGGTTCATTAAGTTATATGCTAAAAGGAATGTTACTTTGTAATGGGGAAAAAAAAAACTTTCTTCAACTTTTATTTTTGACTGAATCTGAAACTTCAACATTCATTATAGCATGAAACCCAGAGAGCCCCTTTTTTATAAGGCCTAACTGCATGAGCACGTTTACATAGTTGCCAGTACAATTCTTTATAGGTTTGTCTGAATCAATGGCACGTTTGATTGCAAAAATTAAAGCTAAAGAGAACATCATTTGCTTTGTTAAGATGACAAGCAACTATTCTCAACACCTATGGCAGAAACATGTGACTATCACAAAGTAGTCACCAAATTATCTGAGAAAAAAAACGGAGTGCATCTCTCCAAACGCAGATGAAAGGCCTCTCTATCACCTTCTCTCTCCACCTGGGGCAAAGATCGGGAAGACCCTTCTGCTGCCCTTTCTGCCATCAGCAGAGTTCAGGGAAGACAGAGGAGCTCTGAAGGCTCGTGACATGGGTACAGAATTCCACTGTGTCTTTCTACCTCAGTGCAAAATATAACTCCACCATGATGGGAAGTGTCCAGAATTAATCTTCCTGTGGTGGGATAGCATAGTCTGACTTCGGATCTACCCACACTATCCCACAAGCCTTTGCTACAGGGCAGCCTGTGGTCGGACAACAGAGTGTGGACTGAAGCCTAAGCTCGGAAGGACTGCAGCCTATGGATCTGGAGTCCTACAAGCACGAAGACACCTGCCTGGCCAACCAGCCACCCGATCTAGTATAAGGATCTGTCGGGTAGATATGAGGGAAGAAAGGTACAGGAGATGCTTCTTGGGAGGCAGAAAATTCACTTATCAATCATTATATTATTGATCAGCCTCAACATTCTCTGATGTAGTGATGAATCACTGTATTGATGAAAGGTCATCTCAGCTTTACAATTCTGTTGCTTTCTCAGCCATACAGGCAAAAAATTCACAGGCCAAGTTTTGTTTATTTGTTTATCTTTTATTCTTTTTTTTAAGCAAATCTAAACCCATTCAAATGGAAAGTGGAAAAATGAAACTGCACTTTTCAGTGTGGTACTGAAAGACATAAGACATCAGTACCTCACTTTGTAAGTGTTGTATTACTTCAATATTCTGCAGGGGACCTCTTTGAAGATTTGACTCCTGACGAGTAAGTACCCCAAATTGTTAGATAATCAGGGTTTCCTCTCCTAGGCTTTGAATGACACTGATAGTTGAAAACATGGATTCCAGCAGCAATTGAGAGCCACTACCGCTGAACACAGCCGAAGACTGGTAGGCCTTGTAGTATTAGATTAATAAAAATCTAATAAAACAACAAAAGAATTGAAATTCATTGTCATTATCAAGACAATACATTGCTATGCTTAAGGCATCAGCCCCGCTGGAGGTAGGCTGTAACCTCTTTGCACAAGTCAATATTATTAAAAAAAAAAAAAAAAAAAAAAAAGAGGTTGGCTCTCAAACATCAAAAGGTACATATCAAAGAGAAATATTTCACACACATCTATATACAAAGATGTTCACTATAGAAATATTTGTCATAGTGAAAAATGAGAGACCAAAGTCCGTTAGCAGGGGATTGGTAACATGAATTACAGTGCACACATGGATTCTGGGGCCACACAGCCTTGGTTTAAATTCTGGTTCCACCACATACTGACTGCGTGACCTTGGGCAAGTTACTAAACCTCTCTGAATCTTGGTTTCCTCATCTGTATGTAAAGGGTTTAGTACAATACCGGACACAGAGTAAGAGCTCAACAAATGTTAGCAATCATTATTATACATTACTATTATGCTATGTATGTGACCACTAAAAAAAGGATAGGTCTGTATCTGTTAGCATATAAAGATGACCTTGAGTCATTGTTGCAAGCTGTAGATGAGTGTAAGTCGCATACCTCTGCGTGTGTGTGCACACGTCTCTGCGTGGGTGTGTGTGTGTGCACGCACGCAAGTGCACGTGGAAGGTCTGCAGGGATACGTACCAAATTGTAACATGGATCCCCTTGGAAAATGAGGAGTGACAAGGCGATAGAAAGCTTTCATTTTTACACTTTTCATGGTGCCAGGGTGATCCCACATCACAGTAGTAAACAGCAATCATAACAACCTTAACTCTAGATTTTCTTATCTAAATTTTAATTCTGTGAAGAATTTTCTGCTTCTTTTTCACATTAGGACAGTAAGATGTAATTCAGGAAGAGTGAGGCCACTTGTTAGCCCGGGAATTTTTACAGCAGCAATAAAGTATACCTCTCTACTTCTCTACCAACCCACTGTCTAAAATTCCCAGCCAGGGTTGCCTCTCCACCTAGCACACAGGCCGATTTTTGCTCCTCTCAAACTCACTGGGTAATTGTCTTGGACTGAGTATAGTGGTGAATGAAAGCAGCTAGGACGCACAAGTAATGGGAATTAAAGACGCACCTACTTAAAAAGCAAACTCTTGCTAACCACGGATCAGGGTCTCAAGAAATGATATGCTGAGAGCTCTGATGGAAAGCTTTGTTAGAATATGAGTCCAGGAAGAACTGTGGTCCTTTAAAATTAGCAATTAGAAAACAGAAGATTAGACAATATAGCAAGCTCTAACTGATAAATCAAATGTGTCTTGTTACTAGATTACGGAATTCAGATACGATAAGAGAAAGTTGAATCTGTGAAAATGACCAAGTGAAGCTGCCCGAATCATTTCCTCTTTTTCCCTGACGGTTTTCACTAGAAAAGGGTCATGCTTTGTCATTTTCCAAAGTCATTACTATTTTAGAATTGTCAAGAAAAAAGGATACATGTGTTTTCTTTTCAGTGTATAGGATGGTGCTGAGAATGAGCTGCTTCACTTCGGGTCCTGGTCTTGTTTGGAAAATGAAGCTGTGGCTTTCACTTTGAGACAAAGAGAAGCAGGTAACATAGAAGAAAAGAGTCAACATGCTCAGGAGTTCAACTGCATGAGTGCAGACCCTGGCTCTCCACTTTTTAGTTATTCATGTTGGGCAAGTTATTTAACCTCTCTGGAGCTAAGTTTCTTCATCATGTAAATGAGGAAACTACTAGAATCCCCTTCACAGGATTATTCTAAGGATCACATGAATTAATTCATGTAAAGTGCTTTAAAACAGTGCCTGGTTCTTAGTACAAGCCGAGTAGCTGTTAGCTATTATTTCAGAGAGACCTTTGTGGATGGTAAATGCTGGTCATTTAGCGAAAATAAATAGAGAATAATGACAGATTAACTCCTTCAAATTACTATATGTATGACTACCACTATACTAGGTGGGAGGAGATAAAATGAGAAACTACAGAGATCATCAAATTGACAGACAGCCAAATGTCTTGGTCAGGTCATCTAGGAGTGAACTTGAGCTAAAATCAGGTCTCATTATCACAGTTCAGTATATTTTCAACAACATCACACCATATTCTGCCTTCTGTGAAGTGATATGGAGGTGAGAAAATAGGAATCTCGGATACAGTAATAGATGCAAAATATAGCTTAGTCTTTTTCCAGAAAAAGGAGAACCTCTGTATAATCTGTCTGAACAACAAAATGTTAAAGACTATATTGATGGACAGCATCTAGAAAGGAAATTATGACAGATCTGATCCAAGAGGAAAACAGATAAAGAAATAGAACAGATCACCTTGAATGTAAGAGCGCCATCAGAAAGGATCTGTCCCCTCCATCCAAATGTTTGCCAAACAGATTCCTAACATCCCTCTATAAACCAAAAAGCAGTGCCAGTGACTACACGGGTCAGGTCTCTGGAATTAAGTGACTGAATCATAAAGAGAATGATGTTAGGTCTGAGCCTGTAGCTCAGAAAAGGCTGGCTAGGTATCCTGTGCACTCTGCTGGCCTAACCCACAGAGAGGACACAGACTCTCCAAGACTCAGAGCCTTTGGAGAGAGAGGGACTTGGGCCTGCCTGAAGCTTAGCGATATGCCACCTTGATAAAGACAGTGAGTATAATTTCTCCTTTTTGTCACCTGAGTAGATTTATGATTATATTATAGGTGGGCAGGTAGATGGGTGGATAGAGAGAGAATGAATGGACATGGTGATGTGACTAAGACAGAGCAACAGGAATTCCAATGAACGAAGGAGCTGTAAACTCTAAGCCCTAAGTGTTTGAAAGGGAGCCCTGTCCCAGGAAGAAGGCTGCCCTTTCCTCAAAAACACAGAGTCCTTCTAACCTTCCCTAAGTTCTACAGAAGGTGTAATAAGGAACTCTTAGATCATGTACTCTCAATTAAATCAGTGCTTTAAAATTAATTATCTGTTTATCTATAGGATATACGTAGTTTAACCACAGAACCCCGAAACACACGCTTGCCTAACAAAATTGTAGTTTTTCTGTTTATCTTTGGGAGAAGACAGGTTGGTTTTCTTCTTTAAGTACATCTAGATTAATCATATAGGTAAACGTCAGACTCTTATAGGACATGCAAAATCAAGCAGATACTTAGAGCGCTCTACATCATATTCTAGATGGCCAATCCACTTAAGTAGTCTTTTAAAAAAGCTTATAAGCTTCTCCAAACTTCCATTGTTGCCAGACTTGTCACACAGGAGATCATAAGGACGTACCCACACACAAATTATGTGTCATTTACTACGTATCATCGATGACAGAGCCCTAAGAAGCCTTGTTAAGCATCTTGACTATAATTTTCAAACTTTTTCGCAGTGGAACCCTTACATCAACCAACACGTTACGTAAACCCCCCAAAACACAGAATCTCAAAATAAAAGTGGTCTGATGTGACAGGAGGAAGACGTGTATGTGTGTTTGGGATGCGGGGGTTGGTGCACGAACATGTTGGCGTTTGTGGGGAGAGGACGGGGCTGCTTCGCCAGAATGCTGTTTGAAAATCACGGAGGCAGTATAAGTTTCTCATTCCCAGACAAAATTAAACAGGTGATCACGCTCCAGGTAAGGAACTTCCTTATACATAAAAGCTTGTTTTCTCCTACAGGCTTCTAGCTACAGCATTTTATGACTCTAGGATATAGGGTCCTCATAGGAAATCACATAAACAAAGAAAGGATCATTGGCACGATAATCACTACAATAGATCACACTAAACAATCCTGGTGGCAAATCACCTATCTGCCAAGAAAAGAGCTCAGACCGCCCTGGAATCTCATTCATGTATTTATTATATATTAAATATTGAGATCTGAAACTGAGTGAAGAATTAACTGAGAAAATCTGTTATTGTAATAGAAATAATGGTGACCTTTGGAAATAAACATTATTTCAGTTTACAAAGATGTTAAGTGTGGAAGAAGCTGATTTCAAAAGGCTTTACTGCTATGAACATAAAATCAGGTCATTGTCATTCCAGCTTCATCACAGTCTGCAGGGACTAAACTGAAATCAGCCATTTTAATTCAGAAACATTATTTAGGTGGCAGAAAGCAGTGATAACCACCCTGCCTTTGTTTAAAATCTCTGAAACAAAAGGGATATTTCCTGTAACAGCATAAATTACACAGGCTCTAAAGCTATACGGAAAAGACCCTTTCACTCTTGCAGCGATGCGCAATTTTGTGGCTGCAAGTTTTTGAAACTGCTTCAGAAAACTTCCTCCTTTTTATCAGAAAGAAAGAAAGCAAAGTACCAAAAGTTCCATAACAGACACGCAGGTAACATCACTCTACTTATCCAGAGCATGAAGTGTTAATAATTAACTGTTGGTCAGGCACACTGAGTAAGCACTCTTCTCCCAAAGGACAGTTTCCTGTCAAGATGTCACCCAGATCATGGACAAGAAAAAAAGAGAGCGGAAAACAGGCAATATTCAAATAAAGTGATTAGTTAACAGTACTGTATTAATGTTAATTTTCTGGCTTCAATATATATGTAAGATGTTAACCTTAGGAGAAACAAGGTGAAGAGTATTTAGGAACTCTGTACTACGTTTGCAACTTCGCAAAATAAAAAGTTTTAAGAAAGGCAGTGCCTGATGCCAAAAAAAAAAAAAAAAAAAAAGATGTCACCCAGAAATAACCCTTCAGATTACAGGAAGGGGCTGCAGTTCCCCACACTGCATCTAACAACCATAAACACTGTCAGAGTTTCAGTAACCCGCCACGATCAGATCACCCCGCACCTGGAACTGTCTCACTCCCCTCCCTCCTTCCTCCACTCACATCTTTCCCACAAACACAGCAATAATTGATGGCATCTGCCTTTCTGAGGATCACCAGTCACCAGCTGCCTGCCCCAGCACTGAAGGATGTACAAGCTGAAAGAGACACGGCAACCAGACGGAAGAGGGATGGAGAGTTTATATCCATCCGAGCCCTGGCTCTGCCCTTGATTCACTGGTCAAGTCCTTCAACCCTTCAGCAAAGCAGGGATTGTAAAAGTTGCTGCCTTTGCATTGAAATGCTAGGCACTCTAATATAATAATGTCTATCATGGACTCTGGTCTCTTCTGTACTGATACTTGCTGTCTGCTCTCATGTACAGTAGCATAACCATTAAATCACTTCCTCATTTTTAGGGACCCAAGGTCAGGTGGAAACAGCATCCTCAGTCTTCCATTCCAAATACTGTTACATGTGAAGACTACATACCGTATTAGAGTCCTTGACTGGAAAGGGTAGGGATTTGGAGAATCAGACAGACCTGAGTTCAAGTCATAGCTCTGCTACTTACTAGCTATGTAAGCTTGGGCAAGTCAACTAACTACTCTGAGCTTCAGTTTCTTCATCTGTGAATAATTAATACTAGTAGTAGTTGTAATAAACAAAGATAATGCATACTTTAGAGGATCACTGCAAGTTTCCTACAAAACGTGCAACTACCATACAGCTTGGCAACAGTTCTCCTGAGCATTTATCCCAGAGAAATGAAAACTTATGTTTCCATAAAAACCTGTGCATGAATTTTTATAGCAACCTTATCTGTAACAGCCAGAAACTGGAAGCAACCCAGATGTCCTTCATTGGGTGAAAGGTTAAACTACTTAGTAATAAATGGAATACTACTTAGTAATAAACAAGGAAGAAACGATTAACACACACAAAAATCTGGATGAATCTTCAGAGAATTATGCTAAGTGAAAAAAACCAATCCAAAAGGTTACATAATATATGTTTCTATTTATACAACGTTCTTGAAATGATAAAATTATAGAAATGGAGTACAGGTTAGTCGTTGTTTGGGTTAAAGAGGGGTTATTGTGGAAAGAAAACGGATGAAGCTATAAAAGGGCAACATTCAAGGGATTCTTGTGGTGAGGAAATGCTGTTTCTTTTTTTTCTTTAATAAATTTATTTCTTTATTTATTATTTATTTTTGGCTGCATTGGGTCTTTGTTGCTGCGCGCCGGCTTTCTCTAGTTGTGGCGAGCGGGGGCTACTCTTCATTGCGGCGTGCGTGCTTCTCATTGCGGTGGCTGCTCCTGTCGCGGAGCATGGGCTCTAGGCGCATGGGCTTCAGTAGTTGTGGAACAAGTGCTCAGTAGTTGTGTCTCGCAGGCTCTAGAGCACAGGCTCAGTAGATGTGGCACATGGGCTTAGTTGCTTCACTGCATGTGGGATCTTCCTGGACCAGGGCTCGAACCCGTGTCCCCTGCATTGGCAGGCGGATTCTTAACCACTGCGCCACCAGGGAAGTCCCAAAATGCTGTTTCTTGGCTGTAGTAACGTCAGTGTTCTGGTTGTGATACTGTACTATAGTTTTGTAAGATGTTATCCCTGGAGGAAACTAGGTAAAAAACACAGAGATCTCTCGTATTATTTATGACAACTAC
The DNA here is from genome assembly GCF_028021215.1 of Eschrichtius robustus. Classification (NCBI taxonomy): domain Eukaryota; kingdom Metazoa; phylum Chordata; class Mammalia; order Artiodactyla; family Eschrichtiidae; genus Eschrichtius; species Eschrichtius robustus. The sequence goes on from NC_090826.1 coordinate 163,629,902, forward strand.
ATGTGAATCTACAATTAACTCAAAATAAAAGGTTTAATTCAAAGAAATTTTTAAAATAATAATGCATATTTCAGAAGATCACTACAAGGATTAAGAAATATATGGAATTAAACAATACTTAAACAATAATTAAATAATTATTAAATATTATTAAATCTCCTAGCATGGCCAGTTCTTGGCAAAAACAAAGACTCACTAAATGTTCATTTCTTTCCTCTAGGAAGTTGTTCACAGTTAGAATGTGTTCTGGTGGATTTCTGTTTGCGGATCAAATGAAAATGTAACTCCGTGAAAACGGTCTGATAATTATTGTATTATTGTATTATTAATTGTTTGTGACATTTCTTGGCCTTTATTTCTGTAAATCCAGACTTTCAGGAAAATTTGTATTATTTCATACCAAACAGAATCAGTCCAATTCCCATAGCAATACTGTACAATTCAGAAACCACCAAGTTTTTTATCAAAAATGTGAATAGTGGGGCAGGCGGCAGTGGATTTTAATTCAGTTGGCCAAGAGCCACTGTCAAAAGAGAAAAACCATGGCTGAAGATCAATGTGTATGTTCTGTTACAGACACTGAAGAAAGAAAATGGAAAGGATAAAACCTGGTTTCACATGCTCAAGAGTTCACATCTAGTTAAGGAAGGAAAGGTCTCACACACGAAGAGTCAGAGAACAAGTAAGTGGAGAACAGACCATCAGTGCAACACACCTGCCAAGAAGGGAGAGGTGAGCATGGTCCGGGGATCTGGGCATGTGGCTGGGAGGGGGCGGGGCATGTCTAAGCAGGACGCGCCACTCCTGGTACTGCCGGCTGTACCAGGTACCATGTACCTGGTACATGACCTTGGCCTCCTGAAGGACTGCAGCCATCCTTAGTACTTTGCTGATGTTGCAAAGTAATCCCACCTTTCCCAGAGATCTCTAGCCCCTTTGCCTGATCCTTGCTATTGCTATATGAATTAGCTTGTATGAAGCTCCTAATTACAACACAGGAAAAGGAAAACACACACAAACGCATATGCAAAGAGGATGAAGCATCATTGTGTTCTAGCCTCAAAAATAGAATGAGGAGCAAAGTCTTTGGCAGTACAAACATTCCCACCCCTTTTCCTCCAGTTCACTGCCTCGGGATATATAATTACCAGGTGCCCTGTTTGAACTCTTCAACTCTAAATTAGGGTCTGAAATGGTCTACACACTGTCCAAATCTTTTTCATGCCAAAATTAAGGTGGTAAACGTACCTTTATTTCAGTGATCAAAACCTGGCAATTTGTTACGTTAAACCCCTACTCCATAGCCATGTATTTGAGGGACATGTGTTTTCAGAATAGCATTTATTGTATAAATGCCATCTTGTCACAAGCCTTCCAGCTAGGAGAGTTCCCTGTAAGCCGCTGGTCCTGAGTAGAAATAAATGGAAGGGAATGAGGGTCACAGCCTACAGCAAAGTTCCCGGGATGACTCCTGTGCCACTCACTAAATGAGCCTTTTGACCGACTCCGACTTCAGGACAGTACTGTCATTTCATGAGGTGAGCTATCGGGCAGATGCCTCCGAATCACATTAATTGGAACCTCTTGTCTCAAGACAGCAGCATTTCAATTTCTCTGTGGATGCTTGTGTGCTACATGGTTATCTGGCAGGTGTAAGAATCTCATCTCTGATTGCCTATATTCTCAATCTACTTTCTCTGCCTATTTTCGTACTGCAAGGCAATTACAGTTGAAAATTCGTTTGCAACATGCGCTCATCCATATTCAGTTCTTTCCACTTCAGGCAAATACTGCCCAGAAAAAAATAAATAAATAAAAGGAGACAGATTTGAGAAATCCAGGCTTGTTCCTATATTTTGATTCTCTGATTGTCCAAATGTTTACTTGTTGATAATCCACAATTTTCTCCATGCCAAAATAAATATTCAAAAGACGTAGCTCCAAATAACTGAAGCATACATCTATCTTAAAGACAGACGACACATGCACAGAAAAATCTCAATAAATCAGACCAATAGATGGGGGCAGGATGAATTAACTGAAAGCCCAATGATAGAGAACATTTTAAAAAATAAATAGTGTTAGTGATATCAAGCACGCTGAGGAAAACAAAGATTTAAGAGGCAGTACCAGGGACCAAGCCCAACGGGCCAGCGAAACTGGGCCGAGGAGACACAGCATCCTCACTGAAGCCTTAAGAGCCAGCACATCACACTGGATCTGCCAATCAGCTTCTCAGATCTTGTCTGTGAAATTATCAGAAGTCACAAGTCAGGGACTAGAATTTTGAGATTCCCCTAAATTAAATTTTCAGATGAAAGCTATCTAAGACTGCAACTAACTGGTCCACAAGATTATTCTTACTTTATTTTTAAACAGATAGGGGACACACAGTTTTCGAGGGCAGGAGCCCGCTGTGCCCCCCTTTGCCTGGCAAAGCAATAAAGCCACTCTTAAAAAAAAAAAAAAAGGTACATACACTGACATGAATCAAAATTGAAAAGGTTCAAAAACACATAAAAGGTCTCCCTGCCCCCAGCCCCCCTCTCCAGAGGCATCCAATTTTATCAGTTCATGGGTTTTAAAATTTTGTGCATATGTAACAAAATGCTTATGTATTCTTTTCTTTCCTAATTTTCAAATGGGCATATACTACACACCCTATTTTCATTTTCTCTTCATGCTTAACAATATAACTTAGACTTAATTTCATATGAGGACATAAAGAGTTACCTCATTCTTTTTTATGACTTCTTAGTATTCCATTGAACGGATATAGCTTAATTTATATAACCAGTCTATTGGTAGACGTTAGGTTATTTCCATTCTTTTCATGTTACAAATAAGGTTGTAGTGAATAGCCTTATACATATGTCACTTCATGTATTTGCTAAAGTATCTATTGGAAAAATTCATAGAAGTGTAATTGCTGGGTCAAAGGGCATATGCATTTGTAATCTGAGAGATAATGTGTACACACACACACACACACACACACACACACACACCTTGTTTCCCTGTACCCTTGCTAACACAGGGTACTAGCAAACACCTTGCTCTTTGCCAATCTGATTGGTAAAAAGGGCATTTCAGTGTCGATTTCCCTTACACTGCTCCTATTACGAATGAGCTGAGGATCTTTTCATCTGTGCCCCAGGAGGCTGACTCCGGAGGACAGCATCACCTGGTCTCCCTTGCCTGGTGGGGTTCAGTAACCAGGAGGCACCAGGAGGGGACCGGAAGGTGGGAGGAGAGAGACGTCAGCGTGTTTCTTTCCTATTTCTGTCTCATTCCAATGCCATGTTTCTTATGGTGGCTACGTGCCCCCATACTCCCTTTGGGCAATCCGTCATCCCCTGCTGCGGTTCTGAGTTCCGGTAACACTCTTTTCTCTCTTTGTGCCTTCAATCCAAGGGATGGTAATGGCTTCCTGCCCTTGCTGGTCTGAGAGTCTCATCCTGCCTTGTGCATTCCCTTAATCTTGCCCCTTAATCTATGTCTCCTCATTTGAAAACTGTTTGCTGTTTTTGTGTTTTTTGCTGAGATATTAACATACAACCCCTTGCCTATTTTTCTGTCGAGCTGTTGGTCTTTTTCATATTGAGTTGTAGCTGTAGGAACTCATTATTCATTAGTGGAAGGGTGGGGGCAAACATTTTCTGTAAAGGGCCAGACAGTAAATATTTTTGGCTTTGTGTGCCATATGGTCTCTGCTGTAACTGCTCAACTCTGCCACTGTAAGGTGAAAGCAGCCCCAAACAAGATGCAAACGGATGGGCGTGTAAATCAAGTCCTAATAAAACTTGATTTACAAAAGCAGGCTGGATTTGGCCTTGGGGCTGTAGTTACAGACCCAGCATTAGGGAAATTATCCCTTCTCTAGGATATGAGCTGCAAATATTTTTTCCCCAGTTTGGTTTTTAACTTTTCTCATAGGGGTTTTGCCCTGCAGAATTTTTTAAATTTTTATTTTAACATGGTGGAATTCATCTGCTATTTATGGCTTCAGATTTTTGTGTTACACTTAGAAAAAGAACAAAGAGTTAGTAAAACCACAAGAAACTCAAGGCCGAAAGCCTGTATCTTAAACTCAGTCAGGTAGCTTGTGCTACCATCAATAGTCTTATTAATGAGACCACTCAGCCTTCTAAGACCAGAGTTTTAACAACATGTCTCAATTAGTGGAACCTAATAAAATCTTCCATGGAAGGAACGCTGAATCATAAAATAGAGTGAGTGCCATGGCTGAGGCAAACTATCTACTCCCAAGCGCCTGAGGGGCCACCCAGGCCACTAGATTCTGGACCTTAGAAGCCACTTCTCTACATGAATACTAAGGACCTTAGGAATCAGAAGAGTTTTCTACATCATATCCTTGTAACAATTCCAAGAATTCTCCATTGCATCATGTACAGAGGCAGATGGCATGCCCACCACCTGCTGTGGGTCTCACCATGAAGGCATCTCTCAGTGTTTCCATCTCAGACCCACACTCTCCTTCCTGTATAATTTTGCTCCAGGGTATAAGGGTTCTTAGCCTTAGTTTGTAGTGAATTTAGTGTAGTGAATTTCTGCCGCCTACAAATTAAAAAACAAATACCTTCAGGGAAATTTTGTAAGGAGAAACAGGGCAATTAAAACATTGCCAATTTAAATACTGATTTGCATAAACTAAGATAGGTTTTTCTTGTAGGAAAAAATATTGGACATTCAAGTCTCTACCGGGATTTAATATTTGAAAGCCACAATTAGCTTTGCTTATTTTCTCCTACCATAAAGAAGCAAACACAGTTACAGGTAAAGGGACAAAACGCAAACTGGAAATCTGGAGGTTTCAACATGGATTTGCATTCTAAATAATAATACTAGCAATGAGTAATAACAATCTGAAATTTCTCAGTTGAGTTATAAAAATAATCCTTGAAATTGCGATCAGTTGCTCTGTCCATGGCAGAACAAATTTATTCATACTTAGATGCCCCTCTCTCCATATATGTGCATATGCAGCTATATATATTATATGTTCATCCACATGTAAACATAGATACATGCAGATATATACCCACACCATCTCATTATCTTGCCTACAAAATATATATTAGAAAATATATATTTACAAAGGCCAACGTATAAAACCAAAATGGCCAAGGTAGATATAGGCTTTGGGGGACAAGAAAGACACAGCTCAATAATAAGTACAATACCTAGGATAATCTGAGGCAGCCTGTGAAATGTGACCATAATATCACTATATTCCTCAGAGGAATAACCCGATGCTTACAAACTGGTTAGAGACCTCAAGTCTCCATTCACTAATTGACTCAATAAATTTTACTAAGCGCCTCATGTGCAAGAATACCACGTGGGATTAAAAGGGTAGGAGTAATTGGTGACAGCTGAGTTGAGTCACAAGCTAACAAACATCAGTTATATGGCAGTAAAGAGAGGAGAACCCTCAAAAGAAAAGCTGTGGCCAGGAGTTTTCTCAATTGATTAGGTCATGCTGTAGTGGAAGCAAGGTCACAGGTTCAATCCTCTCTTTGCCAATTACCTTTTATTGTGCTTCAAAGACACAGCCCAGGCCTGAGACTTCTCAACATCTTACCACAAGATCAAAAGAGATTTGGGAAGAAAAGAGAGTGGCTAAGCCCAAATCCATCCCAAGTACTAGAAAAGTAACTTATACTAATTCAGGGTGAATCAGTACCATTGTCATCGTCTAAATTATAGTTAACGTCCAACATAATATGTGGCTATGTAAAATTAAGTAAAACATTTCTCCTGGGTAGCGTAAAACTGAATTTATTCAATCACCTAACAAGACGCTATCATGAATCAGAAAAAGCATTCACTTTTCAAATGGATGTATTCTAATGCTTTGGTTTACAATTAATTTGGGGCTGTTTTGGATATTTACTGCATCACAATCTGAATGTTATTAACATGCAAAGATTAAAAAGGAGGAGGATTTATGTAGCTCCAACCTGAGGGGTTAAAGAAATAGGAAAACCACCAGGATTAAAAACTCTTGGCTTTTAATCCATCACAGCTTATTCAAAAATCAATTACTTGTGTTTTGCCACCACAGAACTAAGAAATGCTGTTGCTTATCTTTTCTCTCACACAAACATGAACTTGGGCTTGGAATGACTCTGACACAATGCTTTGCTTCTCTCAGATGAACTATCCCAATAAAGCTGACAATGCCCTCTGAACACTGCTTTCTGATACAATTTGCCAAATTAATTCAAAACGCAGCTCCCAAAGACAGAAACACTCAGAGTTTAGCCACATTGGGATAAAGCTTTCTGGGTGTCAGGTTTCTCAGCTGGGGCTTATATTAACTCAGTAGTTACAAACTCTGCTTCCAAGAACCTCCCCAGAGTCCAGCAGGCTGGGCAGGGGGCAATCAAGGAAGAGGCGTCAGGCTCCTGGGGACCCCACTACCCTCAGTAAGCGTCTATATACTCTTACCAAAATGGCTTGGTGGGCTCCTATATCCTCTCTCATTTGAAGAAAGGGTTTTATGCTAAAATATTTTGACAACTCCTATACCAAGCTGATTCTTAAATTCTTACAGAGCTTTAACATTTTGCGGTCTACATTTCATTGATTCTACTGCATCCTAATATCCTGCTGCTTAGAGTTTTGTTTGAAAATTGTTAAATATTACACAAATGGCAAATAACTGAAAGACAGATGGTTGTGCTTTTTCCATTTCTGAAATAAAATTGTTGAAGAACTACACACTTAGAGCTATACTACTTCCTAATTAAGATATACCTATCATCCTGAGGGTGGGAATAAAATCTTTAAAGTCCCCATGCAGTGAAAAGATTTGGGGCTCCTTACTTTCTCCCCACAATGTAGATTTCAAAATAAAAACACTATACATCAAAAGAAAAAATGCTGCCCATGCTGAAATTAACCTACATCTTTATAGAGCTTCTTTCTAATAGTATACTTCTGGTTAACTTGTTCAGAGTTGACCTTTTTTATGAAAGCAAAGTACACACATATGTGTGCCTATGCATGCATCTCAATGCTGCTGGGGCATTAAGCATGCACACAATAGCCTGAAATCTGCTTAGTGGGCAATTCAACAATGGTTATACTCTACAAGAAAGTAATCCTAAAGAGAGAACGAGTAAAACATTCATAGCTAGAACAATAAAATACACTGGGTACATTAGAAAAATCTGAATTTCTGATTCTGAAAGCCAGTTAGAGAGGTCATAATCTCTTTTCCAGTAGATTCAGATGGAGTTATATCTAGCTCAATTTAGATGGTATGAAATCCTTATTTTTATAATAAAGATTTGACCAAATACATAGTTTGCATTCCTAGATGAAACTTCCAATAAGGATAGCTACTATTTCTTGGGCCCTTATGAGGTACTTTGTAACACTGTCTCTAACAGCCTCTCCTACAAAGTTAGTTTTAGTGTGTTCATTTCATAGTCAAGGAAATTGAGAATCAAAAGATTCAGAAATGTCTCTTAGGTCAAATGTCTCTTAGGTCAAGTGACATTTTGAGGATGTGACACTGGGCCCATCTGATTCCAATGCCCACTTTCTCCCAACTACAACAGGCTGCTGAGGTAGGTAATCTGTGTGATCTATGGAATGCATAGCTAAAAAGACAATGGACAGCCAACTATTTTCCTCTAAAGCCTATCCTTATGCAGAACTTCCTTTGGATTTTTTATATTCTTCAATGCTAATTAATATTTCTAAGATGTTCCTCTGGATTCCAAGATATAGATTACATATTGTAAGAATGGGAAAAGTTAAGATTAGAAACAAATTAATATGACAAAAGAAAAAATTGGGGGGAAAATCTATAGGGAATTTTTGGAAAATAATCATAATTCAAGAACCATATGGTTGTCAGAGGAAGGAGGGTTGCACAGGGGGCTAACTGGGTAAAAGGAAGCAAGAAGGACAAACTTCCAGTTATAAAATAAATAAGTCATGGGGATGTAATTGACAGCATGCGGAATATAGTCCCATATTGTATGGGACTATATTCCCAGTAATATTGTATTAACTTTGTATGGTGACAGATGGTAACTAGACTTATTGTGGTGACCATCTCACAATGTATACAAATGTCAAGTCACTATGTTATACACATGAAACTAATATAATAATGTATGTCAGTTATACTTCAATTAAAAAAGAACCACATACTCAAACCGTCTATAAATTCCTAGTTGCAAGTTAAACAATAAGAACCACAGAACATTCAGTGGCAACAGTTTTGCTCTTTGTATTGTTAGATTATCTATCCATATGAAAGAATTTAACATTATTAATGAACCAATTCTAAAACAGGCACCCAGTGTGACATCTTAAGTTCAAAATGTTTCTCCCCATCCCCCAAGAAGAAATGAAAGCTGTATTCATCAACCAGTCACGTCTGCTGTTTCCTTTGCATAAAGCCTCCCTTCCTCCCTTCTCTGTCAAGTGACCTCCTTAATCTTCAAGACTAAACCCAAGACTCACTTCTTGAAAGCCTTCTTGAATTCCACTCTAGTATGGAGGCCTTATTTTGTGCCTTGACCTGGGAACCCTGCCTTTACCAAAGCCTTGACCACATATTTCCCTGCTATCTCTTCCTCTAGACTAAGTTCTCTGAGGCTGTCTCCAGGGCTCTGTATAGTTCCTGCTCTTAGTAGATGCTTAATAAATGCGTCTTGAGGGATAAAGGAAAAATCAAATGGCCTAAATGGCTTCAAACAATTTCCAGAACACAGTGGGAAATTTTTATCTATTTCTTCAGCAATTCTCACTACTTCTTTATCCTCACTCTTACCTACATACAGATAAATACATGCCAACATATGCACATAAGTACACACACAGAGACACACACACACACAAACACACACATCATCATTGTCATCCATTCTGCCTTCTCCATGGACTAACACTGTCTCTGCTACCATTATTATCAAAAATAGGCAAAGAGGAATCAAGAAATCTAAGAATTTCCGATAACTCACACAAAATTGTATAATCCATCAGTCTCACCATGCATTGCTGCCACTCAATCAAACAAATATTCATTGAGCTCATACTGCTATGTAAAGCACTAAAAGCAAGTCAATTAAGACACACATATTCTGAACATGAAATGCCTGAACATCACAGATATTCAGAAAAGTCCAGAAAAGCAAAATTAGCTACTGCACATAATTAAAACATATCTTGCAATAGAACTAACACTACCAAAAAATAAGATGATTATTTTATTATGGGGGATGGCCTGAAACACAGGAAATAACTCAACGGGACATGGGGGTAGCTCTCAGCCTTTGGACAGATAGTGGGACAAAAAATAAACACACATTCCCCTGCAGAGCACAGGTTTATGGTGAAAAATCAGTGCTGACTTAGAATGGATAGTGATTTGATAAGTTGATAAACGCTGTTTACCTTTAAAATGTGATTAAACAGCATTTATAATGAACATGCTTGGAAACTGATGAATGATGTATCACATGTACAGTAAAAGGATAATAAAGATAAAATAATTGTCTGAGGGGTTAGTTTTTCCCTGGCAACTTCCCAAAGCTATGACAGTATGTTCTTTTCTCAGAAACACTGGGGTTAGAACTCTTCAAGAGGCAAAAATCCTGAACACAGACAGTAAATTGAATAACGATTCTCACCAAGGATTTCTGAGAAAGTAAAAGTAAAGGAAAACCTGTCAGAACACTCAATTTAGGAAGATTCAGGGTTTATTATAACTGCTGCAGTGTCCTCAGGTGGTTCCCAGTGAGAAAGGATAGACCCTCTAGGTATGTTTCATTTTTCTCCCAGATCTCAATGATGTCCTTTTGCAGCCTCTTTTATCTATGACTTGTATTTAAAAAATGAAATCATTCTGCAAAATAAAATATATTCAAATTTTCTTTGAATTAGAATGGTTTTGTAAATAATTAAACACAGATCTAACTTCAATTGATACACAGTATATTTTTCTAAATTAGGGGGAGTTCATTTGCAATAAAAATGCATTACTTGGGTTCAGTTCTTAGTGCAAATTATCATGATTCATGGTTCAGTTTATAGGGAATAGCTTAAATAAGTCCACGTCCATACACACCAAAATAACATGTTCTAGATGAATACACAGCAGGAAAATGAAGATATCACATGATGTTCATTTTACTTTCAGGGAAATGGGCATAAACCTGTTAATGCTTATGCCAGTATAAAGACTCTCATATGAATGGATGGTTTGGGGTAGAAATCATGTAGGTACATAAAGACAGAACTAATTTAAAGATGACAGAGGCTGTCTCATATTTGGCAGAGAGGCCAGAGGTCAGGTCACTGAGAAAAAGCTTCATCAAGTAAACTGATTTCCAGCCCTCCTCGCCAGGCACAAAATTTTATGATGAAGAATTCTCTATTTGAATCAAGGCTGCAGAACAGATAATGAGGCCCTTTATGGAGACCAGCATGTATACAACAAATTAGGTCGATAAATAAGTATATTAAAAATACTTAAATAGGGCTTCCCTGGTGGCGCAGTGGTTGAGAATCTGCCTGCCAATGCAGGGGTCACAGGTTCGAGCCCTGGTCTGGGAAGATCCCACATGCCGCGGAGCAACTAAGCCCGTGCGCCACAACTACTGAGCCTGCGCTCTAAAGCCCGCGAGCCACAACTACTGAGCCTGCATGCCACAAACACTGAAGCCCGGGCGCCTAGAACCCACGCTCCACAACAAGAGAAGCCATCAAAATGAGAAGCCCGCGCGCAGCAACAAAGACCCAATGCAGCCAAAAATAAATAAATTAATTAATTTTTTAAAAAAAACTTAAATAGGAAAGATGAAAATTACTTAAACATGATAAAGACAATTTAGCAAATTTCAATAGCAAACAGTGCTAAATGGTTAAGTGTTAAAGTCATTTTTATTAAAATGAGAAACAACACTGCTAAATATTTTCCAATATAAAAATGTATCAAATCAACATGTTGTACACCTTAACTTACACAATGTTATATGTCAACTATAGCTCAATAAAAATGCTTTAAATAATTATTTAATTAATTAAAGAAATAAATAAAATAAAATGAGAAACTCAACAAGGATGCCTGTCATTATCTCTTTTACTATATTGTTTTGAAGGTGAGGTTGATGTAAGAAAAATTTATATATATATATAAATTTACATTTATATATATATAAATTTTTATATATGCATACAAATAGTCTTTACTTGCAGATGATAAGATTACATACTTTGAAAATCCAACTGTAACTGAAAAAATAGTTAAACTAATAAGAGGGTTCACTAAGATGCATAGATGTAAGATAAATATACCAAAAAATCATTAATTTTTCACAATAGTAGAAATAAACAGCTAGATATTTCATAAAAAATATTATACAAAAAGTAGCAATACATATATGATACATAGGGTAAATTTAACAAGAAAAAAATATAAGGTATAAATGAAGAAATGTCAATAAGTAATACAAGTTAATTAGGCAGAGGGCAAACAGTCAGTGTGTTAATACAACCAATGGGCAGCCTTTCACAAAATGCATGGAGGTTAGGGCCATAAACTATAAGCCAATGTTCTTTTCACTTCAAAATGAAAGATTAGAGGTTTGGTATAGGCCTTCACTAGACCCATAGTCACGTCTAGAATTTTTATATCGTTCTTCAGAGGATCACCGAAAAGCCCTAGCCCCACAATGGTCTCTAGACAGGTAAGCCTGGTCCACTACACAAAAAAAATTTCATAGATATAATCTCAGCCAACTATGAATTCAAAGAGCATCAATGTACAATACAGCACTCCCTTGGTATCAGCCATGGATTGGTTCCAGGACCTCCCCAGCCCCCTGAAGATACCAAAATCTGTGGTGCTCAAGTCTCTTATATAAAATGGAATAGTATTTGCATATAATCGATGCACATCCTCCTGTATACTTTGAATCACCTCTAGGTTATTGATAATACCTAATACAATATAAATGCTATATAAATAGTTGCCAGAGCACAGCAAACAAGTTTTGCTTTTTGGAACTTTCTGAAATTGATTATTTTTTTCCTGAATATTTTTGATCTGTCGTTGGTTGAATGTGAGGATGCAAAGCCCATGGATATGGAGGGCATACTGTATATTTGTTAAGAGATAGCTACCAGGTAAACTAAGAGGAGGGCATCCTATATGGGACGCTGGGCAAAAGGTAAGGGTCTCAAGAGCGGGCTAGATTGGGTGTGCTGTTCGAATAACCAAAGGTAGTCTACCTGGAGGAACAATGTTAATCACTGTTGAGGAAGGAAACAAAAGCACATACAAGAGGTGGTTCTGAATGTCAGGTCCAATGTACATGATGAGATCATAAAAAGCAAAAGGATTCCAAGGCCAAACGTGAGGAAGATCAGGAGCTAAAGGGTATAGAGAAAGAAAACTGGATCTCTGTAAGCAGTTCAAAACCAAAATTATGAATACTGAGAGATGGGTGGAGAATTTGTTATACTGTGCCAGTTCCATAGTGTGTTTGTGTGATTATGCAGGCCACACGTGGATACAAACCAACTGGGAGAGAGCAAGGGAAGTGCAGGTTTCGTGGCTTAAAGGAGGTGGGCAAGACCAAAGTTCCAACAGGACATTAACCATCAAATTATATTGTCTCTTACTGAATATTTTAATATTGTCTCTTACTGAATAACAATTCAGGATTGCTTGGGACCAACCACAGTCAAACTGATAGAATAAATTATCCAAGTGGGGAAAAGCTATGCATGTCATTAGGATCCCAAGATGAGAGCTAAAAGGATAAGGAAATTCAAGACCACAGACATACCTTGATTTAAAAATATAAAATTATGGAGAGGAACACATCCCAAGAACAATTCTTTAAAAAGATGAGATTTCTGTTAAGCACAGCTTAATATTAATTTCCTTTTTAATGTGATAGACTAGGGAGTCATGCAGAAGTCAGTATCATATCTGAAACAAATGGAGAGTAGAGTACTCTCAAACCTTTATACAAATTATGTAACTAAGGCTAACATGGTCACTTTCCCTTTTCAAATCAATTTCTAGCTTAGATACTTCTCCCTGACACTGGAAAACTTCAGCAATTAAACTGAAGACCAGAAAACTAACTTCTTCTCCAAAACAAAAAAACACAGCAAGCAAAATGCCATTTCTTCTCTTTTTGACCTAGATTATGCCAATTACTTTAGGTGTTTTATTTCCCATATGTACCAGGATGTTCAAATGATACATAGCCTTCTAAGAAGACTGTGCATGATTCCACAATGGTACTCTCTCTGAAACAACAAGCTTCACTTATTAATCATTCTGAAAACTGTATGCTCACAAAAACGTGAGCAAAATTGGAAGCAAGAACCTTTCAAAAATAAATAACCAACTAAATCAGATAGGCAGATTTGAAATTTTTTTTCATCAGGCACTGCTGGCATGATCACAAAATTTAAAAGACCCAGATGATTCTGCATAAATCTAACTCATCATCTTTCTTTTCAAAAGTCCAGCTCTAATGAAGTCCATAATGATCTGGATAAAATACATTTAATTAGATTATTAACTGCAACATAAAACAGCTGCACCATGCCTTTCAACATTTTCTTCTCTGAAGATCAGAGGATTGAAAAAGGGTTATAAAACAGCCCATTCATTTTTCTTGTCTTTTAAAAGGAGGAAGAAAGAGCCATTAGGCACAACCAAAGTTCCAGAAAACTTTTAACAAGTGAAATCCAAGTCTGCCATATTCTGAGACCTCACACATAGGGCATGATAACGGTGCCAGGTGACCAACACATCAATGGGGTGGCATGCGATTAGACAACTTTCTAAAATTCTAATGATTTCCTATGTGATACTGATAGTATAAGACTTATTTTCTGCTTCCTGGTGTCTAGATGAGATAGACAAGAGAGAAAAAAAATCCAGGCTAATTAATTAAAATGCATTTCAGAGATAAACCTGACATGACTTTCCAGTAATATACAAGTCCACCATGAGTTTGAGATGGTGGACTAAAGACTTATCTATCCTTCCATGAATATATCTATCCACTCGTATAGCTTACAGATTTATTTTAGGTTAGGAGAAATAGAAGGTGAGAAATAGGCATGCCAAAATTGCTAAGAATATCGTTAAATAAATATCTGTAGTTACCAAATATATTACCTTGACTAAGAGCACGGCCTCTGGAGCAAGCAGACCTCTCCTGAATCCCAGTTCCAATATTCATTAGCCCTGCGACTCTGGGCAGGTGACGACCTCTCTCAGTTGCAGTTGCCCCACTGAACATGGTGAGAACAATACATGCTTTAGGGTAATAACGGGGGATTAACTGTAATCTTTGTACTTTGCCTGGCCTAGAGCAGGTGTTCAATAAATTAAATCACAATCAGAAGAGATAGACACATCTGAGAGAAATTAAAGATGACTACTAGATGAATGAAGAGATTTACCATATTCATCAGGTTGGAAAATTCAATATTAACATGTCAAATCTCCCCCCAAATGATCTATATTCAATACCATTTCAATTAAAATATCAGCAGGCTTAAAAGAAAAAACCTAACAAAACTGATTCTAAAATTTATATGGAAAGGTAAACAACCTACAACAGCCAAATCAACTTTTAAAAAAGAAAGAAAAAGTTAGAGGGTGTAAACTACCTGACTTCAAGCCGTACTAAAAAGCTATATGAATCAAGATGGTACAATATTGAAGAAAGGATAGACAGAATAGAGAATCTAGAAACAGAGCCAAATATATATATATATGATCACTTATATACGTGATCCTCTTCCAACAAAGATGAGAAGGTAATTCAATAGGAAAAGGAAAGTCTCTTCAACAAATGATGTTAGAACAACTGAATATCTGTATAGAAAATAAACATCAATCTTAACTTCACAACATGTGCAAAAATTAATTTAAAATAGATTATAAATCTTAATGTAAAAGCTAAATTTTAAAACATCTATAAGAAAATCTTTGTGAATTTATGTAGTCCAAGATTTTTTAATAAGATGTAAAAAAAAATAAACCATAAAAGAAAAAATTGTTACACTGAACTTTACCAAAATTAAAACTTTTGCTCTTCAAAAGATACCATTAAGAAAACAAAAAGGAAGATCACAGATAGGGAGAAAATGTTTGCAATGCATATCTGACAAAGTATTTGTATCCATACTATATAAAGAACTCTTACAATTTAATAACATGAAGAAAAAATATATAAAATGGGAAAAAGATATGAACAAATATTTCTCAAAAGAAAAATACAAACAGCAAAAAAGCTCATGACAAGATAATCAACATCATTAGCTAATCAGAGAAATGCAAATTAAAACCATAATGAGACACCACTACACACCCATTAGAATGGTTACAATTAAAAGATTGGCCACACCAAGTGTTGGCAACGACGTAGAGCAATTGGAACTCTCATATCATGCTAGTGGGAATATAAAATTGTATAACCACTTTGGAAAGTGGTTTGGAAGTTTTTTAATAAAGTTAATCATAAACACCATGTAACCTAGCCACTATGCCCTAGGTATTTACCTAAAAGAAATGAAAACATAGTCCATACAAAGATTTGTATATGAATGTTCATAGCAGATTTATTCAGAGTAAATGTCCACCAATAGGTGAATAGAAAAACAATATGTGGTATGTCTACACAATGGAACACTACTCATCAATAAGTACGAGTGAATTACTGATAGTGCCAACAAAATGGGTGTATCTCAAGACCATTATGTTAAGTGAAAGAAGTTGGATACAAGGGTATATACCGAATGATTCTGCTTATATAAAATGCAAACTAAAGTACAGAAACAAAAAGGAGATCAGTGGTTGCCTAGGGCTGGGGATGGAAGGAGGGAGGGATGGACTAGAAAAGGGTTCAACTGCAAAGAAGATATACAGATGGTCATTATTATGCACATAAAAAGATGTTCAATATCATTAATCACTAGGGAAATGCAAATCAAAACCACAATGAGATACCACTTCATACCCATTAGGATAACTATTATCAAAAACAAAACAAAACAAAACCCAGAAAATAACAAGTGCTGGTAGGATGCAGAGAAACTGGAACCTTTGGGAATTGCTGATGAGAATGTAAAATGGTGCAGCTGCTGTGGAAAACATTACTGCAGTTCCTCAAAAAATTAAACACTATGTGATCCAGCAATTCCACTTCTAGGTAAATTAAGTAAAATGACTGAAAGCTGAGACTCAAACAGATATTTGTACACCAATGTTCAATGCAGCATTAATGACCACAGCCAAAAGGTGGAAATAACCAAATATCAAACTGATGAGTAGATCAACAAATTGTGGTGTATACACACAATGGAATATTATTCAGTAATAAAAAGGAATAAGGTTCTCATAGTTGCTTCAATGTGGAATAATCTTGAAAACATTATGCTACGTGTAAAAAGCCAGACACAAAAGAAAAAATATTGTATGAATCCACTAACATGAAATATCTAGAATGGGCAAATTCATTGGGAAAGAAAGTAGGTTAGAGGTTACCAGAAGATGGAGGGAAGGAGAGAATGAGGAGTTATAGCTTTAGGGGTACAAAATTTATATTTGGGGTGATGAAAATTGTTGGAAACAGTGGTGATAGCTGTACAACATGGTGAATATAACTAATGCCATTGAACTGTATACTTAAAATGGTTAAAATGGCAAATTTCATATTGTGTATATTTACTGCAATAAAAAATAGTATGAAGAAAAAAGCGGCACAGGAAATCTTTTTAGAGTAATGGAAATGTTTTGTATCTTGAGTGTGATTATGGTTTCATGGGTGTATAAAACTGTCAAAACTCATCCAATTAAATAGATTCATTTAATTGTATAAAATTATTGCTCAGTAAAGTTGATAAGGGAAAAAAAGACACCCACAAATTAGCAAGAATATAATTTATCATGCCTTTCCTCCCTGCCTTCCCTCATTTCATCTTGCCATGCCTACTAGCCCCCAACCCCTGCCACCGCCATGACAAGCAGGAGGAAAAGGGAGAAAAATTCATTCATTCAACAAATATTTGGGGAGCATCTCTTTCATCTGTTACTCCAGTTAACAGGTTTATGGATGAGGAAACTAAGGTTTGGCATGGTAAAGTAATTTATCCAGGTCCCACAGAGAGTAAACAAACAGTAGAGCTCAGTTTGCAACCACTGTCTGTGATTCAAAGTCTTCGCAGATGTGCACTGCAAAGATTTTCTCCCTATCTGTGATCTCACCAGGCCCACAGACGTGAGGGGAAATGATGCACGAGCAGGATCCTACATACAGGAGTGGAAGTGATAAGACGCAAAGCCATGACAATCTTGTGTTATCAATCAAAATAAAATGTGTGGAAAACAGATACCTCTGTTCACACTGAAGAACGTCTTGCAAAGAGTTCAAAACTTCTGTCTTTGGCAATTTCTCCTTACTTAAGTCAACATTTGAACATAGAGGTTAGGAGCACAAGCCCCAGAGTCACACTTCCCAGGTCCCAATCCTGGTGCTGTGTATTGATACGATCTCTTCCTGCTTCAGCTTTCTCAAAGGCAAAAAGCAGATTATAATAGTATCCACCTCAAAAGGCTTTTGTGATGATTAAATTAAATAATAGATGTGACACACTTAGCATAATGTTGGGGACATCATGGATTCTCAATAAATATTAGCGTTCTTCTTCTTCCATAAACTTCACCTGTAATATCTAGGTACAGAAAGAATAGAGTTACATGCAAAAACGAAGAAGAAAAAGGCAGCTTCTTAGATGGTGGTTTACATGCACTGGCGTTTTCCTCCCTCCCTCCCTCTCTCTTAATGCACTACTGTTCTTCAAATAAAGTTTTTGCATTAAAAATGTATGACGGAAACTATGAATGATAGAAGCAAACCCGTCAGTAACCTAAAGTAGGTTCTTATGAAAGAATAAATGATTCATTTCTCTTTGGCAGAACTGGGTCTTTTCCCTACCTTTCTCTTTCTAGGGAAATAAAAATTTTACCCTTTCTCAAAAACTTGGGAGATCGCTTTTGAAAAGCCAGTGTGAGTAACCTTGAGGAAGTCTTTTTATAGCCCAGTATAACAGCTGGCAGTCTGAAGGGCCATATAAAAACATTTTGCTGTTCTATAGACTCAAATCCAAGCCCTCACAAAAGCAAAACCATTTTTATTGAGGAAACAATAAAAAATTGTTGGAAAATTTCAAAGTCATGTAGTATAGAAAAGGACTTTTACTGTAATAAAAATAATGTATAGATAATATTCCCTATAGTTAACAAAGGTAGCCACTTGCCTAGTCAAATCCTACATTTCTAATGGACTCCAAATTCACTAGTGGTAAAAGTAAATGAGAAAGGCAACAGATCCTTGGGGTATGATGTATAGCCAAGTCAGGTGGCATGCTGCTGCTAGGTTTTCCAAAGTAGCAGAGTCTGGGATAATAAAAGACAGTCAGTTAGAAAAAGAAAGAAAAAATAAAGAATATTCAGATTAAAATGATTATAAAAGTTCGATAATAATAGGAAAGATTTTAAATTAGAATTAATTGTGCTTAAAACTAAACAGCTATTTGACCAACTATAGGTGTTTCATCTGCTGTGACCCTGGAGTTAGGATCCTTTTGCTCATATTTTATTAGCAGGTATGTTGAGCTGACCTTTGTCATATCAGAATGTTGCACAGTCTTGAGAAACCAAAACTAAAAGCAAAATCTCTCAGAAATTATAAGAAGTAATTTTAGACTTGAGGCTGAGGGATAGATGGATTTAAGAAAAACAACTGTTCCTTTCCTTTTAAGAGGTCTTAAATTTTTATAAGAAGCTTCAGGAAAAAGGCAAATAAGACAGTTATTCTGCATCATAGTAATATTTCATTTTCGGAAACTCAATTAGGAGAACTAATGAAGAAGAAATGTGTTTCTTGCTTGTAGAAGCCAGCTAAAACTGGTAAAAAGCCTAATTACCAGCAATATTTGTTAAGCAAAATCCATTTATGTTGGAAAGGAGGCATATAAGTATTATCATGAAAGTTAAAATAGAGAAGACAGTGCAGGATACTTAAGTTATAATTTCAAATTTGGCAGTGCTAACAAACAGAGCTACTCCAGAGATCACTAAATTTACTGCTTTAAAAAAAAAGTTTCTTTAAACAACATATTTCTGACTTGTAAATTTTAATGAATTTTTAGTTGTTGCTCCCATTTCGAGAATGAGTCATAGATCTGAGCTCTGACATAATCATTCAGTTCTCACCAAGAAAGACACCCAGGACCCATTTTATCTTCTTGTTGCTGTGCTAAGCCGGGCAGTCAGAAGCCTGGGGAGGTGGTCACTTTTACCAGTACCAGGAATAACCATCGGCTTAGTGTACATTACTGGTCACCAACCAGACATCCATTCCTTCTTTTTCATTTCTAACATAATCCTGATTTTATTCAGGTACCTACCCTCATTAGAAATAGATGTTTTAAACTTTTTAAAATGCGTACAGGTAAAATAACAGGGAAAGATAGCTGCAACAAGATATATAAGTGGGGAGTTGGGTACCATATGAGTGTTTCAGCAAAAAAAAAACAACTGGAAAAAATGTGCTGATTCATGCTCTTTTAGGATCAAACGTGTGGCACTCCACATCAAAGCCACAAAAAGTGTTTTCAAATGTTAAATTTGGTAAAATAGAAAAAAACGCAACCTAACAAATAAAACCCCATACATAGTGGTTTGAGTATAACCCTCCTGATCCATTTGCAATCAAAGGAGACCTGCCTTGACAGCCTGGCTCTGTCACAAAGATGTGCGCAGCCTCAGAAAGGAGCGGTACTGCTCAGGTGTTTTAAATGAAAGACTGAAGCAGGAAAGACTCTTAGTTCACCTGCATGTGTTCCACATCATCAACTTAGTGGTAACAGAAAGACCATCACCATACATTGCTCATAAGTGGAAAAAAAACATCTGAAGACTATTTCCCTGAGACAATAAACAGGTCAGTCACTGATTTAGGGGACCTTTTAGTCCACCATCTGAGGGTGACTTGACCTCTCTTCAAGAAAAAATCCCCATCAGGAGTAGCCTGAAAATGTGCTGAATTTAGGGCACTTACCTAAAATGACTACCACTATACACCTCCTAAACCAGTGAAAAAGGCTCTGAGTCTTAGTTTTAAATATATCGTGACATCAGAAGAGGAGAAATATTGCTTGAGTGATAATGAACCTGATATGTGTGGCGTGTCCATTTTGAATCAAGTACAAGTTTCCTAATTTCATATACTAGTGCCCTGGACCACTAACAGAGGAACACTTAAGGTATTGTTTCTCTCAATGACAAAAATATTTACATATTGAGATATTTCAGCAATTCATTTCTGAAATGAATGCCATTTTATTTTTCAAAGGCAAATACCTTATTTTTCCCAGTGCAATAACTTCTTTGAACACTCGACCCATATTCCAAAGCATCAATATGGCCTATAAAATGTCAACCAGTTCCAAACATTCAATACGGCTTTCCACAGATACTTGCTGAATGAATTAATGAATGAAGATATGTTGAAAAAATTAATTTTTCTGATAAATTAATTTTGAAATAGGCAACCCATAGTCAATAACTAAATGTTAGCTCAAAATAACTCTAATAAAGCAATACAAGAACTAAACTGGAAAACTTATAGTAGAACTTATCACTGCTCCCACCCCCAAACCTGCTACTCCTTTCACGTTCTTCATCTCTGTGAGAGGTACCACTACATCGAGAGATGACTGTGTCAGGAGGAAGCCAAGAACACCCCTGGTTTCGATGATTCACAGGAAGGACTCACAAGACCGCACAGTCATACTCAAGGCTATGACTTATTACAGTGAAAGGACACGAAGCAAAATCAGCAAAGGGAAAAGGCACACGGGGTAAAACCCAGCAAGTGTAAGTTTTCAAGGGTCCTCTCCCAGTGGAGTCTAAATTCCTCCAGCAAAGAACTGTGATAACATGTGTGAAATGTTGTCAACCAGGGAAGCTTGCAGAGACTCAGCGCCCAGGGTTTGCATTGGGAGCTGGTCACATAGGCAACCTATTTCAGACTCCCAAAAAGATACTAGGTGCTCAGCATAAACCACAGTGTTTGTACAGACAGCTTGGCACAATTGATATAGGGAAAACCGTCCTGAAATCTAAGTTCCTGGATGTCAGGACCAACCTTGCAAGCAGGCCTTTCCAAGGACAGCACTTCAGGCCTGCTACGTTAACTCTCTTCTGTGCAGCGAGCATGCCCAAAGCCAAAGAGTAATCTCAGTGCCTACTTCTTCCTTGCTATCCCTTATCTGTTGAAAGCCAAACCCATATTCTGCCCCTTAATAACTCTTGCATCCAGCCCCTTCTCTCCATCCTATCACCACTTTGGTCCAGACCTCTGTCATTTCTTATTTGAATCCCTGCAGGAACTCCCATCTATTTCCCTGCCTATGCTCCACTCCATTTGCCACAGGGCTTCCCGTGATGAAGAACCTGCTGTCTTCATCTCACTGCTCTCAATCTCCTGGGCACAGCATCGCAGACCCTTTTCTCGTGTGCCCAAGTTCTCTGTCTCATTTCTCAAGACTTTCTCCCTTTTGTACTCTCTGTTCCAGTCATACTGAATGATAATATACGATTCTCAGAAGGCATCACGCTTTCCTGCCTTTGGCACTTTGTACAGAATACTTGCCCTGTGTCCCTGGAACATTTTCTACTTTTGCCAGGGTTAAGAAGCACATATCCTTTAGCACTTAGCTGAGGCATTAACTCCTCCAGAAACCCTCCCCAGATACACTTCCTCTCCCAGGCTGGCCTGTGTCATGATACCTTGTGCCTCCCCGCCTCCACAGAACTTAATTACACTGCACTGCAATGTCCAAGTCTATTTCACTTATTTATCCCCTCACACTGTGTACTCCTTAAGGGTATGGTCTGTGCATCCTCAGTGGTCGGCATGGTAACTGACAAATTGTTCAGGTTCAAGAAATATTTGTTAATTGGTTGAATGTTACCCTTTTAGCAAGGTTCTCCTTAGGTCAGCTTTATCTCTGAACCTTTGGGAGAGGACTCAACTTAGTTCTGGCACAGACACTGGGAGTGTTGCATTATTCATGTTATCCTCTTTGTACTGGCTTTGTTCAAAAGCCAGCAGCCAAATGTGTGGCCTACCTCTTGTGACTGTATAGCTCTTCACAGCATGGAATTTGTATACTAATCCCCAATCTGCTTTCAACTTATCTTCCTTTCCTAACTTCTCAACCTGATTACTTTACTTATACTTTATCTGTTTTGTTTTGTTTTTTTAAACTTAAGTCCTTTCTAGAATAAGGCAGAATATAAATAAATGTGCATAAGTCCCAGAGAGAGGAAACACTCACTATCCCATTTTTCTCTCGAGAAAGTGAGCCCTTGATATTTCTCGGCGACCCCTTCCTAGCTGAATCCAAAGCACATCTTACCAGAGGAAATATTTTCCTTCTGGTTCTCAGCTCAGCTTCATGCAATTAAGTCAGTCTAACAAAAGGCGTGCAAAGGTGTGCCCATATTTTCCTCAGAGGATTTAGTAACAAAACTCAAAGAAGCGAGTCCAGATGTGCACCTTGCTTTATTCAGTCAATGCACTGCTGAAAAGCTATGTGTAAAATGAGTTGTGTAAACAGAATCAAAATTTAAATTTATTTGAGATGCTCACTTTCCAAAGGAATGCTATGGCAAATCAATGAAGTAACTCTGGGGAAAAGGGAGTAATCACCCCACAATTATACCTATTTTGTAATCCCAGATTTATATACTGAGGCTATTTAAAAATGTACTATGAGAAAATCCTCCTCAGATTCTACTGTGTATAAATACGCAGTCCTTTTAATTTGTTTCATCACTTCTAAATGTAACTCAAGTTCAAAACCAGCCAGAAAAATCAAATTAACATTAAATTCTGAAACACTGTTATCATTGAATTCACACCAGAAATTATTAGCACCTTAAATGTGAGAATGTGCTCAAAGCCCTGTTAATTTCTGCCCCCTTGACAAACATTCTTTAACAAAATCCTAAGTAAAACACTGTGCTAAGTGTCGAATGGGATTCAATGTAATTAAGGTACAGTTCTTGCCCTCAAGGAACTTTAATGCCTACTTAATGAGCAAACTCATTCTGTTCCTTCCCACCCCCCTTTTTTCATTATTACAAGAATATCTAACTATTACTGACATCAGACACTTTTTTCCAGGTTTTTTTTTTTCCTCCTTTATATCTGCTTTTGTTTTATAAACACCCAGGCAGGAGATAATTTTCATTAATTTGCTTTATAAAATTCCTAACAAATAACTACAAAGAGAAGGGAAAACAGTACATACAGAGTTGGAAAAAAAAAACCCTGAAGAAGACTCAAGGCTTGTCACCATAAAAATATCTAAATTTAATACTAAATCTTACTAGTTTTTTGTAAGGCAATTATACTCCAATAAAGATGTAAAAAAAAAAATCTTACTAGTTTTAATTACTGGATGAAAACTCCTTCTGAATTAATTACAGATTTGAATTTTTAAAGCATTTCAGTTTAATTTGTCTCAAGTACAAAGACAGTAATTCAAACTGGGCTAATCAAAGTGGCTTAGTGGACACCCTAGGAGGTTTGATTTTAATGAATTAATAGATTTGTAATTCACTTCTCATCAACTTGCGTATAAACAAGACATTTTAGAAAGCATCTGAAAACTGTTCTTTACTGTCGGTTACGAATCAGTCTTAGTATGGTGACAGATGGAAACTAAATTTTTGGTGGTGAGCACACTGTAGTGTATACAGAAGAAGAACTAAAATAAATGTATACATGAAACTTACATAATGTTATAAACCAATGTTATCTCAATTAAAAAGTTAATTAAAAAAAGATTCAGTCTTTTAATATTTTTTACATTACTTTTTTTAAAATTATTTTTTACAAACAGTGAAAAGGTAAATTTTAGCCAGTTTATGTCCAAAATAACAGCTTCTAAATAAGTACAATCAGATGGAAACTATCTTATGAATGAATCTGACAATGAACCATGACTTAGAAAGAAAAAGAAGACACTGTTGTTTAAGCTGCTCAATAAAATTTGAGCTGAATTCTAAATTTACAAGCAAACACTTTCTAGAACATTTGATAGATCAGTGTTTTTAAACCCTTGTTAATTGTTTAAAGGTTCCTTATTTTGTTATCTGTCACACTGCATGTACTTAACCTACTCACAGGAATTTATGCTAATTCATTAGCTCCCTCAGGGTGGGAAGGGCAGACTTTATCATCTTAAAGCACTGATGCATGGCTTCCCAGGTCAGAGACAAATCTTTTAGTATAATTGCACGTTGCTTTATGTGCTGCTGTCTCCCTGCTGGGAAAAATGTTAAAATATTTAAGGTTTACTATCTGGTGTGAGAGTGGTTTGATAATTAAAGTGTGGAATGGGAGGAGAGGATGGCAGAATTTACTACTTTATTTTTGTTGGAATAATCTTTCTTGGAATTAGTAAACTTTCAGAGAGAGAGTTAATAACAGTAAAAGTTCTAGTGAATAAGAGTTGGTTAGAGTCGTTTTGAGATCACTGTAACAGCCATTTGGAGACAGGACAGTTCAATTAGGGCAGAGTTAGAAGAACTGGGGGACTCTGTATGTCACAAAGATCATGATTATTGTCAATGATAAACTAAACTAAACCCTATCATCAGTGCTAAAACACACTAAGCTCTAATACCACAGCTGTTTTTACATATCTCCTCCTCCATACTTGTCCATATACCAGACAGCCAGTGGCGGAGCACAGTTTTGTTCTTAATTAGCACACGATTTTGAGCTAAACTACCTGATTGCAGGGGTTCTTAAAATTCTTAACGCTGCTCTGCAGACTTGTATAAATAATAGATACTCCTTCACTCACTAATGCCCTCCCAGGGCCCACAGCCTTGGGGGTCTCCAAGGAAAGTAGAGCTCAATACCGTAACTAACTGAGGACAACTTACTACTGGATGTGAATCTAACGAGCAAGATTATTTTCATTTGACACACTGATTCAATAAATAACTTGATTTAAATCCACTCTATTATTTTGCTTGAATAAAAAGCATATGCATAACAGCAGCCTGGAAGAGAAACTGGAGCTTTCAGATGCATGTTATTGTATGTGCACCATGCTAGGGAGAGGTGTGGCTCAATCAGCATCATGTGGCAGGAAAACCACAAATAGTTGTAAGGCCACACACTCCAGTGCCGACTAAGCTGGTGCTGCTGGAAGAGGAGCAAATGGTCCTTAGCAAGACCCTATTTGGGGGAACAAGAGACTGTGTGGAGGGTCCATGACAATGAATTTGTGCTTTGCAACTGGCTAGTCAATTCTCAACATAAGTGAATCCAACATATGTGACTGTTGAGAAAAACAATTAAGGACAGGTCAGTACTTCTTGGTTAATTGATTTTCACCTGGAGGTGTGGTTGGAGGACGGAGTCTCCTGGAAACTAGGATCAGAAAGAAGTGTTTAGTGTGAAAAAAATCACTTCCAGATGATTTTGTTTATATCCAGACTCTTAAGTCTAGACACTGGAAATTAAACTATAGGTCAGCAAAAAAAGAACACCCAAGAGGTAATAAGTTGTCATGTCACTTTGCCTTTATTAAAGGGGTGCAGTTTGCTTCCTTCAAATCAATGTTTTATAATTCTCTTCTTCATAACAAAACTTGTATTCTGGTGATACAAAGAATTGAAAAAAGAAAAATCAAAAGTAAAAATAAAACAAAACGGAACGCCTAAGCTTAATATGTCTGTGTTGATCAATGCAATGCTCAGGAGGAGGGTACGATTAGGAAGGAACATGAAAGGCTGGGGAAGAACAAGAGCAGAAGAGACAGTACCCTTCGGCCAGTCACACTTTCCTCATCTCTACCAAGAGTGTAATAATGCACATAAGTATATTGTCAGTAGTAATGAATTTCACAAGCATTTGTTAGTTACACTAATAGGAACCAAAATAATAAATACCACTCATTAGTAACAAATCGAAGAATCTCCTTCATGTGGAATCAGTGTGAATGGCTCTTGGCAGGGAATCAGTTTTACCGGCATAACAGCCATACAATCTGCAAAGTCATCCATCCAGAATCACCACACGTAGCTCCACAGAGAAAGGGCCAACGTCTAACGTTCAAGGTTAATGAAAAGGTGATCTCCTTATCAACAATAAAACACCAAAACCAACATGGGAAGAATCACTGACTAGGATATGTCTGAACTGGAAACAAAGTATCTCCCATCTGAAAATAAAATGAAAATGATCAACTACATAGAGTACCATTTTGACTGTTATCTCCATTTTTCAGATACTGCAACAGAGTCACAGAGATGGTAACTTGCCCAATGGCAAATTGCTAAGCAAGTGGTCTGGCTCTGGGCCCCCTATTCTTAATCTTGACACTGTAGCTGCCTCATCTTGTTCTGCCATGAAAAGAAAAATTTTGCAACAAAAATCTAAATCAAAATGTTTTAATATTTAATAAAAGAAAACAAACTATGAGAATTTGCTAGAGACATGAAAATTTTCTTCTGTGTAAGGAAAGCTTCATGTCAGATACCTTCAACTCAACATTAATATCCAACACATTTCACATAAACAAAAGGATATTGTCATGGTAATGATTATGCTCCGAAACTGGATAAAAATCTTGAAAACAAGTCTCTCTACAGAGTTAATATGCTAACCTACAATAATGCACCGTATTTGTTTTTGCAAATAAACCATGCAAAACATTTAAGGACAAATATGTTGTCATCAATTAAACATAAGACAAGTTCCTAAATGCATGTATTATTTTCCTAATTATTTTAATGTTAGTAAGTCAAACAATCTCAAATCAAGAAACAAAGCCAACATAAAGGAGAGGATGGCATTTGTAATCCCAAAAGATATCACCTCAAGCTTTTCATTATGCTATTTCAAACTCATCTCTATCCAACCCCAGAAGTATGTAGAACAGCTTTGTTGCTTCGAAACAAGAATTCAACATTCTCTGCAGGCTCATTCCTGAATCAGAGGCAGCAGTATTCTCTCCCTACTTCAGCCACCTGCTAAGGCCAAATTCCACTTGGAGTTAGCACTGGGCAGGCCCTGCATAGGGTACTGCCTCGGACCCCATCATTCTCCCCACATCCTCACGCTGTGTAGCCTCAGTTGTGAGAAGTGAATTACAACACCCCATTTCCCTATCATGCTCATGGATGTGGTGGTCACTTCTTCGGCCTGAATCTGTGCTCTGAGACATGTTCACCCTCCCTTTCTTAACCTACTGTAAGGCAATGGGGACTTAAGAGTCACAAAAACCAGAGACACAGAAAACTGGCAAGGAGTGAACTAGCAATTCCTAAATACATGGCAATAGCGTATGTCTCAGGTCCTCTTCCTTTCCTGTCCCCCTCCATCTCTGAGGGCTGCACTGATAACATCCACCTTACCTCTTTGTGTAAGATGAGGAAACTTGCCACAAGTGAGTTAAATTCTCAAAGAAGGAGAAACAGAAAGTAGTATTTTAAATTGATCAGGTCCAATTATAATTTCTTGATGTTTAGCCAGAAATACAATTGGGTATTTCTGTAGCAATCTGTAAGAGACTTTACAAATGTATCCATTTGAAAACACCCTTTACTCATTCCCATTTTATCTTTTGAAAGTTACATCCAGAATGATTTTTTTTTAAAGTTTTAGGCTATTAGAGCACCAGAAGAGAATGTCTCTGTCTGTATTCCCTTCCCCTAACTACCCCAGGGATCAGGCCCAAGGGGGAGTACCCCTCACCCAGGGATCTGTCAGAACTCTAATCAGAAACTAACAGAACCAAGCAAGGCAGTGGGATAAAATGGAAAGTTAATGATTGTGTCTAACTTTACAAAGGCAGAGTTCTAATTAGTGACAAATCTGATTGTGGAATTATTTTAATGGCATGTACTTTTTATTGCTTTCAAATGCACAGAGTTAGCAGAACAAGCTACTACTTTGTTAGATAATGAAACATAAAAATTTATATGTAATCGGTACATTTTCAACTAGGGTTTAAAAGCAATTTATCTCTTAGTTAGAAAAATATATTCTTTTAAAGTCATTAATTGGCAACCATAAATTTTAATTCTATTCTTGGCCTAATTATCACAAATTTCAAGTAAGTAGGCTCCAAAACAATGAAGCTTTACTGGTTCAATTAAGAATACTAGATGAAGGGTTTCCTAAGGAGATTACAATAGGATAAATTAACTCTATCTACAGAAACACTGGAGAATAGACTATCAAATGTAGTAGATCTGTATGTAGTAAACATGGAAAGATATCTAAGGCCTGTTAGTGAGTAAAAATAAGGATGTTACACACATACACACACACACACAAATATAATCCTACCTATCAAAACAGCACAGAACAATTCTCTATTTTTCTTATGGGATGTGTGTGTGTGTGTGTCTGTGTGATCTTGAAGATCACATGCCAACATGTTAGCACCTCTGGGAAGGTGCGCAGGACAGGTAGAAGGAGAGGAAATGGGGATGGAGAACAATGACTAAAGGGGGGTTTTAGCTTTGTATGGATTTTTTTAAATGAAATGATTGTGTTTACGTTATTGTTTTTGCAACGAAAAATTAATTTTAAGATTTCAGATTATTTATACCTCACTGTAATTAATCACAAGCCATGACTGCTGGGTATTGTAGAAGCCTAGCGCCTAAAGGTACTAGGAAAGCATTATGGTAGATGCTGTAGAAATTCCTAAAGCGTATGACTCCATTAATGTTCCACCTTTTGAGATCCATGTCTCAGGCACAATTTCCGAAGAAGAAATCAAATGTAGTGACTGGCAAACTGATTGCGGTCTAGGTCTTTAATACCAGAGAAATATCTAGACAGGATCATACTAAATTAAGAAGTAGTCTGTACCTCCAAAGAATTTACTTTGATACTTCTGAGAATCAGACTAACTCTGAGTAAAACACATTTTGCAAATAAAAACAGGAGAAGAGGGCTTCCCTGGTGGCGCAGTGGTTGAGAATCTGCCTGCCGATGCAGGGGACACGGGTTCGAGCCCTAGACTGGGAAGATCCCACATGCCGTGGAGCAACTGGGCCCGTGAGCCACAATTACTGAGCCTGCGCGTCTGGAGCCTGTGCTCCGCAACAAGAGAGGCCACGATAGTGAGAGGCCCACGCACCGCGATGAAGAGTGGCCCCCGCTTGCCGCAACTGGAGAAAGCCCTCATACAGAAACGAAGACCCAACACAGCCATAAATAAATTAAATAAATAAATAAATAAATAAAAAATTAAAAAAAAAAAAAAACAGGAGAAGAAAAAATTATCTTCCTTCTTTATTGGCTTGCCAAAAAAGCTATAAACATGCACTAGAAGTAACAGTTATTAAAAGTTATAATAAGGCTTCTAGTAATGATGAAGTAGCTTCTAACCCTCCCAGATATAATGGCTATAAACTCTAGATAAAATATTAAAAAACAACTATCTGAAGGCACTGGAGAGTGATGAAAAGTAGGCAGAAGCTGTAGGGAGTTAACATTTGAAATAAATGAACAACACTTGGTGTTGTTTCTTGTTTTTAATGCCTTTTGACTGAAGGAAGATCTGTGCTGGGCAATGGAAACTTGAAGAAACAGAAGAAAGTGAGAAAAAACGTCCCAATAAGTGCCACAGAGAGGAAACCCTAAATTGACTGCATCAACTCCACCTGAATCTCTGGTTAATCCCTGAAATCCACTTGCATCAAGCAGATGACAAGCAGCCCAGCTAAGGGCAAAGGAACTGAAAGGCTCCCCTTCACAGAGTTAACAAACTTTGGAGCATGAGTTGAGCCAAGTGAATAGCTTCCTGAAACAAACAAACAAAAAAATTCAGTATTCCTCAGAGGAATATAACAGAATCCAAAATCCTATAGGAGATTCAAGATGACAGAGGAGTAGGAGGACGTGGAGTTCATCTCTCTCCATGGATGCATCAGGAATACATCTATAGATGCAACAATTCTCACAGAACACTGGCTGAAAACTAGCAGAAGACCTAGGACACTGGAAAGGACAATAAAGATCCCTATATAACTGGGTAGGACAGAGAACAGACGGGAAAAGGAGAAGGAGAGGAAGTGGGATGGGACGTGCACCCCGGGGTGGGGGAGCTGAAGCAGAGGAGAGAGTCCCGAATGTGGGGAAACCCCGTCTCTGACGGGGAAATCGATTGGGACAGAAGGGAAGTATTTGAGGCTGTCGGAAGAAGGTGAAGCGGCCAATCGGTGGCAGATGGGAGAGAGTGAGAAATACACAGATGGTCCCGGCCCTACATGCCCCGGACTGGGACATGTGTTCACAGGTGTGCAAGGGGGCTGGGAGCTGGAGCATGAGGACTGGAGAAAAGGCCCAGAGCGAGAACTGCTGTTGGGGAGATGCACTGACGGGATGGGAGGGAGGAAATCCACAGCAGAGAATGCCTACAGAGGAGGACCGCACTGCCATGGAAGGGGGGCGCTACTGCTGAGTCCCACGCAAGGGGAGGAGCCACTATTGTAGCCTCTCTCTCCCCACACGCCAGCGCCTGCCGATGACGATAAAAGAAGCCCACTCGGGGCTGGCTCTCGTGGGCTGGCTGCCAGCAATAAAAAACAAGCCCCCTCAGGGCTGGGCCTCACACGCCTGCTGCCGGCTACCAGAAAAAGCCCTCCCAGGGCTGGCCCTCACACGCCTTATGCCAGGCGCCAGAACAGGCCCTCACTAGGGCCGTACCTCTTGCGCCCGTGGCCGACGGCTTCCATGGGCATTTGGCGCCACTGGGGCTCCCGCGATCCAAGCAGTCAGACCACCTCTGCGCCCGGTCCTCACAGGGGCAGACCCAAGAGCTCCAAGGCAGCCTCAGGACCAGACTCCTGTGGGTAGACCACATGCAGAGGTGGGGATAAAACCAAACTTGAACCCCAGGGATGGGGCAACTAAGAAAGAAGATGGAAAATGTTTCCATCAGCTGTACAAGTTGCAGATTCAATCCCCACAATCAGCTAGGTAGACCCTGAGTCTATGGAATATCTGAGCAGACAGTGACTGCTCCCACAAATGGAAACGGTCTAGCTCTGGCAGCTGTGGCCTTCGGGGGCAGCACACATGGGAACTGGGCCACATCACAATCTGAGGGGTCCCCACAGGGCCCACAGCAGGTCCAGAGAGCAGCCCAGAGGCACAGGAGAGCCTCTTGGGGAGGCGGAGGTGGAGGTGGGCTGTGGCTCACAGCAAGTGCAAGGACACTTACAGCGGAGACCCCAGGGAATCAAAATTATTACTATTAATTTTATTATGTTTTGATTCATTCTGTTGTTGGTTCTGGCTTTTTTTGTTGCTGTTTTTTCTTTCTGTCTTTCTTTTTGTTTGCTGTTGTTGTTTCAGTATTTTTTTTTCTTTATTTAGTCTTCTGGGATCTTCGTGGTCTATAACATTTTTTTAAAATATATATTTCTAATTCTACTTTGTTTTTCTGTTGTTCTGTGTTCTTTTCCCTTATTTTTTTCTTCTTCTTTTTCTTTAACATATATAAATTTTATATTTCCATTTCTACTTTACTTTTCTGTTGTCCTGTGTTTTTTCCCTTTTAATTTAATTTTATTATTTTTTGTATCATTTTTATCAGTTTGTTCTGTTTCCTTGCTTTATTCTTCAGTTGGCACACTGCTTTGGTTTTGTTTTTAGGTTTGGTGTTTCTGTTAGTCTTGATCCTAATTGTTTGATTTCGTTTTTGAGTTCTTCTGTTTGTCTGGTTGTTCCCTTGTTTTTGTTTTATTTGGTTCTTTTTGTCTCTTTTGTGTGTGTGCGTGTTTCCTTGTTTCTGTTTTTGTTTCCCTGATTTTATTTTTTACCATTTGTCTGGGGTTTTCTTAGTCTTTTCTTTTCTTTTTTTTTAAATCCCCTTTATTGCCAGGATGAGTGACTTGCAGAGTGCTGGTTCCTCGACCAGAAGTCGGGCCTAAGGCTCTGGGGTGGGAGCACTGAGTCCAGGATGCTGGACCACTAGAGAATTCCCGGCGCCAGGGAAGATAAACTGCTGAGAGCCCTCACAGAGGCCTCTTTCTAAATCCAAACCCTGGCTCCACCCAACTGCCAGCAGCTCACAGCACTGGACGCCTCACACCAAAAAACAAGTAAGACAGGAACACAAACCCACCCATCAGCACACAGACTACCTAAAGTCATACTAAGCTCACAGACACCCCAAAACACACCACCCAACACGGCCCTGCTCATCAAAAGGAAAAGATCAACTCCACCCACCCAGACTCAGTTCTCCACCCAGAACTCAGGCACTAGTCCCTCCCATCAGGAAGCCTACACAAGCCGCTGGACCAACCTCACCACCGGCGGCAGAGAACAGAAGCAAGAGGAACTATGACCCTGCAGCCTAGGGAAAGGAGACCTCAATTACTGTAAACTAGACAAAATGAGAAGACAGAGAAATATCTTGCAGACAAAGGAGCAAGATAAAGACCCACAAGAACAAATAAATGAAGAGGAAACAGGCAAACTACCTGAAAAAGAATTCAGAGTAATGATAGTAAAGATGATCCAAAATCTCAGAAATAGAATAAATACAAGAAACGTTTAACAAGGACCTAGAAGAACTAAAGAGCAAACAAACAGTAATAAACAACACAATGACTGAAATTAAAAATACTCTGGAAGGAATCAATAGCAGAATAACTGAGGCAGAAGAATGGATAAGTGAGCTGCAAGACAGAATGGTGGAAATAACTGCCACAGAGAAGAATAAAGAAAAAAGAAAACAATGGAGAACAGTCTCAGAGACCTCTGGGACAACAGTAAGCATACCAACATTAGAATTATACGTGTCCCAAAAGAAGAAGAAAAAAAAGAAAGGGTCTGAGAAAAGTATTTGAAGAGATTATAGCCAAAACCTTCCCCAACATGGGAAAGGAAATAGTCAATCAAGTCCAGGAAGCAGAGGGAGTCCATATAGGAAAAATCCAAGGAGAAACACGCCAAGGCACATATTAATCAAACTATCAAAAATTAAATACAAAGAAAAAATATTAAAAGCAGCAAGGGAAAAGCAACAACTAACATACCAGGGAATCCCCATAAGGTTAACAGCTGATCTTTCAGCAGAAACTCTACAAGCCAGAAGGGAGTGGGAAGATATATTTAAAGTGATGAAACGGAAAAGCCTACAACCAAGATTACTCTGCCCAGCAAGGATCTCATTCAGATTCTATGGAGAAATCAAAAGCTTTACAGACAAGCAAAAGTTAAGAGAATTCAGCACCACCAAACCAGCTTTACAACAAATGCTAAAGAAACTTCTCCAGGCAGGAAACACAAGAGAAGGAATAGACCTACAAAAACAAGCCCAAAACAATTAAGAAAATGGTAATAGGAACATACATATCAATAATTACCTTAAATGGAAATGGATTTAATGCTCCAACCGAAAGACACAGAATGGCTGAATGGATACAAAAATAAGACCGTATACAGGCTGTCTAGAAGACACCCACTTCAGACCTAGGGACACATATAGACTGAAAGTGAGGGGATGGAAAAAGACATTCCATGCAAACGGAAATCAAAAGAAACCTAGAGAAGCAAAACTCATAGCAGACAAAACAGACTTTAAAATAAGGACTATTACAAGAGACAAGGAAGGACACTACATAATTATCAAGGGATCAATCCACGAAGAGGATATAACAATTGAAAATATACCCAACATAGGAGCACCTCACTACACAAGGCAAATGCTAACAGCCATAAAAGGGAAAATCAACAGTAACACAATAGTAGGGGACTTTAACACCCCACTTTCACCAATGGACAGATCATCCAAACAGAAAATAAATGAGGAAACACAAGCTTTAAATGACACATTAGACCAAATGCACTAAATTAATATTTATATGACAATCCATTCCAAAACAACAGAATACATATTCTTCTCAAGTAAACACGGAACATTTTCCAGGATAGATCACATCTTGGGCCACAAATCAAGCTTTGGTAAATTTAAGAAAACTGAAATCGTATCAAGCATCTTTTCTGACCACAACGCTATGAGATTAGAAATGAATTACAGGGAAAAAAACCTGTAAAAAATGGAAACACATGGAGGCTAAACAATATGCTACTAAACAACCAAGAGATCACTGAAGATATCAAAGAGGAAATCAAAAAATACATAGAAACATATGACAGTGAAAACACGACAACACAAAACCTATGGGATGCAGCAAAATCAGTTCTAAGAGGGAAGTTTATAGCATTACAATGCTGCCTCAAGAACCAAGAAAAATCTCAAATAAACAACCTAACCTTACACCTAAAGCAATTAGAGAAAGAAGAACAAAAAAACCCCAAAGTTAGCAGAAGGAAAGAAATCATAAAAATCACAGCAGCAATAAATGAAATAGAAATGAAGAAAATAATAGCAAAGATCAATGAAACTAAAAGCTGGTTCTTTGAGAAGATAAACAAAATTGATAAACCATTAGCCAGACTCATCAAGAAAACAAGGGAGAGGACTCAAGTCAATAAAATTGGAAATGAAAAAGGAGAAATTACAACTGACACTGCAGAAATACAAAAGGTCATGAGAGACTACTACAAATAACTATATGCCAACAAAATGGACAACCACGAAGAAATGGACAAATTCTTAGAAAGATATAACCTTCCAAGACTGAACCAAGAAGAAACAGAAAATATGAACAGACCAATCACAAGCACAGAAATTGAAACTGTGATAAAAAATCTTCCAACAAACAAAAGCCCAGGGCTAGATGGCTTCACAGGTGAATTCTATCAAACATTTACAGAAGAGCTAACACCTATCCTTCTCAAACTCTTCCAGAATATAGCAGAGGAAGGAACACTCCCAAACTCATTCTACGAGGTCACCATCACCCTAATACCAAAACCAGACAAAGATGTCAGGATAAAAGAAAATTACACGCCAATATCACTGATGAACACAGATGCAAAAATCCTCAACAAAATACTAGTGAACAGAATCCAACAGCACATTAAAAGGATCATACAACATGATCAAGTGAGGTTTATCCCAGGAATGCAAGGATTATTCAATATACGTAAATCAATCAATGTGATACACCATAGTAACAAATTGAAGGATAAAAACTATATGATCAGCTCAATAGATGCAAAAAAAGGCTTTGGACAAAATTCAACACTGATTTATGATAAAAACTCCCTAGAAAGCAGGCATAGAGGGAACCTAACTCAACATAATAAAAGCCATCTATGACAAACCTGCAGCCAACATCATTCTCAACGGTGAAAAAATGAAAGCATTTCCTCTAAGATCAGGAACAAGACAAAGGTGCCCACTCTCACCACTATTATTCAACAGAGTTTTGGAAGTCCTAGCCATGGCAATCAGAGAAGAAAAAGAAATAAAAGGGATACAAATTGGAAAAGAAGTAAAACTGTCACTGTTTGCAGATGACATGATACTATAGAGAATCCTAAAGATGTCACCAGAAAACTACTAGAGCTAATCAATGAATTTGGTAAAGTAGCAGGATACAAAATTAATGCACAGAAATCTCTGGCATTCCTATACACTAACAATGAAAAATCAGAAAGAGAAATTAAGGAAACACTCCCATTTACCACTGCAACAAAAAGAATAAAATACCTAGGAATAAACCTACCTAAGGAGACAAAAGACCTGTATGCAGAAAACTATAAGACACTGATGAAAGAAATCAAAGATGATACAAACAGATGGAGAGATATACCATGTTCTTGGATTGGAAGAATCAATATTGTGAAAACGACTATACTACCCAAAGCAATCTACAGATTCAAAGTAATCCCTATCAAACTACCAATGGCATTTTTCACAGAACTAGAACAAAAATTTTACAATTTGTATGGAAACACAAAAGACCCCGAACAGCCAAAGCAACCTTGAGAAAGAAAAACAGAGCTGGAGGAATCAGGCTCCCTGACTTCAGACCATACTACAAAGCTACAGTCACTGAGACAGTATGGTACTGGCATAAAAACATAAATATAGAACAATGGAACAGGATAGAAAGCCCAGAGATAAACCCACACACATATGGTCACCTTATCTTTGATAAAGGAGGCAAGAATATACAATGGAGAAAAGACAGCCTCTTCAGTAAGTGCTGCTGGGAGAAATGGACAGCTACATGTAAAAGAATGAAATTAAAACACACCCTAACACCATACACAAAAATAAACTCAAAATGTATTAAAGACCTAAACGTAAGGCCAGACCCTATAAAACTCTTAGAGGAAAACACAGGCAGAACACTCTATGACATAAATCACGGCAAGATCCTTTTGTGACCCATCTCCTAGATAAATGGAAATAAAAACAAAAATAAACAAATGGGACCTAATGAAACTTAAAATCTTTTGCACAGCAAAGGAAACCATAAGCAAAACGAAAAGACAACCCTCAGAATGGGAGAAAATATTTGCAAACAAAGCAACAGACAAAGGATTAATCTCCAAAATACACAAACAGCTCATGCAGCTCAATATCAAAAACACAAATGACCCAATACAAAAATCGGCAGAAGACCTAAATAGACATTTCTCCAAAGAAGACATACAGATTGCCAACCAACACATGAAAAGCTGCTCAACATCACTAATTATTAGAGAAATGCAAATCAAAACCACAATGAGGTATCACCTCACACTAGTCAGAATGGCCATTATCAAAAAATCTACAAACAATAAATGCTGGAGAGGGTCTGGAGAAAAGGGAACCCTCCTGCACTGTTGGTGGGAATGTAAATTGATACAGCTACTATGGAGAACAGTATGGAGGTTCCTTAAAAAATAAAAATAGAACTACCATATGACCGAGCAATCCCACTACTGGGCATATACCCTGAGAAAACCGTAATTCAAAAAGAGTCATGTACCACAATGTTCACTGCAGCACTATTTACAATAGCCGGGACATGGAAGCAACCTAAGTGTCCACTGACAGATGAATGGATAAAGAAGATGACGCACATATGTACAATGGAATATTACTCAGCCATAAAAAGAAACGAAATTGAGTTATTTGTAGTGAGGTGGATGGACCTAGAGTCTGTCATACAGAGTGAAGTAAGTCAGGAAGAGAGAAACAAATATTGTATGCTAACACATATATATGGAATCTAAAAAAAAAAAATGGTTCTGACGAACGCAGGGGCAGGAAAGGAATAAAGACGTAGAGAATGGACTTGAGGATACGGGGAGGGGAAAGGGTAAGCTGGGACGAAGTGAGGGAATAGCATTGCCATATATACACTACCAAATGTAAAATAGATAGCTAGTGGGAAGCAGCTGCATCGTGCAGGGAGATCAGCTTAGTGTGTTTTGGCGACCTAGAGGGGCGGGATAGGGAGGGTGGGAGGGAGACGCAAGAGGGAGGGGATATGGGGATATATGTATTCATATGGCTGGTTCACTTTGTTGTACAGCAAAAGCTAACACAACATTGTAAAGCAACTATACTCCAATAAAGATGAAAAAAACAAAAAACAAAATCCTATAAAATATTTAAAATAATCAGGATAAAATTCAAAATTACTCAACATATGAAGACAGAGGAATAGATGATCCAATCTCCAGGGCAAAATGCAACCAGTGGAGACCAACCGAAGATGATATAGATGTTGCAGTAACTAGATAGGAATATTCTTATAACTATGCCTAAGGAAAGAAAGGGTAATATGCTTGTTATAAATGAACAAATAGGAAATGTCATCAGAAAGTTAATTTTTTAAAAACCAGAAAGAATCAAATGGAAATTCTAAAACTGAAAACTTCAATATCTCTAATAAAAGATTTATTGGATAGCTTAATAGTGGGTGGCAAATAACAGAAAAAAGTCGGTAAAATCATCCGTTCTAAAGAACAGAGAGTCTAAGAGGGAAAAAAACTTTAAAAAGCCTCAAAGACTTGTGAGGAAATATCAGAAGGTCTAACATGTGTAATTGGAGTCCAGAGAAGGAGCAGAAAGAGAGAAAGGGGAATAGGGTGGAAAAAGTTACTTGAAAACGCAATGACCAAAACTTTACTAAATTTGGCAAAAGAAAAAAAAAACATTCAAGAAGTTCAGCAAACCACAAGCAGGATAAATACAAAAAAAAAAAAAACCCCCACATTTAGGTATCATACTCAATCTGGTGGTAAAAAACAAACAGAATGAGAAAATCTTGAAGTAGCCAGAGATAATCATATTACATACATACAGGGAAACGCTGATAAAATTATTCTGAGGGACTTTCCTGGTGGTCCAGTGGTAAAGAATCCGCCTTACAATGCAGGGGATGTGGATTCGATCCCTGGTCAGAGAACTAAGATCCCACATGCTGCGGGGCAATTAAGCCCGTGAGCCACAACTACTGAGCTCATGTGCCTCAACTAGAGAGCCTGCGTGCCACAAAATACAGAGACCACGTGCTCTGGAGCCTGCAAGCCACAACTAGAGAAGAGAAAACCCACACGCTACAACTAGAAAGAAGCCCGCACGCCGCAACGAAAGATCCCACATGCCTCAATGAAGATTCCACGTGCCGCAACTAAGACTCGAAGCAGCCAAAAATAAATTAAATAAATAAATAACAAATCTTTTTAAAAAATTATTTTGAGCTCTCCTTAGAAACTGTGGAGGGTAGAAGGCAGTGGAACAATATCTTTAAAGTGCTGTGATAGGCAAATAATTGTCCCCCAAAGACGTTAAAATCCTAATCCCCAGAGCCAGTGACTATGTTATGTGGCAAAGAGAATTAAGGTTGCAGACAGAATTAAGGGTGCTAATCAGCTGACCCTAAAACAGGGAGATTATCCTGGATTATCTAGCTCGTCCCAATATTATTCCAAGGGTCCTTATAAATGGAAGAAAGAGGCAGACAAGAAAGAAAAAGAAATGGCAATGATAAAGCATCAGCCTGACATTGCTGGCTTGGATGATGGGGCCATGAGTCTAGAAATGCAGGCAGTCTCTAGAAGCTGGAGAAGCAAGGAAGCAGAGTTTCCCTTAGAACCTCCGGAAGGAACACAGCCCCTGCTGGCACCTTGATTTTAGTCTGCTGAGATCAATTTTGGACTTTTGACTTCTAGAACTGTAAGATAAAAAAATCTGTATTGTTCTGTGCCACTAAGTTTATGGTAATTTGGTACAACAACAATAGAAAACTAAAACGTGTTGAGAGGGGAAGAAAACCCTGTCACCCGTAATTCTACACCTAGCAAAAATATTATTCAAGAATAGAAATAAAATAAAGACATTTTTATATAAAAGAAAGCTAAGAGAGTTCATTGCCTCCACACCTGCAAACTACAAGAAGTGCTAAAGAAAGTCCTTCAGGCTGAAGGAAAATGATATCAGATGGAAACTTCAAATTTCATGAGAGAATGAAAAGTACTAGAAATGGTAGTTATGTGGATAAACATAAAAGACTTGTTCCCCCTCTATATTTCTTCAGAATACATATAACTATTTAAACAAAAAAGTAAAACATTGTATTGTGAGGTTTTTGAAATATGCAAATACTAACAACTGTGAACATTTAAGCATGTGTATTGTAAACCCTAAAAAATAATTCAGAGGTATAGCCAGAAGGCCAAAGGATAATATTCAATAAAATTTTCTTTTTTTCAATTAACCCAAGGAGGGCAGGAAAGGAGAGACAGGGGAACAAAAAACAATAGGACAAACAGAAAAATACTGGTGAGATGGTACACCTAAAAGGTATAATAACTGCAGTAAAATAAAGCAGCATTTCCCAAAGTAAGTTGGTATGGACTAAATGTTTCTGCGTCTGCTAAGTTCCTGTGGTGAAGCCCTAATCACCAATGTGATGGTACTTGGAAGTGGGGCTTTGAGAGGCAATTAGGTCATGAAGGTGGAACCTTCTTAAATGGGATTAGTGCTTTTATAAGAGACACAAGAGAGAGAATCTCTTTCTCTACCATGTCAGGGTATGGCAAGAAGGCAGCCATCTGCAAACCAGGAAGTGGGCCCTCACCAGACACTGAATCCACCAGCTCCTAGATTTTGGACTTCTCAGTCACCAGAACTGTGCCAAATAAATACTTGTTGTTTCGGCTCCCCAGTGTAGGGTAATTTGTTATAGTAGCCCAAGCTGACTAAGACATAAGTGATAAGTGAAAAAAGTGTTCTACCATCGTACAAGGATGTGTTAAGAAACACAGGGATAAACAAAGTTAAACAAGTTTTTTTTTTGAGCAGAACTTCTCATCCTTTAATATGCAAATATACACTGGGACTCTCCAGGGGTTATACCACCCAAACCCTGTACCTTGACACCATCACTTAGGATTAGTTTTTCATGGAAAATACTTTTGGCAATGCCATTATAAAGTCTCAGCCAGCAATCATCTCATTCATCCATTCCTTGCCAATGTGGTCATTTGCATAAGAAGTGGTAAGAGACACACTGGCAGATTTAAACATGTACACAAACACATACATCCATTAAAATGTCTTAGTTCTCTACTTTTCATTCAATTAAAGAAGAATGAAACCATAGCATGAGACACCAAAAGGCAAAATAGCAAATCCATCTCTAGTTCTGCTGTGTCCATTCACAATTCCCACTTTTTCTTTGAAAAGCTGAAGAAAAGAAACAACTGAGCTGAGACTTCATGTCCTACATATGCAGCCAAGCAGTGTTTGTTTCTTCAGTGTAATCCACCCACTTACCCACACTGAAAACACCCAGGGCAGAGAAACACTAGGTTAGGTTTCAGTGGCTTTCTAATAGATCCCCTTTTATTCAGGGCAGAATCAAATTTGATTCAGTGTAACTCTTCTGGGTTTAAAACGAACTTCAAAATCTTAGACTTTACTGCATGGTTGATTACTATATAAACTAATAATTTAAGACCATAAATGGTATTGACTAAAATACTAAAAAATAAGCCAAGAGTATGTCAGTCACTTGCCCTTTTTGGCTCCTTTATTTGAACTGCTTCCACTAGCATCCTATAATTTTTGCCATGGTCAAGGCAGATAAATGATTTGTCTTCCCTTCGGTTGAGGTAAAAACAGAAAAAGACACTGTGCTTCATAGTGAGTCTGCATTTATTAAATGTATTTATTGTAACACTATTTATTGGCAGGTAAGGACAGATCCACAGATGACTAAGACAGCCCTCATCCTCTAGGACTTAAGTGAAATACCTAAGCTATACACACAAACAGATAAAAAACAAGGCTGACTGTCATATGGAAGCAGATATGAGGAAACATTGTTTCCAGTCAGAGAATCAGGAGGAGCTGGTCCTTGATGAGTATTTCAGAGGTGAGATCAGAGTGGGGAAACTAAGGTAGAAATAAGAGAGCAGAGAAGTATAGGACATTTGAGCAAAAGGCAGGGGGGTAACCCAGTATGGCTGGAGTATACAAGTGACACAGGTGAAAGCTGTGTGAGAGAGAAAATGCTGGATATGTAATTTTGGGTCTTGTCGCCGAGCTAAAAAGCTCAGACCTTATTCGACAGGCAGTGGGGTTCACTGAAGATTTTTTTTTTTTTTTTTTGGAAAGGAAATATTAAAACTGTCTTTATTTGCAGAAAACATGACCCTGTATGCAGAAAATCCTAGGGAATCCACACACACAAAAACCAAGAACTAATAAACAAGCTCAGCAAGGTCTCAGCACCCAAGGTCACCATGCAAACGTCACAGTATGTGTAAATGCTAGCAATTAACAGTCCAAAAAGAAAATGAAGGGAATTCCCTGGTGGTTCAGTGGTTAGGACTCCACAGTTTCACTGCCCAGGGCCTGGGTTCCATCCCTGGCTGGATGAAGATTTTTTTTTTTAACGATCAATTAGCATGCTTCTTCATTTACAACAAATATTCTTTGAGAGTCTATTGAGTGCCCAAAACTGTGCTAACAAGTAAGAGTACAAAACTGAATGCCACAAAGTCCCTCAAGAAGACTATAGTCTAGTGTGGGAGCTAACTGTGTAAAGATAAATAATTTCCAAAGCAGCAGTGTGGAGAACAGACTGTAATATGGCTCTGCCCAGCAACTAAGCCAAGACTGGGATTGCCTTACCCAACTCACGCCCTCTGGGCGACACGTAACACAACATGCAAAATGGAGTAATTTAAAATAATAAAAAATAAAGAAGAGACTAGAGGAATCAATTTTTGCTGTAATCAGAATACCCATCATCTAGTAAAAGGTCATAAAACAGTGCAAAATAACACCACTAGCCTGAGAGAAGAAAGATTTTTTTGTGGCAAAAATTATTGCAGAAACCTCTTTTGCACATGCTCTGGTGTTCCCTTCTTGTTCTGGTGATATTCTCATTTAAAAAAAGGAAATAATGGTTTGTCAAATGAAAACAAAAAACTAATGTTATCCCTTCTTTAAAGTTTCAAAATTAGCTCAAATAAAAATCTATATTGCCAGTGCTCAATAAAAGTGTATCTCGGCAGCTTCTTTTTAACTGTCCTCCATAAAACAAGCAGGAGATACACTCACAAACATACACACACATTTTTTTTTTTTAATTTGAGATAATGTAAGTTGTTTTTTTTTTTTTTTTTTTACTGTAAAGCATCTGGGCAACTTTTATTTGAGCCATTCAAATATTTTTTCCCCAAAACACTCCTTATTGGACTATTGTTATCCCAATTTCACTCTTAGAAGACAAGGAGAAAAAAAAAAGGAATGAAATGAAATGACTTAATGACTCAAATACCACACAGACCCAGATGCCCTCAATTCCCAGCGTTCCCTAAGACATGCATAGTTTATTTCTAACAACAACAATAAAATGAACTCTTTTTTAGCTGGTTCCCCTCTACCCTACAACTATGATATTCTCTCACCTCTAATACTATTCAGTTCACCTTAGTCTTGAGAGTATATGAAGACCATCCATCTGTCAAGTGGGACACTCAAGTCCCACTGAATTAGCCTTTCACTCATTCATTTAATATTTATTGCACACTCTATGTCAGACCTATGTTTGCTTCTAAAGTTATAAAAAATTCATAAGATAGGGTCCCTGGCCTCAGAAAAATAAAACAATACCAAGGGAGGCAGATAAGTAAACAGGCAATTTCAATACCATGGGATAAGCACTCTAATTAAAAAGAGAGAATCAGGACACTATGGGAGCATAAAAGTGTAGAAGTCTCCAACTGGGGAGTGCAAGGAAAGCTTCATAGAAAAGGAACCAATGGGGGACTTCCTTGGTGGTGCAGTGGTTAAGAATCCGCCTGCCAATGCAGGGGACACGGGTTCGAGCCCTGGGCCAGGAAGATCCCACATGCCACGGAGCAACTAAGCCCATGCGCCAAAACTACTGAGCCTGCACTCTAGACCTCGCGAGCCACAACTACCAAGCCTGCGTGCTGCAACTACTGAAGCCCGCGTGCCTAGAGCCCGTGCTCTGCAATAAAGAGAAGCCACCGCAGTGAGAGTCCGGTGCACCACAACAAAATGTAGCCCCTGCACGCCGCAACTAGAGAAAGCCCACGTGCAGCAACAAAGACCCAACACAGTCAAAAATAAATAAATTAATTAATTAATTAATTAATTTTAAAAAAAGAAAGAAAAGGAGCCAATGGCCATTGTGGGTGTGATTTCAGACATGCTCCTGCATCACTGAGAACATGAATTTTCTGAACTGTATCAAACTCAAGGACACCACCAGCCGTTCTCAAAACAGTATCTGCTAGCAGCTGCAACGTTATGGTCTCAAGGTCTCCCCTTCTAACTATGCAACCATTTCGGGCCCCAGACAATCCTTGCTTAACAAGCACCCTTACTTCTTGCCAGCTCCAATCCTAATTCTTGACAAACAATTTATCTAACTTTGCGGTTTCTGCCTTTGTAATTCTCTCCCATTTTGTAATCCCATGGAACACAATTCAAGTGCTTCTTGAATCTGTGTTTTCCAGGGTACGGTCCTCAGTTTGGCTCAAATAAAACTCCTTTCTATTCCTATTATAGATTGTTTATTGATTATTTCCACTGACAAATGGGATCTCTAATGACTCACCACAGAGCAGTTTAATGCCCAAATAATTACAAAAGAATGAGAGAGGTAGAATAAAGAAAGGGATGATCAAGTAAGGAAATAGTTTGGGAGAGGGCCTTTTCAGACCTTTTGGGGCAATTTGGAATATTAGTGCTGCACAGGAAAACACAACTGCAATAATCCTTAAATTATCTTTTAC
This sequence comes from Eschrichtius robustus, assembly GCF_028021215.1. Taxonomy (NCBI): domain Eukaryota; kingdom Metazoa; phylum Chordata; class Mammalia; order Artiodactyla; family Eschrichtiidae; genus Eschrichtius; species Eschrichtius robustus. The sequence goes on from NC_090826.1 coordinate 163,674,244, forward strand.
TTTCTTCATCAACTCTTAAGTCAGTGCCCTAGCAGAACCTTACCTTTGTAGGAAAAGTCCTTTAAGAAAGCTGGGGGATCTAGAAGGAAAGAGAACTATTATAAAAAGAAAGATTATCAGGGACTCTTTTCTTCTTGCCACACAAAGGGGGAAATCCTTAAGATACCTTGAACTTAATGTCCAAGTTCAGTGTACTCTTTCGCTACATAACACACACCTTTATTTTACCATGTTTCTTGTCTATCTCTCAATTAGAACGTGAACTCTGTAAGGACAGGGAGCTACAAAAGAGATAGCATTTCTTACAAGCTATAAGCACAGTTAAATATAGGACTATTTTTTTTTTTTTTTCCTAGCTTCTGTCTCTTAATTACTAGTGTGCCAGCTGAGAATTGAATACACCTTTCCCTTTGCTAGAAAAATTTTTAAATAGATGTACTTCTCTCAAGTTGGCCTAAGGGCCAAATTGAGCTCCTGGATTTTTGAAGAGCTCCCTTTATACAGAATAAAAGCTCCAAACCAGTAACACAGCTGGTCTTGCTTACATTTCAGGTTAAGTCAAAACTATTAGCCCTTTCTTACTGGGTTCCAAGTTCCACTCCTTGATCCAAACAGATAAACAAACAAAAAAACAGACAAAACACAATGGTCACAATGTGGTATCTGCTTAAGAATCACATAATTCAATATAAATCAAAGCCAAACTAAACAAAAACCTTTGTTAGGAAAAATTATGAAAAACTTGGAAATAAGGATAACTTTGTGTCCTTTCAATGTCAGATTGGATCACTATCTCACAGGCCCAATCAAGGATTATTTAGCAGTGTAGGATACTGCACCTTTGTTTGGCTTACTATTTATTATCTATCAGGGTCCAGACTGCTGTTACTTGTTAACTTGTAGATTTTTGTCCATAGAGATGCAAATGATTGTTCTGTGGGAGAAAGATAACCCCAAAGATTACAGTTCCATTGCCCTATAAAATAATAACCCAATTTACTAATCTTACAAGCTTACTTCGGCATTCTGTAAGTGCTTATGTATACTTAGCCTCTGGATTTGGGGGAAATCAGCTTTACCATGCCGTTTGCCACACTCATTAGGCAAATGAATTTATGATGTGTTCACTTAGTATTTGTATGAGAATCTTATTTTCATGTATTTTTTGAAAAATACAGTTTGACATCTTAAAGTTTTGATATACTTTCTTCTCAGATGCCTACAGAATATAGGAAAGGTAAATTGTTACCGCCCTATCAGTGGCAACAAAAGAATGTAAATCAATTGCATTATTCATTCTTCAGCAGGCTGATTATTGATCCTGTAGTGCTACTGTTGAATTATTTACTTAAAAAGTCTAGTAAGTAATTACAAATTATCAGTGACTATCTGTATTCTTTAGTGTACACTATTTTACCCCTAAAGATGCACATTAATATTTTATGATTAGAGTACCCAGAAGAATACATAAAAGAGAGTACATATTGTTGCTAAATGCTGCATCTACCTGTGTTTTCCTCCCAATGCAGCCTTAAGCTATATTTACGCTGTACTTACTAAAGAATACTGCATTTTCTCTTTTAAAACCACCCAATTTTATCTTCCAGCAAAGGCACTGTTACACTTTCTATAGTTAACTCTTAAGTACTTCAATACAGAAGTATCACAGTGTGATTTATGTTTTAGTGAGTTTCAGTTCACACCCAAAAGGTATTAGTTAACATCTCAAGTACTTTAATGAGGAATTACTCCAGAAGTGGTTAGTTATAATCTGACACGCTCACTATGCCTCAGAGCCAGAAGTAGCTACAAAAAGGTTTCAAATATCTTTGTCTCTGGTCAACCTTAAAAGGTATGTTAATTTGCATCAAAGATGATAGAAATAATTTTTCCTTGGTGGAAACAATGAGTGTTTAAGACATGCGTATGGATAAAAACAGTTTGTAAATAGGTATCTTTGCTTTGCATGAGCAGCATATGAGAATCTAGCCTGTCCAATGCTAGGATAACCATAGGTTCCAATTTGCGTGGTATAGTCCTGGTTTACACCACTTATCCCAGAATAATTACTAATAGCTCCTCCTTTTGTTCTCAAAAGTATTCTGGCTTGGACAATAAATAATATGGACACTGTACAATATAGCATACCCTTCTTAAAGGCCCCCTCTATTTAAAAATACGTTGGAACCTGAATGGACTTTTGTCAACCAACTAGGTTGAATAGCTGAGTCCTGAAGCTAAAGTACCACTGCATCTGCCACTGGTGAATGGTCATTGCAAGGTGCTTGTTACAGTACTAAAAGGACAAACTTCAAGAAGTTTACAGAACAGGCAGTGTGACAATTTTTGTGCCTGCTTGATAATAAATGTTCATATTTGTGCATGATCCCGTCTGAGACCTGTTTTCATTACAACACACTGCCTGGAACTGCCTGCAGGTGACAAGACCTTCAGTTTTCATTTACCTCTAACAGCTGGAGGCTACAGACATATTTCCAAATAATCAATAACAAATAAATTTGCTTAGGTCAGTTTGCAATAGATATATACCTTGAGGACGTCATGACGTTTGTCACTGTGCACATACCTCTAAAGACCCTGGAAAGAAAGCTGAATGGCAAAAATGGTGATGTGAGAGGACTGTACAGTTACAAAAAAGTACAGTGAGGAAGGCAGTAAAATGCTTCAGTCCCTGAAACAACAATACGACAAGGACAAACAAAAGGAATAAAAGACTTTAAAAACTCCAGCTCTGGGAATCAAATCAACCTCCGAGTTGGAAACCCTGTGATGAGCTGGATAATAATAGACTCAAATACAGCACAAATGAAACACAGCGGAACTACTGAGAAGGTTTATAAAAGGTCATCTACGGAAATGGGGTTTTCTTTCATGTACAGGCTGAGGTGCTTCTCTCCTTCCCTCCTAGGGCTACAGAACACCTCAGAAGCAGTGCCAGCGGCATCATTCACTCACTTCTCTTTACTCTCCTCTTTGCTATTATTACCTATAAACATGACACAGCTTGCGCAGATGTGTTTTAAAGGCAAAGGTACTTCAGTACTTTTATAGCTTTGGAGCACAACACAGAGAACCAAAATGCATCCAAAAATTCCTCAGTTCCATCAACTTTTAATCACATTCTGTTATGGCAAATGTATTAAAGCTGTGTGCTGACAAAAGGCCTAATCTTACATAAATAAATATGAATATGTGTCTGTGTATAAGATCATTAAGGATATTGCCAAATACAAGAAGAGGAATAATATAAATGCAACTTACTTTTAAAAAGCAAAAAACATCAGAGATATAGCCTAAGAGGCATTATCATTGATTTTCTTTTAAGTAGATTCCAACCTATGGGAACAACTAAACACAACCTAAAATCCCTCTCGATACACTGATCTCTAGAGCTGAACTTTGAGGTGGAAATCTTGTTTACGACTGGCTTAGGCAATAATGACAAGCTCTGACAAGCTTTTTCTGGTCAGGACCCCAAGCAAAGCCTACCAGAGCTGCTTGCCAACTCCCACCCATGAGACCGGGATCAGCGTCCCCGGGTCTGAGGCTGTGGGCACATCCAGACAAAAGTAACCAATCATGTGGAACTAAAACCAAAGGTAAATGGGGTTAGGGAATATATAAGATCCTCAATGGCAAAATATTTCCTATTAATATTTGAAAAGAAAAATTGAGCATTTTCGAGATCTTTCTTAGGAATACCTGCTCAGCACAGAATAGCACAACTTGATGTAATACACTGTATAAAACACCTTTTTGTGTCTATCTATATGAAAGGGAAAGAGAGATCAAGAAAAACTAAGTAAGGAAAGAAGGAAAAGTTTATTGAGTATGTACATTTAATAGGCATCTTTAAAATATCTTCTTTAATTTAATCTCATTTTAAATTAGCTACTTTTGTAACTTATTTCTCAGACACGCAAATACCATTATCCTCAGCTCCCAAAGAAGGGATCATTAGCCAGAATACCTTAGAAAGATGTCTTTTTCTTAAGAGTTAGTGCTTTCTATAGTGCACACGATGTCAATTTTAACCATTTTGCCAACTTCAAGATCATATAAGCTCTTGAAAATTTCTTATGACTCAAATGTTTTTAACAAAGGGATAAGTCCTCCACATATTTGCTAGAATAAACATAATAACTGAATGAAAATGGAGAGACCCTCAATATCAATACCCTCATATGAATGAAGAGTAAGAATTTCTAAGAATATCTGTCTCCCCCTGCCGCAATCCAGACCTTCAGTGGTCCTAGGGGGAAAACCACGTGACTGAGAAGCTCACATCCCCATCCATTCATGGACACCACTCTCAACTAGCCCTAAATTTTGTCTTGCAATTCTAGCCTCCCCATTCTCTCATGACTATTTCAGGTCTTTCTGACTCTCCTCAAACCCAAACTCCCCATTTACCCTGCCTCCAATTCCCAGCAGATGAATGCTCGTCCTGTATCTCAGAGCAAATAGAGCTTTTGGCCAGAAGCACCCTCAAATTCTTGCCACCAAATCCACAAGTCCATTTGCCTATTTCCAGATGCATCCTGCCATTCTTGTTATAAGGGAATTAGAATCTTTTGCTACTTTTTATCACTTGTCCAATATCTTTTTTCCAACACTAGACTATAAGCTCCATAAAGTCAGTTGCGTTGCCTTTCTTAATCATCTCTATATCCCTGGATTCTAGCACATTTGGCATGTACTGATTAGTCAATAAATATTTGTTGAATGAGTAAATAAAAGAAAGATTTCCTGGTTTCTCCTTTACACTTCAATAGTTGCTTTTCTCCTTTTGAAACAATGGGAAAGCAATGGCAAGGAAAAAAAATCTGAGGATAGAGGCTCTTAGAAAGGTTGCAAGGGAAAAAAGTTTAGATAGTAGTCGTTTTCTGTGGCACCCATGACATTTTTCTCTAAACAAGCAAAGTGTTCTATACAAAATACTTCTACCCACTGACATAGCAACTCTACCTACAAATATGACATGACTGTACCTGCTTGTGCATCTTGATTTTAATTTTTAACATGTAAAGCAAACCAAAAAAACCCCTCAATTTGGCAAAGTCGAGTTCCAACATTGCTGTGATTGCAAGGTTAAAGTACCAATGATCAGGTCCACTCTGGATTCCACATGAAGATTTAAACTGGAGCCCCTCCAAATGTTAATCAAAACAGACTCCCAAGTCTGACTCTAGTCAGACTTGCTGACTAGACTTACAGCAAGTAAATGTTTAAATTTAAACTTAAAAAATAAAGTATTGTTTCTAATCTGTTTCATACACTGACTTTCTAACTAATGCCATACTCTTGTTCCTCTATGGATCCCTTTGGTACATGAGCTGCCAAGTTCTGAAACCTCCAATGCAGACTGTCCCTATCTAAGGGAGGGGCCATGCACATTTTCAGCAGGAAATGCACATCTGACAAAGCCCAGAAATGCCACAGGAATGTAACCCATGTAAAAGCACATAAATATACATGCACACACATGTACTCTTCAGGAGTTCTCAAAAGTTGAGAGGAATGAGAGAAATTTCACAAAGTAATCTAGTTAAAATTTTATTTTACCCAAGAGGGAAGTCTGAGGAGACTGATGATCGCCCACTTCTGTTTTGAGTACGACATCACAAAACGTTTTGAAAAATTAGCTTTGTATAGGCCATAACATACTTCCTACATTGCATCCCATTTTAGTAACTTCAGAAAAGCTTGTAATTTCTACAGGAAGGAGTCACATTTTTTTTTATTTTATGAATATGATGACAAATTGAAATTCTAATGAGGCAATCGTAGTTCAGGCATACAAAAATGGCGTCGGGTGGCCACAGAGCATCTGTTCTCAGACATGCCCCTGCGCCACTGGGAACCTGAATTTTCTCTGAACCGTATCAAACCAACCATACCTGGAACAACATCGGCCAACTGCAACTTTATGGTTTCAAGGTCGCCCCCTTGTAACTATGCAACCATTTCCGACCCCAACCAATCCTTGCTTAACAAGCACCCTTACTTCTTGCCAGCTCCAACTATAATTCTTGACAAACAACTTACATAACTAACTGTGGCCTTGCAGTTTTTGCCTTTATAAGCTTCTTCCATTTTGTCGTCTGTATTCATGTGCTCCTTAAATCTGTGTCTCTTGGGCTATGGTCCTAGCAAACCCCAAATAAGTGCCTCTTTATTGCAGTCAGGTCTCTATTTCTGAAGTTTTGGTTAACAAATCTATATGCCTGTGTGCATTCATACTAAATATATATATGCTATGTCCAGAAGAGCTTTAACCACATTGTTCGTTTCAGAGGTTTTTGAATCCTTGGACTACTGTGTGGGTAATTACCTGACCTTATTTGAAATTTCAGTGCATAAAGATTATATTTTCCTAGTACATTCCCTTCTCCTATAACTAAACATTAGGCACTGGGAGTTACATTCTCCATGTCCATAAATTATGATACTATATTTCCTGGTATGTATTTTAATTGTAAATATTTGATCCAGAGAATTATTATTTTAGAAAGGATGTATATCCAACTCATCCATATGTCTAGTTGGAATCACTTAAACTGCCCCAAATCACTTAAACTGTTCCTTTAAGGCCTCCAGAAAGGAATATTTCCAATCGTCATAAAACTTTCACAGAAGCTCGTTGAAGTTAGCAGCTTCCAAAAACATTCCCATTTCACCTGATCATGATGTTCACATCTTTTGTACACCCATGAAAACAGGCTGATGACTATTCAACCAAAGCCTCTGGTAGAAAATGCCCCTTCATCTTCAGTAGTAGTAAAGGAGTTGAGGAGTCAAGGAGATGAGTAGACACAATGATAGACTTTTACTGACCACCTGTTCCCACTCCAAATGCCAGTCACCATACATACATTGTCTCATCCTCCAAATCGCTCAGAGTTTCTATGGTGCTGCTATTCAATACCTAAGTCTGGATTAGTAGACTTTTTTTTTGAGGGGGGGCGAAGTTTGTATAGGGAGATTGGGAGAAATGTGGGTAGGGAAAATTTTTTATTTCCAATTCCCAGCGGCTGAGACTAGAAGAAATCTAGTCTGTTTTTTCCCCTTGGTCCTGTAGGAGTTACACTCAGGAGTTGTTCCATCTACCATTGGATAAGGAATTATTTTCCCATCAAAGAAAAGGTAAAACTGTTTCAAATCAAGGCTTAAACTGCAGATTGATAAAATATCAAAGTTTAACAATTTTAGAAAAATGCATACAAACTGCAAAACTGACCAACACAGAAGCTTTTGCATGAGCACTGAATGTGTCCTAAGAGAAACCAGTTCTAGAAAAAAAAAGTTAATCACATACAAGAGGCTCTTCTTTTCTAGCCCCTCAGCGACAGCTACAAGTTGGTCATTAAATGGGCCCTGGGGAAACAGAGAGGATGGCGTGCTCTTTCTGAAGAAAAACCCTGACGTCAGCCAAGAACTAAAATCAGTTCTGGCTTCACACTGGGAAAATGTGCTTTTAATTTGGCTGTGGTTGCTTTCTCCAATGGTCAAGGAGAGTATGCTAGTGATTTGTGCTTTGGCATTTCCATTGCACACTGACAGGCAGCTCTTTTGGAACACATACTTGAGTGATTTAGACAAAGCTCTGTGTATGACTGCAGCTTCACTAGAAATCCTAATAGTTCCTGGAAATGCATGTGCTCACCGAGTGAGATATAGTGGCAGCAGGCATGAGTAATTAGCTTGGTGCTAACTTTGCATCAGGAATATTAATTTTGTGCTTCAAATTCTACTTTCATCTTTAATCTCAAGGGATATTTATATAAACATCAATGTTCATAATACCTTTCATAATACCTGTAACCTTTCTATCGGGCATGGAAGACCAAACAGAGAAGAAAACAGGTGTTTTAACCAAGTTATCACTGTTCATCACCAGCAAAGCTGGTAATAATCACAGAAACAGAGATACCTGGATACTTCCTCTAGTCATTTAATACATTTTTTTCTTTAAAAGCATATACAGTCATTACTCATCTATGCTATACAAAATTCTGTCCTAATTATGCATGTTATTTATTCAAATCTTACTTTAAGCATAAAGATCAATTTAGATGAAAGGCCACGTGTGTACTATTATACTTTACTTATGATAAAATGTGATTAATTAAACTGCATAATTGTGGAGTTAATCTTACTTTTTTGGGGTTGGGGTCATTTTAAATGTTTATTTTTTTCCAAAAGAGAAAATGCTGAAATAACTTCAAAATCCTTACATGGCCCAGTGCAAACTTAAGCTGCTGTTTAAAATTATCCAAGACCCATCAGATAAGAGGAAACCACTGGAGAACCAGGAATAAACACATTCCTACTTTTTGGGGAAAAAACCCTGTACATTAAAAATTTGAAGTTTCTAACACTAGAAAACAGTATCTTTGAGCAACAATTTTCTAGTTTATTTTTTAAATTCCAACAGAAATTATATCAGCATGAGGATAAAGTTCTAAAATGTTATCGGAGGACCCTGTGCCTATCTGGATTCATTTAAAACGTAAATAAATCTCATTTACTGGCATTTTCTCCTCCTCCCCCACCCCAAAATTTTTAAAAAAGAAGAAACACACAATCTATACAAATTTCTGGTTTATGTAAAGTATGTGTGGTGTGTGCCCTGTCACCCAACATACGTTCCCCATCAGGACAGGGGCAGGACCGTCAAAACACCAAAACCCACTTGACCACAAGGAAGGGAGCTTCCAACAGGTCGGTTCCCACTGGGGAGGAGTTGTATTCTCACAGCAGAGACTTTTCCAGCCCCCATCACAGGGGCGACTGCCTGGGAGGGAGGGACCCCTAGGAGTACACAGGGGTTTTAACAGTCACGCTGTTTCTGGCCACAGGAAAAATACTACCACGAAGGCTGGTGATAACCTTATAATGCAACTAAGAAAGAAAGAGAAAGGGACTCAGATGCCAGGCTCTGAGCTGGGGCTTTCCATACGCCGCATCCTTTAATCCCCAATCTAAACCCCACACTGACTCCATGCCGGGGTCACAGCCGTTGGTCCTAAACAGCCTTCAGTATGCTACATAATGTTCCTAAGCTTACGTGGTAAGAAATGGCACAGTGAAGGCCGGCACATCGGCATTTCTGCTCACTGCACAGCACTGCACCACCTACATCTGCGTAACTGTGACTTAGACTATATGTCTGGATACTTGGGCTTCCCCAGGTCGATCCTCTAGAGAGGGTTTTCCCTCCCACAGTCCGTAACTTTCCATACTTTCAGACCTCTGGTTTGTCTGAGTTCAAAGAATCACCCTTCATGGCTCAGGCAGGTACACAAAGGTCCAGAGTAGTTGTTTTTTCTTTTCCAAAACAAAACTTACAGAGCTATTTCTGGCTGTCCCTTGGAGCTTTAAAGTCATATACACCACATGAGCCACACCGCATTTCTTCAAGTCTAAGTATCCCCCCAGAAATACCAGAAATTTGTTAACATAGCGCACCGAGCACATACCACGGTTCCCATTTTTCACATCTAATCAGCACCAAAATCGACTGAGTATATGTATCTCACCTCCACTCTGGCTCCTCCTTGCCGCACCCCACTCCCTGCCTTGGTTAGACCTTTCTCTTCTTTGGCCTTGGGTGTATTCAGGAAGCGTCTTATTGGTGAGACCCCTCCCCCCATCAACGGCTTCTCCACACTACAGCCAATGATCCTCTTCTACTCGGGCACCACCCTCTCCAAACAGCCTTTTCTGGTCTCTCAGTCCTCCCCTGGCCTTCCAAAGCCCCCTGTACACATTATCCTATCAGTGACGCACAGTATTGTAATTTGATTCCTTGTCTGTCTCTCTGTACACCATGGGCTTCCCGGTGGCTAGCACAACACAACTTGACATGCCTGTCCTTAACAGGAAGAAAAAAAACTAAAAACATAGGTATGAGAAGAAGGAAGTACCCCACAGTCACTTACTATCTCTTAATCTTTCTTAGGCTTTAGCTATTTAATAGTTCATTTAACAAATACTTATTGAACTTGTACTTTATGCCAGACGCTCTGCTAGGCACTACAAGTACAGAGATGATTAAGACACAGCGCCCTACAATATGTAAAGGAGTCAGACATGCAAACATAATTGTAAGAAGGTAAGGTAAGCACAAGGTTCTCTGAGAACACAGATTGAGGAGACAAATTATGCCTAAAGATTTGGAGAAGACTGCACAGAAACCTAGATGCCTGGGCTAACAACTGTCACACTGGTAGTTCACCAGCAAGAGACACAGGGAAGGGCATACCGTGAGACCAAAATCACCGGTCAAATCAATCAAGCCAATAACAGAGCCTTGGTGAACCAGCTCTGAAGGAGAAATGACCTGAAACATCAACTTCAATCCTACTGTTATTTTCATACATCCAGACCACCATTAAGACTCCTTTTAAATAAGCTAAACATTCAAAGATAGACACCTTCTATCAAACCATGATTATAGTAGTATTTCCCCAAACTTAGTGAAAATTATAAAATATTTTTCTATATGAATACTAGAAAGGCAATGCTGTGAGGATTGACTAAGCAAAACTTGTGGCTATCAAACACCACCTTCTCTACAAATGAGAAGTAAGCGGAAGCATCTTCTGTATTAAAAAAACCCCAAAATGTTAAAAAATAATGTAGAATATACATATGCACTCATGCTTATTTCTATTGGCTCAAGCGTCTAGAGCTGCTTTGTGTCTAGAGCTTGCTTTCTTCAATCAGCAAACTCTGAGCAAACAGAATAGGCAATCTGAAACACTAAACCCTTAACTGGCCTTGCCAGAGGACTTAGCAGAAGCTCCATGTAGACGGTCTCTTATTACTCCCTGGTCAAGGCCTCTTTGCTAGCAAAATGTGTAAATGAATAAACAGAGAGACAAGGTCTGCAATGCCTCAGCACTCAGAAAACTATGACAGCGGGAAGAATGAAGATCTGAGGTCTCAATCCTTTAAACAGGAATAATCTTTGAGGAAATCTGGCAACCTCAGTCCACTGTATTTATGGGAATGCTTTCTAGATACTCTGATTAATACGAGTACTCTGAAGCAGGACCACAAAGACCCAACTAGAATACGCTGTAAACCAGAGCCTCAGTCTCCAAATGAGTTAATAAGAGTCTACTGGCCTGAGAAAACAACGTATATGAAAAAGATACCAGAACCAGCTTTTGTTGAACAAAGGATTCATGGCTCTTGCAAGTGTTTATTGTCTAAACCGTACTTCCAATTACATGACAACAAGCACAGTTTATGAGAAGAGACACTTATAATAACTGCCACATGATCGGCCCATCTTATCAAAGGCAAGAAAAAGATGGGCTCTCTGCTAGTGCATGAACACTTTTTATCCAAGTCTTTGATTTGTATGTGTTCAATCCATTTTCTCAAGCATAATCCAGGAATCTAAGGAGTTTCATAAGTACCAAGCATAGATATACAATTTAAAGTCGCCCTACTGGGCCAATTAAATGTTCTTGCATTACAAAGTATTCATTTCTTGAGTTCTTAAATATGTGGGAAATTTATAAAACATACGAAAAGATAGTTTTTCAAATAAAGAAACATCATTCTCATCTTCTTCTGTTTTCTCCCCAGGAACAGAATTCATTTCAACCCATTTCCTTTAAACCCACTGTTTTCCTAATTTGTGCAAAGCACTGAGCAGAAGTTGGGAGGGGGTGTAAACTATGGTGATTCCCTGTAGTACGCTGCACTCTGGGTGAGTCCAACCCTCTGAAGGGATAACAAAGGCAGGAAGTGCACAGCAAGCACCAGGCCTGCCGAAATGGTTCCAAGCCAGCTCACACTGGGCCCCAGGGGAGCCTCTCCACTTTTCCCAGGCCACGGTTCTCTCCGTGTAAGAAAGGCCTCCCCATGTTGCCAATGTGCCTGTGCAAACTCTACTGGCCTGACCAGAGTCGGCTGGAGAAGCAACAGGTCTTTATAACTCCAGGGTTCTCAAACAGACATGTCTAACTCCCCATCACTCCTTTCTTCCAACCTTCAAATCCAACTCCCCCTGCACCACACCCCAGTTCCCAACCAGTACTTCCCACTGGCGGGGCTGTGCCACTCCACCGGATGTAGTCACACATCCCTCCCACTCCCTGCCCAAGTCAGACTTGACCATCCACCTCCTGACCTAGCATATTAATATGAAGTGAAGAAATATTTGGTGTCCGAGACCTAGCTCACCTTCTTAGGCACCTGCACTGACCTTCCTTGGAGACAAGCCTAAGTCTAGTTGGCTTTCCTTAAGAACTTATTTCTTTTTCAAGTATGCTTCTGTGATTGCAATTATATGGAATCAGAATTTTAGTTTCTATTACCTTTTATAGACACCAACTGGCATTAAGTTATACCTACTTGCTTTTCCACCACACCATCCTTATAATTTTGTTTCTTTTTGTTATAATCTTGTTTTTCCTTCCTGTATCTACTTATTTCTAAATAAGTAGTGTTTGTTTCTTTTTGTTATAATCTTGTTTTTCCTTCCTGTGTCTACTTATTTCTAAATTACCATCAGACTCGTTTTAATATTTTATTTGTATCAAAAATATGAATAAGTTACAAATATATGCCCTCAAAAAATAATAAGCAATTGGGGGAAAACTGTATTTACACACGCATCCAAACAGACAATATACTTCAGTGCAAAGTTGTAAATCAAGAACAAGAAAGAAGACGGGATTAATTCTCAAACTACTGGTGTTCATATTCATTTGTTTGTTGTATGCCAATAAGTATATCTCAAATATTCGCTCACTGCCAACCTAAGAAAGTCCTAAGTTAAAAGCATTGTATGCATGACTTGAGTTCTTCCAGGTATCCTGCATATTCGAGAACTTACCGTCTTAAGAGAGTTCATGAAGATCCAGAAACACCAACCATAGACTTTAGAAGAAAATACTTTCTATTTTGTGCACTTAGAGCCCGCTGTTTGAACATTCAAATCTTAAAAGCTAATAAATAAGGAGTTATTATTTTCTTTTTAAAATATCTCTTTTCAAATTGCCCTGGAATATTTTGTATGCCATTTACAAAATAATTATACGCTGATAACAAAATATTAGAAAAATTTTCACGTTGAGTGACTTATTATCTATATTTTTCTGAATTTTACATTAAGAAACAAAACTACGTTCATCACTTAGAATATAACACTGTATTTCTTTAAACAGGTTCCCTTGTCCTATTAAAATAGTTTTTAAATTATAAAAAATTTATTATACCCAACTTTTTAGAAACATTATTACATAAAGACAGGTATGTATGTGTATACACACACATTTGAACTTGAACCCTTTGATTAAAACATAAACCCATACGCATAAGTCTTATACATAAAAACGTTAAAATACTGAAAAAAAGTTCCAAAAATAACTAAAATGCCATTTGCCAAACTATTTCCAGGCAGTCTCTGAGCAAAGAAAAGTGGAATTCCAGCCAACCTCTTCCAACCAGGCTCAGTCTTCAAATAATACTAGAGATCGACAACAATTTTCAACTAACAGCTTTAGCCTGTCTGGTTTTGCGGGACTCGTGTGTTGAGAACAGAAGGCGGTAACCGCACAGTTCGCGTGCTGTGATGTTCTGGAGACGGACACTGCCCTCAGACCCTCACTGGCCAACAGTCTCTAAACAAACGAGGTGGCGCCAAGCCTTCGCTTACCAAAATGTCTGATAAACTACTCTTCAAGCTCTTCATTGATGTGAAAGAGAATCCATATTCATCATTCACTGCTTGGTAAAGTGTCTCGAAAAAGTGTTGACAGAGCCTTAAACTGTGAATCTAGGTCCAAAAGAAGTACTTAAGACTTCAGCAAAAAGTAGTTCTTATTATTAATATCCTTGGATCGAATAGGCAAATTAGTTCCTCAGAATAACATTCAATTTGACCTTTATTTTGACACAAACAATTATTCTGTTCCACGGCTGTCTGTGAAATAAACAGCTTTCTCTGAGTTACTGGTAAAGGGCTAGCAAAATTCGACCACGTCATCTCCCCATCTGCCTCTCTGTGGCAACAAACTACGTGCAACACATGACTACAACAAATCTGTCTGTTCAAAAGAACAGAACATGCCTGTAAGAAACAATGGAGCAAATACTGAAAACGAGCACTAAAAACTGTCACCAGTATCCACAATAATAAAGCTTTTAAACCCAAAAAGATGTAAAGAAAACCTAAAAGTGATTCTGGTTTGGTCCCTGTGGGGCTATGAAAAACTATTGTCTATTAAACACTGATTCACCGACAACTGGAGGGAAAAAATATAAAAAATATAAATTCCAACAATTATGATGTTAATAATAATTTCATCTGCAGGAACATTCAGGAAGTTGATTAGATGATCCTAATGGGTGATTTAAAGTGAAAGGAAAACGCCCTTAGCATAATTTAATAAGTTCTTCAGACTGAAGCATCTTCAAGAGTTTCATGAAAGACCTTCTTTAATAGCTATTTCCAGGTCCAATTAACTTGTTAAATGCCAATTCTCATTACCTCATCAGAAATCTAAAGCCAGCCCTTTCTGATTAAATCATTAAATAACCATTAACAGCACAATGTCTAGTACGTATTTATGGACAGTCCAACACAGATAAGCAGCTTGTAATTTTTCATGCCAATAGATCAGAAAAGCTGGAGTTTTTCTCCAGTTAATAAAAAAAATCATAAATTTGTCTTCAATTTTGGGATGCACTAGGTTACATTTACCTAACATGTCATCCTTCCTAACTGTTTAGATTAGCATAACCTTTTTGTAGACCCTCAATACACAGTGCAGAAATGTTGATTAACAGAGAGTTCATTTACATGAAAACCCAGGTTGGTACTGAAGAAATCAGAAGGCACTTGTCAAGTGTGAGCTGCCATACCTGCCAGTGTGATGAGTAAAGCCACCCCACTTATGAGTCACTCAAATGTCTGCAGACTTCTCCGCTGGGCAAGCACTACACTGACAAGCACTGCCGGCGTCAATCCTATATTAACACTCACTGTCTCCACAAATCTGCGGGCAACCTTCGCTTCCCGACCTCCCAGGCTGTGTGCTGCCCCTGAGGACTGGACAAGCCTGGCTCAAGGGACCAACAAGCACACCCAGGAGTCTGGTTCAAAGTTCAAGGTTGTGGGACTTCCCTGGTGGTCCAGTGGGTAAGACTCTGTGCTCCCAATGCAGGGGGCCGGGGTTCGATCCCTGATCGGGGAACTAGATCCCGCATGCATGCTGCAACTAAGAGTTCACATGCTGCAACGAAGAGCCCAAACGCCGCAACTAAGACTCAGCACAGCCAAACAAACAAACAAAAAAACTAGTAAAAAAAACAAAGTTCAATGTTGTGCCCACCATCCCAAGACGGGACTGTGAACAGGTCAGCTCTGCTGCATCCTCTTTCCTTGGACTTTGATTTCTTGTGTTTGTGAGTAACCTCAGACACTGACCCTCTGAGAGGCTGACTCTGAATCCGCAGAGGAGGATCCACAGGTACTCAAACCTCCTTTGCTTACAATATTATACACAGAAACTTCTAGTCTCTGTGTACCTTTTTTTTCCCCATGAAGCCTTACAGATATTATCATTGAGAAAACAAAATAAAACAAGATCAATAAAAAGTACTATTTAACTTACACTGTAGGTCACTATGCTGAAGCAAAGGATTTATTAAGTTTCAGTCTCTTCCAAACACCAGATAAATTGATAAAACTTATTTCAATGAATACGTTACTAATAACATTTTGATTTTTTTAGTTGAAATATAGTTGGTTTACAATGTCAATTTCTACTGTACAACAAAGTGATTCAGATATATATATATTCTTTTTTAATATTCTTTTCCATTATGATATGTCACAGAATATTGAATGTAGTTCCCTGTGCTATACAGTAAAACCTTGTTGTTATTCATTCCACATACATTTTGACATTTTTTATGGATTAAGAAGCTTGTAACGTGATGTCCTGTCAACTACTTCTTGAGATGCTAGGGTTGGTTCTGCTTAGAATTATACTTCTATTCAGAGACAGCCAAAGATAAGACTGACTGTGAAAAACAAAATAATTGCAGGGACTTCCCTGGTGGCACAGTGGATAAGACTCCGTGCTCCCAATGCAGGGCGCCTGGGTTCGATCCCTGGTCAGGGAACTAGATCCCACATGCATGCCACACTAAGAGTTCGCATGCCACAACTAAGGAGCCCGTATGTCGCAACTAAGGAGCTGGTGAGCTGCAACTAAGGAGCCCGCCTGCCACAACTAAGGAGCCCACGTGCTGCAACTAAGGAGCCCACGTGCTGCAACTAAGGAGCTGGTGAGCTGCAATTAAAGGAGGCCACCGGCCGCAACCAAGGAGCCCGCCGGCTGCAACTAAGGAGCCTACGTGCTGCAACTAAGGAGCCGGAAAGCTGCAACTAAAGAGTCCACAAGCCGCAACTAAAGAGCCCACAAGCCACAACTAAGGAGCCCTCTTGCTGCGACTAAGACCTGGTGTAATCAAATAAATAAATAAATATTTTAAAAATTGCAATGCAGTATATCTCTATATCTTCCAATTAAGGGCTAACATAAGCAAACAGGAACAAATATAACAGTATGACATTCATATCAATGGTTTAGTGAAGACAGGGTATTATCCTTTAAAAATTGTTAAAAATATTACTGGACTCTGCCGATTTATCCCTACCTCTTCCAACACAAGACCTGAAACAAAGTGGGCTCCTTAAATCTCTGCCAATACCCATCCACACATTCTACAAACAGCATGGAATTTCCCTGATTAAATGCTACTTGCAGTATTTTTAACTTACTCTAAATCATCATAATACTTAAATGCTTAGTTTATAGCTGTATCTTTTCATATTTTAAAAATATGGCTTATATAATTTTCATAACGATATTTTATGTGTAAATATGTTAATATATTGTTCCTGTTCTCAAATTACTTCGTGCTTACTTTTTTAAAAAATAAATAAATAAATTTATTTGTTTGTTTGTTTTTGGTTGCATTGGGTCTTCGCTGCTGTGCATGGGCTTCCTCTAGTTGTGGGAGCGGGGCCTACTCTTCGTTGTGGTGCGCGGGCTTCTCATTGTGGTGGCTTCTCTTGTTGTGGAGCATGGACTCTAGGCACGCAGGCTTCAGTAGCTGTGGCACACGAGCTCAGTAGTTGTGGCTCGCGAGCTCTGGAGTGCAGGCTCAGTAGTTGCGGCGCACAGGCTTAGTTGTTCCGCAGCATGTGAGATCTTCCCGGACCAGGGATCAAACCCATGTCCCTTGCATTGGCAGGCAGATTCTTGATGACTGTGTCACTAGGGAAGTCCTCATGCTTACATTTTTAAAAATTTCTCGGGGCTTCCCTGGTGGTGCAGTGGTTGAGAGTCTGCCTGCCAATGCAGGGGACACGGGTTCGAGGCCTGGTCAGGGAGGATCCCACATGCCGCGGAACAACTGGGCCCGTGAGCCACAATTACTGAGCCTGCGCGTCTGGAACAGCGCTCCGCAATGAGAGGCCGCGACAGTGAGAGGCCCGTGCACCGCGATGAAGAGTGGCCCCCGCTCGTCGCAACTGGAGAAAGCCCTCGCACAGAAACGAAGACCCAACACAGCCAAAAAGAAAGAAAGAAATTAATTAATTAAAAAAAAATTTCTCTAACTGTACAGTCCAAAGAAATTTCTCTAACTGTACAGTCCAAGGGGGAACTGTACAGTCCCCCCTTTTCTCCTTTAGTAGCTTTGCACTCCTCCTAGTAGATAAGCAAAAGATCAACACCAGCAGTTGCACTTAAATTGGCTTCTTTTGTCTTCTGAGGTCAATTCCCTATAAATTTTAATTAAACGATGGAGCAGTATGATGTTGTTTGACATTCCCTTAGCTCCGCCTGTGAAAACTCCTCCATTATCAGTTTAAACTACCTATTCCTACATGTTGGTGACTCCCCCCCTCCCCACCAAACCCTCGCTGGCTTCAATTTCTCCATAGTCTTCTCTCTACACATGAATATTTAGCTTCTTGCAGACAGCTCCAGGTGTCCCATACAGTGTCTAAAGCTGAACTCATCGTCTTTCTCCTCAATATGATTGCCCCAGGCTCTTAGTGGTGGTCCCACCACTTATGTAGCTCAAGATCGAACTTGTGTCATCTCATACTCCTTCCCTCTCTCTCACTTTCTGACCTGAATCAACCTCTATGTTCTGTCCATTCTCCTTCTCTTTCTCATATTAACTCCTTATTCTATCCCCGATACTGCCTGTCTAGTTCAGATCCTGATCATTTCTCACTTGAGATACTGTAGTGTCTTGCAGCTAGTCTCCCTGATTCTGCCTTTGCAGGGTAGAACTTATACCCCGCTCTCCACAGTGGCCAGCATACTCTATCTAAGCCTTAATTTGTTCAGTTAACTCCTCCACTTCGTTTCAAAGGTTCTTCCTCACCTAAGCATAAATTCCCACATGTCATACTGGGTCTACAGGAATCTGGGCCCTGCCTACCTCTCCCTCTAACCTCTACACTCCCATCTTCTTGAAAAGTCCCTCTTACTTCTTTTCACCTAACATGAAGTCATCTCTTAAGACTATTTTCAAAACTCATCTCTTCCAATGCCTTTCATGGTCCTCAGTCTTATTAGCAAGATTAGCCATCTCTCCTGTGAGCCTACTTGCCCAGACCATATTGCTGTCCCCATATTTATCCTGTGAGCTCCCTAAAGGTAGGGCTCATATCTTACATTTATATGCCCAGCTCATAATCCAATGCTTCTCACAAGGTAGCCTTCAATAAATACTGAAGAATGAATGAACATGTGGAACTCAAAAGTGAGAGCTAAAGATCTATATCAGAAAATGAAAGTCAAAGATCCTAGCTGCTATATAATAAAGAAATCCCTACTACATTCTCTAGGGCAAATCTGTATTTGTCCATTGTCCTCTATTTCAATTTTTACACTGCTTCTCCCATTCCTGAAGTAACCTCAATTATTTTGAGAATACCAAGACCATTGAAAGTAACACTTCTATCCTCTCTCCTCTTTGCTGCAAAAATCATTTGTATTTTCATCCACGGAAAAACGTGTCCCTCTGTGAATCAGTTTATCTAGGTGAAGGAGCTCCTGACCTGCACCTAGCCTCTCTCCTCCTGCATTCCACGCCTTCACTTTCACCTCAGATACGGTCCTTAGGTTGATTCCCTCCTCTAAATTCCCAGAGCCAGGTCTTTATCACCTCTCACTAAGACTATTTCATTTATTTATTTATTTGGTTGTGCCAGGTCTTAGTTGCAGCAGGCGGGCTCCTTAGTTGGGGCAGGGAGGCTCCTTAGTTGTGGCACATAGGCTTCTTAGTTGCAGCTTGCTGGCTCCTTAGTTGCAGTACGTGGGCTCTTAGTTGCGGCATGCATGTGGGATCTAGTTCCCTGACCAGGGATCAAACCTGGGCCCCCTGCATTGGGAGCGAGGAGTCTTATCCACTGCGCCAGCAGGGAAGTCCCTCACTCAGACTATTTTAACAACCTCCTAACTAGTCTCCCCTCCCCTAGCCTCTCCTTTGAAGAACCTACTCTTTATACCATCTGATCCCTACCCACAAATCTGGTCATGCTTTAAAATTGTCTCATGCGATCAAGAAACAAATGTGAACTTCTTAGCCTGAAATTCCAGGCCCTATACCATCTTGCCCCACCCTACCTTTCTAACCTCACCTGCCTTGGTGCATTCTAGAATCACACCCATCTGCCAATCACTGATCACTTCTTATCAAGCTATGGTCTGCCACATCTCTCCAAGTTTGCTCATGCTGTTCCTTTGACTTTATCCGTTTGTCAGTTTGAAAAATCCCTACTCATCCTTCAGGAAGACCCAGTTCAAATAAGTTTCTCCTCTATTAAAACTTCCAACCTGCCCAATTACAAATTGTGCCTGTTTTCAGTGTTTCCATAGCATTTAGTTTATACATCTGTATGGCACACAAAATACTGAATCTATCTCTACTATAAAATGGAAACTCTTTGAAAAAAAAAGTCTGTGACTTACACATCTTTGAATATTCACTACCTAAGATAAAGCCTAAGGCAAAACGAGTGCTCCAAAAAAAAAGTAATAAAAATAATTAAGCTGTCTTCATTACACAGCAAATTCTCAAAGGCAGGAACAATGCCTATTCATCCCTGCATTTTTAGGAGCACCTATCACAGCTCCAAGATCAAGACAAAATTGCGGAATAAAAGAATGACCTGCTTTTGGGTCAAACACACAGAATAGGTAAATGAGCTAATGTGAAATATTTGGAAAACATAAATATTTCCAAAATGATTTAAACACTTTTATTATGAAATATTTCTGGCATACAAAGCCTAGAGTGTGCCACTGACTAGGAACACAGTTATGGGTCTACTGTGAGATAAGAACTGAAATAAAGAATAATTGTTTAGAAACTTTTATAGCAACTTCACAAGGTTAACACATCCACATACACCATCCACGGGCTTGTCTTAAGGTACTGGCTGGGTGTCGTTGAACTTACGTGGTAAGTGGCACATACAGCAAGAGCTGAAGGCTAGTCACGGCTCAACAGGTCTGCATATCGGTCCGTGATAGATTGGAAGTGAAAGGAAAAAATGGTCTTTCACTAGAGACAGTGTGAAAAACACCAGCAAAGACAATAATATAACAATGTCCCATGTACCACAACCAATTTATATTTACCGTCCATATTCGCTTGAAACCTTTTCCCCCATGCCATAAAATAATACAGACACAGTTGAAGCCATCTCTATGTCCTTCCCCAGTCCTTGTGTCCTCCTTTCCTCTCCAGAGACAGCCTCCAATGTGACTTTTTAAATAGGCTACTAAATCCTGTTTAGTCATGTGAAAGTTTCCTGCTGAGGTTTACAGCAATGTTTCACTAAAAAAAATACTAATATTTACCAGTGATCGATGTTATTTTGAAGACTTCTGCCTATTGAACATCACTGTATGTGGAAACCTGTGTTGTGTCTCCTTATCTGTGATCCTCCAGCCACTGACAGACCTGAACTCCAAGTAAAGGGACATCTGCCACCTCAACCTTTAGAGAGAGAAAGACCTTCTTAAAACGCCCACAACTTGAAAAGAAAGATTAAACAGCACCGGGTAACAGTATAGAAAGAAAGAAATCAGTGGGAACACTGATTTCCACTAATAAAACAGGCTTTCTGAGAACACTGGGCTGGTGAGACTTAACTATAAAAGATGCATCTTTCGGGCTTCCCTGGTGGCGCAGTGGTTGAGAGTCTGCCTGCCAATGCAGGGGACACGGGTTCGAGCCCTGGTCTGGGAAAATCCCACATGCCACGGAGCAACTAAGCCCGTGAGTCACAATTACTGAGCCTGCGCGTCTGGAGCCTGTGCTCCGCAGCGAGAGAGGCCACGATAGTGAGAGGCCCGCGCACCGCGATGAGGAGTGGCCCCCGCTCACCGCAACTGGAGAGAGCCCTTGCGCAGAAACGAAGACCCAACACAGCCATAAATAAATAAATAAATTAATTAAAAAAAAAAAAAAAAAAAGATGCATCTTTCAATGTTAGAGGTTAGCTTGGAGAAGACATAAGAGAGAGAAAAGATGCCTGACATGACAGGTGGAAAACACGCGCTTTCCACGGTTAATCAAATGGGCACTGCAAAGCCAATATACCTCCTGAAATTCAAACCTTTGATTTTTGCACGACTGCCAACTCATTTACAAAGCATCCACAGCTAATCAAACTTGTTTGGCTGCCTCCTTATCGAAACTTTACAAAACTTTAATTTCAGCCTCATGAGCCCTGCAGCTGTAAATTAATTGGATAAAATTTACAAACATTATGCAGTGAAATAAAGCACTTTCAAAGTCTTTTCCTTGTTCAGGTGACTTAGCTGCCTAGCGCACCAGTTTTGCTTGACATAAGTTCAGAGTCCCTGGAAACCTTCCTAATCCTACTCTCTAGGCCTTGTGCCTATTCACGGAACCATGTTAACGCATATCCGGAAAATTAATAAACCTCAGATGGGTTTAAACACTCAGAAATATTCCTGATACTTCTTGCCATTCATTATATTTAGGCATCCTTCGCAATGGGGGAATCCCTCTCAAAAGACCACAGCAGCAGCAGATAAAATCCCTGAGGTTATTAGCATGCAACAAAATATCTCATTTAAGATTTCTGTGGTCTAAAGCCGAGGCCAGGAATTAAATTTACTGAAGGTGAAATCACTTATGCTTTGGTTTAATACAGATATTCTCAAAACTGTTTTCTGAACGCATCCATCTCACAATGAGAGTGCAAAAATTATCACGAGTTTTCAAACAGCAAAGGGAGTAAAACTGCTCCCATGTCTGCCAACAAGCGAGCAGGTCACCAGTGCTTACATGACCCTACATCACACTGACAGAGAGAAGACAAAAGACTGTTGATTTCTTAAAATGCGCAGTCCTAATATACCAGGTACCATAATTAATTTATGATTTACGTGGTTACCAAGAAAGAGTTGAAATGTCCCCCTCTGGTTGACTTTCACAGCACAACTGCCACCTCTTCCAAGGGAGGTCAAGTCTTTCAGCTTCTCAGAAGCTTCTGAGATAAGCTTCTCCCTCATGGACGAAGACTTGGGTTTGAAACAACCTCTGATAACTAACCGCTAAGGGAGTTTTGTAGATTTCGTAAGCTCTCTGAAACATTGTTCTGAACAGTAAAGTGAGGATACCAATAGCGCTCCAGCAGGGTTGGTATGAATGTGAAATAAGAGAAAGTAATGCAAGAGCTGGGCACAGGACAGGCTCTCAATGAGAAAACTTCTGAAATGTAAATATATCTATTTTTCCCTTCTGTAGACAACAAACCAAAAATAGAGCCAATTTATCCAACTGGTGGTTGTACTTTAAAAATATGGCCCTTGCCAAGGGGTAGCGGGGTGAGGGGGATGGATTGGGAGTTTGGGATTAGCAGATACAAACTATTATATATAAGATGGATAAACAACAGGTCGTACTGTATAACACAGGGAACTATATTCGATATCCTGTGATAAACCATAATGGAAAAGAATCTGAAGAAGAATGCCGATATATATAACTGAATCACTCTGCTGTACCGTAGAGATTAACACATTGTAAATCAACTATAATTAAATAAAATAACTTAAAAAAATATATAGCCTTATACCAGAATCAAGCAAGTACACAAATTCTTAAAATTCAGTCACAGAAAAGATCAAAATATCAGGTGTTTGATCGCCATAAAAGTTATACCCCTGCCTCTGCCCTGCCAGGCGAGAACTGGATAGAGTAATTCCTTGCAATAGATGCTCATGACTCCCCTCAGAATTCTGGACAGTGGGAAAATTAGCTAACTCAAACAAAGTTCCTTAAATAAATAAAATTCCAACACTTGTCTCTTTAGACAAAAAACAGATGGAAACAATACAAAAGACGGCTAATGCTCTGGCAAACTAATCATTCTTCCAAATGCCATATACAAAAGCCCACCAGACCGCCAGCTGTGGCCATGCCATGGGAACCCCCTACAGCGATTATAAGTGTATTTAACTCAAGACCATAAACACAAGACTGTTTTTAAAAAATACTCCCAAATAAACAAATCTAGAAAAGAATTAGTTTATATCACAGAGTCATAGGTTCAAGTAGCCAACGTTAATGATGAAAAAAATATATATGTATATATTTACACATGTATATTTCAGGGAGAAGGAAACCCACCCCCCACCATGCCATTCTTGAGCTCTTGTGGCTAGACTAATAATAAAATAGATACAATACAGATTAACAGAAGAGAAACAAATTTTAACTCATGTGCACAGAGGTCTCATGGAAATAGGACCTAAGATGTCGCCAAAGCAGGTAGTTTTTATACTTTTTAGACAAAGAAACATAAATTTATGAGGAATCAACAGGACAAAGAAACCTAGGCTTTGGATGCTTACTTAGTGAAGAATCTAAACAGAGTCTGGGCTTGGGGTAGTAAATTAAAGAAGTAATAGGTTTGTTTATACAGGACTCTTGGCCCCAAATTCCCTATATCTGGCGATAAGGGGTATCCGTCTACCTTCAGATGCCCAGAGTGTACCTTTCACATGACAGATTTATTTCCTGCTTTCAGGGGGACAGAGAGGAGGGTCAGAGTGTCCCTCTTGCATTGGCTGCTTCTTAAGGAACTCTAATTCAAAATAATCAATATGCCATTGAGGCATATTTTGGGGCTGCCTGTCCTGGGCCCCCATATATATATATAGATATATTTATATATCTATATCTATATCTATATATATATATATATCCACTTTATCATGTAATCTCTAAACAATAAGAACTTTAGTGAGTTGTCAACAAGGAAACAGTCGGAGCTAAGAAGCCTGGGCAGTTTCTGGAAAATGCAAGTCCAGAGAAACTGGCTCATACACTGAAAATTGTAACTGACTTTTAGAACTAGCTAGCCTTGTTTCTGACAAGAAACAAAAATCTTGGGCAAAGGAAGAATTCAAGAGAGGAATTCCTTATGCAGGCGGCTGATGCACCCATCAAAACATCCAAGTACTTAGCTTACCAAGCACCTACTACACACCAAACACTGTACCAGGCGCTGCAGTAACAACAGCAACAACAAAGTGAAACTGGTCCCTGACCTCAAGCAGTTTATGGTCCAGGGGAACAACTGACGATGACAATACAAACAGCACAAGAGCTATGCCAGGGAGGGTCACAGGTTAGCTATGAATGCAGGAATCCCAGAAAACAACCTTAATTACAACCTCAACAATCACAGAGATTATGCCCTCCCATAATTAATGCCATCAACATTAACCTAGTCTCTAAAGTTCACCTCTTCTAAGCTCCTTGCTTTACTGAGTTCCAGATCTCCCTCTAAAACATCATCCAAACTGGTTCTGACATCGCAGCCACTGCCTGCTTAACACACACCCTACACCTTCTGTTATAAATGCTTCTCCACCTGCGCCCTGACTTCCAGCAGACACACCCTTCGTTATTTACTAGTCAGCTACTAAAATATTTTCCGCAAACAAGAATCTGATTTCACTCCCTTTCTTAAAAGCCTCCGACAGTTCCTGATGGGTAGAGGCTGAAGTTCAAACTAACTAGTAGAGCTCAGCCCAACCAGCAAAGCAAATACTGGCTTTATTTCCCCCAAGCAAGCTGCCACAGAAGCAATCAGACTGAACTCAGTATTGACAGACCCCCCCCCCCATGTTCTATCAAGCCGCCAGTGCTTTGTACATGCTGTTCCCTCTCCTTAGACGGCCCCTTCCCCTCGGCCTTGCCCAGCTAGTTCTTTCTCTTTCTTCTAATGTGCTGTCTTCTGTGTAGTCTCTTCTGTGTCATCTTCCTTGGCTCCGGGCAGATTTAACATCTGGCCCTGCGCAGCTATAATACTCTGCATATGCCACAAAACTGTATTCAGTATATTGGCGTAATTTTATTTGTCTTTTCTCTTCCTAGAAAAAGGCCATTTCTTAGTCATCTCCCAGAACCTAGCACGATATGCGATACAAAGAATATATCTGATAAAAATCCGATGAATAAACTAGGAGAATTACTAATCCATCCTAAATACAAGTCTAATAAAGGAAATTACTGCCTATTAGGCTGGTACTGTACCATGTTAGAAAGATAAAATTATCCTGGGCCTGATAAAGAAATACTGTTATAGTCGTGGAAACAGCCGGAATGGGACGCTGTTTATAAATGGATTCTTTACGATTCACCGCATCAGCCTCTAAGGCTGGCTCCACAGCCGTCACCTTGCAGTTCGCAATGCATTTGAGGTTTGAAGTTAGCTCAAGGGAAAACAAGACTGGCTTCTGACAAACTTATTTTTAAGCTTAAGGTCAGATTTTATTATAAAAAAATAAATATAATGTGTTCTAAGAAGCAGAAGAATTTTTTTTAATCTCTCTCTTCAGCTGAAATCTCTGTATGGTCAAGAAAACATTAATTGTTTGCTTGCCTCCAGGAAAGTCATTAACCTACACTAAAAAAAATTCAGGTTTCATTGACAGCCTCACACATCCAGCTCTCAACAAAACATGAATAGAGCTCTCTTACCAAGTTCTCACTCACAACCGAACCGCTGATTATAGATGCCCTGGTCTCCAAGTTTGTTTTCTTCACTAAAATAAATGTCTCCTGAGGCTACAGATGCATACCAGGCTGCTGATCAGGTGGAAAGAGGCCGAGCCTCACGGTGAGGATGTCATTTTGCCATCTGGGAGCACGGAAGAGGAAGCAGAGCCTCGGGCGAGGGCACAGGAGTAAGTGCTTTCTGGCAAGGTCCCAGGACTCCCCATTAAATGCTATAGGAAGGCGGGACTCTTAGGATAAGAGTAGGAGCAGGAGACAAAACAAGGGGTGGTGATGCGTTCATACAGTCAGAGCTCCAGCTGCAGCCACAACAGGACACACATCCAAGCTGTTTCTCATTCGGCAATGTACACCTACTCCCGGGTAGACAGACTCTCAGAGGTGGCAGACCTCAGCAACAAGTAAACAGAAACTGCGAATTACATGCCACTGAGGAAGGGTCATGGGTCTAGAAATCAGAAGTCAGGTTCTGTCTTGGCTTAGTCTCTAGACGTGTGGCCTTGGACAAGTCAGTTAACGTTTGGGGGACTCAGTCTCTTATCTGTAAAATAAGAGTCCAATCAGATAATCACTTAGGTCCCTTCCAGTTTTAAACTACTACAATTCCATGTAAGGATTCTAAACTATGAAAATTAAGATGTTATAATTTTAGATTTTTTCCAATACAAATTTAAGAAAGAACCTTCATTAGGATGTTTCCTCTTTCATTGCCTAAGAGATAAATCACCATATCCTCTCACAAAGAGAAACAAATATAAAATACAACAGAAATGACAATTAAGCCTCACCAAAGACCCTCACCCAGCACAGCAGTTAAGCACAGCATGATATTTGAGCATGGTATTCATATGATAGAGACATGCCTGGAGCTTTCATACCCCCCTAATAGCTCATTAAGAAGTTTTAACCCCAAAAGAAGACAACTTATGTTTTTCTTAGTTAAGAGAATCCAGGTGTTTTCACCACTGATGCTCTAAGCGATCCCAGCCATAATAGCCAGTGTTCTACCAGTGTTACACCCATCTTAAGGTTTCCTAAGTTGAATGCCCTCCCTCTTATTTTGACTCAGGAGCAAATGATCTTGAAGGCAATCCACGTGGGCCAGTGAGGCTGGAAAAAGCCACACTGGGCAAGCAGAGGTTCCTTCCACGCCACACAAACAAGGAATGCCTACGGTGACAGAATTCAGTGCAGCCTGAAGAATCTTTTGCTTTTCCTTAACACGCTTCTGGATAGCTTTGCTCAAGAACAAGTTTACTTGAGCTCCATATCTATCATTCCTCTATATAAGCTCCTCTACATCAGGAGGACTGGTTTCCTTCAGGTGGGTAATGTCTCTATACAGCTCATGAGTGATCCTTTTTTCTGGGCTCCTCTTGACAAGGAGAAGTGCCCAACCGTCACCAAAACAGTGGACTTCCTCTTTGCATCCCCACAGCATTCTGCTTGTTTATGTAATATCACAATCACAGCCATCTATCTGGAGGGGATCAATGACAGTACTTTTTCCCACATTATTTTACTATGTAGGGTGAACAATATAGTTAGCAACAGGTCTGCTCAGTTTATGGCTAATACAAGATAGGCCATCAAGAGCTGCTTATTAACCAGCTCTTAATTTATACATACTGCACAGAAGTTAGTTTTGGAGGAATATTACTTGTACTATACTATGCTTAGGGAAAGGATTCTGTAGTATTCAATAAGGAATACTTACCCTAGATAGAGTGGGTGCATACTCCCTACACACTTAAAATTGCTAATTACTAAGTCATCCTAGGATTAAGGCTGTATTGCATTTATAAACACTACCAAATTTACCCTTATGAGTTTATTCTTCAAAAGATAAGGTAAATTACCAGGCAGAAAGAGGAGCCAACCCTCATTTCCTTGTTGTTGCCAAAATTTGAGCTGTTTTCTCTAGGATTTCCATTGACTATTGTGAAAAAATTCAAAATTGGTCAATTTTGGAAGAAATTTAAAAGTGGCCAAATGTTCTAATAAATCTATGTTAAATTTTTGGTTCTACAATGACTGTACTATTGGATTACTTTATTTTGTTTCTCCCAAATCAATTCTTTACTAGAGTCTACTAAACTAGGTTAATAATTAGGTTTCTTTAAGAGAAATGACGATATTCATAGATTGCTACCAAGAAAAGGATCAGAGCTAAATAGGTCCAGTGTTTCTTCCTTCATGTGCAACGTTAAGACAAGGCTACTGAAAAATTTATATTGTGGATTATGTGTGCTTTGAAAACCCAAGCTTTGAGAAGTACTATTTTGTTTGTTTGTTTGTTTGTTTTGGTATCAAAAGACAAAACAAAGAAAATTAAAAGCTAGGTATACTAATGTACTTTTTCAAATATACCTGGAAGAGAAACTATTTCATTTAACAATATCCTGGAGAATAGCAATGCTTCTATAATGTATTTTTACAGAAATAATTCTGCTTCTTAAAGCACAGGTTAAAATACCAATGAAAACCCAACATCTCACAGTTGTTTTATAGAAAAGAGAAGAGATTTAATAAAAAGAGACAATCCTATTTTTTCCACTAGAATTGCTGCCAAAGGGAATACATATTGAAAGATCAAGGCTTAGAAATGCTCCACATGGTAAACAGAATAAAACTCGTCACCAATCTGAAAAATTATATAAACAAACAGCAAATTCTACATAGATGACTACAAATTAGTAAACTGATAAAAAGTGTCACCCAGAGACAGTCTTGGTAAGAAGAAATGTTTAAAATATTTTTTTGCTCTTTGATGGTTTGTTGATAAATGATAAAATAGAGAACTTTGTTTTCACCAAGAAATCCAAAGTACATAAAAGCACCAGGATGGGTATTGTTCAGCTTATGTTAAAATGGTGCAAGGAACGACAGAGACTGTCTCTGTTGCCTAGGTCGTTAAATAAAAAAGCCACAGCTTATCACATTTTATTACAATTTAATATCTGCGTATTTGTTTCTCCCATAGACAGAGCTTCCCATGGACTAGGACATCTGCTTCTCACTCACCCTGTATCTTCAGCACCTGTACGGTCAAGACTGGCACACAGAGAGACTTTAAAAGTACGGCAACTTACAATCTCATTCTTGAACCTTTTCAAAAGAGTCTGTGGGGAGTAATAAACATATTTGCTTAGAAATGACCACCTCATTCTGCTCTTTTTCAGAATGTCCACTCCATGCTGAGTCACCATCAATAGGCAGAGACTTGGCCATCCTCTTGGCACTCCCTGTAAACCTGTTTAGGAATCCACAAAAGGAAGAGAAGTCCACTAGGCAGCATGGGGTTGGGACTTCTTGGGGATGCTGTGTAGTTTTCCAGGGTGGGACCTATATCTTAAACGTATACCAGTACTAACAGAACTCCATTATCAAGAGGAGAGAAAAAACACTAAGTTCAGATGGGTTCTGAACAGCGGATGGCGTTAAGAATTTAGATAGAGAAACTCCACCTACCAGCCCAGATGGAGTAATAAGAATTGGATCTACCCTTCCACATGAAACAATAAAAAACCTGGACAAAGTATATGAAAAATATGAAAAAAAAAAAAGTTTTCATGACACTGAACATTAGGAGACGAAGACCAGGATCACTGAGAGACGGGAAAAGAACAAAAAGATGGCCCCAGTTTACTGAAGAGAGTTATGGTGCAAGAAGAGGGAAGCCTGGTGGATTCCTTGAGATAAGATGATGAAGTTGAGTGTAGAAGGAGACCAAAAGGGCTGGACCTCACAGGTCAGAACGCCAGAGAGGACAAAACTGCACAGTGGGAACTCTACAAATCTGCCAGTGCTCACCCTTCAGGACTCAACATGGTACTGATCAGTACAGGCACATGAGGACGCTACCCTAGCCTGGGGACACACCAACTGAAAGGACTGGAGGTAACAGTACCAGGCAGTCAAACAAGGCCAAAAATCTGCTCCCATCAGCCCAAGGAGAAAACCTCAAGATTCACAGGGCACTGGAAAAGGACTCAGAGAGTCTTGCTTCAGTGACTTAACCAAGACCAGACATTGATCTGGTACCACCCTGTAAATCTTGAAAGCAAGACTCCACAAAATCAGACTGTTTCCAGGTAACTTAACTATGTTCCAGAAAAACAGCTCAAGAATACTTTGAGGGAATACAAATATATCCAGCACTCCAAAAGGTAAAATAATGGCTGTCTAGCCTGCATTCAAACATTATTAGGCATAGATAGAATCAGGAAAATACAATCCATGAGGAAGAAAAAAGCTATCAATGAAATGGACCCAGAACCAACACAGATGTTAGCATGAACAGACAAGGACACTAAGAGATATTATAATTGTATTCCATATGTTCGAGAAATTAGACACGAGGAAGACATTAAAAAAGACCCAAATCAAACTCCTAGAGATGAAAACCACAACGTCTGAAGTGAAAAATGCACTGGATGAGGGGGCTTCCCTGGTGGCTCAGTGGTTAAGAATCCGTCTGCCAATGCAGGGGACACGGGTTCGAGCCCTGGTTCGGGAAGATCCCACATGCTGTGGAGCAACTAAGCCCGTGCGCCACAGCTACTGAGCCCACGTGCCACAACTACTGAAGCCTGCGTGCCTAGAGCCCGAGCTCCTCAACAAGAAAAGCCACCGCAATGAGAAGCCCGTGCACCGCAACGAAGAGTAGCCCCAGCTTGCTGCAACTAGAGAAAGCTGCGTGCAGCAACGAAGACCCAATGCAGCCAAAAAATAAAGAATAAATAAATAAATAAATAAATTTATTTTAAAAAAATGCACTGGATGAGATTCATGGAGGGTAACTTGAAGACACAGCAATAGAAAATATCCAAAATAGAACACAGACAGAAAAAAATAATTAAAAAAAAAAACTAAAAAGGGAAAGAGCTCAGTGAGCTGTGACTTCAAGAGAGCAAATACACCTGAGAGGAAAGAGCAGTCTGGTGTCAGCACATGTGCACTAGACAGCTGTCCCATAATGTGGTCAAGGATGTGGTCTGGGGTCATAGATGACCACAAAGGTAACAACTGTTCCTTGATGAAGTCAGCCCCATTACTTCTGAACAATTAGCACTTACCAAATGACACCTTCCACACAGGGTTAGAGTGAGAAGGACTGGGGTCAAGAGGAGATGGACCAGATGAGCCACTGAGTGCTGTCGGTAAGAATGAACTGTAATCCTACACATGAAGCACCTTGAGATTCAGACACACACATACACACTTTCTGTTTGACACTAGGCCATGGTATACATCGTAACCTTTAGAGCACAACTAACACTTCTCAATTGAGGCCACTTCCTTCACAGTTTATCTTATAAAATAGGGCTGTAACAACGAAATCAATAGGTTAAATTTACCACAATATAAAAACAACACACATAATAGATTTAGAACAGAACTGCAGCTTTATCTTCATTGGTTCCCTTGCAGAGGGAGATCCTGTAAAACTTTATGATTCCTCTTTTCCCTTATAAACCAGATAAAAGAAGTACTAGTTACTTGTTAAGCACTAGACGCTGTTCTTTATCTTAAACACAGAATGCATCAAAATACCAGAGTGATGGTACTTTGATGGTATATCTCTTCTTTCAGAGAGAAGCCCTTAGCTCTGCTGTTTTACTGTCTTTCATCATAGGGAAAAAATATCAAATATTAATGAGAAACAAGGATAGATTTCATACACAGTAAATAAAACTAGTTAGCCAGGCCCATTGACAGGACTTAAGCCATCCTTTACAGAAAAATAGTATTGCTTCAATTAATTTGGTAACATATTTTCAAAGGTCAAGGGCATGAAAACAATCAGTCAGCTTAGACCTCATTCCTTGCAACAAATAGGAAAAAAAAATTTTATGCAGGCAATATTTTTTAAATAAAACAACAAAAAATTAGATCTCTGACTCTAAAAATCAAAATTTGGTCAAACGGCATTAAGTTCCCCTTTGTTTTAACAAGAAATGAAATGGTTTTCCTTAGAAACTAACTCCAAAGGATAAACATATTAAAATAAACCACCAAAACCCACTGGAGCATCTGCTTTTCTATAAACACACAGGATATCTTGTGGGAAACAAGCCTCATCGAAAGCAGAACTGCATTAAATAACACACTCTACATTTGCTTGTCAGATTTTAGAACAACAACAAAACCCACAAATATTATATCTACTTTGCAACATATGTATAACTAAGCTAAAACTGACAAGTAGAAATCTAAATCATGTTATTTTAATTTTTTCTAATAATTTGTAGGTTTAAATAAATAAAAGGTATTAATTTCAACTTTCATTTCCTTTCAGCATATTTATATGGTACAACCACTTCTATTAGAAGGAAGCAAACCAGGCTGTTGACTTTCCAACTGATTTCTCTGCTGCCCCCTTCTGCTTCAACAGGACACAGGAAGCAGGTTCCCCAGATGACAAAAATATCTCGAAGCCAGGTTAACAGAATGCAAAATCCAGACTGGCATTAAGACTTGATTAACTCATTTTTTTTTTAAAGGAGTTTTTCATTTTGCCACAGTACTCATTTCATGTACATCCTGAAATCCGATCCATGTGTCAGGTTATGCAAACCCAGTGCTGACAAGGCACTTATTCTGTTAAGTAGGAAGCAACTTAGGAATCCATTCTGTCATGCATGCAGCCAGCAACTTCACATTTACAGTAAAAAAATTACTCTTTAAAAATTGGGTTCCTTTATTCCTAAAAAACAGTGCAAGAATAGTATTTCTCACCACTGGTCAAATGTATGTATTCTATGACAGGGTGTCTTTCTGTTAGGAACTTAGAAGCTAATAATTACGATAGCATGATTACTTCAAAGGCATAGGGCATGTGCCCTCGTTGGCTTCTCTGCCTTCTCCAGTGCAGAAACAATGGCTGATGCTCCAACAGCTGCCTTGAACCATGTAGGAGCTGCAAGAAGAAAGCCAGGTGCAGCATGGCCAAAACAGACTCAGCCAGGACCTCTGAGGTCTTTCTAAAGCTGTTACTCCAGCCCTGCAATACTTGCCTGGTTTCTTTTATGTGCCTATATCTATGTCACTGTAGTTGGGTCTCTGTTTCTAGCAGCTAGGTGTTTTAACTAATACACTCCCTCCTGAATGACTCTCCATTACCCATCAGATGTCCCAAATCCTGCTCCACCTTCTGTCACATGCTTTCCAACTTCACCTCTGTCACAGGCTACACCATTTTTCCTAAGAATTCTATTCGCTATCATGCCCCAGATTTTCATAGATCAGGTTTCTCTGCCTGAAACCAGACCCCAATCCACCCACTATTGGCTTACTAAATTCCTAGCCCCCATCCTAAGCTCAAGGGTCACTCCCATGTGGTCTCCGCTGGCCCTTTCTTCCCCAGACCAAGTGAGGCTCTCCTTTTCTGTGTCTCCCTTCTCCCTCTGCCAGCATCCCACTCACAGCTCTCCTTGTTGAATTTTAATCATCTGTATATGTATCTGTCTTCTATAAAACCCTGTTTCTGAGAGCAGGGAGTATGTCATGTTCATCTCTATATCCTCAACATCTGGCATAATGTCTGGCTCATGACCTTGACTAGAGGACCAACATCTTGATTTATAAATAATGGGTGACAGGCCAGCCAACCTTGAATGTGACTTGTTCTGTGAAATCATTATCCTCAACCCAACCTCTCCCTCCTGTGTGTCTCCAGAACACTCCACACACACTACTGAGTAAAGAACTGTGGTTAGCTATTCACATATTTGCCTCTCCTACCAGACTGGGAGAACGAGAAAGGCAGGGACCACGTATCACACAGGTTTGGTACCAACACTGAGCACCATGCCTGACTTACAAAACTTGTTCAATAAGTATTTACTCAGTGTTGACACAGAATGACTAAATGAAGAATGGCCTTCTTTACTCTCCTGTTCATCACACTACTACAGTAGGGATACAAAATAATCAGTTAGAGTCCCTGCTTTGACTGAGCAGGGATCTCTGAACTGAGATTCCTCCCTCATGTTTGTTTGTTTGACTTTACTTTCCAGCATTATCATAAATTTTGAAACCCCTCCCATTTTGTCAAGGACAACTGCTCTCCTAATTATTGTTCATTTTAATTCTAATCTTTTAAAAATGAAAGAGCACATCTCACTCCCTCTTGCGAGAACACCAGAATCACAACTAGCTGCTGGACAATCATCGAGAGGAAGACACTGGAACTCACCAAAAAAGATACCCCACATCCAAAGACAAAGGAGAAGCCACAATGAGACGGTAGGAGGGGCACAATCACAGTAAAATCAAATCCCATAACTGCTGGGTGGGTGACTCACAAACTGGAGAACACTTATACCACAGAAGTCCACCCACTGGAGTGAAGGTTCTAAGCCCCACGTCAGGCTTCCCAAGCTGGGGGTCCGGCAACGGGAGGAGGAATTCCTAGAGAATCAGACTTTGAAGCCTAGTGGGAATCGATTGCAGGACTTTGACAAGACTGGGGGAAACAGAGACTCCACTCTTGGAGGGCACACACAAAGTAGTGTGCGCATCGGGACCCAGGGGAAGGAGCAGTGACCCTGGGGGAGACTGAACCAGACCTACCTGCTAGTGTTGGAGGGTCTCCTGCAGAGGCAGGGGGTGGTTGTGGCTCACCATGGGGACAAGGACACTGGCAGTGGAGGCTCTGGGAAGTGCTCCTTGGCGTGAGCCCTCCCAGTCGGACATTAGCCCCACCAAAGAGCCCAGGTAGGCTCCAATGTTGGGTTGCCGCAGGCCAAACAACCAACAGGGAGGGAACCCAGCCCCACCCATCAGCAGAAAAGTGGATTAAAGTTTTACTGAGTTCTGCCTACCAGAGCAACAGTCAGCTCTACCCACCACCAGTCCCTCCCATCAAGCCTCTTAGATAGCCTCATCCACCAGAGGGCAGACAGCAGAAGCAAGAAAAACTATAATCCTGCAGCCTGTGGAACAAAAACCATATTCACAGAAAGACAGACAAGATGAAAAGGCAGAGGGCTATGTACCAGATGAAGGAACAAGATAAAACCCCAGAAAAACAACGAAATGAAGTGGAGATAGGCAACCTTCCAGAAAAAAAATTCAGAATAATGATAGTGAAGATGATCCAGGACCTCGGAAAAACAATGGAGGCAAAGATCCAGAAGATGCAAGAAATGTTTAACAAAGACCTAGAAGAATTAAAGAACAAACAAACAGAGACGAACAATACAATAACTGAAATGAAAACTACACTGGAAGGAATCAATAGCAGAATAACTGAGGCAGAAGAACGGATAAGTGACCTGGAAGACAGAATGGTGGAATTCAGTGCTGCAGAAGAGAATAAAGAAAAAAGAATGAAAAGAAATGAAGACAGCCTAAGAGACCTCTGGGACAACATTAAACGCAACAACATTCACATTATAGGGATACCAGAGGGAGGAGAGAGAGAAAGGACCAGAGAAAATATTTGAAGAGATTATAGTTGAAAACTTCGCTAACATGGGAAAGGAAATAGTCACCCAAGTCCAGGAAGCTCAGCGAGTCCCATACAGGATAAACCCAAGGAGAAACACGCTGAGACACACAGTAATCAAATTGACAAAATATAAAGACAAAGAAAAATTATTGAAAGCAGCAAGGGAAAAACGAAAAATAACATACAAGGGAACTCCCATAAGATTAACAGCTGACTTCTCAGCAGAAACTCTACAAGCCAGAAGGGAGTGGCATGATATACTTAAAGTGATGAAAGAGAAGAACCTACAACCAAGATTACTCTACCCGGCAAGGATCTCATTCAGATTTGATAGAGAAATCAAAAGCTTTACAGACGAGCAAAGGCTAAGAGAATTCAGCACTACCGAACCACCTTTACAACAAATGCTAAAGAAACTTCTCTAGGCAGGAAACACAAGAGAAGGAAAAGACCTACAATAACAAACCAAAACAATTAAGAAAATGGTCATAGGAACATACATATCGATAATTACCTTAAATGTGAATGGATTAAATGCTCCCACCAAAAGACACAGGCTTGCTGAATGGATACAAAAACAAGATCCATATATATGCTGTCTACAAGAGACCCACTTCAGACCTAGGGACACATACAGACTGAAAGTGAGGGGATGGAAAAAGATATTCCATGCAAATGGAAATCAAAAGAAAGCTAGAGTAGCTACACTCATATCAGATAAAACAGACTTTAAAATAAAGAATGTTACAAGAGACAAGGAAGGACACTACATAATGATCCAGGGATCAATCCAAGAAGAAGATATAACAATTATAAATATATATGCACCCAACATAGGAGCACCTCAATACATAAGGCAACTGCTACCAGCTATAAAAGAGGAAATCGACAGTAACACAATAATAGTGGGGGACTTTAACACCTCACTTACATCAATGTACAGATCATCCAAAATGAAAATAAATAAGGACATAGAAGCTTTAAATGACACAATAGGCCAGATAGATTTAATTGATATTTATAGGACATTCCATCCAAAAACAGCAGATTACACTTTCTTCTCAAGTGCGCACGGAACATTTTCCAGGATAGATCACATCTTGGGTCACAAATCAAGCCTCAGTAAATTTAAGAAAATTGAAATCATATCAAGCATCATTTCTGACCACAACACTATGAGATTAGAAATGAATTACAGGGAAAAAAGCATAAAAAACACAAACACATGGAGGCTAAACAATACGTTACTAAATAACCAAGAGATCACTTAAGAAATCAAAGAGGAAATCAAAAAATACCTAGAGACAAATGACAATGAAAACACAACAATCCAAAACCTATGGGATGCAGCAAAAGCAGTTCTAAGAGGGAAGTTTATACCTATACAAGCCTACCTCAAGAAACAAGAAAAATCTCAAATAAACAATCGAACCTTACACCTAAAGGAACTAGAGAAAGAGGAACAAACAAAACCCAAAGTTAGCAGAAGGAAAGAAATTATAAAGATCAGAGCAGAAATAAATCAAACAGAAACAAAGAAAACAAGAGCAAAGATCAATAAAACTAAAAGCTGGTTCTTTGAGAAGATAAACAAAATTGATAAAACATTAGCCAGACTCATCAAAAAAAGAGGGAGAGAACTCAAATCAATAAAATTAGAAATGAAGAAGGAGAAGTTACAACAGACACCGCAGAAATATAAAGCATCCTAAGAGACTACTACAAGCAACTCTATGCCAATAAAATGGACAACCTGGAAGAAATGGACAAATTCTTAGAAAGGTATAACCTTCCAAGACTGAACCAGGAAGAAATAGAAAATATGAACAGACAAATCACAAGTAATGAAATTGGAACTGTGATTAAAAATCTTCCAACAGGGCTTCTCTGGTGGCGCAGTGGTTGAGAATCTGCCTGCCAATGCAGGGGACACAGGTTCGAGCCCTGGTCTGGGAAGATACCACATGCCGTGGAGCAACTAGGCCCATGAGCCACAACTACTGAGCCTGCACATCTGGAGCTTGTGGTCCGCAACATGAGAGGCCGCGATAGTGAGAGGTCCGCGCACCACGATGAAGAGTGGCCCCCGCTTGCTGCAACTAGAGAAAGCCCTTGCACAGAAACGAAGACCCAACACAGCCAAAAATAAATAAATTAATTAATTAATTTTTTAATTTTTTAAAAAAATCTTCCAACAAACAAAAGTCCAGGACCAGATAGTTTCACAGGTGAATTCTATCAAACATTTAGAGAAGAGCTAACACCCATCCTTCTCAAACTCTTCCAAAAAATTGCGGAGGAAGGAACACTCGCAAACTCATTCTATGAGGCCAACATCACCCTGCAACCAAAACCAGACAAAGGTATTACAAAAAAAGAAAATTACAGACCATTATCACTCATGAATATAGATGCAAAAATCCTCAACAAAATACTAGCAAACAGAATCCAACAACACATTAAAAGGATCACACACCATGATCAAGTGGGATTTACCCCAGGGATGCAAGGATTCTTCAATATATGCAAATCAATCAACGCGATACACCATATCAACAAATTGAAGAATAAAAACCATATGATCATCTCAATAGATGCAGAAAAAGCTTTTGACAAAATTCAACATCCATTTATGATAAAAACTCTGCAGAAAGTGGGCATAGAGGGAACCTACCTCAACATAATAAAGGCCATATATGACAAACCCACAGCAAACATCATTCTCAATGGTGAAAAACTGAAAGCATTTCCTCTAAGATCAGGAAGAAGACAAGGATGTCCACTCTCACCACTATTATTCAACATAGTTTTGGAAGTCCTAGCCATGGCAATCAGAGAAGAAAAAGAAATAAAAGGAATACAAATTGGAAAAGAAGACGTAAAACTGTCACTGTTTGCAGATGACATGATAGTATACATAGAGAATCCTAAATCTGCCACCAGAAAACTACTAGAGCTAATCAATGAATTTGGTAAAGTTGCAGGATACAAAATTAATGCACAGAAATCTCTTGCATTCCTATACACTAATGATGAAAAATCTGAAAGAGAAATTATGGAAACACTC
Organism: Eschrichtius robustus; assembly: GCF_028021215.1. Taxonomy (NCBI): domain Eukaryota; kingdom Metazoa; phylum Chordata; class Mammalia; order Artiodactyla; family Eschrichtiidae; genus Eschrichtius; species Eschrichtius robustus. The sequence goes on from NC_090826.1 coordinate 163,712,916, forward strand.
CCATTTACCATTGCAAGAAAAAGAATAAAAATACCTAGGAATAAACCTACCTAGGGAAACAAAAGACCTGTATGCAGAAAACTATAAGACACTGATGAAAGAAATTAAAGATGATACCAACAGATGGCGAGATATACCATGTTCTTGGATTGGAAGAATCAATATTGTGAAAATGACTATACAACCCAAAGCAATCTACCGATTCAATGCAATCCCTATCAAATTACCAATGGCATTTTTTACGGAACTAGAACAAATCATCTCAAACGTTGTATGGAGACACAAAAGACTCCGAATAGCCAAAGCAGTCTTGAGGGAAAAAAACAGAGCTGGAGGAATCAGACTCCCTGACTTCAGACTATATTACAAAGCTACAGTAATAAAGAGAATATGGTACTACCACAAAAACAGAAACACAGATAAATGGAACAAGATAGAAAGCCCAGAGATAAACCCACGCACCTATGGTCAACTAATCTATGACAAAGGAGGCAAAGATATACAATGGAGAAAAGACAGCCTCTTCAATAATTGGTGCTGGGAAAACTGGACAGTTACATGTAAAAGAATGAACTTAGAACACTCCCTAACACCATCACAAAAATAAACTCAAAATGGATTAGAGACCTAAATGTAAGACCAGACACTATAAAACTCTTAGAGGAAAACATAGGAAGAACACTCTTTGACATAAATCACAGCAAGATCTTTTTTCATCCACCTACTAGAGTAATGGAAATAAAAACACAAATAAACAAATGGGACCTAATGAAACTTCAAAGCTTTTGCACAGCAAAGGAAACCATAAACAAGACGAAAGACAACCCTCAGAATGGGAGAAAATATTCGTAAACGAATCAACGGACAAAGGATTAATCTCCAAAATATATAAGCAGCTCATTCAGCTCAATATTAAAGAAACAAACACCCCAATCCAAAAATGGGCAGAAGACCTAAATAGACATTTCTCCAAAGAAGACATACAGATGGCCAAGAAGCACATTAAAAGCTGCTCAACATCACTAATTATTAGAGAAATGCAAATCAAAACTACAATTAGGTATCACCTCACACCAGTCAGAATGGGCATCATCAGAAAATCTACAAACAACAAATGCTGGAGAGGGTGTGGAGAAAAGGGAACCCTCTTGCACTGTTGGTGGGAATGTAAATTGATACAGCCACTATGGAGAACAGTATGGAGGTTCCTTAAAAGACTAAAAATAGTATTACCATATGATCCAGCAATCCCACTACTGGGCGTATACCCAGAGAAAACCGTAATTCATAAAGACACATGCACCCGAATGTTCATTGCAGCACTATTTACAATAGCCAGGTCATGGAAGCAACCTAAATGCCCATCAACAGACGAATGGATAAAGAAGTTGTGGTACATATATACAATGGAATATTACTCAGCCATAAAAAGGAACGAAATTGAGTCATTTGTTGAGACGTGGATGGATCTAGAGACTGTCATACAGAGTGAAGTTAAGTCAGAAAGAGAAAAACAAATATCGTATATTAACACATGTATGTGGAACGTAGAAAAATGGTACAGATGAACCAGTTTGCAGGGCAGAAGTTGAGACACAGATGTAGAGAACAAACGTATGGACACCAAGGGGGGAAAACCGTGGTGGGGTGGGGATGGTGGTGTGCTGAATTGGGCGATTGGGATTGACATGTATACATTGATGTGTATAAAACTGATGACTAGTAAGAACCTGCAGTATAAAAAAACAAACAAAAAAACAACTAATACTAAACTTTCTTTGGGTTATTTGTATGGAAATATGTTAATATAAATGTTTCAGACATTACATGAAATTTCTAAAAATCTTATCTGTTCTGGTATAATGTTATAAGTCATAATTCTAGTTATTACTTTAAAATGTATATCTCAGAAATAACTAAATTTCCTTGTCAATTGCATTATTATGAACTTTCATCAAATCTTTAAAGCGTGGTCATTTTTAAGTCTTTTGTCATTTACAGACAGTTCTGGGTGTACTCTGATGCTTTCGCAAAAATGTTCCTATAAAAGGGTTTCATCTTCAAGGAATTCATGGAAAAGACTCTGACAAGTACAGGTTTCTGGTAACTGACTATACTGCTGAACTGAATGAATAAGCATTTTCAGAACTCTAATGGAAAACTGATGAATTCATAAAAGTGCTAACAAAAGATCAAGATGAAAAAAAATTAATTACATGGGACTGAGTGAACTGATGAGGATGATTATAATGTTTGTGACTTTGTGTTTGAATAAAAAAAAAAAAAAAGAAAGAGCACAAAATTCATCTGTGTCTGTTAAAATAAACAGAGGTTGACTTGAGATATAATGTATTTTTTGGTCTAGATACTTACTTTTCAGTTTATTCCCAGACAAGTAATATTGTTGATTATTTTTCTTTTTTAAAAAAATTTATTTATTTGTTTATTTTTGGCTGTATTGGGTCTTCGTTGCTGCGCATGGTCTTTCTCTAGTTGTGGCAAGCGGGGGCTACTCTTCATTGCAGTGCGTGGGCTTCTCATTGCGGTGGCTTCTCTTTGTTGCGGAGCACAGGCTCTAGGCGTGCAGGCTTCAGTAGTTGTAGCACGAGGCCTCAGTAGTTGTGGCATGAGCTTAGTTGCTCTGCAGCATATGGGATCCTCCTGAACTAGGGATAGAACCCGTGTCCCCTGCATTGGCAGGCAGAATCTTAACCACTGTGCCACCAGGGAAGTCCCAATTATTTTTCTTCCACTTCCTAAAATTAACTGCAGCTAACACCAGACTCTTTTAATAGATGGATAAAGACTTGCCCTATAGGGCAGTAACTACAAAATGACTGCTGTGGAAAGGAGGAAGGATGCATTCTGGAACTGGCCCTTAAATGAGTATCCAGTGATGTCACTCTGGGATAAAGAACACAGTGTTAACAATGGCATCTGGGAATATTACCCATGACAGGAGCATCACAGCACAACAAAGAGATTTACTAAAAGATTTCTAATCAAACAAAATATCATAAGCAAATTAAAAATGTCCATGCTCAGAATAAGATACCAGTTAATACAATACCTATATCCTCTTTTACAGTAATGTATATCACCTCCAGTGAGCTACCGTGATACTCGAAAATACTGAATATTTCCATTTCCAAGGGAAAATCCCCCTTTATTCTCTCACATTTTAAAAAGAAACATATTTTATAGAATGTTTGGGAAGGAAAAACTGATACCACAGAAAGGAAGAAAAGAAAAAAGAATTTCCAGTATTTTATGGAGCCAAGGAGACACAATATCAAGAATATACATGTTCATCTCAATCACACACATCTACATCCTTATGAAAATGTATTCGTATAAGATGTTCCTAAGAATTCTGAAAACTACTCCTTACTGCCAAATGATAAACTGCTAAAGCCCCAAACATCTGTCATGTATTTCAAAAATGATTCACTAAATCCTATTACATGTTAATGAAATATCCCCAGTTGCCAAGTAATTTTCAAAAATGCACCAACTCATTAAAGAAAAAAATCACATACTTGACTAAAGGACATATTTCATTTAACTCTTACTGAACCTTGTCAATGAACTCTAGGTGGTCATTCTGATAAATCCAGCTTTATGACAGAGCTGGAACGCAGCAACCAAATGCAAGATGGCAGCGTGTGCTGTGATAGACCAAACTCAGCTGATGTCCTAACCAAGGAAATCAAGCAAACATTCTTCCTGCTATCCAGGACTATTTTCATATCTGTACTAAAAAAAACACAGTGTGGAATATAACAACTACTAACTTCAGGCAAATCCTATGGTTCCCAAAGGAGGCATAATTTTAGATCCATGGTTCATGGAATTTATTCACAGGAAGGTTCTGTCAAGAGAAAAAACACTTTGAGTTTTTTGGTTTTTACTGTGATTTCCAGGGAACATCATCTCTATAATACTCAGTGAAATGAAGTTAAAGAGAAAGATTAAAGGGGAGATAGCCGTTCTTCCCATCAATGACTCATGCAGGTCATCTCAGCCACCCCTCTCACTACCCCCTCTGTCACTGTCCATCTATAAATGCATGACGTTTTCTTTATTTTCAAATCTCTCTCCATTTAAGAGCCTTCTCAGAATACAATTTTTGTCTTTGTGTATACCTCACTGCTAAAGCCTAGTATCATATTTTGCGCATAAAAATGGTCAATACATATTTGTTGAATTAATGATGAACTAGCCTACGCATAAAAATGGTCAATACATATTTGTTGAATTAATGATGAACTAGCCTACAACTGTCACTGTGAAAGCAGCAGTCACTTTTAATAAGTGAAAAATGATCTCTTTCTGAAGAACTTTAACCTATATTCTTGACTTAGTTCTCTTACTAAGTGGCTAATGATGTAGGGCAAGTCACTAACCTCTCTAGTTTTCTGTTTCCCCATCTGTTAAACATGAAGTTGGCCAAGGTGATGTCTTTAAGAAATTCTTTCCAGCAGTAAAAGTCTACAATTCTATAATTTTTTTATAGGCTACATTAACTGAACCAATATCTAAAAGTCTTCGAAAGTGATTAAAGAAACAGTGTAAAATTCAAAGATGCTGTGCTCTAATAAGAAGATGAAGCGGGAGCAGAGCCGATTTCCTAACATGTACTGATCACTGATTAAGTGTAACACACTGTGCTAGGCAATATGAGTGCACAACACTGCATAAGACGATCCCTAGGGCTTCCTATCTAAAGGGGGGATGAATAAGTAAAAGACTAACTGTAATATAAGGCAGATGTCCTAAGGCTAGAGAGACACACAAACAGCATAATTTTAAAAAGAAAACCACTGGCTATGATGTCTCAAGCTAGAACACGTCTCATGGTCACACACAGAGACCTGGACAGGTCTCATCCCAGGCCACCCATGACACTGCAGTGGAGTGTGATCTTCTACTTAAAACAAAATCTGATCCTATTTCCTTTAACGGATTTCTGATGTGTCAACAATTATGAAAATTTACTCTAGTTGGTAAAGATGATGATAACAGCATATGTAAAACGTTGAATGATTTTCCTTAGTGCTCCATATATTGAAGTAGAATCAACATCCAATTTTTCCCAAAAAAATAAAAAAATCCACAAAAAACCCCCTGCAGAATGAATACAATTTAAGTCATTAGAATACAACTTTCATCATTTCAGTCATCTCAAGAACATGTACTGACTCTGTTGTCTGTCATATCAAATGAAAGACAAGGTCCTGCTGTGCCCATGTGGTAAATGTGATAACCATTACATACTAGAGGTTTCTATGACAAAGAAACTAGGGCTTTCTAGATCAACTCTTTTAGATATTTCTTATTCTGGTATAGATAGAATAAAAGAGGAGTAAACAAAAAACAAAATGAACTTTAAAAAACTAATATTAAAGAAGCGACCCCCAGGCTTCCCTGGTGGCGCAGTGGTTGAGAATCTGCCGCCAATGCAGGGGACACGGGTTCGAGCCCTGGTCTGGGAAGATCCCACATGCCACAGAGCAACTGGGCCCGTGAGCCACAATTACTGAGCCTGCGCATCTGGAGCCTGTGCTCCGCAACAAGCGAGGCCGCAATAGTGAGAGGCCCGCACACCGCGATGAAGAGTGGCCCCCGCTTGCCGCAACTAGAGAAAGCCCTCGCACAGAAACGAAGACCCAACACAGCCATAAATTAATTAATTAATTAATTAAAAAAGAAAAAAAAAACTAAAGCAGTAATATATTTTTTAAAAAAAAGAAGCGACCCCCAAGTTTACAGCAATGTTAAGAGTACAGCTGAGGACCATGATATTGATGATGAAGTGGAAACATATCATAAAAGACGCTTTGGTAACGTTAAGAGGAACGAAAGAAAGAGAACAGCAACAGTGGTGACGATCATGATCAGACGTGGTGACAGGGATACTGAGCAACAGACACATGTCAGCACCTGGTTGTGAAACTGAGATGACAACAGAAAGAAAAGCAGCCAGTCGGTCAATAGATCCTCAACAACAACAACGACTGGAACAACCACAATCAGAAAGGTGGTGAAAAGGAGTGAAAACTGCCAATCCGTTCTATTCCTTTTATACACAATAACTTTTGAAGAATCTGTAAAATGTAGCTGAAGAAAGGGGCTGGGGAATCAGGAGAATCAGAAGCCACCTGAACAGATTTCAGCATGCCCAGAAGCTACCAGCCAGCCATCTGGAAAGTGCTTCAAGCAGAACAGTTCCAGAGCACGAAGGGGCACTCACACATGGTGCAGCACGGTGCCAAGCTAAGTCATGAAGAAAAGAGCACTGCAGCTTGGGTAGGGCCCCACGCGGCACAAGAAGCGCAGAACAGCTTTAGACCAGTAGTTCTCACTGGGAGTGGTACCACCCCAGGGGCCATTTTGGGTGTTTTCAATTATCACAATGGCATTTGGTAAACCGGAGCCAGGCACGCTAGACAGGACGGTCTTCAATAACAGAATTACCCTGCATCCTGCAAGTCTTTCAAATGTCCCACTGGACTTTCTCGTAGAAGAAAAAGTCCTGCTTATAATTATCTAAATTTAGAGTCCAACCCCAATTTACTTATAGACACAAAGTTTCTTGCACATTTTAATATCTACTAAATTTTCAAAGACTACAATTTCCTTGAATCTAAATTGAGGAAGGACGGTACTTTGTTTTGTTTGAGGGATGTGTGTCAAGGGACTCACTAGAGGTTACATGAAGGGGCTGCCAGGAGAGGACTCATCTGTTCACACAAGAGGAATAATTTCTCCATCAGGGTTGAGGAAGTTCTGAACACATTTCTTTCTCTCTTTTTTAAGACTGAAAATAGAGATAATTCCACAGTACCTGTTAGCTGGTAAGGCAAAGATTGTACTAAACTCTTGACATATAAATATTCATGACCACGTAACAGTAAATTCTTCTTTGGTATGCCCTTCACTGAATTATCTCAAGTATTTCTAAAACTTAAAGTTCTGATGAACCACGTACGTGACTGTAGCTATGTCTACTCCTATTTAAAGGCACAGAAACTAGGAAACTAAGAACATAAAGTGATGCCACAATCCAAAGACAAGTTAAAAATGCAAAAAAAAAACGAAAGAGTATCCCCAAGAAGATAGGTTCTCCAGAAGCAGGTGACCACAGCAAGTTACCTGCAGAATGACTCACGTGTTATTCGGTTTTTCTAGTACCAGAGAATTCATCACATCACTTTGGGACCCTCAACCGCTGTGCCACCAGGGAAGTCTAATGCACTGATTCTTACAGAGTGGTCACCCTTTCAAAATCAAAACTGCATCACTCAAAGAAAATTACAACCTGTATTTATTATTTATAAAGCAGCTAGAAATTTTAAGTAAAAACGATGCATTTTTGTTTTCAAAAATCCAATTTTTACTCTCCTTATAGAACAGAGAACTTGAAATCTCCTCCTAATCACAAGGAGAAAATGCTGTTTGGATTAAACAGCAATTACGTGCCACTCACTGCACTTCAGATGGTTCTGACCTTTTTGAAAGAGACCAGTTTTGCATTTCCATTTCTCCTGCCTAAACCATTGCAAGGGCTTAATAGCTGGGTTCCTTCCCTCCAGCCCCTTGACTTTCTAATCTATCTTTGACACTATTACCAGAATTATCTTACTAAATCATCATAATCATGTTATTCTCCTGCTTAGAAACTTTAAATAGCTTCCTATTTACTACAGAATAAAGTCCAAACTTCATAAAAGAGCATTCAAGAACCCCACAATCAAAGCTGGTTTCACCTTTCCAGTCCCCTATATCACAACAAAGCTCAACAGCCCCAGGGCTCCAAGGACTGGGTGCACACCGAGTCCTTTCATGGGTCCCTCCACTGGTCTGCCGCTGAAATTTAACATCAGCCTTACTCCACACATATTCTACTTCTTTCATGAAGATGTTCCTGATCCTCATAGTCAAAATTACTTGTTTCTTCCTTTGCATTCCTACCACACACAGGGCTTATCTTTAGAATGATGCTTAGTTTATCATGATTAGCATTATAGGTGGCTGCCTGCATTGCCCTCTTTCTTGCTACTGTATGAGATCAAAGATCCTGTCTAGTTTAACCGCAGATCATCAGAGGTATCTACCAAAGAACCATGTACATGGTGGTCGCCGTGCAGTGAATGCTTACTGAATGAAAGAATGAATGAATCATGCAATCACCCAATCAATCAGTAAGAAGGGGAAAAGATGAAGCTTTGAGTCAAAGACAGGGCTTTGAACACCTGCACTTACACATGTCATCACCACAGGTTTTTCAGGATGCAAGGTTAACTTACCGAAATCAAGTAAGAGTGTGTGTGTGTGTGTGTTTGTGCGCATGCATGTACGCAAGAACACGTGGACACACAAAATTTTAAAATCAATACCATTTATAATTGCTCAAAAATGAAATACTTAGTTATAAGTCTAGCAAAACATATATAGGAGTCGTATGATGAAAACTACAAATTGATAAAGGACATCACAGAAAATCTACATAAATGGAGAGACTATCACGTTCACGGATTGGAAAACTCAACATAGTAAAAAATGTAGATTCTCCCCAAACTGATACACAGGTTTAATGTAATTAGCATCAGAATCCCAGCAAGAAATTTTGTAGATATACACAAGATTATTCTAAAATTTATTTGGGGGATTTCCGTGGAGGTTCAGTGATTAAGACTCTGCGCTTCTACTGCAGGGGTTGCAAGTTCAATCCTTGATCGGGGAACTAGGATCCCACATGCCGCGTGGCACGGCCAAAAAAAAAATAATAATTTTATTTGGAAAGGCAAAGGAGCTAGAATAGCTAAAACAATAATGAAAAAGAATAAAGGGAGAAGTATCAGTCTACATGATCTCAAGACACTACACAGCTTACAGTGACCGAGACTGTGTGGTATTGGTAAAGGGATAGACACACAGATCAATGAAACAGAACTGAGAGTCCAGAAATAATGATAAAGTCTTTTGGATCTAGGACTAACTAGGCAAAGAGCTCTTAGACTCAACACCAAAAGCACTATCCAAAAAAATAAAATACTACTGATAAACTAGACTTCAACAAAATAAAAAGATGAGTTACATACTAGGAGAAACTACTTGCAAACCATGTATCTGATAAAGAACTAGAATCTAGAATATATAAAGAACACTCAAACCTCAACAGTTTGAAAACTTGAACATTTGATTTAATGCAGAAAAGGTAACTTTCCCAAAACATGTCAATTAAATCAACTCATGTAACCTGACTGAGGGAAAAGCAGCGTGAGCATTTGGCTCCCAGGCTCTGCAGTTACTGAAAATGTCAGTTGGTCCAATTCCTACAAAGTCAGGAAAGAATGAGAGTGTTTTCCATAGCATTTCTCCATACTTTACTAAGTGGAGACGCTAGAAAGCTTTAAAAAAAAGAAAAAAAGAAAAGAAATACCTTCAAAAGGCCTGAATGTTATTAAACTTGCTATCTGATGATAATAGCTCATTGCCCTTCAGTAGTTTTCAATTTTGTTTTCCTTAGTTGGGAATTTCTACAAAAAGAAGGACCTAAGGGGCCTGTTATAACCACTTTCCTGGTCTAAAACCTGATACTTGACTCATGTCATCATTATTGGCAGCTACTAATAGACGAGTGTACTATACTGGGAGCAGCATGAGGAAACATCTGCTTAAAGAAATTAAAACTTTCTCTCTTTCATGAATACATTTTTTAAAAAAACAGCAGAGAGACCGGAGCGAGAGCACAATAAACTCAACTGCTACCAAAATAATACTTGAAAACATTTCATTATTTTAATAACAGCCAAAGCTAAGTTAGCAATTGACACCGCTATGGCTATTGTTATTATAATTAAAATTATACCCTAAGTTTTCATTTTAAACTCCATAATTAAACCATTGCCATCTCTAGGCTAAAAGTACTTCAAAAGGAACATATTATTATTATGATCAACTATTTAAAAATGCATGCTATTTGCACCAGAAGAACCCATTTCCATACACGTGCAAAGGTAGCCCTGGGGAAATGACTAGTGAACCTTCAGATAAAATGACATTTTAATCTTCCTTTATAAACCACATCTCCTACCTGGCTTCATAAGCATGTCAGCTCACTTTGTCACTTGCTGTATTACACTAAGAAAGACGTTTTTATTTTCTCACCTTTCCTTCTAGAAGTGGCATATGACTGACATTTCAAGAGGAATAGCCTTTACTTGGAAATATTTTCCTTTAGAAATAGTACTCCAAAAGTATACTCCAACCTAAACTCCATTAAGACATAATTTAAATTGGGGCTTTCCATAAAAGCAGTTAATAAACATGTATATATTCAGCTCAGCTAGGTCATTTATATAATTTATAAATAATCTAGATAATTTATAAATGTAGGCAAAATTTAAATTATATATTTATAATATAACTTTCATAAGATAAATTAATACATACTATTTATATGCTCCTAGCAGGTCCACTAATGTGCTTCAGGATCCATGAACTCCTTGAAATTATATGCAAATTTTGTATGTGTGCTTAGTTTTAAACAGTTTCTCAAAAGAATCTGTGAATCACTGGTTTATTCCCAAATGACCATTATATTATTTAACTATAAGTAGCATCTCTGAACAGGAGACATAACGCCCTCTGACTTCTAGAGGACTTAATCATGTAGCTTTCCATTTACTTCTACACTTATATGCAATTGAAATGAGTTGGATTTACCAAATTTTCTTTTTTTTCTCACTCCTTTTTAATGACTCATTTTTAATTTCCACTCAAGCACTAAATAATAGCTACTTTTAAAAGATGCTGTTTGTACATTAAGCCGACCTAAAAATTGTGTCCCCTAGAAAACGTTCATAGTCAAATCACAAAGAAAATTGGGCACATATACTGGAGGGGCTATTTGGTCGCTGGGTAAGTGCTGAAGTAGGCAGTAAGAACTAGAAATGAAGAAGAGCTTCTCTGACTTAAAACTACATCAGTATTTGAGTGCAAAAACTTACTATCATTTAAAACTCTAATACACTCATTAAAATCAAAAAGTACATCTTTCTTCTGCCGTGATATATTGAAGAGCTACAACAGTTCGGTAGTCTACCTGAAAGTTTCTCAATTCAAACCTTTTAAAATAGGTCTGTCTACGCTACTCCTCATGTGCTGCTTAGAGTAGGACCTTTGACTCATTCATCTTTCTATATCTAGTGTCAGACAAAGGGGCTGGTTAACACAGGCAATTAAAATAGTTTTTGATTAATTATAATACTGCATGACCTGATTAAATCCTATAATTTGAACTTTTGAAAGCTATCCAAATTTGGACAGCTTCAGTATGCTCTAAAATAATGGAGGGTCATAAATAAAATAAGTCATACTAGGTATATGTGTCAGTTTCTTCCATAGAACTATCACTTCTGGTAGCATTCCTTGAGTCATTTCATAACAAGTCAGTGGTAGTAAACATAGAAGTAATCGGGCAAAGAGCATAAACTTGCTTAAAATACAGAGACAATAAGTGATTCCAATATCAATCACCCTAAAGCTTCTTAATTAAATGAATGTGGGAATTTTCACCAAAATAATATACGTAAAAACAGAGTAGAAATACACAGTTGAAATTCTTTTCATGTTCAAGCCAAAGTGAAATTCTAAATAAAAGAGACTCATATGAGATCACACAAATAGAAGGAATTGCTAGGGGTTATCTCACTCAAAAGGTGTAAAGCTTTCCAAAATCATCCTTTGTTCACTTATGCAACCGGGAAAGAAAACTGGATGAGAAAAGCAGAGGGTTCTCAAATCTGGCAGTGCCCACTGATAACAATAGTACTTGGGATTGTTAGGTCAGTCACTGGTACTGGTTTCTCTACCATTCATATCCTTAAATCCTCTCAAATATGTCAGGAGTTACACATGTTCCCAAACTACCATCTCAACATAGTTCCGACAGATTGGAGTTAAGCATATACAGAACACTCTGCAGAGTTGAAAGCTTAGGCCAACTCTGATTAACTATGCAGATCTCCCTTGATTTGTAGCTACCACCCAGCAATAGCAAAAAACCCAGGTGAGGGGTAGCTCTTCATTTTTTAGTTTGATATCTGTTATCAATTCTAAAAGCATAGGTTCCTCATACTCAGATCTAAAGTTGAAAGAAAGGCAAATATTTGAGATACCTCATGGAGGAGTCTAGAGACAGCTGGGAAGAATGAGTCTCCTGCTGTCTTCATTCCTACTTCGAGATAGAATCTTCTTTTGTTATTTATTGGGCACTTTACACAGAAGAAACACTGACTCTACAGTGGTAAAGAAAAGTAGCAGAGAAGTGGTGGGATGTAAGGAGGGCCTTGAGAATGCCTAGGAGTGAAGAAAAAAGATGGGAAGAGGGCTGGGATGAAGAAAAGAATGGGCTCTGCATCTCAGGCAGAGTGAACATACCAACTAGCAGGCAATTTTAAGATAAGGAATATAGTTTATCGAATGAACCAACCAACAAAGCAACCAATGAACTAATAAAATAAATAAGTGAATGAGTGAACCCATAAGTGAATGAGGTTGATGAATGGTAGGCTGGAACTACGATACAGCTAGTCCTAAAGCAATGAGTTTGAATCTACCCTAAAAAGCAGGTAAGAAAGGCACTCCTTAGAGCTGTACAGTACACAGTATGCCCAACTGTATGCAGACTTGCCAAAACCAAAGTGAGTTCACTGAAAGTTTTTATCACTATGAAATAAGTGATTGAGGAAGATTAATTAGGAAGCAGTAGGTAAAATATAAGAAACAGAAGACTTACAACAGGTATAATAACTACAAGCTAAGCCACTACTTTGACTACACAAAACCAACATATGACATGCACATGATAACTAGAAATTTAGCATTAATAATCTCTTTAAAAATTGAGATGTAATTCATACAGTATATCTGCAAAGTTATGCAACCTTACCACTATCTAATTCAAGAAAATGTCATCACTGTAGCTATTAGCAGTCACTCCCCATTCTCCCTCCCTGCAGCCCATGGAATTAACATGGTTTAATCTCGATATGAATTTCTATTTTTTTATATCTCCCCAAAGTGCATATATGGAGATTTGCACTTAAGAGTCTCAGTAGAAGATAAATGATTATTTACTAAAGAAATACTGTCAGAACTGAGGAAGTATCAAAGAAGAAAATTTTCTGTCTACCTGATGTGGCATTTTTACTTTCACTTGGTAAATAACAATTTTCAAGGTTCATTAAGTTTTTTAAAGTATCATTTGGTTTCCCAATTACAAAAGTTTAAGGGTTTTTTTCTCCCCTTTGGATATCATAACAATTTAAACATAGTGGCCAGGTCAAAAGATGGTTAAAGTAGATGGTGTACAACTAATCACCCACTGCAGCAACCACAGCCTTAGATCATAATTGATTTTTCCTCCAAGCCCCAGAATGAAACTGAAGTTCGTCCAAGAATGCACCGATATTTCTCTGCAAGTCCCTAGATGAAATCAGTGGGTTATAATGTAACCGAGCAGGACCCTATGGGGCCCGTCCCAGGACAGGCCTTTCCCCATATCCTCTGCTTTAGCTCCTTTCTGAAGTACCTAGATAACAGTATTTGGTGCACATTTCCTGAGTTGTTTTACAGATGTGAAAACCCCCAACAAATGGAAGATGTTAACTACTTGATGACCATGAGTACGCAGCCCCCAGGCCTCCTGGAGCCCAAGGATTGATAATGTTAACCCCATTGATACCGCCCAGTTACCTCACCATCAGCCAATCAGAGAACTGTGCACGAGCTGATCCAAACCCTGAGACTCGGGCCCCCCCACCCCCCCGCCCTTTTAAAAATCGACCTGGCTTTTAAAAACCTTTGGCCGAAACCCTTCAGGGAGCTCGGGGCCTTTTAGGGCCTGAGCCACCTGTCTCCTTTCGTGGCCCTAAAATAAATCTTTCTCTGCTCCAAACTCCAGCGTTTTGGTGTTTGGCCTCACTGTGCATCGGGCACACGAACTTGCACTAACAATAAGTTTAGCTGAATTCTTTTTTTCCATTTTAAGGTCAACTAACAATGAACTTCCATTAAATTTTGTACTTATAATTCTACTATTGGGTTTTGGGATTGTTCTTTAGTAGCACATTTTAAAATAAGCAAATCTCCAAATTTCTCTCAGAGATTATTACCATGAAGTTTAGAAGAAACCTCATGTGCCTTTATATGCCCCCGACACACATTCTTTTAAAGATGCAAAATATTTTCATTTAAAAAAATATTCCGGGCTTCCCTGGTGGCGCAGTGGTTGCGAATCTGACTGCCAATGAGGGGGACACGGGTTCGAGCCCTGGTCTGGGAGGATCCCACATGCCGCGCAGCAACTAGGCCTGTGAGCCACAGTTACTGAGCCTGCGCGTCTGGAGCCTGTGCTCCGCAACAAGAGAGGCCGCGATAGTGAGAGGCACGCGCACCGCGATGAAGAGTGGCCCCCGCTTGCCGCAACTAGAGAAAGCCCTCGCACAGAAACGAAGACCCAACACAGCCAAAAATAAAAATAAATAAATAAAAAATTTTAAAAAATAAAGGAATTCCTTAAAAAAAAAAAATTCCTCAAGTTAATGAAATCAGGCTGAACAAAAATAATATGGGGTTTTACTTATTTTCCCCATTCTATGAATATGGCCCAAGAGACTGAATTTACAAACAGGACAGGAGTTGTACACAGTTCTCATCTGCCCCACGCGCACCCTGCCTCCAGCTGCTGCCCTCTGAGGACCCACACCCCCTTTACACATGTGCACACACCAGTTGTAAAAGACATTAATATTAAAACAACTGTTTTAATGATATTCGCTTCTGGGACTGAAAAAATAAAACCCAAACCAAAAAATATAAAGAATGTGTTTTGGTCAGTTCACCTTTTCCTATCAACTATTAGAAAAAAAAAACTATTTTCTTTTTTTAAAAGTTTAGATACTTCCTACAATGCCTACATTTCTTTGAACAGCTCTCTATAAACGAGTATACGTGAAACATTTTTTCAAAAGTGGTCAGGTCCATTACGTTTGCTGGGCACAGTCTAACCCTTTATGTCTCTTCCTGGCAACTCCAGATTTTGTAGGGCTGCAGGGTGGTTGAGAAAGCAGGGAGCCAGGGGAGGTGGCCTCCACAGGCACTGCGGCCACCAAGCCCTCGTCTGAGCATTCAAGGCAAGAGATTTTATTTTCTCCCTTCACAGTGCCTGAATACCCTGAGGGGATCTGCCATCAATAATTCATGAGCAGCAAGGCGAACATGCTCTAATCAATAAGGAGTAATGGTGAAACTCACAGCAGGTTCCACAGGACTGATGGGGTATTATATTAATATCTGATTAAACTTCCCAGGAAGTTTAATTTTTCATAAACCAAAGACCTAAAATTAACCTTTTAACCTTATGTTTATAAAGGATCTTTCCCAAGAGCACAAAAAAATGTTTTAAAAACATATCTTAACGAAAGCAGGAGGCTAAAAAGAGTATTTCAATACCTAGAAGATTTGCTCAGGATCACACAGAAAAAGAGAATTAGAACTTAGTTTACCTCATACTTACCTAAAACATTCTTAATTGGAGTATTTTTACACACCTTTAATGATTATTTTCAAATGCATGCTATAGGGGCTTTAAAATACACTTGAATTTTTCAATCACCAATTCCCTACATTCAAGAAAAGGACTTTGGAGTACTCTGCACCTTATTCCTCCTTTTCTAATAACTTCCCTGTCCGTTCATGGCAAAACAATCAAATCACATGCCTATGTGAATTGTCGTGAAGTCAAATTAGTAAAAGTCTAACTACGTATAAAATGAATAAACGACAAGGATCTATTGTACAGCACAGCGAGTATAGCTGGTATTTTATAATAACTATAAATGGAGTATAACCTTTAAAAACTGTAAATCACCATGTTGTACACCTGAAACTTATATAATATTGTAAATCAACTGTACTTCAATAAAAAAAATTAGTAAAGGTCTGAATTCTCCAGATTTTGCTTATCTATGTTTGGGACCCCATAAGAAACTTCTCCCTGGGCACAATACTTCTCAAAGTTGCCCTGGATCCCCCCATCAGGTGAGTAAGTCAATATCATTTATCTGCTCGTCTGGAGGAACACCCAACTACATAACCCCACAGAAAGGTACTGGATGAAGATAATGAAATGTGATTTAATGCAGAAAAGGTAACTTTCCCAAAGCTTTCGCAGTGGGCAGTCAGATGTTTTCATCCTCACAGAGCAGCAGCATGGTGAATAAATTGCTTCTAGAAGCTCCTGTAAAGATTTATAACTTTAGCTGGAAGAAAAGCTGGAGATTTCTTTTCCATTCCCTGACTGTACTTATAAACTACTTACTGCAGCCCAGCAAGGCTCTCCTTGCCCAGATCGACAGCATCCTTGTAGAGCTGACAAGTGGTGATGGATATACCCACCAGAGTATTACCGAGGATTTGAGAGGCTGTTACTGCCATGTGTAACAGAGGCTGTTACTCTTCGACGCAATGCTGTGGACTGCAATGTTTCCCCTCAGATACTCAAAATTCTGAGATGAAACCAGCCTTAAAATTCTAACCCAGTCCCACCTCAATTCAATTTCTTCTCTGTGTAACACTGAAGAAGCAATGTGTTTTTGGTATTTGAAGCTCATTTTTATGTTTGCAATAGTGTCAGTTTGATTGACCCATTATTATTAAACTACAGTTTTTAATGAAACTCCATTTCACCATAGCATCTAAAATACTACAACTGAAATTGATTAATTATACCCTAGAAGAGAGTAATAACAGACTTCCCTATTTGAAATACATAATGGGAAGCTGCTGTTTTATTTATTCTTCTAATTATATAAGAATGGACAAAGTAATACACCCTCCCTATCAACAAATTTCAAGAATCTGCTTTTAACTTTTTCTTTTTTTTCTCCAGTCAGAATTGCTATTAATGACAGGAGCATATCATAATTTAATTAGCTGACACTGACTGGCAATCTATCCATTTCTTTTTAATTGGAACCGTTTCACAGAACTATCCATAAAGGCAGAGTCTGCATAACTAATAACCTTCATAAGTAAGACCTTTAGAAATCTCATAGAAAGATATAAAATATTTGGACATAGTCACTATGTTGCCACATCACTGAAGACTAGGGGCACAGAATTTCCCCACAGCATACCTACATGGCTAGTTCTGAAAGCAAGAAACAGGTGCCCTGGGTAGCACAAAACTGCCAAAAAGTCAACTTGGCCACCACCTTACATAAGCATCACTTAACAATATACAGTGACTCAGAGGTGTGGCTCTGTCTGTCAGTGCTATGGAACGCATTTCAGGAGACTGAGTCCAACTAACCTGTCAAATCGAATTAAAGGGGGAGTAGCTGCATCTTAAAAACATGATGGGAAATGTGGTTACAGCCAAACGTCATTTTCACGGCCTTAAGATAAAATATACACTTAATCTGCCTGAAAATAGTCTGGAGACAATCTCTAGAACACATTATTCTGGTAACTGGTGTTAGGAAAGCATGCGTGTGTGGTGTGTGTGGATATGTGACTCCTGAAAATTGTACAAGTATTTTCTTTTAGGAAACAAAGCCTGTGGAACTGAAAAATGATAAAGTAATTTTTAGGTTTAGGCTCACTCCTTTTATAAAATGTCAGCCTCCTTGGAAGTAGATTTTTTTAAACACAAATATCAATGAAATAATTGTTTAAAACATGAGTCCATTCTCAATTCACAACATTTTCATCCATCCACAACTTTGTAGGAATTGGACTAAGTCAAACTGGAGTCACCCTAGGCAACAGGGTTTTTCCCTTTATAGGATTATGGTAGTTTCACTGAGAAAGCTCCACAGGCGGTCAAATAGGCTGGCTCTCCAGTAACAGTCCTAATTAATTAGGTGTGTGTAGTGGAAAGAACATGGACTTGGGAATCAGATCTGAGTTTCAACCTGCGCTCTGCCACTGTAGCTACAATATGACCTTGATCACTTTTGTTGACTTCTCTGAGCTTCAGGTTCTTATTTGTAAAATGAAGTCATGCTATGAACACCTAACTCACAAGGCTGTCATGAAAATTAGTTAAGTATGTAAAGTGCTCTGCAGTGAGTAGCTGCTCAATAAATAGCAACTTT
Organism: Eschrichtius robustus; assembly: GCF_028021215.1. Classification (NCBI taxonomy): domain Eukaryota; kingdom Metazoa; phylum Chordata; class Mammalia; order Artiodactyla; family Eschrichtiidae; genus Eschrichtius; species Eschrichtius robustus. The sequence goes on from NC_090826.1 coordinate 163,731,086, forward strand.
TATTCTCACAATGATAATACATTAATTTTGGCTAATAATACTGAGTTGTTTAGGATCACAGTAAATAATTTTGTGCAAGTGCTTAGACAATTAAAGACACGGTAGGTATCTCAGCTTCACTGGATCAAGGACGATTTTTAAAGTGTAGTCCCTGACCTTCATTTGTTTTGATTAGCAAAGTGTGGTTACTAAGTAACTGCTATATTCTTACCAAACATTCCTACCTTTAAGGAACCTGCAAGCTAAGGAGCACAGGCTCTGGAGTCAGATGACCGAGTATTAGCTTCTAGCTTGGCCACCTCCTTGCTGTGTAACCTTGAGTGAGTAACTTAAACTTCTTAAAGCCTTGTCTTTCTCATCTAAAAATAGCAGGTAAAAGGAAAACAGTATGGAGGTTTGTCAAAAAACTAAACATAGAGCTACCATATGACCCAGCAAGTCCACTCCTGGGTATATATCCAAAAAATAAAAAACACTAGTTAGAAAAGATATATGCACCCCAATGTTCATAGCCACACCATTTACAATTGTCAAGGTATGGAAGCAACCTAAATGTCCATCAACCTAAGATGAACGGGTAAAGAAGAAGTGCGTGTGTGTGTGTGTGTGTATACACACACACGCACAATAGAATAATACTCAGCCATAAAAAAGAACAAAATTTTGCTTTGCAGCAACATGGATGGACTTAGAGGACATTATGCTAAGTGAAATAAGTCAGATGGAGAAAGACAAATACTAGGTATCACTTATATGTGGAATCTAAAAAATACAACAAACTAGTGAATCAAACAAAAAAGAAACAGAGTCGCAGATATAGAGAACAAACTATTGGTTACCAGTGAGGGGAGGAAAGGGGGAGGGGCACTATAGAAGTGGGGGAGAAAAAAGGGTTATTATTGGATTATATGAAATCATGTGTATGAAACTTCTGAAAATTGTAAAGCACTATAGAATTTAAAGAATCATTCAGTTAAAAAAATAAAAAATAAAGTGCTGAACTTATGACTATAGAGACGCATCTATTATAAAATGGGCATACTGCACATAGATAAATGCTAGCAATTCTCTTATTCTTTTTATCATTGTAAATAAAGATATCTTTTCCACAAGCAGACAAAAACAAAAACAGCAGGCAATAATAACGGTACTCACCTCACAGACATCGTGAGGGTTGAATGAAACAATCCCTGTAGATTCCTTAGTACAAGGCCTGGCACGTAGTAAGTACCCCATATATTTCAGCCGTTACTATCCAATTAGTGACAATTCGGGATTATACCTGCTACAGAGGCTTGGAAAGGTCCAAGAGTCTTGCTGCTGCTAAGGAGTAGAGGTGGGAATTTTATCGCAGGTCTGTCTGACTTATTATGATAATGAACAAGATGAAGGGTATACCTGGCCTCAGGAAGCTTACGTATCCGGCAGGAACAGATAAGAGATTGGACATTACAAGACAGTGTGCCCTGCGATCTGACAGAAAAAATACACAGGGCTCTGGGAGCACCACAGGGGAGAGACGGGGAAGTGAATAAACATGGGACTTTTTAGGAGACAAGAACACAGGTAATAAAAATGCTTACATGAACTCACACTTGACCTTTTCTTAAAACCAAAATTTCCAGAGATGTCCAGCAGCTCAGGAAGTTTGAGTATGAAGGATTCAAGCTGCAGGTGTGCAAAGGCACCAAAAAGAAGGAAAATGCTTATGGATTGAACTCAGTAGGGCAAGTATATGCAGGGTAACATCAGGGTTTGAGAAAGAGTCCCCTGCCAACCTTTTCAAACAAGGGGCAAAACTTCTTCTACAACTAAGGAAAAATGTAACAGCACACAGACCTGAGGCATGGTGAGGCATGAATGACTGATAGGAGACCTTTCCCGAAGGTGAATTTTGAGGACGGAATCAAAGGGCCTGGAAGGGAAGCCGTGTAAAGAGAACTGGAAAAAAGGGTCAACTGGGAAATAGGATTAACAGAAAGGAGGTAAACTAGCTGAGGAATCTAAACAATGGAGCCTCTACAGCAGAGCCACAGACCTATAATTAACCTATAATTAACAAGACAGAAAAATGCATTCTGAGAGGAGGAGAAAGAAGGATTGAGAACGGGAGAGAAAAGGGAAAGAGGCAGCTTAACATTTCAAGCTCCAAACTGTTCCTAATCTAGTGAAGATTCATGGTGTTGTCCATCTATTCACTGAGGTAAACACACAGAGAACCAACAGATGGCCCTGTGTGGTTTTCAAGTTAGATTCGGGCCACTTTCTTGTTAATCTGCACACAAGGATGACAGTGCTTGGCACAAGACAATCTGTTCAAGAATAATTAGATTCCCCCTCACTTCTTGCCTTGGTGGCAGAAGCACCCGGTATATTTACAATATCCCGTTTTGCTTCCATCTGAATCCATATGTTCACTGGTGAGGTTAAAGCTGGAGCTGCATGGCACATTTTTCACTGTAAACAAACTTTGCTTCGGAAAACCCTAAGGGAAAGTAGGGGATCCTGCTCTATTAATTTCCCACGCCTAGGAAAGGCTCACCTCCAGGAAGAGGGGCAGCTCTGCTGATTTATTGCTGGAAAAAGGCCATGCCTCAGAGGATTCATGTCATGAGCTGCAGGTACAGCCAGGGGAGCAGCCCTCATTTACGGTGAGACAGGAGAGAAAAGCAGGGAAACAGCCCCCATGAAGAATATGCCTTTATCGCATGTTGAAAGCAATGTGAATCAGGATGTGCTCTGTGGTTATAATTCCACGCTATGATTTAGAGGCCAAGACTAAAGGGTGGAGGAAAGATGGAAGGAGGAAAAAAAGATGGAGAAAACTCTTACAGGTATAGAGTGCCTGCTATTCAACTGCACAGTTCTAGGCACGCTACACAGGTGATCTCAAAGAACAGGTTACTTCGTGACACCTAAAGTTAAAAGCACAATTCCCATTCTAGCCTCCAACAACCTCCTGGGATCAGCCCTTTACTTGTGCGGTAAGTGATAACTAATCTGTCACAACTCTGCCACCAGGATGACGATATGGCAGAGACCCGCACCACCTAAGCAGCCGAGGGCACCTGAAGGCTTAGTCTAGTGTTCTCAGGTGGGTGCACAGCAAGGAAACCCTACATCCCATGGCCGATCCTAGGACACATGCGTTGGGTTTAGCAATGTGGTTACCTTGACAGGAAGTCTCAGTAAGAGTGGTAGGGACCAAAGGGTGATGGAGTGAGTTTAAGAAAAAATGGGAGGACAAGAAGTAGACCAACAAGTAGGGACATCTCCTTTGAGATGTGTTTCTGTAAAGGAAACTAGGGGCAGTAGCTGGTCACGGGTGTGGGGTCAGAAGAGTTATGAAAATTAAACAAGGTGGAATTGAACAAAACACCTCCTGTTGCATTTGGATTAAATGATAAAAACAATTAGCACTAAAAAGAACCTCAGAGATCTAAATCGAAGCCCTTCTTTCTATATGAAGAAACCAAGACTCAGAGAGTGTCAATGACTTTTTGTTCAGAACACAGCCCTGATGAACATTTAGAATTTGGGAGCCCATCAGCATCACTTAGCCTGTGCTCCACCCACCACTGGCCATGCAATGCTACGTCCCTCCCTCCGCTGTGATTTTAGTTTTGGTTTTGTTTTCACTAAGATGTTTCAAAAGAGCTTGAAGACAAAGGTATCAGATTAACCAGAAGAAGTGAATTTTTTTCCTTTCAGAAGGGAAATTTTAACTCCCTTCACCAATAAAGGGATTAAGTCTGCTCTATGACAGAACTGCATTAAAAATAATGAGGCAGATAAAGAAAAGCTTTTATTATTTTAATGAATTCAAAAGCTGGAAGCATTATTGAGATGAGCAACGTGTTCATTGCCCTAATCCAATGTAATCATATTTAAAAAATTATTCTGCTTAGGAAGTTTTCTGCTACATCAGACAAAATCCAAAATGTGCCAAGTAGACAGAATATCAGAATTAACTTTAGATCCTGAGTGCCTTCAAAACAGAGATCAGTATTCTAAGGGCCATCTTTGAAAGTACCACACAGAAGACATGAAGCTTCCTGATATTCCAAGATGGTCCTACTGTCCACAATTTAACCCAAAGATTTCTCTGTCTACCATTTAATTCATGTCCTGAGAAATGTATGATTCTATACATTTTTTTAATCTGAATCAACCATATACTTCTGTGTATAAGGAAGCCCATTTAACCTCTCTGTTCTTTTGCATCCGCAGCTCTCGAAAAAGAAATTCAGTTTTCTGACTCACCTTATCACTGGGATTGATTCTAAAGGAGAAAACACCATAGTAACTTTTAGCATAAACATAAATTTGCTACACAAATGTTTTAATCTTTTAAGTCACAGAAGAAAACATCAAAATCTTTTCTTTCCCAAACAACTTTAATGCCCAAAGAAATGTTACCCAAAGAAAGTATAACATATAGGATAACTATAATAATACTCCCTTCTTTCTCAAAATACATCACATTTCTTGGCTATTAGGTTCTGCTACAATTTTGACACATTGAGCTTAGATATTAGTACTCAGGTAACTGGGGCAAAAATGACTTTGATGAAGCGAAGTTAATTGCATTTCACTTATTTTGAGGTTTTGTATTTTTTACTATAGCTCACTCATGCTGAACATATCATTTCAACAAAAAAAGTGAGTCACTAATCTCAGGTTCAGCTTTGATTTCAGCAAGAGCACAGCAGTAGTTATAATTAAACTTGGAAGAAGAGTTCAATTCATCTTCCTACAGATTTGTGATTAAAACCACTTACTGCAAATTATTCCAAAATTCTGTCCCAGCTATCATAAAATGACTATGCCATGTTCAACAACCCCCAAAACCTCACTAAAAATCCAATCTAGAATACAGCACATCAATCAGGCAAAATTCTCTATACCCAAAATTTGTAACAGAATATATATAAACTTAAAAATTAATATAAATATTAAATGAATGCGTGAATTTGTAATTCAGATTTTGTAATTAGGGGTCAACTACCTGGTTTATCATTTCCTAGAATCTCCCATTAACATCTTAACTGCCTACAGTCTGCTAATGCTGTTGGTCTGAGTTTCCACAGGAATAAGGGAAACAGACTATACTCACCCTCTAAGTAGCCTCTAAGTAGGGCTAGTAGGAAGGTCTGATGAAACATGTTTTACATCTATTGGTTAAAATAATGTAATACTATATTGCTAATTCTAGACATACTAATGTTTTTATCTGCATAAAGCATAAGAATAACCCATGTGGACAGACTGGGACCCAAACCAAGGATTTCTCCTCTGCAGCCATGGAGGGGACAGACTGAGACTGCTTGTCCAAGAAAGGAAAGGCCTGACCCAACCATGAAAGACAGCGGAGGTGGGGACACAGGGAAGAGGCCACAGGGAGACAGATCCAATAAAATCCTGTCCATGTTACCATGGTTATACCCCAATGGCGTATTTTCCTATCTAGAACCCTGCCAAAAAACCCAAAGATTTGGAAAATAATGTCCCCAGTTCACCAACCTGAAGGATATTGGAGAAAAAAAGGCTGGTTTAGAAGCTTGGCTCAGGCTGAAATGAAATTCCACAGAAGTTACAACTTAAAATATTCTTTAAGGGAAAATAATAGCCCTGTAACTCCCTATTTTCCATATGTCATTATGTCCTTCTCCATGCAGGATGGAGTTTCTATTTGCTGGTGAGTCTTTCTGAGACAGCAGGAGAAACACAGGGTTTGAGGCCAAGCTGTTTAAAATCCTGGCTCTGCTACTTACTAAATACAGTGCAACAAACAAGTAACTTTAACCTCTGATCTTAGGTTTCCCAATTTGTGAAATGGAGATAATAAACCTGCTTTGAAAGACTACTGAAAGAATGAAAAAGTAAAATAAAATTTGAAAAGGACCTAGCCTAAGGCCTACATTCAATAGACACTCAATAATTATTAATTATTTGTTCATCTTTTTTCCACAATCTCCATTCTACCAAGAGACAGGTTCAAACATCACTTGATTAGATAAGCAAATATGTGGCTAGTTAAGAAAAACTATCTTTAAGGTCCATTTTAGCCCTGGAAGTATATTCAATACTCTACGAAGATATTTTAAGAGCCTACACTGTGTATACCCAAGGACTGAGATACATCTAGGCAGGTTTCACATTCTAGTAGACTTCCTCTCCAACAATCTGCCAGTGAGAAGAACCTAGAATCTTCTGAAGAAAGTAGTCATCCTAAGGGGAAAAGCAGATGCTTATAAATTTGGTCAGAGAAGAGTGGAGGAGTAAAGAGAGGAAGAAGAAGAAAATTGTCAGACCTCCAGGTCTGAGGTCAATGCCCTCAGATGTGGGGGGGAAACAACAATAAATGAAGAACTGCTTTACTGAAGTGGCTGTTTCTGGGTGCACAGTACAGCATGACTTCCTTTTGAGCCTACAAAGCAGAATAAAATCACCTGAGGTGACGGGTTAAGCCTAATGGCTGCTGGAGCAGGACACGAAGATAAGAGAGCGTGGGTGATGGAGAGAAGAGGCTCCCAGCAGGTGGCCCACATCTTGACTAGAGAAAAGGTAGCTGAGGATGCCTTGCACCTAGAAGCAAGGATGATGAAACTAGAGAAGTGGAGGGAAGAGAGCGTCTATGAGCACATCCCGCAGGCACGGTGCACTTGACAGCCACAGGGCTTGCAGAACTGACGTGGAGGGAGGAACTTGCAGTTGGGTATGTGGAGACAGAGCATCGCACTTTGTTGCTATTTTCATCCTTAACTAGTAATAACCTGGTAAACCAAGAGTTACATGCCTTTAATGTCATCTCAAACTAGGTGCTTATTAAGAGGGGAGTGGGGAGCAGAGGAAGGGAACCAATATTTTCTATGCACTTACTATATTTAAGCAGAGTGAGGCTTTTTCTCATTTAATTCCACGTAATTTCATTCTAAAGAACTGAATGTCAATTTTATTTGCTTAGATATACTTCTACCATAAAGGCTTTTGAATGAAAGCAGGTTTAATTTTGATGCTCAGGCTATATTCTTTGAATGCTATTACCAAAAAGATGACTTACCCTGGAACTCACATCAAGGATTTTTATTGATTTATTTGGAAAACATACCTACTATGTACACCAGTGGTTCTCAAAGCAGCTCTCAAAGACCCTTTCAGAGGATCCGAGAGGTCAACACTATTTTCATAATAATACTAAGATACTATCTGCCTTCTTCACACTTATCATCTTGTGAGTGGACAGAGGAGTTTTCCAGAGGGCACATGTTATGGGAGATCACGAGAGACTGAATGTGTAAGTAGATGTAAGAACTCAACTGTTGTCTACTAAGCCAGACATTAAAGAGATTTGCAAAACCATAAAACAATGTCAATTTTCTTACTCATTTTTTTGTTTTTGAAAAGTTATTTTCCATAAAAATATTTTTATTAACATTTAATGGATTTATTATTTTAAATGAATTAATAAATACTTTAAATTTCTCAGTTTTAAATCCTAACATGGTAAAAATTGATAGATATAACCCATATAAAAATGTATCTTCGGGGTCCTCAATAATTTTGAAGAGTATAAAGGGATCCTGAGACGGAAAGTTTGAGAATCACTAGTGCATATCATAGTTCATCTTTCTCTGCCCTATCCTAACTACGGGAAATCAAGAAATGGTATGATTCTACCTCAAATCATGCTGACCTTGCCTGGGATGATCTGAAATCCAATTTTCTACAAAGAACAAGGAACACATGTCCTTTCTTCTTCTGCTCTTCCCAACCAAGCTGTATTTCTTTCTCAGTTATGTAGAAAGCATTTTTTAAATGAACAAGCTGTTAAATTTTGAGGGGGCCATATTTTTGCTATGAATTTCTGGGGTTTTTGTGCTGCAGTTACTGGGATTTTCTTTGGCCTAATGCATAATCAAATTTTGTAATTAGTTTTATGATCATGTAAAAGAACAAATGAACTCCTAAATGTTCCTTACTCAAAGCTGTTTTCTCTTTCTCTATAGATGCAATGTACTCTTGAATCTCACGGAAAAACAGTTTTAAAGTTTTCTCCTATTCCCTCAGCTGCTTTGGAGTGAGTCTGAGGGCTGCCAAGTCTCTTCATATGTAAAAAGACTTTTTAAAAATGTTGGCCTGTATTGTTTGGTATCGATATGCCCTTACAACCCATGTAAGTCACCGTTCAGTGTTCATACACTGTCCCCATTAGGGACTCCCTGTCTATAACGGGTGGGTGAAGAAGTCAGCCAGTGCATTTCACTCTGGGGGATCTAAAGGCCAAAAAGTTTTAATAAACTCATCACACAGTCCACTGTGCAACAGACCACATGAAGCAATGTTATTGCTTACAGTTTGTATTTCCCAACAGAGTGGTATTACTGCCAGTACATTTCCTCCCTATTAATGCTGATACTCAGTTCCAAGTCTTTCGGATGGAATGTGAAATATCCCAAGTACTAAGCTCTACTTCTACTGGTAGCAAATTGTGTAGCAACTGATCAGTCAAAAATAGTGCCCACGGGCTTCCCTGGTGGCGCAGTGGTTGAGAGTCTGCCTGCTAATGCGGGGGACGCGGGTTCGAGCCCTGGTCTGGGAGGATCCCACATGCCGCGGAGCAACTAGGCCCGTGAGCCACAACTACTGAGCCTGCGCGTCTGGAGCCTGTGCTCCGCAAGAAGAGTGGCCACGACAGTGAGAGGCCCACGCACAGTGATGAAGAGTGGCCCCCACTTGCCGCAACTAGAGAAAGCCCTCGCACAGAAACGAAGACCCAACACAGCCAAAAATAAAAAAATAAATAAATAAAAATTAAAAAAAAAAAATAGTGCCCACAAGAACACCTAACGTAGCCAAAACTTTTTAAAGAAAACAGAATACCTCAGGAAAAGTAAACTTCCAAATGTATATTTTGGATGAAAACCTTACCCCACCCTCCAGACCCACTGTGACCCCCCTCCTATTATGTAACCACTCCCCTTGCACTCTGGTCCCCTGGGTACTCTGTTCTCCAAAGACACTAAACTCCTAAACCCACTCCAGCCCCACCCCCTTTCCCACCCTCCCAGACCCCAAGGGGCATCATTTAATTCCACATAACTTCAACCCTTCTATCACCAGCATCATCAACTCCTTTGCTTTTTGTATTTGTGTCTCATCTACCCAGCAGAATGCAACACGGAGTAGTCCACTGTGCACTTTTCTGCTCTAAGCCAGGAAAGCACAAGCGAGTGCAGGCTCCGGAACAGCACTGCCTGTGCTTGGACATCAGCCCTGCTACTTATTAACTGTAGAACATTGAGCAATGTATTTAACTTTCCAGTCTCATCTGCAAAATGCGGATGGTAAAAACAGGAGCTTATTTTATAGCATCGTTGTGAGGACTGAGTGAGTTACTACACATAAGGTGCCTGGCACAAAGTCAGCACTCAATAAATGTTTGCTATTTTTATTTGCTATAACACCTGGTTGCTAAGCTGTGATGGAGAGACTCGTGGAATTCTGTGGATTGGTGCTTCGACACATGGATGGTGCCTGGTTTACCCTTATAACTTGCACGTGACCCCGGAATCCTATCACAGGGTCCAGATTCATTCCCTCAGAGGTCCTCTCAAATCTTCAACCCTCTGCTCAAGCCCCAATCCTCTGTGTCTGCTCTTTCTCAAATGACAACCTTGCTCCCAATTTTACAACCTGCTATCAACTTCCTACCCAGCCCCCATGAACAGCATGTGTGCCCATCCTTTAAATTCTCCCCCTTTGAGAGAAACAGTCCTCCACCTACTCGGACAACCCATTCTCCCGTGTTCTGCACTTTATCCTTCCTGCCTCCTTCCTGCTCCAGCAGTTGTAACTTCTACTTCCTACCCCTTAGTTTCTTTCTCTCTCCACTGACTACTTCTCCTAAGCCTACAAACCTACTCAGAGCCTTCCATCTTAAAACAAGGTAAAACAAAGCCCTCCTCAACTCCATTCACCTCTAGCTACACTTTATTTCTCCCTTTACAGCCAAGTTGCTAGAAAAAAATCTCTACACTTGTTATCTCCATTACCCAAATTTTCAATATTTTATAATATGTACCGTGACATCATTAAGCCCTCAATCTAATCTTGGTTTGGTTTCCAATGACCTCTTATATGCAAAGTCAGAGGATTTTAAAGTTTGTACTTTTTGCTTACTCTCCCACCCTTGAATCATTCTTGTATATTTTGGTGGCTTCACTACACTGTAAGTTCACTTGGCAAAGTGAACAATGGCAAAACAACGGCAAGGTTTTGTCTCTATATCCAAGCATATAATACGGTACCCAGACAGTACTGAATGAATCAATGAAAATAATCAGAGTCTTGGTGGCTCCAAAGCCTTTAGTGTGCTATCTCTGCTGATTCCACCTCCAGTAAAAACTTAAAAAGTGATTCAGTAAATGACTTTGTCGGCAAAGTGAGATATCAAGGAACCAAGGTTCTGCCTGATGCTACTCTATTCAGCTCTTGTTTTTTTCCTGGTGGGAAATACGTTTACTGGTATAGTGAGTGATCCAGGGCTTAAGTCTTCAAAGCCTTACCCTGGCTCACAGCACAGAAGGATGCCCAATACAAACTTCAAGGCCATATAGCTTTATCAGTAGTGTTACAATGATCTTGGAAGCTGAAGCCAGTACCCCTCCTAGTTAATCTTTCTTTTAATACAGTCTCAGGCCCAACGTTCTCTCCTTTCTTTTAAAAACAATAGGATGGTACCTAACAACATTTTGCAAGAAGCACTACAACACAGAAAGAGCTCTTCCTTTATTTTTTTAAACTTTTTTAGACTTCATACTCTTAGAGCAGTTGTAGGTTAACAGCAAAATTGAGGAGAAGGTACAGAGATTTCCCATATATCCCCCCCCACACACACAGGCACAGCCTCCACCATTATCAACATCCCCCATCAGAGTGGTACATTTGTTACAACTGATGAACCCACATTAGCATCATAATCACCCAAAGTCTGTAGTTTCCATTACTCTTGGTGTTGTACATTCTATGGGTTTGGATAAATGTACAATGACATGTATCCATCATTACAGTATCATACAGAGTATTTTCACTGCCCTAAAAACCCTCTGTGCTTTCTCCATTCATCTCTCCTCAATCCCTCCAACCTCTGGCATCCTACTTAATTTATGACAATGACAGTGTATTAAAGAAATGAAGTTACTACAAAATGAACATTACACTAACCAGTGAAATGAATTAATGAATTAGTTTTCTTCATTCCCAAACTCCTTTACCCTAAACAAACCATGCATCTGATGAAGAGAGTGAAAGGAACTAAGAAACTTATTTTATTATTATTATTGCAAATAGTCTGGCATTACTTTAAAAAGGAAAAGATTATTGCTTGATATTTAGCTTTTTCTCCATGGCAAATTCCAGTTCTTTGAAGATAATAAAAAACATAAAGCAGATAATCTTCATCCCTTTCATTCTATAATTTTCTTGATTCAAAACAACAACCCAGTAGGAATAATCCACTGTTTCTATATGTTTTGATTAAATAAAAATATAAAGCTTTGAGCCCATCAACCAGCTCTTCTCTACAGTAATCAAAACCTACCTTCACTATAAAGAAAAAAGTTATCGAACTAAATAGCTTGATCAAATAATTTCTCATCAAAGCTGAGAAGGAAATATAATCATTCATTTACTGATTCATCTCTCACCAAACATTCATTACGCTAGATGGTGGCAATATAGTGAATAAGATCCACTTCCTGCCCTCAAGATTGTCAGAGTCAGCGGCAGAGGTAGAACCCAAACTACAACATGGCAAGAATCTTACCTATCCTCAGCTATGACAGTTCTGAGGAGAGAATTTTCTTTTTAATTAATATTAAGTTCTGGGAGGTTTGCCTTGGCTCTTAACTTCAAATACTTAATTTGACTATGATGTGTTTACTACGTGCAAAAAGACTTCCTTAGGTGTGCTCATCATTTCAAGTAAATTTAGCTAAGACCCTTTCCTCAGACAGTCCTTACCCTTGGTCCCAGAAATCCAAGAATTGGTACCAAAAAAGTGAAAGGAAATAAAACAACAACGTGAAAAGGACTGTGAAAATCCTGCCACTGGGATGTCGTTGATGAGGGCGACTTCACCAGCACACAGAATCAAAATTTTTAAACAGTTTAGATGCTAAACTTAACAAAGGAACTTTTAGAATGCCATCTGCTAATACTCTAAAGCTTGTAACCCTAAGTTATTTTATTTTCCCATGAAGGTAAGTTCTACATCATGGTTAGGATCCCAGGTTAACTCACAAAGACCTATTTCTCTGATTCCTTCAATAAACATTAAATGCCTATGAGGTACTGTGTCAAGAATTAGGAATATAAAGTCAAATAAACCCAATCTCTGCCCCAACGAGCTTAGAGTCCAGCGGAGGAAATAATGCTTCCAGAAGAATGCTCGAAGTGTTTTCTAGAATATTCACAAGGCGTTTTGAAGAAAAGGGCCACCGAAATCAGACTGAAGAGGGAGAGCCCCAGAACACTTCCCTATCAGAGGTCATGTCTGAGCTGAATTTGAAGGTTGAAAAGGAATTAGCTAGTAGGTAAAGGCAGAGAACACACCAGACTGGTGGCTGATTGCACGATGGAGGTGGGTGACACAAAGGAGCCTGGAATGACTCAGGTGTCTGGTTTGGGTAACTGATTCATGGTGGGCACCCTTCATGGAGAAAGGAGTCACAGGAAAGATGAGGGCAAGGATGAAAAGTTCACATGCAGACCATGCAAAGTTTAAACCTCTGCCTTACATCTGTTTGGAACAGCAGGGAATTTCTATTTAGGGCTTATATCAGCGAAGCTGAGGAGTCACATGGTACGAGACAAAGGACAAGAGCTGCCCCAGGCACCCCTGCAGTGACAGTGCACAGGTGTCACCTGCCCCCTCCCCCCACGTGGCATTATGGACTCCACTTTTTTTGCCTGTTTGCAGCTTGTGCTTTGGCCTTGGCAGTAAAGCATGTCTCAGGAAGCTCTGGCTAGCCACAGTGCACAGATGAGAAAACTGAGGCACAGTCAATAACTTGCTCAAGAGCAGACATGTGGCCCTCTAGCCTCAGGGCCCAAGCTCCTCCCTAGGACACTATACTGCCTGGCTTAAGAAACAGCAGCAATTCCTTCTCTTGCGAACTCATGTTTTCCGAAGATGGGCTCTCAGCCACTAAGACACCATGTGTCATCAAGGAAAGAGACGCTAAGAGGCATTCCCTTTCAAATGGTTCCTTTTGACCTCGTTCTTGGCTGCGTGCGAAAGGCCTGCGTGAATACCAGGACTCCTCTTTAGCCTTACAGGGTCATCTGGGTAGCCCATCCCAAAGGGCTGCGGTCTCCAGTGCCACAACAATAAGCTTGTCTTCTTTTCACAGGTCTTGCTTCCTTTTTTTGTGTGTGTTCCGCTACGATCTGCTGTCGTGCTGAATCACACAAGAGATCAGCAACTCTATCAATCCCTACTGAAACTGCTTTGAGAATCTGCAAAGCAGGCCATCTATTACAGGGCTTCTAACTTCTCGGCTGCCACAGAACCACATGCTTCCGACCACTGCATTAAGGATCTGGACCCACGGTTCATATAAAAGATGAGCTTTATAAAAGAGACATGTTGCCAGTGAGATCCCAGTAGTTGAAGACTGCAGGAAACAGATGCTTAAATTATCCTGGTTAATGGGCTTCTTCTCCACTGTTTATGCACGGTAGATTGAACGGACATTTGCAGGTGCAAACCGAGAGGTAAACAGACTTCTAAATAAGTAAAGAGCCAGGGAGCACCGGCCCAGGAAGCGCAGGTTTCAGAATGAATTATTAATACTTGCACTGGTTCACAGTCAAGGGTACGACTGATTTCTAAGTGAGGACATCTTCTCCTGAATGCTGCGACTTTAAGGTAAAAATAGACTCATAATTCCCTTGGCTCTCTCTCTCCCTGTCATTGGTGAAAAATGAAAGAGCTCCGTTGGTTTGTAATTGATGCGTCTGACACTAAAATTTCATTCTCTGTACTGCCATCCTTTGAAATGCACAGTAAGGGAAGAAAAGTGTCTTGACATGCAAAATAGCATGTTTCTGACACAAAACCATTGAGATATATGTGAAAGAAAGAGCATTTTCTACTGGGACAGAAATGCAGTTCTATTTCAAAGTTCACCACACATCTCAAACTTCACTTTGAGCAAACACTTTAGAATAAACAAATATACAGTGGTGAAAAGAGGAAACTGGTTTTACTTTTGTTTTCTAGAAATACCCAGGAAAGGTAGAGTAAGGTGTAAATTTTTATATTTTCCTTTTTTATACAAACTATTTATTGAAAAATATGAAAAGCTAGAAGGCGCTTTAGAATCCCAACCACATAATAAGTGCCCAATTTATTGATCTGAATTACATAAAGATACGCACAAGCACAGACTATATAAATATATAGATATATAATCAGTCCAATACCATTCATTCTACTTCAATTTATTTTTCCTCTTCCCAACAAACTGACTAAATCAAAAAAGTTGCTCTTTAATCCACATAATACATTTTATATTCATTTAAGAAATATTTACTAGCATCTACTTTGTATCAGACACAGTTCTTCATGCAGACAGAGCAGTGAATAAGATACACTAGGTCTTTATTCTAATGCAGCTTAATTCTACAGAAAGTGAGGTGTACAGTACCAAGAGGTAAAGAAACAAGATAATTCCACATAATGTTAACAATGTGATGATAATAAAACAGTGATGTAACAGGAATGTGAAAGGAAGTGCTATTCATGGGAGGACCAGGGAAGGCCTCTTTGTGGAGGTCGTTTTTAACTGAATCCCAAATGATGGGAAGGAGTTGGCCATAGCAATTAAAAAAAAAAAAAAAAAAAAGTGGTGGGGGAAGAACACATGTAACAGTCAATCAAATTCAGCTGCTTGCAACAGTAAAACAAATAAAATGGTTTACCCAAAGAGGCAGTTCCTTTTCTCATAGCTTGGGCCTGCCATTGGAGACCCAAGCTCCCTTTAATGTTTCCTTTGCCACCCCTGGTGTGTATCTTCCCTCCTTATGCTCACGCAGAGGGCCACTCTACCACTTCGCAGGAAATCAGCATCCTGGTGGGGAAGAATGGAGAAGGGTGAAGGGTGAAAGGCCCAGCCAGCCTAGTCAGTCCCTTCATATGGGAAAATAACAGCTTTCTCAGAAGCCCTGCCCATAAGCCTCAACTTACATCTGCTCTGAACACTGTACCACAGCTACTGCAAAGCAGCTTGGAAAGCTGCATGCCTTTAACTGGCCTGGGCCTTTTGCAGCTCCCAAACCTAGAACTTTGTTAGTAAGAAGAAAGCATGAATGGGTATTGGCCTGCGAGGAGCAGTGTCTGCCGTGCCTTGCTAGACAGGGCAGTGGCAGGTGCAAAGCCCCTGATATGACCACAGGCTTGGCTTGTGACATAGAAGACCAGTGTGTAGGAGTGTAGGGAACACCAGAGCACAGCCCAGGAACACGGTTAGTGAGATGAGAGCCGCCGGTACTGAGGGCCCTCAGGTCTTGGATGTGGTGAACTAGAGAAGTGTTTTTCATACACCATCTCATTTAAGTCTCCCCACAACCCCATGGGATGGGTATCACCTTTGTTTTACAAATAAGGAAGCAAACTCTTAGGTTAAGTGACTCACTTCAATTCACAAAGTTACGAAGGAGAGGAGACACAACTGCAACTCCTAAATTCACGCTCATAACCCCGGTCCTCTTCCTCCACCTTCATTTCCCTGCTTTAACTGTGCCTCTGAATACACTGAACTGACAGAATTCATTCTTCCAAATCCATTCTGGTTATTACCACTGTCCTATTCACTCACATTTATGAGAAGTACTTCTTTATTTGTTCTAATATTTTCATTTATTTGGAATTCTAGATAGATTTCCATGTGATTCTTTACCTATCTAATATGTATGGGAAGAAAAAAAATTCTTAAACATCGAAACTGATTGTATCTTTTTCTGACATTGAGGTTTAGGGGTGTGAAACTCACATTAGTGGGAAAGTAAATCTCTGTACTGCTCCTTTTCACTCTGAGATACCCGGGGAGGCAAAAAGAAAAGAGTGAAATTTCAAAGCTCCTGCCAGCTCTTTAGTGCTGTGAAACATTAATGAGCTTCTAGATTTGCAAAGGTGGGCCCAGGGCCTAAGGATGTTTGAGAGTTAAATTGCTCTGCATAATGAAATAAAGGTAATTGAGTTTCCCGAGGAATTGGAGAATGAGGAGTTCTAGGGAAATGGAGAGAGCAGGGAGCTAGGGAGCCACCTGTTGTCCAACCTCACATTACACCTTGCAGGATTCCAGCACCACCCGAGTTTCCACAAGAGGGAAGTGGCCGCAGAGGGTGAGGATTCTGCAGGCGAATCCTGTGGGCAGGCACTGGGCGAACGCACAGAGATCACATCACACCCAGGACAAGCCATTATTTAAAAATCTGGGAAGATTAAAAGGAGATGGTGAGTCTTAAAGAAGGGCACGAGGCTGGCAGAGCTCCTCTGGTTTCTCCAGGGCAGAGACACGCGGAAGGGGGGCTGTTTGCTTACACCTCTCGCCCAGAATGTTACTGCCCTGCACGCTGAGACCAAAAGACAGTAACATCAGACAAGCCCCATGTTCTAGCAATCGCTTTAGGTGAACCTCATTCCTTCCCTCCCAGGCACCGTACCTCCACCCAGCGCCTCCAAGCAGAGTCCTCTGCAAATGCAAATGCATCTGGCAGGGCACCTGGTGTAGTTGAACCCTGGCAGCCAAGCGTGACAAACTGTTTTCACTGTAGTGCTTCAAAAGGTCTGTTTTCCTCCAGAGACCTCTTCTTCTCTGGGCCCAATGGCTTTCATTGTAAACCTCAAATTCATGTAACTGTGTATTAAAATACTTCTGAGCGGCCCTACCTATGCTCCGGCCTCACCTTGTGCTGCTCCCCACCCGCCCCTGAGCACCAGGAAGACTGAGCTCCTTCTGTCTCCTCTGTGCCAGGTTACACGCTCTCCCACCCTCACACACACAGGCTGTTCCCGCTCTTCCACGCTGCACCTGCTTTCACAAAACTATCTTCTATGGGGACTTCAAAACCCAATTCAGGCATCGCTGCCTCCAGCAAGCCTCCCCCAGCCTCCACATCTGACTCAGGTGGGCTCCTTCACCTCCCCTCCCCAACGTCCCCCATCACCCTTAGGCTACTCTATCCCAGCGCATCACGCCCTCCTGAAGTCATTAATTTACTACCATGCCTCCCCCATAGCGGTATCCAGAGCCTAGTACTGTGCCTACAACACAGCAATTGTTCAATAAATTCTTGATGATAAACGTATGACCTAAAAGCTTTCATTCCAAAGCCTAAAAAGATAATCAGATACAGATCTGCCCTAGAAGAGTACATTTCAAATGGCTGTCAGGCAGGAATACGTCTTCCCAAATCCTGAGTTTTCCTTCAACACACAGCTATGACTCTTCTGGCCTCTCTCCAGACCCTCGTATTACTGTTCCCTAGTTAAACCAATAGCAGCCTTCAAACCAAAAGTATGAATGCTATTTATGAAATGGTGATATTCTTTCATTCAACAAGTGTGTATCATGTGCTTCACACAGGAAGCTCTGGGAATACACTAGCGAACAAAACCGACATTAATCCCACCTCAATGGAATTAAAGCAATGAATAAATGTCTACAATATTACCATTGTGATCAATGCTTTATGATGAAAATAACAAGGTTATTATGAAGAGTGTTAACAGCTTAGCAGGGGAACCTAATCTAGTCTGTGTCAGAGGTGAGAGGTTTGCCAGTTATATGGATTAGGGTAGGCTTCCTTTCGAAGTAGGAGTTTGCCATCAACAGTGTGTGTGCGCGCCATCTGTGGAAAGATGGTTATTACAGAGGTAAAAGCCTGTGTGCAGCCTGGCGGAGCTTAGAAAGTTTCGGGAACAGAGAAGAGGACAGTGTGGCTGGAGCCGAGAGCTCCCGGTATAAGTGAGTGAGGCTGAACCAAGCTGCAGCGTATCCAGCTGGCTAAGCTGAATTAGTTTTTCCTTGGTGAATCTGTCAGAGAAAGACTAACTGTCCAGGCGACATCTGTAGGAGCAATGTATCTAAAGTGAAACACAAGCATAATAGTGAATAATAGTGAAGTAACGCCAGACTGAAAAGACCATCAATTGAAGAGGCAGCATCTCCAAGTTGCCTAAATGAAGGGAGAGTCTTACCTCAGTTACTCCCAGAGAACCCTCCAGAACTAGGTTAGGCTAATGAGAATAAGTATATGGGGTTGGGGGTGTTTCTGGGAAAAGGAGTCTGTCAGACCCTGGCACAAGTAACGGCACAAGCTGCCTCAGACACAGCGTGGGCTAAAGCCCTATATAGACAGAAGTATTTCTGAAGACTGTAGCCAACCGATCGGAATGCTACTGCCACTCCAGGCACATTAATTCTTTTTAAACTAATAGATTGGTGTGAATGCCGTTGGATCATTTAAAATTCTTATCTCCTACTTATAAGGATCTGGAATTTTGTTTGTGTTACCTCTGTATTCAAATTTATACAAGGCTGAGGAGTCCATGATTTTCAGGCATCGTTACAAAATAACCAGCACTTCCTAACAGCTGGTGGCAGCAAAAATCTGAATCTTGAGATCAGATTTCTTAGTTATGATGCCTAGCTATGAATCACCTCAAACGCTCAAGCACAATAACATGTGAGAATTATTCCAGATGTAGAGATTACTTGTATGTCAGGATTCCCTAAAAGGATATGAACTATACCATATACCTACACAGTGAACGGCTTCAACTTCCTATTTAAGTGTTATAATTGCAACTCATGTTGAAGATCTTATGTTACTAGTATTTGCTTTATGCAAGGAAAAATTATTTTCAGCTGAAGTGGTAGGGTGCCAGCAGCTTACTTAATATTATATATATCCTAAATGGCTTAGGGGCTAAGTACATAATCCTTTCAGCTGGATGCCTCAATTACACTTATCTTATTGTAGCGACCTATTGCACAGTTAATCACCTTCATCTGTATTGTTAACCTGATGCTTTAAATATTCATCCTCTCAGAACACATCAATTATTTTTTTGCCATTCTTTCATTTGAAAAGATGCTTGGAACATTAATGGCTGGTGAGATAATAGATGCCATGTTCCTGATATTATAAATTACTGTGACTTTTATACTCAGTGGCTGGTTATAAGTTAGAAATTCAAAACCACAACTATATATGACTATAAAACGACAATGAAAATAGGAGTTCATTCTATACTTATAGGCTGCTTGACATTTTCCAGCTTGCCCTGATTTTATAAAAAGAAATGACCTTGAAAATAATTAAGCATATCAAGTGGTAAGGCTGCAGCTCACTGAAATATGACAATATGTTCGTGTCTTTATAATGCTGCTAAGCATTCATGAAATAGAAGAAAATTTTATTGCTCTTTAACCAATTTATGCTTGCATTTTATAGGCTTATGCATATTCACCACAAGGCCATTCTAATCTTTGTTTACCTATATCCCTCTGAGCTTGGAAATAAAGGCAATCAGGTCTCAGCCTACTAGACTGGGAAAAAGATCAGATTTTCCAAGAGGCATAAGGGTCTGGCTGATGTTTTATAAGCCTGCATTTAATTAGAGTGCTCTCAGTAAAAACACAAATTCAGATTAGCTGCCTTTGCTCAATGTTTATTAATTTAGACACCCTTTAAAAGGGAACACGTAAGCATCTTGATAAATAAATTCAGCTGCTGTCACTTTATAAAAGGAACAAGTGCAACTATAACAACAAAAAAAATGACAGAGGGATGGAAAGAAAAGACCTATGACAGACACCTGGATGCTATCGGGCCCGCTGTGTCCGACTGAGAGTGCCCCCTGCAGGGCCGGGACGGGCTCAGGGAAGTCACCTTCGGCCACACGTCAGGACCTCAGGGTAGAGGGTACTGACAGAAGGTCCTAGGAAAGTCAGAATCTCCAAGAATGGAAGACCAAATACTCAGAGATCTAAAGAAGAGATCCTCCAAATAAAAGGAATACTCAGGAGAGAAGGTACTTTCCCTAATTTAGTTCAAGTTCTCTTGGGGGGGCCTCCTCTTCTACTCCCACCCTGGCAGAGTCAATTCAGAGCACAAAGTTTAAATGTGCACATAGTGTTGAGCTGGTTTTTCCCAACAGGTCCCTTTGAAAAGGGCTTGAAGGAGGATGGTGTAAAAATAAGGCTGTTCTCTTGAGGTGAGGGGCTATTTTAGAGATTTTGTGAACAGATATGGTAGGAGGTCCCCAGAGAAAGAGAATCAGGCATGGCTCTCTTGACAGAAGAGAAGCCATTTCTGGCCTAAGCCATTTTGTGATCTAAGCCTGGTCACCGTGCTTGCCCTTGAACAGGTCTCGGTAATGAATGGTCTTAAGGGAAGCGAGGGAAGGCAGGAACAAAGGAAAAGCAGCCAAGAAACAGTAGTTCAGTGATAAAACAGAGTCCTAGTTCCTCCTCAAGGGATGTTCATAACAATCTGATACCTATCTTGAGCTCTGCAGGATCTAAGCCCCCCACCCAGGTGGAGAATGGTAACTACATGCTGAGACCCCAGACTGGTCAGAACCCAAGGAATGATGATTGTTTCTAAACTTCAATGACTTTAATCAACTAAAGCTTGGACTCTGGCAACCTTTGCCCCAATTCAATGCTGAATTCTCCTCTGCTCAGCCCCTTCATGACGATGCATATACCCTTAGCTTAAAGCTTCCCCAATCTAGCTGTTGTGGGAGACGTTGCTTTGGGAAAGATCTCTGGTGCTCTCCTTACTTGCTGCAAGTAGTAAATCCTTCCTTCTCCTGCTCTTTGGTTTGGTTGTGTCTTTTGGCTTGACACCCACCAAGAGGGGAACCCAGTTTTCAGGTAACAATCTGACGTTTTCAAGTGCCATGATGTCCGGCCCCAGTAAGCCAAACCCTTTATGCTTAATCCTTTCCTCTTTCCATGTGAAAAAAGTCGGGGGCGGGGGGGAGCGGGAGAAAGAGAAGGAAAGTTTCTTAGAAAACAGTCTGACTTTCTACTTAACATAGGCGGGGGCGGCACAAGTGGGACTGGGATGAAAAAAGAGTTCAGTAACCACAGTTCTCGGTGGTGTCCATGAGGAATGCACACAGATGGGAAAAAGTAACTGAGGAAGCCAGGCCCCCAGAGAAGTTGTTCCCACAACCAGGATCTTCCTGGGGGACCCACTCATTCACTTGCTCATACTGAATGAGCATCTACCACGTGCCAAGCATACCATCCTTGCAGTGAACAAGACTGCCGATGTCTCTGCTCACATGAGGTTTATATTGTTATAAATGGTGACTAGCAATAATAATAATAATAATAATAACAGCAAAAACAACAATAAATATCTTTGGGAGAGTAATCAGTGCTATTAGGAAAACATCTATCCATCAGTCTATTCATTCACTCAAAAAAGACTGACTGGGCTTCCCTGGTGGCGCAGTGGTTGAGAGTCTGCCTGCCAATGCAGGGGACACAGGTTCGAGCCCTGGTCTGGGAAGATCCCACATGCCGTGGAGCAGCTAGGCCCGTGAGCCACAACTACTGAGCCTGCGCGTCTGGAGCCTGTGCTCCGCAACAAGAGAGGCCGCGATAGTGAGAGGCCCGCGCACCGCGATGAAGAGTGGCCCCCGCTCACCGCAACTAGAGAAAGCCCTCGCACAGAAACGAAGACCCAACACAGCCAAAAATAATAAACAAATAAATAAATAAATAAATCCCATTTTTAAAAAAACACTGTCTGTTGTGCTGCCTGCTGGGAGTATACAAAGGGAATTAAAACACAGGCGAACTTTGGGGATCAGTCACACTTGGACAGTAAATGCGAATTAATGAGGTCGCCCAGAAAGAGTGTGTAGAGAACAAAGGAAGAGTGGAAAGGAGCCCACAAACGTGGAAGGTGGTGATGTAGGAAGTAAACTGGGAGAGTATGGTGTCTCTTAAACCAGGAAAAAGCATTTCGAGAAGGAGCCATCCATAGCACACACACAGTGACAAAGTTAAATACAAAGAGGACCCAGTACTCACTGGATTGAGCAACATGAAGACTGCCGGTGACATCAACTAGAGCAGTTTCAATGGAATTAACGGACCTGAACACCAGACTGCACTGGGCAGGTCAGCCAGTGAGAAGTGAAGGCTAAGAGTGCAGACAATTTCAGTTTTGATTGTGAAAGAAGAGACTGATTCAAAGATAAGTAGAGAAAGAGGTGGGGCAGAGGAGTTTTTCTTTTTCCCTCCCTTCCTTCCTTTCTCTCTTCCTCCCTTCCTAAAATAACCACATGTAAAGGCTGAAAAGAGAAAATAATGGAGAATAACTTGATGGAGTGAGGTCTTTGAAAGAATAAAAGAGTGGACTCTAGAAAGGAGGAGGAGGAGGAGGAGGAGGAGGAGGAGGAGGAGACATCCTTTCCCCTGGGAATTGAGGGACAGGAGGAGGAAAGATGCTGATGGGAGCAACGGTGGGGTGAGGAGCAGAAGTAGACAATTAAAAGTTGAAAGACTCTCCTACCTAACGCCTAAGGCCAGGTAAATTCTCAGGCAAGATTCAGTGCAAAGGTAAGAGGCCCCCAGAGATAGGAACATGTACTTTAGGTTAGGTTACTTAACAATTGGTAACAGTGAATGGGAAGTTCGAGAGAGGAGAAGGTGGGTTATAGTTTGATTAATAAATTTACTTAACAGAGGGACATATAAAATCTGTCCAACTAGGCAGAAATACTTGGGTAACACAATGATTCGCACATTTTTAAATAAACATTTCCATTTATAACTCCAAGTGTGGGGTAAAAAATCTGGAAATGTAGATGTTGCCGAATCAACAAGTTCAGTAACCAAAGAGGACATCCACACGCGTACATCTGAACTGAAGAGGTGAGGAATTCAGCGAGACCAGGTTCATGCGCCGCGAGGCGCAGCCCAGTTACCTAACCTCAGGCAAGCGGTTCCCCCTCGCTGTGTCCCCA
Organism: Eschrichtius robustus; assembly: GCF_028021215.1. Taxonomy (NCBI): domain Eukaryota; kingdom Metazoa; phylum Chordata; class Mammalia; order Artiodactyla; family Eschrichtiidae; genus Eschrichtius; species Eschrichtius robustus. The sequence goes on from NC_090826.1 coordinate 163,754,151, forward strand.
GTTGTCCTTCTATTTTTTTTTTTTTTAAGAAAAGTACTATTTATTTTCTTTCAACTCCTCAGGGATACTGTGGAGATGAATGCAGCGCATATTTAAAGCTTCCGGCCAACTTAGCAAAGCACCTGAGAACATCAAAGGCCTGCACTAAACAGGAAGGATCTCTGGGCACAAGCTACCGCTCCCTTCACACTCAGGAAGATAAAGGTACAGATGTGCATAGGGTTCTTTCAGGAGCATTTCTCTCACCTGAATCATTTGTCCCAGTATGCATGACTGAAACCTACCCTAATTAGAAGAAAGATAACATCACGCTGTCTGAACATGCTTGAAGCCCTGTGACTCCCTTCTTACTTCTCACTGTGTGAAAAGGCATATTAGTTCTTTGCTTACCCAAAATGTAAGCCCTTTATTTACCGAGTGTCAGCTCAATAAACGCAGAGTCTTCATATTTGTCTGCCCCTCTGTTAATTCTTGGAGATGGTAGGATCCTAGAGCCTGGGAACCATGTCAATCACTGTGCCCTGCGCATGTTAAGTACTCAACATAATGGTTGCTGGTGACAGTGCTTGCCTGCCTTGCTCTGCCATAGAACATGTGAGCATGTGCTCCATAAAAGCAGCAATAACTGCAGGCCAGGTGATGGGGGATAGCTGAGTCATTTTCATTTAATTTTTTATTAAGGTGAAATCCACATTACAAAAAATTAACATTTTAAAATGAACAAATCAGTAGCATTTAGTGCTCACAATGTTGTACAAGCGCCACCTCTACCTAGTTCTAAAACATTTTCATCACCCCAGAAGGACACCCTGTACCCATTAAGCAGTTGCTCCCGATTCCCCCTTCCCACAACTCCTGGCAACCACCAATCTGAGTTCTATCTCTGTAGATTTATCTATTTTGAACATTTCATATAAATGGAATCATACAGTATGTGGGCTTTTGTGTCTGGCTTCTTTTATTTAGCATAATGTTTTTGAGGTTCATCCATGTTGTAGCATGTATCAGCACTTCTTCCTTTTCATGGCTGAAAAATATTCCATTGTATGGATATAACACAACTGATTTACCCATTCATCCATTAATGAACATCTGGGATGTTTCTATCTTTTGGGAATAGTGCTGCTATGAACATATGTGTAAATATATTTGTTAAGTATTGTTTTTCAGTTCTTTTGGGTATATACCTAGGAGTGGAATCACTTAGTCACATGATAATTCTATGTTTAATTTTTTTAGAGGAACTGTTTTCCACAGTGGCTGCACCACTTTGCATTCCTACCAGGAAATGTACAAGGTTCTAATTTCTCCATAACCTCACCAACACTTGTGATTTTCCATTGTTTTGATTATAGCCATCCTAGTGAATGCTAAGTGGTACCTCACCGCGGTTTTGATTTGCATTTCCCTAATGACTAATGATGTTGAGCATCTTTTCATGTGTTCATTGGCCATTTGTATAACTTCCCTGGAGGAATGTCTATTCAAGCCCTTTGCCCATTTTTTAACTGGATTGTTTGTCTTTTAGTCATTTTTACGCAAGGTACTCGAATACTTGTCTCTAAACATACTGCTTTAAGCAGACAAGACGCAAAACAAGACATTAGCAGTGTAGTAGTTAAGAGGTTATGTTCTGAAATCGGATTGCTTGGGTTCACTCTGCAACTTACTACCTATGTGACCTTGACAAAGCTACCTCTCTGAGCCACAGATTCTCATCTGTAAAATGGAGACAGTAATATTAAACTTCATGGATGTGTGGTGAGCAGTAAATAATGGAATCAATGTAATATGCTTAACAATAGTGTCCAACACAAAGTAAGAACAATAAAATGTGTCAATAATTGTCAGAAACCAGCTGCAAGCTGACACAGTCCTGGCAGCTTAAAGCATGGCAAAGTCCTGCTTAATTCTTGACAGGACCCGAAAGAGTTATTAGAGAAGATAGGAGTCTTGGCCCGTGAGGTTGCTTGCGGTTTCTCTAACTATAGTTTGTCCTTGGCATGTTTCGGCAATCACAGTCTGTTCTCACACATGTTTATATTCTGGTTTGCAGAATGTTTTGTACTATAACTTCAACATTAAGGAAATACTGTCTGATGATTCTGTCTTGTGATTTTAACAAAAACATGTATTGCCTACTGCAACCTATAAAAAGAGTTTTGATGGGAAATAAAGTGTGTGTGTGCTTGTACACCACCCTCCTGACCCTGTCTCTTCTTAATCCCCTCACCTGCTCTCAGGACTTGTTCCTCAGTCTAAGAGCGACTGACAAATAATCAATATAGTTTGCAGGGATAGCACCCCATGTAATTACATATGTGTTCCCATAGAGTTGGGGGAAATGCATGGACCTCTTCCACATTCAGCCATGCGAGGGGAAGATGAACTCCAGGGAGGAAGTCGCAGTATTTTCCCTCCATGTTAAGTATAAAATAGTCTCAAAATAATGAAAAGCATTGGACAAAATATTGTTCTTTACACCTTTTTAACAACATAGGAAAAGCATTCTTACACTGTGGCACAGAAGGCAGAACCCACATCTGTGAAGACAGTTTAGTGACACAAACAGTAAACAAGGACCAAACCTTCTGTCAAATCATACATTCCTTAGAACAGAAAAGATGGAGAAAGTTTGCAGGCTGCTGTATTTTATAACTGTGATTTCTTTGAAATATCTATCCATCACTGTGAGCGAGAACAATAAACCATCATATACGGTTGAGAAGCATCAAGACTCTCTCCTTTCCATACAAAGAAAAACGTCATCGCACCCAGAGGAATCATGTCAAGCAATGCACCTGCTCACATCCAAAAGTCATATGCGTCTTTCTGCCAAGTCTATGTTACTGCTATTATGCTTTGCACAGTCTTTAGAAAGGAGCATTCAGTATAACATGTGACACCAATCCAAAGTCAATGTACAGGGCTTCCCTGGTGGCGCAGTGGATACGAATCTGCCTGCCAATGCAGGGGACACGGGTTCGAGCCCTGGTCTGGGAAGATCCCACATGCTGTGGAGCAACTAAGCCCATGCGCCCCAACTACTGAGCCTGCGCTCTAGAGCCTGCGAGCCACAACTACTGAAGCCCGCACGCCTCGAGCCCGGGCTCCACAAGAGAAGCCACCGCAATGAGAAGCCCGCGCACTGCAACGAAGAGTAGCCCCTGCTCGCCACAACTAGAGAAAGCCCACGCACAGCAACGAAGACCCAACACAGCCAAAAAAAAAAAAAATTTCAAAGTCAATGTACAAAGGCCTCTATGCTCCAGTTCTATCCTAGATTTGATAAATAACGGTTCTTCCAGGATAGGGGTTAAATATCACCTACTACATACTCTGGTCCAATTAAGTCTTCAATTTGTAATATACAATTTCATACCTGTAATTTTTCCTATCATTTTACATTGCTTTAGTAAGGAATGGAGTCCTGACTTCACGTGAATTCCTGAGGGAGCCCGGGTTTTCTAAAAGCTTATGTACGTCCTTCCCCACATCCCCCGCACCAGCAAATTAAAACCCTGACCTACTAATTAACTTGGATTTCAAATCCATGAGCCCTGCAAAGGACAGATGCCAAGGAATAGAGTCATGGGTAAGTTCATATTTATTTGCAATACTAGAACAAATGAATAGGAAGGAAGGGGTGGTCAGAAATTAGTAACTCAAAGGGAAAAATGCCAAAATTAATTTACCAAGTAGAGAGAAGAGAAATTAGTGAAAGTCTGCAAAAAACTTTCTTTCTTTGAAAAACCTCTAGTAATATGACATATGAAATGGGCAAGCTTAATAAGTGAACCTACTCTAAAAAATTATGTTCCTGGAAAAGCAAATAAATAACAATAAGTCCTGGATTAGACATCAAAATATTCTTGCTTGTCCCAGATCACAGTTAAAAAAAAACAGAACAGTACAATGCACAGTACTGGGAGTCCCAGGTTTGAGCTCCAGCTCTAAAGATATGACAGGTTACTTAAGGTCTAAAATGTACCTAGTAAGCTCATTTTTCACAGATTATTGAAATGATTTTGATTTTCAAGTTTGGTGACAACCAGAATTTGTTGCAGCTTGATTCTGCGTACTGCATTTTGTTTGTTTGTTTGTTTTCTAACCATTATAGAAGATACAGAAATCACAGAATAATATAAAGAAGAAAAAAGAGAATCTATATATACTACATATTATAATATATAGTATATATACTTTATCTTTTCCCTCTAATGCTATTTTTAATTGAGTTATAATCCACAAACAGTAACATGTATAGATTTAGATATAATTTGACTAGATTTGAATATTGATAGGTATTCATGTAACCTACACTCCCATCAGTACATAAAGTATTTCCATGACCATAGAAAGTATTACAATATTTTAATTTATAATACTATAATATGCCTAATTTTGAAATTAGCAGAGAACCATGGAGTAGCAATCAGAGAAAATCACATTTCAGTTTATTAGGTATTTACAACTTAAGAAAAGGAATATTTTGGGTATATTTCCTAATTATCAAAGGCGATGATTAATTATTTTGTGCCATCCTAAAATAAGAATTTACATACTATGATTTCCTCCCTCTCAGAAATACCTCTGATAACAAAATATCAGAATGATGTTATACATACCTCATTCAACTAATATTGCACCATGGTTATTTTCCCATGTTATTAAGTAAGCTTAACGGTCTAAGTAACTTCTTTTTAGTTTTATTTATAATTCATTTAACCACTTCCACATTGCTGGACTTTTTCTTGTTTTGCCATTAAAAAAGTACAATTACTAGTTGCACCAAATAGGATCATTATGAACTAATAATTTTAGACTCGATAAATATTTCTAAATTTGCTTTGTACCAATTATAAATCAATGTACAGAATAATAGTATTAATATGGAAGTGACTGCCTTACTAAGCTCTTGCTAACATTTCAGCATTAACATTTCTTGTTAATTTCTGCCAAATGGTATCTCGCTGTTTGCCTTTCTTTGACTATTAGTAAGATTAATTTTTTTTTCACACCTTCATAGGCTAAATTTTTTGTGGATTCTCTGTACAGTACACTATCTTGTCTATTCATTCTTCGAGGTGAACACTAAATAATCATCTGGAAAAATGTCTCAAAAACATTTAGTTTGGAAAGACTGCCAACTTTATAATGCTTCGTCCTTCATCTATGAACATAGTATGTTTCTCTAATTAATCTTCTTCTATCATTTCTTAAAGTTTGAAGATTTCTTTGTATTTTCTTTGTGGTATTTGTGGGCTCTAACGAGCTTATTGCAAGACTTCTCAGAGTTTTTTTGTAAGCAAAATATATAGCATTTTCCATATCACCCTCCAATCTTGTTTCTTTAAACCAGAAAATTTTTATGGTTGTGACATGGGAATGACTATTTTTAAATTATGAATTTCTGAGTACAATTTTGCCTGTTTTCTATAAGTGTTATGATTCCCTATTCTTATTTTCCAAAAACTTTTGATTTCCACTTTGGTCCAACAGTTACATTTTCTTAGTTCCCAAGCAATGGGTGCGGTTGAACTAATGTTTAATGTTGCTTATGTCGAACGAACAATCAATTTTAAAAAATGTTTCAAGGATAACTGAATAAACAGTATATTTCCTTTTTTAGGGAATATAGTTGACAAACAATATTATGTTAGTTTCAGGTGTACTAAGTAATGATTTGACATTTGCATACCTTAATTTGACATTGCATAAGTCTAGTAGCCATCTGTCCCCACACAAAGTTATTACCGTATTACTGACCATACTCCTTATGCTGGATATTACAACCCCGTGGCTTATTTACTATATAACTGGAGGTGTGTGCTTCTTAAATCCTTTCAAGGATTTCACCCAACCCCCCAACTCCCTCCCTCCCGGCAGCAACCCAGATTTATTTCCTTTATGAAAGATATAAAGTTTATTCCATTTAATTCTTTTTATCTTGAATTCTATTTATATGACATTGATATTGTACTCCCTTTCTTTTAGTTTAATGTACCTGATTCACCTTGCCTATCATTTTACTTTAATCACAAATTTTTGGGGGGGTGGGGGGGTGTAGTCACCTGTAAATATCTTAAACTTTAGAGTATTTTTTTATTAATAGCAGATCTATTCTAGGAGCTAAAAGACACCTGCAAAGAACAGAGCCTCAACAACTATTAAGTTATTAATTTTAATACATCTGTTTTTTTCCATCATGCTTTCCTCTGGTAAGTACCTAATAAACTGAAATGAGGTTTTCTCTGATCACTACTCCAGGGTTCTCTGCTAATTTTAAAATAGGAATACTATAATTTTACAAATTAAAATATTATAATACCTTCTATGCTCAAGGAAATGCTTTATGTACTGATGGGAGTGTGAGTTATATGAATACCTACACATCAATATTCAAATCTCATCAAATTATATCTAAATCTATACACCTTATTGTTTGTGAATTATAACTCAATTTAAAAAAAGAGTATGGGAAAAAATATGAGTATGATTCAAGGAGTCATATAACCTGTGTAGAAGAGACACTGGTGATACAGACATAAACATCAATTTTATTTATAAAATCATACTTGACTAAAAAATACTATGTCATGGTATTTTGTGACAGGATAACTATCCTTTTGTTGCACCAAAACTTAAGGTTAGGTTTCAAGATAAATTATGATAATAAAATTAGTATTCTTCGACTGATACATGACAGTATCACAAACAAAACAAAAAGTATCCCTGAGAGAAGTTTATGAATCAAGCAAAATAATTGCTTTGGTCTTTGAGACTTAGAAGAACAATTATTCATGTATTAAAAAAAAAAAAAAAACGGTTAGTTTTTTTCTTTTTTAAGTAACCTTTACACTGTATACTTACCCTAAACTCTAAAATCCCTTCACTACCTAAGGATTAAAATGCTATAAATATTCACATCTACCTACTTAAGTTGAACCACACTTTCCATCACAGTTCCGGAAGTACTTCATAAACATCCAGGAAGACAGGGCATTACAGCATGAGCATTCATTCAATTTGTGGAAATAAAGTATCTTTCAGTCCCTTATAATTTTGCTGAATAACAATTGCTAAGGGAAGTTTCAAATATTTGTTGGAGATACTCCTGGAAAATAGAGGGCAATTTACTGGTGTGTGTGGTTGTCAAGTGGGAGAATATGTCAATCACCTAATTACCAACTATTCATTGAGGAAGGCTTTTAAATACATTGCAAATGAAACGTGTAAATTAGCCACAAATTCCAAATGTATTATACCGTATAAAACACAGAACAGAAAACTTTTTCAAGTATGTAATTTATTCAAAGGAGTTTCCATCTTAAATACATTCTCCCTGAAAAGCGATTTGCATTGACCCAAGTTACTACATCTTCCATGATCCTTTTAGAATAGATATTTATTCAAAAGCAGCACGATAATGGGGAACAAGTCTTCCAGTCTAAGCTAATGTTAGGCAAAGACACTAAGGAGATCATTTTTTATTCCACTCCAGTACCTTTTCCTTTCAATTGCCTCCTCCAGGCCCCCGCACAACCTCCATTACCAGTAACCACAAAATAATTATTATTTTTTACATGACCCTTAGTCTCAGAAACAAAGTGGAGAGCTGCAAAATTGGAGATCAGTAAACAAAATGAGCCTCCCTCAACCACACTGATGCGTGCCAGTGTATAAAAGTCATTCCTAATTCCTCCCACTGCTATCCAGATCCAAAAAGGGAATCAAAATTTGGGGCCGTATTTGGCTTTTCAGAGCCCTCGGCAGAAAGAGAAAACATTATTTAAAAAAAAAAAAAGCAGCATTTAAAACTGAACTGGGGACTTCCTTGGTGGCCTGCCAATGCAGGGGACACAGGTTCGAGCCCTGGTCCAGGAAGATCCCACATGCTGCGGAGCAACTAAGCCCATGCACCACAACTACTGAGCCTGCACTCTGGAGCCCACATGCCACAACTACTGAGCCCGCACACCTACAGCCCATGCTCCGCAACAAGAGAAGCCACCACAATGAGAAGCCTGCGCACCACAACGAAGAGGAGCCCCAGCTCGCCGCAACTAGAGAAAGGCCGCGCACAGCAGTGAAGACCCAACACAGCCAAAAAATAAATAAATTTATAAAAAAACAAACAAAAAAAAACTGAACTGATACTGTGACCAAAAAGTAATTTTTTGTTATTTAAAGCAGAAATTACATACATGGTCTAAAATCAGCAACAGGAAAACATTTTCAAAGCAATTAGAGGAACAACTTATATTGGGCTTTTGACAATGATGCTGGTAAATGCTGGTTCTTCCCCTTAGGTAGTGAGGTTAGCCACTCTTGAGCTAAAAGAACACACAACATGGACCTGCCATATCCCACAGGGAACAACTATATTCAATATCTTGTAATAACCTATAATGGAAAAGAATCTGAAAAAAAAAAGTGTATGTGTGCATATACGTGTGTGCATGCATATATATATAACTGAATCACTTTGCTGTACACCTGAAACTAACACATTATAAATTAACTATACTTCAAGCTAAAAACAGAAAAAAAAGAACACACACATAACAGATGAACATAAGGTATGAATCCCCAAATTACATACTTTAACCAAAATTGGTGGAAATACATAATATTTCTATTTAAATATAAAGTAAAAGGAAGAGAAGTTTTGAAATTTTTGTCAGGCTTATGCTTCGCATATTGTAGGAACCATTGTGATTCATATTTGGCCTGAGGGTACAAAGATCTCTGCTTATATCCATGACTTAGTCAGATCTTTCATAACATCAGATATATCTATTTCTGATATTAAGATCACTGCTTTCTTTTTTTTTTTTTTCGATGAAAATATAGATTCTTTACTTGAACTGTCTGTGATAGCCAACCAAAAAATGAAGATGAGGTAGAAGATAAATCTAAATCATTTGGTTTTTGGTTTTTTTTTAAACATCTTTATTGAAGTATAATTGCTTTACAATGGTGTGTTAGTTTCTGCTTTATAACAAAGTGAATCAGTTATACATATATATATGTTCCCATATCTCTTCCCTCTTGCATCTCCCTCCCTCCCACCCTCCCTATCCCACCCCTCTAGGTGGTCACAAACCACCGAGCTGATCTCCCTGTGCTATGCGGCTGCTTCCTACTAGCTATTTTACATTTGGTAGTGTATATATGTCCATGACACTCTCTCACCCTGTCACATCTCACCCCTCCCCCTCCCCATATCCTCAAGTCCATTCTCTAGTAGGTCTGTGTCTTTATTCCCATCTTGCCACTAGGTTCTTCATGACATTTTTTTTTTTCTCCTTAGATTCCATATATATGTGTTAGCATACTGTATTTGTTTTTCTCTTTCTGACTTACTTCACTCTGTATGACAGACTCTAACTCCATCGACCTCATTACAAATACCTCCATTTCATTTCTTTTTATGGTTGAGTAATATTCCATTGTATATATGTGCCACATCTTCTTTATCCATTCATCCGATGATGGACACTTAGGTTGCTTCCATGTCCTGGCTATTGTAAATAGAGCTGCAATGAACATTTTGGTACATGACTCTTCCTGAATTATGGTTTTCTCAGGGTATATGTCCAGTAGTGGGATTGCTGGGTCATATGGTAGTTCTATTTTTAGTTTTTTAAGGAACCTCCATACTGTTCTCCATAGTGGCTGTATCAATTTACATTCCCACCAACAGTGCAAGAGTGTTCCCTTTTCTCCACACCCTCTCCAGCATTTATTGTTTCTAGATTTTTTGATGATGGTCATTCTGACCGGTGTGAGATGATATCTCATTGTAGTTTTGATTTGCATTTCTCTAATGATTAATGATGTTGAGCATTCTTTCATGTGTCTGTTGGCAATCTGTATATCTTCTTTGGAGAAATGTCTATTTAGGTCTTCTGCCCATTTTTGGATTGGGTTGTTTGTTTTTTTGTTATTGAGCTGCATGAGCTGCTTGTAAATCTTGGAGATTAGTCCTTTGTCAGTTGCTTCATTTGCAAATATTTTCTCCCATTCTGAGGGCTGTCTTTTCGTCTTATTTATGGTTTCCTTTGCTGTGCAAAAGCTTTTAAGTTTCATTAGGTCCCATTTGTTTATTTGTGTTTTTATTTCCATTTCTCTAGGAGCTGGGTCAAAAAGGATCTTGCTGTGATTTATGTCATAGAGTGTTCTGCCTATGTTTTCCTCTAAGAGTTTGATAGTGTCTGGCCTTACATTTAGGTCTTTAATCCATTTTGAGTTTATTTTTGTGTATGGTGTCAGGGAGTGTTCTAATTTCATACTTTTACATGTACCTGTCCAATTTTCCCAGCACCACTTATTGAAGAGGCTGTCTTTTCTCCACTGTATATGCTTGCCTCCTTTATCAAAGATAAGATGACCATATGTGCGTGGGTTTATCTCTGGGCTTTCTATCCTGTTCCATTGATCTATATTTCTGTTTTTGTGCCAGTACCAAACTGTCTTGATTACTGTAGCTTTGTAATATAGTCTGAAGTCAGGGAGCCTGATTCCCCCAGCTCCATTTTTCGTTCTCAAGATTGCTTTGGCTATTCGGGGTCTTTTGTGTCTCCATACAAATTGTGAAATTTTTTGTTCTAGTTCTGTGAAAAATGCCAGTGGTAGTTTGATAGGGATTGCATTGAATCTGTAGATTGCTTTGGGTAGTAGAGTCATTTTCACAATGTTGATTCTTCCAATCCAAGAACATGGTATATCTCTCCATCTATTTGTATCATCTTTAATTTCTTTCATCAGTGTCCTATAATTTTCTGCATACAGGTCTTTTGTCTCCTTAGGTAGGTTTATTCCTAGGTATTTTATTCTTTTTGTTGCAATGGTAAACGGGAGTGTTTTCTTAATTTCACTTTCAGATTTTTCATCATTAGTATATAGGAATGCAAGAGATTTCTGTGCATTAATTTTGTATCCTGCTACTTTACCAAATTCATTGATTAGCTCTAGTAGTTTTCTGGTAGCATCTTTAGGATTCTCTATGTATAGTGTCATGTCATCTGCAAACAGTGACAGCTTTACTTCTTCTTTTCCGATTTGGATTCCTTTTATTTCTTTTTCTTCTCTGATTGCTGTGGCTAACACTTCCAAAACTATGTTGAATAATAGTGGTGAGAGAAGATCACTGCTTTCTTAAATTAGATCCCATTGCTCACAATCCTTATATCATTTAAGAGTCTGTAAATTTCAAAGAAGAACAAGAACAAAAATGATAACAATTCATTATTATCATTATTATCAAAGGCAGAGTTGTGCCCAGAGGCATGGTGTCAATTTTCTAAATAAATTCTAGACTTATTAGTAGTCTATTGAATAAATAAAAGCAATTTATAATCCCAACTACTAACGACAGACTAAAATGATCTTCCTAAACCTTGCTGAGTTTTAATTGCCCACATACTACTCACCAAATGAGGTTAAAAGCAGCTAAAAAAGATAGCTAGTGGGAAGCAGCCACATAGCACAGGGAGATCAGCTCAGTGCTTTGTGACCACCTAGAGGGGTGGGATAAGGAGGGTGGGAGGGAGACGCAAGAGGGAGGGGATATGGGGATATAGGTATATGTACAGCTGATTCACTTTGTTATACAGCAGAAACTAACACACCATTGTAAAGCATTTATACTCCAATAAAGATGTGAAAAAAAAAAAAAACGGCTACAGACCATCTAGTACTAGCTCTGTTCGCCATTAGTACATAATTTAAAAGGCATTCCTCCTATACTCTTTGAATTTACAACTTCAGTACTGCCATTAAGAATTTCTAAATAGTAGACATGATAATGCCAGGCTAGACGCTATATTGAGCAAGAAAAGTATGTTCACTCTTCAGTGGACCTCAAAGGCACAACGTAAAATCAAGAGACCACTCAGGAGAAGAATAAACATTTTCATGGCAGAAGCGCATTGAATAGGTAAGGAATACACATGGAATTGCCGAAAATTAGACTCTGAAAAGGCTGTGAGTTGCATTCCAAGCAAAGCCTAGCACACAAAATGTCTTGTGACCAGTCTGGTGTCCAGTCTTACTTGAAATGTGGGGGAAATAAAAGAGATAAGAAAAATATGTAGGGCCATGAGGAGAAAGTAGATGATGATAAATGCAGAGGAAAGTTGCTATTTCTAAGGATTTAGATTAAAATGGGGCAATTCAAAAATCAATCTCTCCAATTACATCTATCTCATCCAGACAGATTTTCTAAACAGTCAACCTAGCAACTCTCCCAGACCTTCCACCAGCCTTCAGGGAGGGAGCACCCCCTTGTTTCCTGCTTTCAAAAGGGGTGCTGCCTCCACTTGGTGATGTTTATAAAAATGGCAGCAGTTTCCTATTTGAATGTTAATTACTGTTATGACACACAAGATAATTTAACTTGCTTCAGTAATTTATTCTTCCTTGTAATTAGATGTAGTAATTGGAAAATCTTCCAGAGTGTAACAACAGTTCCAAAGGTGAAATGGCAGGGGGAGGGAGCTTTCCCATAGGATCTCAACTATAAATTTGGAGCTGGCTGTTCAATGGGCAGTCACTGGACGAACCAGGCCAGGAATCAGAGAGGGTCCTTCTGGAATCAAGCAGGGGGCACCCACGACCTTTAGGAACTGGATGATTCAAGAGGAAGGCAAAGCCCCAGCAGATGGTTAGAGCTACCCTGTGACTAAAGGGTAGTAATTGTAGTAATAAACTCAAGTTTATTAACGACTAAACTTGAAGGAGTCCAGGCATGATACCACACAGTGCCTTTTTAAACCCTCTGGTCTGGGAGCTATTCACATTCAGTTCAGAGACTCTGTAGAATGAGTACAGGGCAAAAATACCACTGGGGTGTGATGGGCTCTATTCGTTTTACTCGATTTACAGAAGTATTTTAGTGCTTACCACATCGTACATGCTCAATAAATATTTACTGAAATAAGCAATAGATTGGGTAAATGAATGGGTACATACATGGCTTAGAAATAATTATAGCCAATACTTATTCAATACATAGGACATACCAGGTAACATGTTAAGCACTTTATATCTCTTTTCCTCCTCTCCCAATTTCCTTTTCATTGTACCCAAAGCTTTACTACATATCTTGACCTAAAATTATTTTTTTTTGTTTGCTTGGTTTTTGTCTTGTTTTGTTTTGTTTTGTTTGGCTGCGCTGCGCGGGCATGCAAAATCTTAGTTCCCTGACCAGGGACTGAACCCGTATCCCCTGCAGTGGAAGCATGGAGCCTTAACCACTGGACCGCCAGGGAAGTCCTTGACCTCAAGTTCTTTTTTAACAATATTCTATGACAGATTATTTCAAACATATACATAGTTAGAGAGAATAACCCATGTACTCATCTTCCAGCTTTAATAATATTGACCAATCTTTCTTCATTTACACCCTGTATTATTAGCCTTCCTGTATTATTTTGAAGCAAATCCCAAATATCATATCATCTGTCAATAGTTATAGGGTTCATTTTTTAAAACTTCGATGTAATAATTCCTTAAATATATTAACAAGAATTCCTTAATATCAGTCAGGCATTGTACCTTTTCCCCAATTGTATTATAATCTTTTACAGTTTGTATAAAATGGCATCCAAGAAAGATCTAGACATTAGGATTAGTTGACATATCCCATAAATCCTTTTAATCTATAGATTTCCTCTCCATCTCTTTTTAAATTCTGTTGCATTTTTGCTGTTGTTGTTGTTAATGAAACAAAGTCATTTGTCCTGGAGAGCTGCCCAGTCTGGATTTTTTAAATTGTATTTCCATGTTATTTAATTCACTCTGTTCCCCTGCCCTCTGTACTTCCTGTTAATTGGTAGTCAGAGAAAGAGGTCAGATCAGATTACAGTTTGAAATTTTGGCGAGAACACTTTATAAACTGTGTACTTCATTAGCTGAGATAAAATCTCAGGTTGCCTTTCTTTGTGATGTCTATAGCAAGGGGTGCTCACCACTTGGATTCATCAACTCACTGGGGTTTGCAAAATAATGAATTCTGACTTTCCGAATCTTTCCTCTGTTGAGTGGGATTAAGTCTCTCTAAAGAGACTGTCTCATCAACTATTTGGTTAATACGAGGTACAATTTGTTAAGGAAAGCAAGTTACATACTTGATTCTTTCCTTTTATTTGTCAGTTTTCAAAATAAGGATCTGACTCCCTAATATCATTACAAAAAAAACAATAAGGGTTTTATTTTTAACCCTGAAATTTCCTTGAGGGGAACATTCCCCGTAGCTGTGTCAGAAATCTAAAACTGTCCATTACCTAAGTATTTCTAGGGGTTGGAGTAAATAAAGATATAACCTGCTTTAGAACGGTCTATCTCATTAGGTCCTCTTTTTTCTTAATTTGAACACCTCCAAGTAAGAAAGTTAAAAAATTCTGCGTCTTTATTTAAGAATATTAAATATCTAACACCTTCCTCTCAAAGTCATGATGCAGATGCTTGCCACCTGATTTTAGAACCCCAAAGGGCAGAAGGGAATAGGGGGCGATCAATATACAGTTGTCCCTGGTATCTGCGAGAGACTGCTTTCGGGACCCCCGTAGATACTAAAATCTGGGGACGCTCAAGAGTCCCTTATATAAAATGGTGTAGTATTTGCATAGAACTTACACACATCTTCCAGTATACTTTAAATCATCTCTAGATTACTTATAATACCTAAGACAATGTAAATGCTATGTAAATAGTTGCTGGCATGAGGAAAATTACACTTTTACTTTTTGGAACTTTCTGGAATTAAAAAAAAATTTTTTTTGATCCTCGGTTGAATTTGTGGACATGGAATCTGCAGATATGGAACCCATGGATAGGGAAGGCTGACTGCAGCTAGTTTCCAGCAAGAGATGCCTCCCTTTGCAAACATTCCTCAGAAGTGATATAAACAGAGTCTGTGATGTAAGGAGCCATAAAGAGACGTGATAAAAGCAACCAAATGCCACACAAGGAACATATTCTACTATGGTATGTACATCACATGGGTTCTATTTTTTCCCTAGAGATAAAGTGATCACTTAAACTATGACAATTACTATCGTCTCTCTCCCCACATGCATTTCCACACTTGAGAAGTGGTAGGAACTATGGGACTACATGGTGTACAAACAAATGCTCTTGTGAACAGAGGAGAACTTGTTCCTAGAGGTTCCATTCCACCCAGAGGAATAACTATGCAAAGCAGTGCCTCAAGAGAGCAAGGCCGATGGAGGTTCACCGAGAGTACACTATAAACAATTAAAATACAGCTGACTGCAATGGAGGAAAATGTTTTCCCTGTATTCTTCCTACATCCCACCTTCAAACAGACAGCCTCGTCTCCACTTCAGTGGAAAGGAGAGGTGTCCTTGAAATTATATGCAGATGTGATGTAAGCAGTCTCTCTACTTATAAAATTAATGAAAAGCATTTCAGACTATCAACTGACATTCTCTCCACCCCTCAAAACTGATACTGCTCAGGAACAGCAGTACATCTGACATCTTATCTGCCACGTACAGGACTCAGGAAATTCAAGAAAATGTTCTGAATTATATCAATTCATGAACGGCACTATGGGCAACCAAAGATCCTCTCTACACACTAACACAGGAAATCTCAGTATTTCTGTTCCCCGGGGTACAGATATTTTCTTAATTTGTATAATCTTATTTATAAGAGACAGAATTCAAGTTACAGTAAGTCCCCTACATACGAAAGAGTTCCATTTTGAGAGTGCGTTTCGTAAGTCCAATTTGTTCATAAGTCCAACAGAGTTAGTCTACGTACCCAGCTAACACAATCAGCTATATAGTACTGTACTGTAATAGGTTTATAATACTTTTCACACAAATAATACATAAAAAACAAACACAAAAAATAAAGAAAATATTTTTAATCTTACAGTACAGCACCTTGAAAAGTACAGTAGTACAGTACAACACCTGGCATATGGGGGCTGGCATCGAGTGAACAGGCAAGAAGAGTTACTGACTGGAGGAGGGAGAGGAGGTAGGAGATGGTAGAGCCGAAAGATCATCAGCAATAGGAGACGAGGGCAAGCTGCAATTTCACTCACGCCTGACGTTGATGGCACAGGTTCTGGTTCCTTGCTGGATTCAATTCTATCTACCCTCTTGAAAATACCATCCAGTGATGTCTGGGTAGGAGAACGTTCACATCTTTGAAAGTTCACAACTTGAAGGTTCGTATATAGGGGACTTACTGTACTGGATTATGAAACAAGGACATAGACTAAGGCGGTCTGGTTTGGGATCCATTCCCAAATATGAGTTCAAGAGGATGAAGGGCTCCTATCTTTGAGGTATAGTATTACTTCTGCTACCTGTGTGCCAAGCACCGGTTGTCTAAATAATATATCCTCCAGGTACCCACACACAGCTGAAAGCAGAGAAGCCTCATAGAGAGAGCTGAAACACTGGATTCTAGCACTAGCATATTATTTCCTAAATAAATCGCTTAGCCACCTTACACCTTCATTTCTCCACTTTACGGAGATAACTATTGATACGTTTGCTTATTTTGTAGGGGTATTTTTGAATAACAACAACAACAAAATTCTTTGAAATCTTCAAAGAAAGAGCACAACTTTAACCTAATTATGAAGGAAACAGAAAGAAAACCTTGAACAAACACTCTCAAATCCTGCCCTATTAATCCAATTAAAGAGAGAGAGAGATCAACTTCTCAGACTAGGAAGAACCCATTACTGGTGGCCATAAACACTGTCTTCTTATCAATTCCTTAATGAAATTAAAACCTCCTCACCTCGCCTTTGCATCTCCTTCCTTCCTCCTTCTCCCATCACCACAGCCTTTCCCCAGGTACTCCTGCTATCCCTGGAACCCCATATCATTTCCATCTCCCCTATTTTAGCCTCTCTCCCTCAGCAATTATAACCTCCCTCCCACTGTCACCCATCAGAGTGAGCTGAAAGGGATCTGAGAATTCTAATCAAGCTCAGGCACAGTAAAAATGGAAAGGTGAGGTCTGAAGTGATGAAGGCACAGGCTCAGCGTCAGGCAGCCAATCATTTGCAAAGCTGGGTCCTCATCCAGAGATCTGCCTCCTGGTGTAAGTGCTCTTTCCACTGCACCACACTACCTTCTACCTGGCACTATTGACTCTTACCCAAGAAAGGGATTTGAGGAATCAGCTGATGCATCCCATTGTTTTCTACCATAAGAAGGGCTTCCAGTCACAATTAGAAAAGCAAGATAAAACTGATCACATCAATCAGATTAGAATCCTCTATCTAGAGGAATCCTCCAAAGTTCAGATTTCTTCACCCTTAATCCACCTCATCCATGGAGTAAGATTTGAGGGCCGATTCCACAGTGACCCTCTCCCAATGGTTCTTTCCACTGTTCAACATGGCTAGAAGGATATCTTCTACGGGTCAAACCTAAATCCTTCCTGAATGAAGAAACAGCCCTTCGAACTATATTCAATATCCTCTGATAAACAATAATGGAAAAGAATATTAAAAAAACGAATGTCTATATGTGTATAACTGAGTCACTTTGTTGTACAGCAGAGATTGACACAACACTGTAAATCAACTATACTTCAATTTTTTAAAAAAATTTTTAAAAAAGGAAGAAAGAAACAGCCCTTGATTCTTAAATGTGATATTGAAGCACAGTCACCATAAAAGGTTGAAAAGGCACTCGACGCAAGACCCCAAGTGCAAGTGGGCATGATTAACAGAGCGAATACAAGGAACTTTTGTAAGAACAATAGCTAAACTTCTCCACAGCCTTACCTTTAGCAGGTTAAATAATCTTAGTCCCTTTAACTTTATCAATCCTTTAGTGATATATTTGGCTTTTGTCTAAGGTCACTTCAAATTGAATATGTTGCTTTTTGGAAGCTAGACTCTAGAACCAAGAACAGGTTAATATAAGGACCAAGGACATCCTTAATATAAGAGAAAAGCCATCAACAAAAGTATTAGAAAATTCGTATAAGTCCAGGGCAATTGATGAGACCTCCACGCAAAAGAGGCAGAATTCAAGACAACGGTACTTTTTGGATAGACTAACTTGTGAACTTAAGGAACAACCAGAAACTAAGGAGAAAACATTACATGAGTCTTAAAAACATTTCCAAGCACAAACTCAAATATAGTCAGTCCGTTAGACATTATTTAATCTGACAGCTCTAACCATGTAGCTAAATATGTGAAGGTAAGCCTAAGAGATGAAAGCCAGAAATGTACTAGCTAAATCCCTTAAATAGTGACAGAACAAAGTTAGGAAGAAGTAAGGTGAAGAAATTAGGGAAAATGCAAATAGAAATTCCATTTCCTACAAGGAAATAAACAAACAAACAAATAAATATATAAAATTCCTGATTGAGCTAGGGGAGTGTGTTCAGAAAAAAATAAAATAGTATGTATACTCCTGGTATAAAGTCTTGAGAATAATAAGGCTGCTAAATTGCAAGCATCAGGGAAGTGAAGTGCTAGCTCAAAAGATTATGAAAATTTAGCTTTCCAAACTGAATTTGAAAAGGAAACGGGTAAAAAGAGGTCAGTGCATCATAGGCAGGAAGGAGTTTCTATTATTTGGCTGGCTGTTTCAAATTAATATCCTGGAACATTAGCAGGTTAAAGAGCCCTATAAAAACGACAGAAAGAGAGAAGCAAATGGTGTAGAAACAACAGCGTTTACACCTTAGTAATAGAAAGGTATTACTAGAAGGATTTACAAGATACGAACATGACATATATCAAAGTCCAAAAGGCGAGCTTTAATAAATGGTGAGAAAAGGCATTAGGCATGGAAGTAAAGCCAGAGGACTTGAAATAACTCTATCTACGCACATACTAGATTATTTTAAACCAAGTAAGCCACCCCCAGATCCATGAAAGATCATACTTTATTATTCCCTAAGAGGCAGTATTCCCATTGCATCAAACCAGTAAAGGCAGTTAGCTGGAAAAACTAAGAATGAGAAGAATATAAAACACTTGTCCTTTCCCAGATCCTGTTACAAATGCTGAAAGAATCTGAAGAAATACCTTGACCCAAAGAGGTCCCAGCTTTTAAATTAAAAATGAAAGAAAAGCAACTGCATTGCCCTTTTTTTTCTATTGGGAAATACTTGGAAGATAACAGTTGAAGAGTAGTAATAGGTCAGTATGACTAACAGTTTCCAAGTCAGCACACGCTGACAGCACCAAACTCATCAAGGCTTGGCTGATGTCCTCAACACTAACCTGGTCACCTCTGAGGACGGTACTTCCTGTCATCTCCCAATCTGTACCTTAGATGTGTGATTTCTGCTTCTAAAAGTATCACACCTTGTGATGTTTGTGGCCTTGCAAAAGTCATATGTTGAAGCCTTGACTCCCAATGTGGCTATATTTAGAGAAGGTGCCTCTAAAGAAGTAATTAAGGTTAAACGAGGCCATATGGATAGGGCCCTGATCCAATAAAATTAGTGTCCTTTTAAGAAGAGACAGCAGAGAGCTTGCCCTCTCTCACCACAAGTACACACAAAGGGAAGGCCATGTGAGGACACAGCAAGAAGGCAGCCATTTGCAAGCCACAAAGAGAGTCCTCAGCAAAAATCAAATCAGCCAGAACCTTGATCTTGGACGTCTAGGCTCCAGAACATGAGAAAATTAATTTCTATTGTTTAAGCCACCCAGTCTGTGGTATTTTGTTGTAGCAACCTGAGCTAAGACACACCTACTCTATTGATGTTACTTAGTGACTTCCTAGAAAGCAGGAATGAAATCTTAAATTTATTTCTTATATTTCATAATGCAATGTTCTGTGAGGCTGAGTGCTTCAGAAATGCTTTTTTGAATATAATAATGGTTAAAAAATGCCACTGACTACAATAACACCCACAATTTTCCATAAGCACTGACAGTAATATAGCCAAGATATCATTTTCACAAGCAAACAAATGTTTCTCCTATTAAAAAGGAGATTGCAGAACACTCACCCTTTATTCACCCACTACTGAAAACTGTCAATAGCAATTCAAGTACTATAATTCCTTGACAAGAAATATAAACAACAAAATAAAGTATCTTCTGTAATGCTGATTTATATGCACATGTGTGCTAAAAATAAAACAAAGAATTTCTGTTGCAGTTTTTACATAAGTAAGATACTTAAGTTCCTTGATTTTTATGCCAATTCACCTAGATATTATCAAACTTAGGACAGTGCACTTTGGGCTTACAGAACATGAAATCATAAAATCACAAAATCAGAGAATCATAGCCTAGAGATCATTTAGGTCAGCTTCATTTTTTTTTTTTAAATAAGAAAACCATAGCTCAGTGACATGAGTGCCTTATTCAAGGTGACATAAATAGATCTTTTAATTCCCAGAATTGTGATCTTCTACTATATTGTTAAGGAGTAATTTTTTTAAAGTTAAAATCATGAATCTCAAAAAAAAGTGTGAAAGATTTTATTTAATTCTTTAATTGGGGAACCAGTAAGTAAGATGTTACAACCTGTTCAAAAGAATCCAAAGAGCAAACAAATATATAAGCAGCAGTAGTGCTAGAAAAAAAGGCAAGGAAAAACTGATCACTATACATAAGGGCAATAATCTATTGCATTTACTGATCACAATTAGCTTGTCATGGACAAGATCATTTATTTGCTTTACTATCTGAATTCTACAATATGCAGAGTTATAAAACAGCCCAAAGACAATGAAAGGCAGAGAGAACTAGGTGAGCTGGACAGAACACACACTAAATTTTTTATAATTTCAAAGTCTTTGACAATTTTTCCTCACAGTCTCTTACCATCTATAAATACTATAAAACTAGAGAACAGCATGGTGGTTATGCCAAGAGATAGAATTCTTGTTTAGTTGTTTAGTCAAAAAAAGGTCCACGTTCGTTTCACGTCAGCACAAAGACTTAGAGACAACAACATCTCTACCAGGTTGGCCCAGCACTGTCCACGCTCAGAACTCCTCCCCACAATGATCCTGTTAATACAGGCAATAATTCCATGAGGGCAACAGATTCAGAACAGAAGTTCCTTACCCAAGTAATGGTAATGCCTGTATGTAAACTCAGGTCTTCTGCTTCTGAGTCCCACTCTCTTTCCACAACATCACAGGTCTCCAAAGCCCCTTAATGTCTATGAAAAGGAGGTCTAGGAGAACAAATTTTTATTGTTCCTCAGATAAAACATAAAATGAGAAAAGACATGAGAAGAAATAATCTGCTACACAAACATACAAAGAATGTATAATAGGATAAATAAACAAGTGACATGTTGATCAAGTTTAACTGTGACCCCAATTCCACAGCTCTGGTCAGAAAATCTACATTTAAGAAAGGGCAAATAAATGGGGATGAAGAGTAGAAAAAGTATAACATGAGGACTCAAAAGTGCAGTGAGGAACAATGAGAAACAATAGGTATTGTTCTTGTGTGTTGTATCTAGGCAAAGAATCACAGGACATGGACAGGAGGAGAATGGGAATCAAGGGATAATTTTTTTTTTAATATGGCACAATTTTTTTTTCAAAATACTCAAGAGGATCACTGCAGAAAACATTCAGAAGACCAACCATAACATAAGTAACTGAAAAGATTTTTTCAATAGCTCCACTGTGAAAAAAACAAACACATCTTAAAATTGCAAGCTTTGAAATCTTTAAATATCTTAATTAAAATGTTTCTGGATTCAGTTCATTCTTAAGCAATATTGATGCTCTAAAGGGACTACCAAATTTCTATCCATTTTTCTTGAAACAAACATGCTTACATTCATTGTTTGAATAGAAAACTATGAATTAAAAGAAAAAAAAGCAAGCAAGCAAGCAAACAAAACACCATAATGGAACCCATTCCCTGGAGATAATAATAGTGCAAAGTGGAAGGGAAAAAATGAAAGAATATTCAATTAAGTATTAATGTCACTGGAGACCTATTGATAGAAATATTGCTGGTAAGTCTTCTTAAAAAGTCTTTGGCACACATTCCTCACATACACTAAGGATGGCCATGGCAAAAATCATCTAGTAGACCTCAGAGTTCAGTCGTAAACCTTTAACTCATTTCAATATTTTTAAGAATGTTTAATAAATAACAATTTATTTATTTACAATGAAAAGATAATGAGTGAAAGGTTCAGATAGTCATCTTCTAACCAGCATGTTCTCTCCCTGCATTAGAAGCCAAATTACAATCGGAATACTGTTTTGTCTGACACTACAGCGAGAGCAGCAAGTTGCATACGTAAAACGTTGAATAAGAGGCTATTCATTCATTCAGCAGGTGCCTGCCTAGCAGTGAACAAGAGAGCAGATTCCTGGCCTTGTGGAGCTTACAATCTCTGGACTGAACTGCACAAAGAGGGTCTACTTTGCACAGGATCTGTGCTGCATGATCCTAGTTCCAGCTTTCCTTGGACTGGATTACACCCAAAGGAACACTGTGAATATTCACCTCACTGACTTTTTTAAATAACAAAATTTGTCATTTTAACCATTCCTAAGTGTCTAATTCAGTGGCATTACCACTATTTCCAAGACTTTTTTATCACCCCAAATGGAAACTCTGCAATAATTCTGCTTTTTTAAAGGGCCACAGGTTACTAACATTTCTGGTTGACATATTTCTTTTAAAGATATCTATCTTATTAGTTAGATTATAGGACTGCCTAAAGTCTGTCCCTTTAGCCTATGTGATACTTCAGCCATTGTGCTTTGATTTTATAATCGTTCTCCAGAAGCAAACATAAATTTCTTGAGAAGAGAGGCACCTCATTGCCATGCCGTTTCCCCCACCCAGACACTGCAGAGATGCACTTTCTTGTGTGGTGTACACTATCTTACCCAAGTCTTACAAATATCTACAGAGACATTATTATCACATTTTCACAGATAAGGAAGCTGAGGCTCAAAGGAATGAAAGAATTTTCTCAAGGCTACTCAGCTAGTAAGGGAAAAATCCAAGAATCAGTACCAGTTATTCTATATTGGAGCAATGATGAAAGAAAGCAAAGCGGAGCAGAAAGAGAAGGAGAAGGGAGGGAGGGATGGAGAGAGGAAAAAGGAGAGAGGGAGGGAAGACACATGGTTGGTTTGGGTATAGAGTTACCATTAATAATAAATATACACTAAACCCTGATTCTCAATCTGAATGCTATATTATATCTGTCATGAAAATACATATTCATACAAGAAGAGACACATAAGAAAAAACAGGAAAGAGGAAAATGATTTTTTCAAAGATACAGGAGAGGCTAAGGAAGGATTTTAAATGGATATGCTTTGGGAGATATTCCCAACTACCTCCCTATAAATGGGTCACCTCAATCACTCAGGGTGGCTGTCTTTTTCTAAAAGCTGCCAAATATTTCAAGGGCAAAATAAAGAAAAAGAGCCTGACGTACCCTCGCAGTTTACTGTTGTTTGTATCATGGTAGCACTCTGGTTTTAAGACAAATTGAAAACTCCATCACACACTGCTTTAAAGACTGAATGACTAGAATAAAAACTCTCAGGAACAGCAAAGGCAAGATACTGCCAATTTTGTGTGCTTAAGGGAGAGGCAAATATCGCTGAAAAAGGTAGAATTCTTTACTTCTCTTTACAATAATTTAGAAAAAAAAAAGAACTGAGAAATAAGAGGAAACAGGGAGACAAATTTAGAGTCAGGATGTTGTTTTTTGTGGAGCCTAATTTATTTCAAGAAATCTAGATTATTAAATTCAACTATCTCGTCTGAGTAATGGTCTCAAACAAACTACTTAGTAATACAAACTAGTCCTTAAATGCATAAGCTTTGGAGTCCAAAAGACCTGATTTCAAGACCCAGCTCTACCACATATTAAGTGTGACATCTTGGCCAACTTACATAACCTCTATGACTCTATTTCCTCAAAATTATACCTCATAAGGTCGATGTGAGGATTAAGTATCAATAAAACGATGCATATAAAGCACCACACAGAGCCTGGCACGCATTAAGGCTTAATATAAGCTTTAAAAAGAGAGGAAAGAGGGGAGGAGCAGCTGAAGCACAGCATGAGTTTCAGGTCTGAAAGCACAGTGATTTAAATTAATACTCAATAAGACTAAGTAAAACATATCAAATCTTCCTCTGTCCTACAGGAAAAAAAAAGACAACAGCAAAATAATAATAATAGAAGACAGTCAGTGTCATGATTTTCAATTTGTTCTCCTTCCATTATTTTTCTCTACTCTTTTTTTCTTTTTTTTGGATTACAAGGGTCCAAGGTCAAAGTAGAACAAAAGGAGGAAAGCAAGAGAACACAGAAGGTAGGAACTAGAAAAACAGTATCAGAAAAGTGCACCAACATTTGCCTCATAATATTAGAAAAGATCACTAGGCAACATTCAAAAGGCAAGCTCCAAGTACTGGGTGACACTAGGTTTGAGTTATCATTCTACAAACATATGCTGAATACCCTGAACCAGTTCAGACAGAAACTGTGAGGAAGGGGGAGAAAGCACATGTCATAGTTCATTCTGGATGCCACTGTTTTGCACACAAGAGTTGTGATTTTAAGGTTCCTTGTTCTGGATCATTCATGATCCATCCTCATTTGCTACACCCACAAATAGTGGTTCTGCCTAGAACCATCACCACAAATTAGAGTGAAAAAATGCCAGAGCACCAGGCTAGTGGATAAAAAAATCAACATCTTTCCTTATGATTAAGGGAAGGCCTTAACAAGTTATATCAGCTTGGGTGGCCTTAACAAGTTACGTAAGCTTTTTGTTTCTACAGAAGGACTAGCATTTTTAGAACATCTTGAGGCACAAAAATCAGTTATATCTTTAAAGGGGAAGACTATTTTAAATGCATATTTATTAAATGTGAATACCAGGGGAGGACATATCTACATAGAAAAATGGGTCTGTATACAGTGCAACAAAAATATCAAACATCTGAAATCAAGAGAGATTTGGGGGTGGGGTGGGGAACTGAACTCTTGTCCTGAGCAGGAGGACAACTGAAAGGTCCTCATGGGTTCTCATCTTTAGTCAACCACTAATTCATTATGGGCCACTGGGAAAATCATGAATTTCTACAAGCCTCAGGTTCCTCATCTATATCTGCCCAACACCACACTGGGTTCTTGTAAGGATCAAATATACTAACACAGTCATTCTTGAATCGTGGTCCCTGTTACCAGCGGCATCAGGAACCTGGGAACTTCTTCAACTTGCAAAATCTCGAGCCCTACCCTAGACCTACTAAATGAGAAACTCCAATCATCTGCAATGCTAATGCACTAAAAAGTTTGAGAATCATCACAAAAATATATATAAAAACAATCATGAAATCTTAAAACATTAAAGTTACAGTAGAAAAATGAAGAATGTTACATTTGTTCAAAGTTTTAAGGACTTTCATTTACACGTAGTTGGATATAGATAAGGTGTGTGTGTGTCACACCCAGATTCACATTCCAACAGCTTCTTTAGTAAACGTTACTATAAAATGAAATCTGAAATTATGAAACACCTATCAATGTTAAAATGTATATTATTTAGTCCTAACGTTAAAAGGACTGGGGGAAAAGAAATCAAATTAATAATCATCACATTTTCTTTAAAAGAGTAACCATTAGACTAAATTGACTTAAATCCAGTTATTAATAAAGAATGAATTTGAAATTAGATCTCTCTTGGGGAAGGAAAAAAATAAATCTTACTGAGATTTTTACATTTTCTTGGTAACAGTAATGCATTCATTATTTTTTAAAAAGGTAAAATGCGAAGTCAAAATAAAAAGAATGTGGTTGCAAAGGATGCATTTCAAAGACAATGTAGGCTTTTCATGTAATAATTATAGGAAGTCTTTGAGGAATTCTAATAAGTAGAACTAAATTAAGAACAAAATATGCTAAGAAAACTGAGAGGTGGTATGAAGATTATTTTTTCATTCTATATTCTAGTTAAGCCCAATAAAACATGTTAAACAAAAATATTCCTTATTAGAAATATTCTTAGCTTATTTTCATCTTCATATCCCATTTATTACTTCTAGTTAAGGGAATCCAGGACTGCAGGCCCTGACAAATTGGAGACAACTTGACAGTCACATTGCTAACAATATACGTTTCTGAAGTAAATGAGATGGAAAAGTAAGGAAGGAGAGGGGTGAAGAATAAATTAACATTTAAAATACAATAAGAAATAGGACTAACTAATGAAAAGCTTTGCCTGAAAAGGTGAAATTACCAACTATTTGGAGCTTAGAACCAATCTATACTGATCTACGTACCTTTAGAACACGTTTATTTGTAAGACATTTTTTAATGTGCCCACAGATAAAAATCTAGGTTATGCAACGTACTGGGTGAGGTGCCTGGACAAGAAAAAAAGCGCAGGTCCAGCAGTGGCCTTGTGGTTTGACCCACTATACAGAGACAGCAAAGCTCCCCAGGCACCCCGCCCACCACTATCACGTTTGTCCTTTCCACACTTCCCGCCAGCCCTCTTTCGCACAGTACAGAGCAGATCCAAGTCAACTGCCAATCATGGTCCACCAAGAAAAGCAGGGAGGACCTCCACTTACACTAGACACATCCCTCGTCACCCTCAGAAGACAGCCTCCACAATCAGGCTGTTGGTACCCTTAGCTCCGCAGATACTTCCCTTTCTTTTTCTCTTTCCTTAATTCTAGGCCTGTGTTCTTTCCTTCCTACCTCTGTACCCCCTTTCAAACTTCTCCTTTTATTCAAGGAGGGGAAGTATATGGCCAAACTAGCAAAGCATCCTACATCATGCTCACCCATTCCTGAGCTGGGGAACAAAGTGGATACAAATTTATCATCTATGTTCTCTTTCATTCTGGGACACATATGATTAAGAGAGGTGTATTCTTTTCAGGTATATTTCTCTACAGTTCCAGAGTTCTAAGGGTTCCTGATTCTGTCTTGAAATATATGAGATATATGTGCAATGGTGCTATATTTGGAAAGTTAAAATAAGAGATTTATTCTCCTCGAGGATGTCATTTAAAAGAAGTATCATATGGGTCTACACACTTCCTAAAGGGAAATTTAACATTTTTTGTGTTCTCTACTGTGCCACAGTTTTTGGACATTATCTGATGAAAAGACGTGACAAACATAACCCTCTAGAGCTGTGCTATTTAAATTAAAAATTAAATTAAATTAAAAATTCAGTTCCCCAGGCACATTCGCCACATTTCAAGTGCACAAAAGATGCACGTGGCTAGTGACCACCATATTGTCCTGATACAGGTCATCGACATCATCACAGAAAGTTCTACTGGACAGCATTGTTATACTTTCTCCTTACTGAAGGTTTTCCACAAAAATATCTGGAGAATTACACTTGGTCCCTCTGGCACAATGAAGTAAGAATTCTCTTACTCCAAAGCTCTTACTAGAACCCTGCAGGCTTCTGCATGAGTTCTCTTAGAACTGCCTCGTTTTTCACCACTGCAATTTTCTACACTCTACCTGGCCTGTAGAGAGCACGCGTCTTCCAATTCTGACTATATTCTAACCTCTCCTGAATGTCTAGCAAAGGTTTGGGTCAAAAAAGACATCAAATTGTTGCACATATGTTCCCAGGGCAGTGGCAGAAGTCAACTTTATGCTGCTGAAGTTCTGCTTCAGCCCAGGAGATCGAAAGGACTTGTGCTACCGTGAAGTCAGTAACAGTGAATAACTTAATGGTTTTTTAAATGAACGTAAAAATTTTTTAATGGGTATAATGTCACTTTCAAATAACAAAAGTTATATTTGAAATAGACCTCAATTTTAGTTAGATTTCCTTTAAAGTCTGAGAGCAATACTGTAGTGCAGGCCCACATAATGTAATGTGACATTGGGCCTCTGTGACAACACGTAAATTTTCACAAACACTTAAGCGCATCTGGACTCTATTCCAGTGACCTACAAAGTAATACATCATTCTGTCAGTTGTACAGTATATTCATAAACCCAAAAAGATCCAGGAATTCTTAGACCATATGACACACACACACACACACACAGAAACAGCATCATAATAGTTCACCTTTCTTCTAAATTTTACCTTCTGTGATTCAGTCTTTCCCTATTCTGACAAAGAACACCTCTCACTATGTTATTACTTTGCAGGTTACTAGAATATATATCATCACATGCTTGGATTATTAAAATGGGTGGATAGTTCTTCCATGTAGCTCTGCAGCAGGTTGGGAAGCTCTATGAAAACTCTGATTTTGCTGAATTTTTAACCAAAGGATTCAGAGACTTTGTCGATATCAGTTGTTGCAGTGGTTGGCTGCCTGTGATAATAGGTTACTTTTTACCTTGAAAGAATGAAGATTTTCTCAGAATAATATATTACCATACAGAGGACAGCACTGTCTTAAAAGCTAGCAAAAGTAACTTTTACTGTCATTTCTGGATCTAAAAACAAAAACAACATACTTTTAGAAATATCACTGAAATTTAAAAGATTGTTACTTCGTAACATTTAAAAGCCAAAAGATCTCAGACCTTTGGCAGTTCTTTAGGCTTGGGCAGGGGTGATATGTGTCCAGAATACACCTGACGTGATCTCCTTGTTTCTGGCTATCCTGTTCTCACCGATCAATCAGTGCTAGCTATTAAATACTCTGAAAATTACTCCGGGGCACAGATACTGAAGTTTGTCTTTTTTTTCCATTATGTAACTAAGATAGTAAATCTCCAGCTTCCAAGTGCTAAATTCAATTGCTGACCTATTTGCATTTCTAATTCTAATCCACATTAAATAAATGGAAATTCCACTGTAAAAGAAAAGCACAGATGGTACTCTTCAAAGTCACTAGCCAGGGAACCATTGTTTTAAAAAAAAATCTTAAAAACAATAAAGGCAAATTTAAGGAGACAGTTACACAATTCTAAGACAAGAGTGCAAGTTCTTATAAAGTATGTTCTCTTTTTTAATTTTATTTTTCGCAATTTTTGACTGTAGCTATAATAGAACATTCTTTCTACAAGGAACAACAAATTAAAACATTTAACATTTTTGGTTACCAACGTTTAAAAGTACTGCTCAGTACAGAAGCTCAGGCAGTTCAAAAAGCTAGAGTTAAAAACTTTTTATAGGCCCTA
Organism: Eschrichtius robustus; assembly: GCF_028021215.1. NCBI lineage: Eukaryota > Metazoa > Chordata > Mammalia > Artiodactyla > Eschrichtiidae > Eschrichtius > Eschrichtius robustus. The sequence goes on from NC_090826.1 coordinate 163,783,268, forward strand.
GCAGCAAAGACATCCCAGTAGCAAAAACATGACTAGCATCCAGCTCTTGGTTTCTAATACCATTCCACGATAAAAGAAACCAGGACTCATTGAAGAAATGGTGGATTCAGGGAGTAGAGTGGGAAATATACAAGATAAGCGTGGAGCATTTTGTGATGCCAGAAAGCAAGGAAATGCTAAAAACAAACAAACAGAACTCCACAAAGGTGGGGATATGTCAAAGGGACACAGGAGGACTCAACTCAAAGAGCTCCCAATGACCAAAGATGGAACAATCTGAGGAACAGCATAAATGAAGCAGTACCGAATTATGACCCAAAGTGTAAAATAAATATCCATGAGTCCATGTATGAATAAGTAAATAAATAAATAAGGGAGAAGAGACAACATTCCTTTGCAGAAGAGTCCCAAGCGATTTATGTAAATACTACCCCTTCAAGGAGATGGGCCATAACTCTCCACTCAAGTGTGAACTGCACATAGTGACTTCCTTTCCAAGAGGACAAAGTGGAAGGGGGAAATGTAAATTTGCAGTGGAGAAACTTCACAAACACTACACTCAGCCAAGTGATCAAGGTCAACATCAACAGTAAGTCATTTCATTTTTCTAAAAAAGACATACAGATGGCCAACAGGCACATGAGAAGATGTTTAACATCACTCATTATCAGAGAAATGCAAATCAAAACCACAAGGAGATACCACCTCATACCCCGCTGGAATGACTAATATCAAAAAAGCAAGAAATAACAAGTGTTGGCTAGGATGCGCTTGATGGGAATATAAATTGGTGCAGCCACTGTGGAGTAGGGAGAATCTTCAAAAAATTAAGAAATTGAACTACATATAATCCAGCTATTGCACTTCTGGGTATTTACCCAAAGAGTACAAAACACTAATTCAAAGAGATATATGCACCCTAAAGTTAACAGCAGCATTATTTACAATAGCCAAGATATGGAACAACCTAAGTGCCCCTCAACAGATGAAGGGATAAAGATGATGTTGTACATATATACAATGGAATACTCTTCAGCCACTTAAAAAAAAAAAAAGATGAAATCTTGGTGTTTGCAACAACATGGATGGACCTTGAGGGTATTATGCTAAGTAAAATAAGTCAGACGGAGAACGGCAAATACTAGATGATTTCAATCATAGGTGGAAGATAGATAGATGGATAGATGATAGATAGATAGATAGATAGATAGATAGATAGATAGATAGGCAAGCAAACCAAAACACACAGATACAGAGAAAAGAGTAGTGAGCACACTGCACTGTATACAGAAGTCAAAATATAATGTCATACACATGAAATTTATGTAATGTTATAATCAAATGTTACCACAACAAATTAAAAAACAAAAACACAATGTCATGTTGAAAGTACATACCCTGATACGATATGATGAAAGCACTTTACCTCTGTAGTCTTCTTCTCCAAAACCCAAAACTCCACGCTAATCATGAGAAAACTTCAGACAAATCTTACTTTCTTTCCATTTAAGCATCATTCTATAAAAACCTGACCGGTACTTCTCAAAACTGTCAAGATCATCAAAAACAAAGTCTGAGAAACCGTCGCAGAGGAGCCTAAGGCAACATGACGATGAAGGGTAACGTGGTAATGCGTGTGGGATCCTGGTACAGAAAAGGGACATTAGGTACAAACTAAGGAAATCTGAATAAAGTATGGAAGTTAGTTAATAACAGCGTATCAGTATTGGTCCATTGATTGTAACGAATGTACCATACTAATGTAAAGTGTTAATAACAGGGAAAACAGTGCGGGAGATAGTGGAATTCTGTACTATCTTCACAATTTTGCTGTAAATCCAAACTGCTCTAAAATTAAAAGTTTGGGACTTCCCTGGCGGTCCAGTGGTTAGGACTCCATGCTTCCACTGCAGAGGGCCCGGGTTCAATCCCTGGTCGGGGAATTAAGATCCCACAAAAAATTTAAAAATTAAAATTAAAAAATATTTTAATAAAAAAATTTAAATTAAAAGTTTATTTTGAAATTTATACTATCTTTTCAACACTAAATCATATTACATACAATTTTTGGTTTGTTTTTACAGTATTTATTTGTTTGACATTGCAATTGTGGTGAAGAGTATCAAACTGCTAGGATTTGAATCCAGCTCAACTGTCTAGATTGATTTTTACTAGCTATGTGCTTGCCTTGAACACCATATATAGCTAACTACGGGGCCCAGCCTGACTTCAGTTATATTCAGCACAACTTCTGCTTTCCCAACGAGAGAAAATAAGATAAGTAAAGCCCAATCAGCCATGACCTTCTTACCACGGGATAACCATGTCTAGCAATGACCAGGCCAATGTGTTGCTCTGAATAACACCGGGAATAAGCAGATGGCAACCTCATCCCCATTCACAGTCAAGGCAGGTTCTCTTTCCCAAGAACAGATGTAACCAGCAAAGTGATTAATGCCTCTGAGCAAAGTGCAGGACTGATTTTAAGAACTATCAGCAATTTCACATGATATGAACACTACCTGTTTTTTACTTCTAATATTCAGATGAGGCTAATGAAATCCTATTTTCTTTCCACAAGCAAAGCTTATTCTAAGAAAAAGGAGCAAAATGAATTTGATGAAAATATCTGAAGATACTTTGAATAAAAAATGGCCAGGGTTCATAGTGTTGTTTATAAAAAAGTTTACATGTTGTTAAGATTTACAACTTTCCTACAAATGAATGCTTCTCAAATGAATATTCATGCAGCAATTATACTGGCTTTTGCCAGTTAAGATATTCATTAAAGGCTTGTCAGCTTGGTCCAACAATGCCTCTGGTGCTTCCAAATTATTAGATCTTAGGCTACTGCTTTGAATGCTATAATAGCAACATAAAACAGAAATGAATTACCAGTGTGAATAATGAAAGGTCACAATTTTCAGCAAAAGCTCAGAATTTACTAGTGTCACCTACTTTTTAATATAAAACTATTAAGACACTTTTTCTTGATCAGATTAAATAAATAAAAAGATGAAATTAAGTGAAACTAATGAAAAGGCTGAGTAATAGTTATTCTGTAAAAAGACTAGAATTAATGGGAATTAGAGGGGTTTTTTTTAACTTAAACCTTCTTAATTAACTTTTTTAGAGTTAGATTAACTGTCACTATACCTAATACTAAATTTAATTTGGGGTTATGCCTCAGACTGTGCGCCACATGAGCTACTGTGCTAGAACCAAATGCCCTCTGTGAAGCCACTGAATTGAGAGCACCGAGGGAGCAGAAACCCAATCTTTGAATACACTCCAGCACCTAGCACCGGACGGATAAAGAGGAAGGTAATCAGTACACAAATGAATGTACCTGCTTGCGAAATTATTCCCAGTCAAATGTACCAGTCAGGGGACTTTGGGTATAAGCGATACAAACAAAACAACCCAGGTAATTTATGTTTAAAAAAAAAAGTATTTACTCTTAAGGGACCAGAGCAGTTGCGGGGCTCTAAACAGTAGAAACTACTGGTCAGTCACTCCCTTCAGCACACTATTCTACACATTTTTAGAATCATGCCACATAGCTCAAGATTCCGAAGAGCACATCTGATGGCTGGCTTGGGTTGTATGTTCACCAGGGATCTTGACTGACAATTATATCAAGGCTTTACCCAAAGGTGGAGGAGAAGTTATCCAAAGCAAATGTAGGGGTGCTGCTCCCAGAAGAGGGAGATACGGATGCTAGGCAGGCACGAACTCTGACGTCCCCTGTGATGGAGAAGGAGCAGGGTACGGGAATAACCAGCTAACCTCCAGGAACTGTAGTAGGCATTCTGCTTTCACACATCTAATTCAATTCTCCAAATAACCTTGTAAGGTGGGTATTATCGGCCTCATTTTACTAGAGTTGACATTGAAGCTCACAGAGTTTAAGTTACTTAGCTGAATTTCCCAAGTTTTATATGCTGGTGACAAAAACAAACAAAAAAACTCTAGGTGGGCCAAATAAAGTAGGCCCCAAATCTTTTTTCCCTTATTTTTTCCTTTAATCTCTTACCTTCCCCGTTTCCTACCTGTCATTCGTTTCTTCCATGTCTGAAATCAGGTTTCTTTGCACCAATTCCTTTCCACACATTCCACTCTGAAGTCCCCACAGCTTTCCTGCCATCCTCCCCATCTTGAATGTGAGCTCCTTGAAGGCAGACTGTGTATATTTTATCTCCATATTTCAAATGCTTAACACTTGAGTCCTCAATAAATGATTACCGAGTAAAGGACTGGCTTATCCCTTCGGAACAACCAAAATGCATGGAGGAACTGTAAATCAAAGAATTCCACCTTGAATAATTTTGTTAAGGCTCACTATTTACCTATTCGCTTCATTGTTTTAGCAAGATTCCTGCCTATCATGTCATGTATCTACTCCTACATGGCACGAGAGCTTAAATGCCCACTTTTCTTCCAAATGGCAAATTTTAGCTTCTTGAGAGGAAGATTCTGATATAATTCTATCTCATTTATTCACAGGGTCAATTATCTACATGCTTAACGTTTTAGAACATAGTCAAGCATCAGGAGATAAAAAGAAATTCTAAGAGTTGTCAGAATAGATGGTTAATGTTCATTAATTTCACTCATATGGGAACCCTTCAGGCCTTCATTCGGAACCTACTGGCTTTTAATTTTTACACGTAACCTTATTTGGAGGGGAAATATATCTGGCCAGAAGTATGTTCTATTACATTAGCCTGAAATTCAGACTTAATTCCTGAGATATTGGTTTATTGTTCTGTAGAGGTGTCTTTCGAGCCCACTCAGGACTAGACTGAATTTACTCCCTCTCGTCTGCCTCTCTGAAAAATGGTCTAAGTACTCCAGGAGGGTGGGCTCTGTGAAGATTACAATAAAGAGGTTTTTTTATTTAAAAGAAGGTGGTGACTTTGGTGGATATCCAGTCCACTAATGCTCAGCCTAACCACATCTCTCTGTAGGAAGAGGGGAATGTGAGTGACCCTACACACTCTCATACAGCTCTGCTTTTGTTCAATTCCTGCATCACAGGAATCAGACAAAAATGGATTAAAATACCAGCTCCAGTACTATGTTAAGCCAAGTCACTTAACTTTTCTGCATCTTAGCTTCCTCCACTGCAAAACGGGGATCTTAGTGTTAAAACCTAGGAAGGTTGAGAAAATATTTAAGTGATGTGATGAAATACATAACATCCTATCTTCACTTTAATTTCAAAAGGAGAACTGACACTCCACATATTAGAATTACCATTTCAGCTGAGTTTTCATATCAGACTTGGAAAACTGCCCTCATTTATCCCTGATGTGGCTTCCAGGTTAAGAGTCAGATTTTCTACTGAAAATCTTGCATGAAATAATATTCTTTATTCTTAGGACAATTTCAATTACATATGGAAGTAATAGGAAAAAAATACAACACTCTGAAAATATGTTTTGTTAAAAACTAGAAACCATTTAAACCTAAAATGAATAAAAAGAAAAAGCTATAAAATGGCAAAAAAAAAAAAAACCCAGCAAAAAACAAACAAAAAAACCACCTAATTTTATTGGTATTTCTTTCTTTCTTTTTTTTAATGTTAGGTCTTTCTGGAAATCTGAATTACGTGTCCTGTAATGTTTACATACTCTCAAAAAAGTCAGAAAACTATTTTGGACCCAACCTACCATAAAACAACTATCATAAATTAAAAAACAAAAAATTGGTCTAGATGATAAATGAATAAAGATCAAAATAAGGGGTGAAATCTATATTGAAGTCAATATTCCACCATAAAACAACATGAAATCTTCTTAAAAGAAGAAGGTAAAAAGAATTTTGAACTTCTCTTGAGTAAAAGCAATATGAATTCTGTGGGTAAATGAAGCAGCTGAATATATTAAACAGGCATTTGAGCATGCTGAACGTCAAATACAAGAGAGAAACTGAGTTAGTATCACATGGAAAGTTTCAGTGATACCAAAAAACCCCACACAAAACCAACAGAGAAAAACTCTGCACAGAACTGGTACGCTTGAATGAAAGATTGCAAGTATTATTTTTCTCTTGCTACAAATGCAAAACAAGCAAAATCAATAACCAATTTATTTCTAGATTTGTATCCATTGTAGTGCATAAAGGCAATTTGGGCACTGCCGAAACAGAACTCCTAACTCAGCATCTTCTCAGACAAGTAAATTTGTCACTCTGACCAATACATAACTAATCATACAGTGGCAAAGAGAGCACTTTGTATTGTATTTAATGCTTTAATAAAACTCAGAAAAGGTTGGGGGAACCTTAAAACATTGGCTACTTTAGAATAAGTATATTACATTTTAATATAGTTTTAGAAACTACATAATTTCAGCTGATTTAACAACTCTAAAAAGCCAAATTCATAGTATATAATCTATATTAATTTTTCAATTCACTAACAGAAATAGTGATTTGCCAAAAGTGCTGAAAGACTCAGAAGCTTTCTAAGAAAAAAAACAAAATTGACTTTCCCAAACATTTCATTGCTGGGCATTAGCAGGGAATGCCATTCTATGCCACAGCATATAAGGCAGATATGAGGACTTCAGATTACCTAAAATGAACACCATGAGAGGTCATTTCTGTACAGATAATAGACATTGGACATCAAAATTAGATTGGAATTGCCATAGCCAAGCTATATAAAATAAATATTTTACATGAAACATCACAAAATCTGAATTCCTGGGTATGAATCATTCCTACATCTACTCCTCTCTTTTAAATTATTATTCGTCACCATCATATTCTCATACCTATTACCTGGATGTATGTTTCTCTTACTTATTTACATTGCATCTTCTTCCATGTTTTCATGTTTACCCTTGGCCCATGCTATTATGTTAATCTTATTCTGTAAGCCTTAAGATCTCCCAGAGCTCCAAGATGGAACATTGTGTCCTCTTGTTTCCATCTAAAATACAGAAGAAGGAATAGAAAAGGACAATGGTTTGGGTGCTACTAAGCAAAGATCATGGGGAAACAAACCATGTCACAAGGAATGTAACCCATGGGAAAATGCCATTTATGGTAATATTTATCAGGGACATGTGTATGAAGAGTAAAAAGCTGAAAAAGCAATCCAAAGAAAGGTTGAAGAATATAACAAGACAAAAAGACAACCCTCAGAACAGGAGAAAATATTTGCAAATGAAACAACAGACAAATTAATCTCCAAAATATACAAACAGCTCATTGAGCTCAATATCAAAAAAACAAACAACCCAATTAAAAAATGGGCAGAAGACCTAAATAGACATTTCACCAAAAAAGATATACAGACGGCCAACAAACACATGAAAAGATGCTCAACATCACTAATTATTAGAGAAATGTAAATCAAAACTACAATGAGGTATCACCTCATGCCAGTCAGAATGGCCGTTATCAAAAAATCTAGAAACAACAAATGTTGCAGAGGGTGCGGAGAAAAAGGAGCCCTCCTGCACTTTTGGTGGGAATGTAAATTGATACAGCCACTATGGAGAACAGTATGGAGGTTCCTTAAAAAACTGAAAATAGAACTACCATATGACCCAGCAATCCCACTACTGGGCATATACCCAGAAAAAAACCACAATTCAAAAAGACACATGCATCCCAATGTTCATTGCAGCACTATTTACAATAGCCAGGTCATGGAAGAAACCTAAATGCCCATCGACAGACAAACGGATAAAGAAGATGTGGTACATATATACAATGGAATATTACTCAGCCATAAAAAGGAACGAAATTGGGTCATTTGTAGAGACGTGGATGGATCTAGAGACTGTCATACAGAGTGAAGTAAGTCAGAAAGAGAAAAACAAATATCGTATGTTAACGCATATATGTGGAACCTAGAAAAATGGTACAGATGAACCGGTTTGCAGGGCAGAAATTGAGACACAGATGTAGAGAACAAACGTATGGACACCAAGGGGGGAAAGCCACGGGGAGGTGGGGGTGGTGGGATGACTTGGGAGATTGAAATTGACATATATACACTAATATGTATAAAATGGATAACTAATAAGAACCTGCTATATAAAAAAATAAATTAAATTCAAAAAAAAATAGAAAGTAACAAAAAAGAACTCATGGTATAGGTTGCAGCCAACACTGTGCTTATAATTAAATTCATATCCTTAAAGACATTCATTATTAATTTACAAAGAAAAGAGGGGCTTCCCTGGTGGTGCACTGGTTGAGAATCCGCCTGCCAATGCAGGCGACACGGGTTCGAGCCCTGGTCCAGGAAGATCCCACATGGCGTGGAGCAACTAAGCCCGTGCGTCACAACTACTGAGTCTGCACTCTAGAGACTGTGAGCCACAACTACTGAAGCCCGCGTGCCTAGAGCCCATGCTCTGCAACAAGGGAAGCCACCACGATGAGAAGCCCACGCACTGGAACGAAGAGTAGCCCCCGCTCACCACAACTAGAGGAAAAGCCCACACACAGCAGGGAAGACCCAAAGCAGCCAAAAATAAATAAATAAGTAAATAATAAAGAAAAAGAAAAGAAAAGCAAATATACCCAAAACATTCAAGTTAGCAAGAGGAGGGGGCCTTAAGGAAATCTTTTTGTTCTTTTGGCTGTGCAGCATGTGGGATCTTTGTTCCCCGACCAGGGCTCAAACCGGTGCCCCCTGCATTGGCAGCGTGGAGTCTTAGCCATTGGACTGCCAGGGAAGTCCCAAGGAAATCTTGAGTAAAGAAAAAATAAAATGTACAGTAAATAATGGAACAGGCAGCAAAAAAAAAAAAACAAAAAACATAACTTTATTGCAATGGTACTTCTATTGGCAAAAATTTAGATATAACCTAAACAATACAGAACTATACTAATTTTAGCATATCTTTTCTTTTTTTTTTTCTTTTTTTTAATTGGGGTATAATTGCTTTACAATGTTGTGTTAGTTTCTGCTGTACAATGAAGTGAATCAGCTATCTGTATACATATACTCCCTCCCTCTTGGACCTCCCTCACCCCCATCCCACCTAGGTCACCACAGAACACCAAGCTGAACTCCCTGCGCTATACAACAGGTTCCCACTGGTTATCTGTTCTACACATGGTAGTGTATATATGTAAATCCCAATCTCCCAGTTCATCCCAACCCCTCCTTCCCCCCCCACCCCGTGTCTACACATCCATTCTCTTACGTCTGCATCTCTGCTCCTGCCCCACCAGTAGGTTCATGTGTACCATTTTTCTAGATTCCACATATTTGCATTAATATACAATATAGCATATCTTTTCACTAGGATTTCTTTTGCTTTCTAAAAACCGTATCTACAAAGAATGTAATGAAATGCAGCGTCTTTAATATAATAATAAACAAAAATGCAGCATATAAAATTTCATATACAACGTGATACTTACTGTGTAATAAGAAAAAGAAAAAACACATAAACACAGAAAAACAACTGCAGTTACCTCTACAGGTTAAAACGTGGGTAACATTTAAAAATAGGTTTTGGTATCCTTGGAAGGTCCTGGAACAAATCCCACGTGGATTTTCCGTTGCACCAGGGTGGGCACCCCTAACCGTCACATGGTTCAACCTTCCACTGTACCACGAAACGATTACCACGAGAAGTCTAGTTAACATCCATCATCGTACATAGTTAGCAACTTTTTTTTTCTTGTGATGAGGACTTTTAAGATCTATTCTGTTAGCAACTTTCAAATATGCAATACAATATTAGTAACTATAATCACCATGCTGTACATAACATTCCCAGGACTTATTTTTTTAATAACTGGAAGTTTATACCTTTGACCCTTCACCCATTTCAGCCACCCCTAACCCCTACCTGTGGCAGCCACCTTATATATCTGTCCTCTATATCCATGCAGTTCTCACCTTTCATATGAACTCTATTCAAGTTCAAATTTCTGTTTTGAGTACTATTAATTATACTTGTACATTTAGGAAAATTGTGAGATTTTTATAAGCACTGAATTAGACAGAAAATTGAACTTGAATAATTTACAGAGCAAGAAACACGTAACTTTCAAGTTTTCTGATGTGAGTGATCAATAATTGCTCTGTACCTATTTGTTAAGTCAATGCTACATTTTAAACCACTGTCTCATGTAAACCAGTTAAACCTGTACATTGTTGCATGACACGGGCTCTCAACTGTGTATGAGACTTCCCAGGTGCCTCTCCAGAACAGCTCACGGACTCATTTTTCCTTCAGGACGCCGAATGTAAAAATAAGCACAGCTATTTGGGAGCTGTTATATTTTATTAGAAAAGTTATTATTTCCCTATAAATCTGTGATTTCTAAAGTCTTAAGAGACTTGAAACCTTCTTAATATTGCCTATATCTTGATGCAATGTTTTTTCACCTAGATGAATATCTATCTATATAAAGAAAATATAAAGGAATATTTATACAAAAATATTTATACAAAATATTTATAGAAAAATATTTATACAAAAATTCACTTGACAGGGAATTTTTAGATGCATCTATTCTATAAAGTAAGATTATACATTTTTGCTTTGTGCCTATATGACATATAATAATTCTAGAATGATAGTCATCCTTACCTCATAGGTTAATTGAAAGCACAGCTATTTCTCTGTGTGCACCTTTTGTTTCTGCAACAGAGCTGCTGCAAGAGCCATTATAATGGCTGCAGATTCAACAGGGGGAGTTGAGAGACCACGGCTTTGTGAACAAGGCTGAGACTATTCCACTGACTTCATGTGGTGAAGTGCATTACCAGGGAGCTGATATGACTGCAAAATGTACATATATACTATTAGGCCGAAATGAATCTAAAGATGTGGATAGTTCCCTTCTCCTAACACTTCATTGATAATAGAGTTATACTCTGAATAGTTCATTTCTAAGGGATTACCACACTTCCCCAGTACTTAAAGTCATTTATATCTTTCAACTTATTTGGAAGATTAAGTAATAACTCCTCAAATATTCATTGCTTGTCATATTCTAAAAACTGAATTTCTGGATGCAAACACACAGGTCCTATTAGCGATAACAGAAGTTATATATTTGTACCTAGGAAAGAACATACATCTAGAAACCTGTTCTCTGCTGCTTAGAGGCAATTGCGCTGCATTTTCTCTTGCAGACAAAATGAAAAGGCATCGCTACTTATGTGGAACCATTCAGGTGTTACAGGCACTTCTATAACATACAAGAATGCATTAGCCAAAAACAACTAGAGTCATTTTTTTGTCTCATCATCATTCAAGCTGAATTAATAATATTAAACAGCATGTGGGATGAGGAAAAATGCACTGCAGAGCAACATTAAAATCCCTTTCCACTCAAGCATAATTCATTTTGATCTTTACTACTTGATTCAGCTAAAGGTCAAACCGTATACAATGGTTTAAATGCAGAAAATATATTATTTCACTGTTGAGTATGGTCCAAGATGAAGGCAACTAATTTTAAAATGGAAGCAATTAAGAAAATATAAGTGTAATGAAAAATGTCTCTATTACAAAGTATACAGTAATCTATTTGATTACTGCCAACATTTTAAACCTCCCCACACATATTGGTGATGCCTTTAGTGCAACTTAATTTTCTTCCTATTGTGTTGTATACATTCAATGAACATCATTTTGGTAAGGGACCAACAATAAGGTCAGAAATGTTAGTAATGATAAATTACAGACCTTAATAACTTTTGAACAGATTTAAATGTCCAAGTCATCTGTAAATCATTTACCTTGATAGATGAATGGTTAACAAACTACATAAACTAATAAGAACCACGTGTTACTAGTCTATACTACTACCTGGCATGAAGCCAGGATTGCAAATGTGGTCTAATTAAGACCAAAACTGTGTTTTGGAGCATACATAACTGAAGAAAGAAAAAAAAAGAATTATCCTATTAAAAGACTGTATAAACAATAATTACTCATTAGTTTATGGAAATATAAGCACACAAGATTTTATTAAAGGACTGGCCAGATTCACAATTGACAGACCTGTAATATTATCAGCTTTGGGGTTAAAAAAAAAAATAGGTGACCAGTCAGTTCAGGTGTTTGCTTGTTCACTTTGTTTGTTTGTTTGTTTGTTTTGTTTGTTTTTTTATACTGCAGGTTCTTATTAGTTATCAATTTTATACACATCAGTGTATACATATCAATCCCAATCACCCAATTCAGCACACCACCATTCCCACCCCACTGCAGTTTTCCCCCCTTGGTGTCCATATGTCTGTTCTCTACATCTGTGTCTCAACTTCTGCCCTGCAAACCGGCTCATCTGTACCATTTTTCTAGGTTCCACATACATGCGTTAATATACGATATTTGTTTTTCTCTTTCTGACTTACTTCACTCTGTATGACAGTCTCTAGATCCATCCATGTCTCAACAAATGACTCAATTTCGTTCCTTTTTATGGCTGAGTAATATTCCATTGTATATATGTACCACATCTTCTTTATCCATTCATCTCTCGATGGGCATTTAGGTTGCTTCCATGACCTGGCTATTGTAAATAGTGCTGCAATGAACATTGGGGTGCATGTGTCTTTTTGAATTATGGTTTTCTCTGGGTATACGCCCAGTAGTGGGATTGCTGGATCATATGGTAAATCTATTTTTGTTCACTTGTTTTTTGCTTTCAATGAAAGGCAGTTTGAAAATTTAGTCTTTGGGGTCTGTATTGCAGCTTTATACAAAGCACTGCTGTGTACTTTATATATATATATATATACACACACATACTCCCATTTCTTGCTCAGGTGTGAGTCACAAGCAGTCTAACTCTACTGAATCAAAAGCAGTTCTAACATGGAGAGACTTAAGAACCAAGTTGGAAGAGGCACAGATTGAACAAGTAAAACCACAACAGGTAGTTTCCATTACTGAATTAAAACTGACAGATGACATCTTGCCCTGTAACAGTGATAAAATCTTCACTAATCCATCTGCTTTGGTATTTCTTAAGAGTGGGACTCCTAGCACCAGTATTGGAATCACTCACAGAGCTTGTTTAAAATGCATATTCCTAGCGGAAGCAAGAAGAACTACAATCCTGCAGCCTGTGGAACAAAAACCACATTCACAGAAAGATAGACAAGATGAAAAGGCAGAGGGCTATGTACCAGATGAAGGAACAAGATAAAACCCCAGAAAAACAACTAAATGAAGTGGAGATAGGCGACCTTCCAGAAAAAGAATTCAGAATAATGAGAGTGAAGATGATCCAGGACCTCGGAAAAAGAATGGAGGCAAAGATCGAGAAGATGCAAGAAATGTTTAACAAAGACCTAGAAGAATTAAAGAACAAACACCTAGAAGAAATAAAGAACAAACAAACAGAGATGAACAATACAATAACTGAAATGAAAAATACACTAGAAGGAATCAATAGCAGAATTACTGAGGCAGAAGAACGGATAAGTGACCTGGAAGACAGAATGGTGGAATTCACTGCCGTGGAACAGAATAAAGAAAAAAGAAAGAAAAGAAATGAAGACAGCCTAAGAGACCTCTGGGACAACATTAAACGCAACAACAGTCGCATTATAGGGGTCCCAGAAGGAGAAGACAGAGAGAGAGGACCCAAGAAAATATTTGAAGAGATTATAGTCGAAAACTTCCCTAACATGGGAAAGGAAATATTCACCCAAGTCCAGGAAGCGCAGACAGTCCCAGGCAGGATAAACCCAAGGAGAAACACGCCGAGACACACAGTAATCAAATTGAGAAAAATTAAAGACAAAGAAAAATCACTGAAAGCAACAAGGGAAAAACGACAAATAACATACAAGGGAACTCCCATAAGGTTAACAGCTAATTTCTCAGCAGAAACTCTACAAGCCAGAAGGGAGTGGCACATATATTTAAAGTGATGAAAGGGAAGAACCGACAACCAAGATTACTCTACCCGGCAAGGATCTCATTCAGATTCGATGGAGAAATCAAAAGCTTTACAGACAAGCAAAAGCTAAGAGAATTCAGCACCACCAAACCAGCTCTACAACAAATGCTAAAGGAACTTCTCTAAGTGGGAAACACAAGAGGAGAAAAGGACTTACAAAAACAAACCCATAACAATTAAGAAAATGGTAATAGGAACATACATGTCGATAATTACCTCAAAAGTGAATGGATTAAATGCTCCAACCAAAAGACACAGGCTCGCTGAATGGATACAAAAACAAGACCCATATATATGCTGTCTACAAGACATAATTCAACCATAATTCAAAAAGAAACATGCACCCCAATGTTCATTGCAGCACTATTTACAATAGCCAGGACACGGAAGCAACCTAAATGCCCATCGACAGACAAATGGATAAAGAAGATGTGGTACATATATATGATGGAATATTACTCAGCCATAAAAAGGAGTGAAACTGGGTCATTTGTCAAGATGTGGATGGATCTAGAGACGACACATATGGAGTGAACTAAGTCAGAAAGAGAAAAACAAATATCATATATTAATGCATATATGTGGAACCTAGAAAAATAGTACAGATGAACCGGTTTGCAGGGCAGAAATAGAGACACAGATATAGAGAACAAACGTGTGGACACCAAGAGTGGGGAAAGTGATAGCGGGCGGGTGGTGGTGGTGTGATGAATGGGGAGATTGGGATTGACATATATACACTAATATGTATAAAATGGATAACTAATAAGAACTTGCTATATAAAAAAAATAAAATAAAATGCAAAAAAATGAATAAATAAAATGTATATTCCTAAATTACCTTCCAGACCTCTGATAATAGGATCACCAGGAACAGGGCTAAGAAATCTTTTAACAAGCTGCCCAGGAGATTTTCATGTGCCCTAAAGCTTGAGTGGTACAGTCCTATGAAGAAGGCCCAAGAGGCTCTTCATTATACCACATCTGCACTGCTGCAATGCCACCTCTAATTTCCTACCACAATACCTACTGTGTACCTGTCAGCAATACAAGACATACCAGACTCTTAAGGGCAGGATAGTGCCTTGAATATCAAGCTAAATGAATGTGTGAACATATGCATGGATGAATGGATAAATGCATGAATGGGAAAACTGATAGTATTTCTGAAATAAAATAGGAATTCTGATTCCTTTAGAGTTGGCTCTAACAAATCTATTCACAGCTAGCTCTCTAAAAATTCCATAAGTGTTCCAAATTTTTCAGTCTAAATATTTGACAATATGATCTTAATGTCTCAAATACTGATCACAGAAAATTGTGCAGAAAGAGGAAATGCAGGGCCCTGATTCTGATTCCTCAGAAACGTCACAGTGCTGCACTGCTTTCTAGCCTGCATAGTGTGCTGGCAGACACCACCACTGTCCCCAGCACATCTGCAGTGAAAGCTGTTGCTTAGCAACAGCAATCAATGCTGTATTTCCTCTTCACAATTTTCCTGAAGATTGAGACAGTGCTCCAAGGTATTATTTTCAAATACCTTCTGTTTCACCGACCAAACATGTTTGTTATTTTTTCTGTTATGGAAAGGAAAAGAAAAGAAAAAGCCATGAATCAAATCAACATAAGGATCCAAGAAAGAAGAGTGAAGGAAGGTCAGTATAACACACTGTGCTTTGGGACTTGTTTGATGAAGAAAAATTCTTTGACAGCTCATTGACTTTATTTGCTATATCCTTTCATTCTGCCATTTTAGAATTGATTTCTGCTACCTCATGGGAGATGAAAGACATTAGCATGAATTATCATTCTAAATGCAGATCGACAAGGTACTGCCATAAAATAGAAAAAACAAATGACTTCCAGAAACTGGTTTAATACACATCTCACATCTCTGTTAAAGCTCACATCTTGGTTACATTCTTACTAACCACTAGCTACACTTTCCAGTGTCTCTCCACTGACAGTACAACATAGGATTCTTTCAGATGGGCACTGCTTACAAGCTAAATTACTTGGTGCTTACGATGCAATTTACAAGCTAAATTACAAATACTCAATATTAACACTGACTTTGGGAGGAGGCGATAAGAATTCTTATTTTAAATATATCATTATAGGCTACCAATGAATGGATTCTTCATACAAAAACAAGAATGACACCCAGGAACTTTATGTGATGCTTTCCAATAAAAAGAGTTGATAGGGGCTTCCCTGGTGGCGCAGTGGTTGGGAATCTGCCTGCCAATGCAGGGGACACGGGTTCGAGCCCTGGTCTGGGAAGATCCCACATGCCGCGGAGCGACTAAGCCTGTGAGCCACAACTACTGAGCCTGCGCGTCTGGAGCCTGTGCTCTGCAACAGGAGAGGCCGCGACGGTGAGAGGCCCACGCACCGCGATGAAGAGTGGCCCCCGCTCGCCGCAACTAGAGAAAGCCCTCGCACAGAAACGAAGACCCAACACAGCCAAAAATAAATATAAATAAATAAATAAATTTATAAAAAAAAAAAAAGAGTTGATATTTGCTTAAAGCGTATGCACAGATATGTTAGTAGGCGGTGGAATCCATCGAGGTGGGTATTATGTGATAATTATTTTCCATGT
Organism: Eschrichtius robustus; assembly: GCF_028021215.1. Taxonomy (NCBI): domain Eukaryota; kingdom Metazoa; phylum Chordata; class Mammalia; order Artiodactyla; family Eschrichtiidae; genus Eschrichtius; species Eschrichtius robustus. Next base: position 163,799,781 of record NC_090826.1, read on the forward strand.
TTATTGAGCACCTAATTCATGCTCACATCTTTATGGGCAGCATAAAGATGAGTAAAATCTGATCCCTGTACAATCTCGTGGTAGAAACAGTCACATCAGTAAGTAATGCAGGAGCTTCCCTGGTGGCGCAGTGGTTAAGAATCCGCCTGTCATTGCAGGAGACACGGGTCCGAGCCCTGGTCTGGGAAGATCCCACATGCCACAGAGCAACTAAGCCCGTGCACCACAACTACTGCGCCTGCGCTCTAGAGCCCGCAAGCCACAACTACTGAAGCCCGCGAGCCTAGAGCCCGTGTTCCACAACAAGAGAAACCACCACAATGAGGAGCCCGCACACCACAACGAAGAGTAGCCTCCGCTCGCCACAACTAGAGAAAGCCCGCATGCAGCAACGAAGACCCAACACAGCCAAAAATAAATAAATAAATAAAATTTTTTTAAAAAGTAATGCAGAAGTAATACAGAAGAATAGAGGTATTACCTCAGGTATTGGTTTAATTACAACAAATGTCCCAGTTAATAAGGAACATATCTGTAACACAGACTAGATGAATAAGAGTCCAAAGCCTTTATTTTTTATGAAAACACTCAGTGCTGGTAAGGATATAGTGAGATTAAAATGTCATAATGAACTTCAAAGGACATAAGGCTGGTAAACTAAATCAACCTTTCTGAAGAATATTGGCAATATATAAAAAAAAAAAACTTTAAAAACTATACATACTTAAGACTCACAGACATAGAAAACAAACTTATTATTACCAAAGGGGAAAGGGGGTTGGGATAGGGATAAATTAGGAGTTTGGGATTAAAATATACACACTACTTTATATATAAAAAATATATATATACATATTTAACATTTTGATATAGTAATTGTTTAAGAAAGTATTTTAAGGAAATAAAGATGTCAACAAAAGACATTTCTTTCAGGTACATTTAAAATTGTAAATACTTAAACGCCCAATATTAGAAGAATGATTAAATGAGTAATGATACACCTGTATGACAAGCACTATTAAAGTATTTTTCAGGAATATTTTATGAAAAGAAATAATTCTTATAATAAGAAGAAAAACAATGAAACAAAATAACCAATACATAAATGTATAGAAAACATAGTGGAGGAAAACATATCAAAATATTAGTAATTAGGGGTGATTTTTTTCCCTTTCTTTTCCTATGCCTTCCTAGTTTTTTCATACTGACAATTACATATTTTGTAATCAGAAAAATGTCCTAATAAATAAAATACATCAGAATTTTATTTGAACAATTAAGAGATCTTTAAATTTCAACTCAGAACTTCAACCCTCACTAGTCTCCTAAGTACTGACAAGCTGAAGTACTTAAATTTCAAAAAGTATTTTTAGATCAACAATTTTCATTTCCATAAATATAGATAAATTTAGTCAATATTATCACAGAGAACAGTTATAATAAAAGCATATAATTTAATCTAAAGAAAAGCATCCTTTATTTAACAATTCAACAAACATGCACCAAGCACAGGGCATACAAATATGGACAGGATACTCTTGAGATGTTAGGGATATATTTCAGTAACTTGTTTTCCTTCAGTGACCTTCCAGAAGATACAGGGGCTTCAGGCAAGCATTTCTCTTGTACCAGAATGTACTGACTTTTCACAAAAGGAGTTTCTAGTACCATCTGGGGCAGGTGATTATGCTACCTACAACTGCTAACCCCCTGCCAGCAGAGAGATTGAAGGGTCAAGGATGCAGAGAAACAAATAAAGTTAAGAGAACCTTGTCAATGGAAATTAGTATTTCTTTAAATCTTCCTCTAGATTTCACATTTTATATGTATATACAGATATGGAAGATTTCATATATTCTTTTTCTCAGTGACTACGGGTGCTGACAAAAGCAATTTCTAAGTCCAAAAACTGAGAGGCAGACTTTTCATTCCTTACACCAGCAGAGAATGTATCAATATTTCCATTATCACAGGAAGAAACTGGAGTTTTGAATGGTGAAGTAACTTGGTCAGGGTCACCCAGCTAACCAGCAAGAAGACAAAACTCAAGTCTAGGTCAGCTTACTTCCTAAGTCTGTGCTCCTTCCATCATAGCACATGTGACATTTGGGTAAATGAATAGGTTTCGAAAGGTATGTATTTCAAAGGAACAGCATGGGAAAAACAGGGAGCAAGATATTCTCAGGCCCACACTCCCCCCTGCTCCCCACCCAAGTCTGCTACAACAGGGCAATGGAACACTCAGCCTCCTGGTTCCTGTCAGACTGGCCCTATCATCAACTGAATTTCCAGGCCAGGATAGTGGCCCTGTTCAAAGGTCAAGATCAGTCCTACCCTGATGCACCCATCCAGCTTATTGACTTCCCATGATCCCAAAAACAATTGTAATGGCCATTGGCTTTGAGTAAACCCCAGTTTTAAATCTGCATATGACTAAAGAACTCTTCCTCCTGTCCTGCTGCTTTTTCTTCCTCAATGCAGTTCCTCTTCCTTCAAGAAATGCCTTTGGTGGTACCTTGGGTATCCTAGCTTATAACATCTTCTGAACTCCTGCTATCAAGAGCTCTGCAGAACTGGCTCCCATAACCTGCCCCGTTTGGTGGCTCTCCTGTAACACCAAACTCTACCTCTTAACATCAGAGACAGAAGTTGCAGTAAATTGGTCATGGTTTAATCTTCTAGGTACTAAATTAAATACATACTCTCCTCCCCACCTTCTAGAAGCAGCCAGACTTTTTTTCTGAAGAAGAAGTAATGGTGTTCGCCTAAATGGAACATGGTCTTCATAAAGCCAAGCTGTGAATAATGATGTAGAAAAACACAAGGAAGGGGTCTTCAAATCTAGCCAGAGAATAGATTTCACATCCTAGATCACTAATCAGTAGGGAGGTGATATATTTTTAAAAGATTTATTTGATAAAAGCATGCAAGATGGACTGAAAAGGAAAGAGACAAGTATCAAATGTCATAGCAATCTAGATAGGAAGTGTCCAGTCTGTGCTTGAACATTAAACCAAGCATGGCAAGATATCTCAAAGGAAGAACAAACACAACTCTCAATTAACCATATCTGGATAAAATAAAGGGAAAAGGCAGAGTTGAGGTTTGAAACCAACGGGTTAAAGTTAATAATAACAGCTTATTTATTGTAAGATTAATGAAATACATTAGGGAGTTAAGATAAAAACCAAGAAATTAAAAAATTAGCATGCTGTAGTAAATAAATAACCATACAATAAACATGCCCCCAAGAAGTAGGGCTAAGAGAGAAACTGTTTTAGACCACTGGGTTCTGGCTGTTCTATCCAACATTTTCCATTGTGGTCACTGAAAATACGTTTAAAATCTTCCGAAGCCAACGAATGGGATATTTAGGTCTAAAAATTAAGAAACAGAACTTTCTGATTACTGAGGAATGCTAATTTAAAAACACAAACAAAGAAGGATGAAGAAAAGTCATTTTGCAGCTAAACTAACTGAATCCCCAAAATTATATGCTCATGTTTATGTTAGCAGTACTATAAAAGCATATATATTATCTAAGTCATTTTTCCATTATCTAGTAAGTTAAAATTCATGGATATACCTTATTTTCTTTTTCTCTCTCTTTTTTTAAAGATTTTTTACCTCTCTAATGAATGCTTCTGCTGAGCTTTCTATTTTTTATTCATTCAAATTAAGATGCAATGATTCACCAGTTATTACCACAATAGCCATACACATGTTGAAGAGAAGCTCATGATTATAATCAGCACAATTACTGACTGCTAGACAGCATGCCTAAACAGTGTTTGAAAAAGCAGCTTCATTTCCGATTGAGATCAGGACAGTAATAAAACAGTTTCACAATCTCTTCACTAAATACATCTTTGTTTGCATGGTCTATGTATATTGTCATGGGGCAGGTGTTGGAAAATATAAAATATAAATATTTAAAATCCTACTGAGCTGCTGTGAAGTCAGTGGCAAAGAAAAATACAAACATGTGGGCTTCATGTATGTAGCTAAATACATAAATAACTATGAAATCATCAAAAAGCAGCAGCACAGCCATATTTCTTACTTGGTGTTTATTATTATTCAACAGAAATACATATTTTTTTAATCTTGAGCCATTTAAAACATATGTCAGGCAACACAAAATTCATCAAGTCTTAAGCCCTAAAGAAAGCTACCAGTAATGAGCAGCAACATTAGGTTAGATTTATATTTAAGAGGAAATCTTTATCCATCTGTCTTCTCCCCATAAAGTAACTTGGATCACTCTTCACCTTCATCATTCTCTGGCCATCTTCATGCAGCTGGGTTGACCAGCAGCAGGACACAATAGGCCTCAGCAGAATTCAGTTGCCCAAAGAAAAGTCCAATGACAAACTGGTTTTGTTGTATAAAGCCAAATGTCTTTTTTTAAAGCAGCACACCCAGGGATGAAATCCTGGGGGAGGTCAGTCCACTTACCTGACAAAACTTAAACCTTATAACTATTTGCATGAAAGTCAGTGAGCTAACCACCTCTGTATCTTCCACTTGAGAGGCGAAGCTCTTTAAAAAGGACATGAAAAATTTTTTTTCAACTAAGTTATAGTGCTTTAACTGCATATCCAAATAATCAGCAACTCAAAGGAAAGTGAATAGAGAGCAAAAGATGTAGCACTGCTGGCTACTTGAAAAAACAAAAGTCAAGAGCAAACTTCAGAAAAGGGCAAACAAAAAAATGTATTTCTACATCTGAAAGCACAGTGAACCAAATAACCCAAATAGCCCTACTGAAAAATAAATGCATCACTACATTATTTGTATTCTCATTTTAGAGGAAAAAAATATATTAAACATATTTAGGGAGAACTGGGGAATTTGAACATGGACTAGGTATTAGATAAAATATTAGAGACTTCTTATGCATTTTCTAAGGTGTGATATGGTACTGGGACTATAAAGGAGAATGTCCTTATTTTCAGAAGATGCACAGCAAAACATCCAGGGTCAAGTGTCATGATATCTGCAACTGACTTCCAAATGGTTCATCATACACACACACACACACACACACACACACACAGCAAATATGACAAAATACTAACAATTAATGAATCTAGGTAATACACTTCCTACCTTATCCCTTCATCTTTTCTGCATGATTGAAAGTTTTTATAATTAAAAATAAAGAAAAATTAAGGTATATAAGAAGTTCCATTAAAAAAGAGAAAAATGAAAAATAAAATTCATCATTCAGATGACAAGAAAGAAAAATATCATTAGATGACTGCAGTGAAGCAAAAGCAGCAAACCAGAGAGTTAAGTTAAACTCTGAGGCTGGCTCTCTCACTGGGGACATTTGGCTAACACAGGGACCCTGAACTTCCATTTTGACAGCAGCCAGGATACTAGGAACTGTGCACTGGGCCAAACTCCTGAATAGACCTGGGTTCCCAAGGGTCATACCCTTAGAGTGGATTCGAATAAGCCTATCCCACAGAAGGGACAGCAAGGAAGTTGCCAATCTAGACTTTAGCACTGGATAGAGTGGGATAATTTTTTTCCGGAGAACTCATAGCCATACCTTGACAATTGGCCAAGTATGAAGCCTAAATTAACATTCTACTTCTGGCCCAAGAAGCCTCAAACACAGAAATTAATCTTAGAGGGATCCAGGGCTGTTATTGCCCTAGTGAGCCACCAGAAAAAAAGCAAATTCACTCTGGATGAAAACACCTTCAAAACAGACCTCAAAGAATTTCGAAAGGACATGAGCTTACAGTTTTAAAAAATATATCACAAAACAAAGAAACAAAAACTAGTGAGGAAGACTCGGCAGAAATATCATATAGCTGAATTAAACTCACAAATATCTCATAATTGGGGTTGTCAGAATTTAAAATAAATGTTTAACATGTTTTAAAAACAAAAGATTACAAAAAAATTTTAAATTTAAATTTAAAAAAGAATACAAATATGAGGAAAGATAAAAACATTCTTTAATGTCTAAACCAAAAAATTTCTAGAACTGCAAATTATAATTAAAATAATTAAAAATTGGCAACAATCCTTAAATTCTACAATGTCTAATGTTAGCAAAGATTTGAAACAACACGAACTCTGATACACAGATGGTTAAGTATAAATGTATACAGTCCCCTTGGAAAATAATTTGACAGTATCTAGTGAAGCTGAGAAAAGCATACTCATGGCCCAACAATTCCATTACAAGTTATATACCCTAGAAAAACTCCTGTATACGTTCAATAGGAGATAAGTTTATAAATGTTCATGGCAATGGAGTGTGTAATTGTTAAAAACAGAAAGCAAATAAACTATGATAAACTCACATAATAGAAAACTATACAGTAGTGAAATTGAATGAGCTACAGCTACATTCATCATCATGCATAAATCTCAGAATACCGGGCCAAAAAAGAAAGTAGAAAAAAAATTAAATAAGGTTAAAACCATATAAAACTAAACTAAAATATCAATTGTAATACATATGCAAAAAACTATAAAGAGAAGCCAGTGAATGATACATAAGATCTGAGGTAGTGGTTACATCATAGGACAGAGAGGACGTTAAGATAAAGGAAGTACAGGGAACTTCAAAGGTAGTGGGAACATTCTATTTCTTAGGCTGATTGATTGCTATACAAGTTTTTGTTTACTATTATTTGTGCCTTATACTTATGTTATAAACATTTTTGCTATGTGTTTAGTAATAAAAATTACTTACCAAGACAAAAAAAGCAATAATAGGCATGGGCATCCTGGACAAAAGCACAAAGTTATACTAGTACTGCATGCGAGAAACATGCCTTAGAAAAAAGGAAAATAATAACATTCAAGATGATCATGGCAAACATCCGTGTGCTTCAAGAATATATTGGATACTGTGGTGAGTAAATGACCAATCTACTCAAGTAGACCTCCATCCTATGGAGCGCCAACAGCCTTCCTTGAGTGCCTAGGAGATGTCAAGTCTATCTGTAATAGAGGCTGGGCTTAAGCTAACTAATTTAGTCTTTTGTTTTCCCCTCTATTTCTGTTCATTCAGTTTCAAACTCTAATGCTATCTGCAGGTGTAATTTTTGGCATTTGCAATGTTCTTCTAAACCTAGCCTTACCCTTATATGATGGGTATCTTAAAATACCATCTTTCATCTTATATGATGAAAATCTTAAAATTTCTTAGGCGGACACCACCCCTTTCCACATCTATTGATGAGGATATGACTTATATTCTGTGTGACACTGTCTCATCATAATTCATGTCAGAGCTGAATCTGCTATTTTGACTGTGATGTTTTGGCTAGCAGCTGAACAGATGGATAGTTTTTCCCCAGTATGAATATTTGCCAACAATTGGAAGGGTGTAAAACTCATTCTCAAAGAAACCCAAACATAACCATGAGGAGTCTAACAAATAATTAAAATATCCACTGTTGCAGATAGAAGTCTTCACAGAATCACGATGTGTATTTAGAAATGGTGGTATAAAATGACAGTTAATTAAAAGACCACTTTGGTATTGTTGTTAAATTAATGCTACTAATAATCATAATAGACCTTGGAATTTGTATGGGTATTACATTCACATTCATATGGTTCTCATGGTTTTACAAAATAGATATGGAGGTATTATTAGCCCGACTTTATATAGACAAGGAATAAAGCATAGGGAGACACCCATGTTATCACAGAAAATGGGCTGACTTCAGAAATCAGACCTGGGATTTGAGCTCATCTGTGCCTCATTAGCTGCATAACTTTGAGCAAGAACTTAATTTCTCAGAGCCTCCGTCTCCTTGTTTGTAAAACAGGTGCAATAATAGCTAATTCACAAGGTTCCTATGAGAATTACATAAAATTTATAAAAGTTCCAAACAAGAGTACCTGCCATTGAGTAGGTTCTTAATAAATATATCCTTCCATTTAATAATGAAGTCCCAGTTGACAAGAAAAAGTCCAAATTTTCATCTTTACTCCCTTCAAAAGAAGTCTGAGGTACCTGAGATTTAGGACAAGACAAAGTTTACACCTAAAACGTCAATATAAACTGAAGGTTGCAAGGAACTCTAAACTTTCTATAATCACACTTCAGTGGCTTCTCACAGACATCCTGAAGGAATAGACAGACGCTAATAAGTGGGTCATTAAGTAGTTTCCAAGGGACACAATTGCCCTATTAGTAATAATCATGATTCATCTGATACTAAATCATACATGCTCTAATATCGTTATTTGACATTAATATATGCATATCTTTTCTATACAGTTAAATAGTATACTCCATATCACATACAGACAGCCCTTGACATTCATTCATAGACTCCCTGTTTCTGATATTGGGGATTTGTAATTTGTAGAATCCTCCCTGAGCTTCAAGCAAACACCCCTCTGCCCAACTCCTCTGGTTCCCAGCAGGGGATGGCAGGCAGCAAGGGTTCAGAGAAGAGAGTCCCCTGTAGCCAGGGATGAGGAGAGAGGTAGGCACAGGGAAGCAAGAGTCTGCAGATGCATATCCACCCACAAATGTCTCACCAGGCAAAGAAGAAAGAAGTGTAGCCAGGGAGTGAGACCGGGGGTGTTCTCAGATCAACTATGCAGCCTGAGTTTCCTGTAAATATCTCAGAAACCTTCCAATCTCCAAGATTTTAATTTCTTGTCCCTATATTTTCCTGCTTGAGGGTGACATACAACACTTATTTATTTGCTCATTCTGACATTTTGAAGAAACACTGAAAAGGGAGTCACAGTTATCAGAGACGATGTCCAGCACCCTCTTGCTTCTCTTATTGACCTAACCCTATGCTGGAGCTACTGAAGGCACTCAAAGATCTCACCTAACCTTGATGTCACTTCAGCAGGCCTGCCCCGTCCATGTTCCCCTTCTCCTCCGTGCAGCATACCATTTCCTCTTATCTGATAAGCACACTTGATTGGAACTGTGCATTCTGATTGGTCCTTTAGTATATGGAAAACTTCAGTAATTATAATATGCTGGAATTGCTAAATTCTATAATTTCATTAGATGAACTTAATCAAATCACAGCATTCAGTTTGACTTGTTTCCAGAATCACTTTTGATTATAACCTGAAAAGGACTGAAAAATTCTTTTAGTTGTAAAGACCTCTCATTTGTAAGAAGATTTTAATCCTTTCATTTCTAGAGCATTTATTCAAGCATCTTTCATTGACTACATAGGGTTTCTTTTTGTACACTGCTACTAGAGTACTAGTAGCTAGAGTGAACCAGACCAGCAAGGGCCCTGTCCTCATGCAGCAGAAAGACAATAAACAAATAAATAAGTGGACAACATTTTAGACAATGCTATTGCTCCTAAGAGAATAAAATACAGTAGATTTAATGGGCAGCTCCTTTAGACTGAGTGGTCAAGGAGGCCTTTCTGAGGGGGTGACATCTATACTGAGACCCATAGACTTAAAACCATCCCAACCAGAGAACCAGCAGTTACAAGGGCCTTGAGTCAATAATAGCTTGCTATGTTAGAAGGACAGAAAGAACGCCAGTGTGGCTGAGGTCAGTGATTTAGGAAGGGTGCGGAGCAGAATGTCAGAGAGCTAAGCTGGGGTTATATATGTCAGTACTGACTGGCATGAGGAATTCAAATTGTATTCTAGGTGTAATATGGATTAATGAAAGGTTTGGGGAGGAAGGAGCAAGTACAGCCTAATTTACTTTTTAAAAGATCACTCTGGTTGCTGTGTGGAAAGGTTATAAAGGAGCAGGAAAGGAAGAAAGAAGAGCAGTGAAATCTGGAAAAAAACAGATTTTAGTTGTATTCTGAAGGAAGTGCTAACAGGACTCACTGATGGATTAGACCGGGGGTGGATAGTGATAGAAAGAATTAATCAAAAGTGATGACTACATTTTTGTCCTGAGCAACTGAATGGAGGGTAATATTAATCACTGAGGTGAGAAAGAGACAAAGAGAGGTAGGCGGGAGAGGAGGTGGGGGAATAAAGAGTTCTGCTCTGGTTCTGAGATGCCTTTCAGATATCCAAGTGGAGCTTTCCAGTAGGAAGCTGGATACACGAATCCAAAGTTCAGTGTAGAGGTCAGGGCTGGAGATACAAATTTTGGAGTATATTCACTAAAAGAGGGCATTTAAAGCCATGGAACTAAATGAGAACCCTTTAAGGAGACAGTTTAGTTAGAAAGAAAGGGAGAAGAATGCCCAGAACCGAGCCTTTGGAAATTCCAATATTTAAAGGTTGATAACAGCAGAAAAACCATCAAAAGTTGTTGAAAAGAAATGGCTATCCAGTGACAGAAAACGAGGAGAGTGTGGGATGCTGGGAGCCAAGATGTGAGAGTCTATTAAAGAAAAGGGAGTGGTCAGTTATGTGGAAGGCTGCTGAAGAGTCAAGAGGGCAGAGATAAGACACTAGATTTGGTAAGATTAAAGTCTTTGGTAACCTTATTATTAGTAGAGTTTCAATGAAGTATGAGGAATGAAAGTCCCCTTAGAATGAGCTGATAAGGGCACGGAAGGTGAGGAAAATGGGCGGGGGTCGGGGGGAGACTGACTACATTCAGACCTTTTAAAAAGTTTCACTACATCGGCCCAAACATCCATATTCCCTTTGAGTAAGTTGTTGAGTTATCTGAATTTATTCACCCAAACTTTATCCAAAAGAGTTACCTAAAAACAAAAGGTTCTAGGGCTCCACGTATCTACACTTCATGCTTTTGACAAAGGAAGGCAGAGAGAGAAAGAAGACAGGCAGATGCTCTGAAAGCCAGGAAAGAATCAGAAATGATAAAGTAAAGGCATTTGTGTCTCTTTGCAAAAGCAAGATCTGTTGCAGCAAAACATATCTTTCTTTGGGATGGGAAGGCTGCTCCCATCTTTATATACACAGTTCTTTGTTACCTTATTAAGAGCAATAGGGATTAATGCGATGTTTAAGAATGGGGACGCTCTCCACTGAAAACATCGGCCAAAAATAGGGCCAAAGCAGAGAATTCCAACCAGACACAGTACAATTTTAGTCCCCTTTCAAAAATTAAATAGTTTGAATTATTTATTTTTGCTTGGGATATGTTTCCTCACTGTATCTAAAGCCACCCAGGTATAAAGATATGCCTGGAGAACCAAGAGAACCAGTAGCAGGTCCTAGAAAAGAGGGGTCAATGCAGACCACCCTGTAAATTGTAACCACATCAGGAAAAAGAGTTTCCCTGTGCTTAGAAACATAGCAGTAACTGCAAAGAATGTAAGTCAGAAGAAGTGTGTATGTGTGAATGTGCACATGCACTCAAAATAGGTAACAACAGAAGTCATTGTAAGAAATGGAACATATTTAAAATCCCCTTCCTCTGTTTCCCATTCAAATCAACCTGCTGAAGTCTAATTGTAAAAAAACTCTTACCGAATAAATGATGTAGACCCACAACACATATACCTCTTTTATTCAACCTCTCTATCCATATTTTTCTTCCAAATCTAATCAGGAGTTTTGAGGATGGATTAGGATCAACTACAGTCTTCATTGTTATAAACATGGGCAAATTAGCAGCATTTTGTAAGTATTAAAAGATTGCAAGGATAGACGTACCTCACAGGACACACAAAAAAAGTTCTAAGATTCTCTTCTACCTGGAAATGGGAAAACTCTCTAAAGAAAGTTTGAATCTGATTTTCTCCCATTTCCAATCATGAAAGCCAATCTATGTTCCAGTCACCTTTCACAAGATAAGTCTCCATAACATATTTATTTGCTCTTTTTTACACTCTCTGGCCCCCATTTTGTTCTGGAGAGTTTCCCCTTACCTAATACAAACTTCTATCCATCTGCTCTACTAAATTGAACTGAAAGTGTAGCATTTTGATACCCATAAACAGTTTGGACTCTGTCCTCACAGAGCAAGTACTAAGGGACTAATAACTATGAAAGCCCTGGTACTTGCCTTTTGTGGATAGTGAACTCCTAAGTGTATTGCAAATGCAATTTCATAGCCTTTCCATTAACTTGGAAGAGGATCTTTTCTACTAGGCACACTGCATAAGTTAAGAAAAAAATTTTAATTTACATAAAGACCAGTTAATGATGGTGCCATGTACTGCAGAGTTGTTTAGTCTACATGGGATGTACGGTATATCTTCGTCAATGACTACTGCAATGATAATGACAGATTGTATAAAAATTATATTAAAAGTATACAAAAATTATATAAAAATCAAACATTCCATAAGTAGTACAGTTTGCTTAGAGTCCATCTTTGAATGCTGATTATAAAACTGATACAAGGTTTCCACTCAAGTCATGGAGTGACTTGTAGCACCATCACCATTTGTGCTACCATTTATACCTGCACAGTACAAATCTCTGATGTGTCCAATTTCTTTCAACTATGACTTATTTAGAGTGGAACTGGGAAGCACAGTGATTTCTAGTCCATCTATAACTTTATTGTTCTGATTTTTTTAATCCATATTTGGAATAAAGAAACTCTGTTATAAGATTATCAACCTAACCTTTGAATAAACTGGAGGCACGCAAATATTCCAAAAAGGCAAATATATATATATATATATATATATATTTTTTTTTTTTTTTTAATATGAAAAACAGCAAAGCAAGTAGTATCTAGTAATCACGATCACTGAATTTTAAAGCTCAGGAAGATCTTATAAATCATGTAGTTCATCTCCCTTCGTTTCAAAATATATTCTTGGTTTGTTTAGCATCTGATTATTAGGTGAAGTTATTTGTTCTCCCTAATTTTCTTTAATATTAATAATTAATACTTAATAACCACATAGGATAATTATTGACACATTAAATTTTATACCTCAGCAATAATTCATGGAGAACATTAACCAAGCCCAATTTCCCATATATATATCTCATGGTAACATGTTAGACCCTGAGGAGAAATGGGGTAATACTTTCATTGGAACACATCACAATACGTGATTAGATGCACTTTCCACTTTTTCTACTATTGGAAAACAATGTTTCTATTTTAGGAAATGTTGATTATATATTCTACCCTTCTATGCTTCCTTACCATCTAATGTACACAAGAGCCCTCAGAAGGACTAAATAAAGCAACGGTGGTGGTGGAAGAAACTCCATCCTAAGATGGAAAACTGGGCTGGAGAACTGGGTTCCTTTGGCACTTTATTAACATTTTGAACTCAAGCAGATGACCTCTCCACCCCCTTTAGCTTTATACATAAAACGAAAATAATACTAGTTTATACTTAATCATTCAAATAACTTTCCAAGGTCCCACCTACCTCCAAAAATCTATGACAAATGTATTTATAAACTAGATTTGACATCACATGCTGTTATTTACACTTACATAAAAATATTTCCCTTACTTCAAAGTTTGCTTCAGAAGACTCTAAAGCAGGGCAATTCAATTGGCTTCCATGTTTAACAAGAATGAAATAGTTTCCCTTATAGGACTCTTAAGTTTATATCATTTTTAAAGGAAGGCCAAGTTCATAGAATATTGAACGGGGTGGTACTGTTTTATCCTAACTTCGAATATTTTGAGGCAGAAGAAAATCAAATATGTGGTTCTGAGTCCCACACATCCTTTCTTGCATTTTCAGTACTAGCCGGTGATTCTCGACCTGCCCTCATTCCCATCTCAGGGCCTCCCTGTATTGCCGGCTGAATGGCAGTAAAAAAATCCCAAATGCTCATAAATCTTAATATCTAGATCACATCTTTTACAGCAGCTGAAGTGGCAATTTAGGTTTCAATGGTTAAGAAGTTCAAAAACCTCTATTCTACTGATATTCCTTTATATATGAGTTTCTCAGAGAGAGAAAAACAAGATGTGTGTTGTCTGACAGCAGTCACTTAATCTGATTTTATGAAAACAATTAAAACTCTACCATCCAGATACAATATTTCTTCAAAAAGAAGTAAGGCCTCTTTTTAACTACGGATATTATTTCAGATTCCTCCATTGCTTTTAGAAGTTCCTGTTATCCTTGGAAATATCCATAATAAAACCAAAAATGAAGGAATTAATGAAGTGGGATTTTTCAGCCAGATTTTAAATTTTCAGATAAATTTAGAAACTATATTAACATCATTTAGAGTAAGAAGAACAATTTAGTGGCCTGAAATAATTTCCACAAGTAAAGCACCAACATTCTTTTTTATATTCATTAATAATGACAATTATTCTAAGTCTGCAATTAGTAGTTCATTAATTTAAAAGTAAAAGTCATTATAGGAATAATGTTAGAACATCTCCTAATAAATTATCTTTGCTTATACTCCGAAATTCTACACTATCTTTTTACTGAGAAACTCTACATCTGGTTTTTGTTCATCTTATCATCCTGCTAAAATTCTTTTAAATCAATTTCTCTCACTAATTAAAAATAAAAGGGATTAGTGTCAATTTAAATGAAATAACAAGCAATAACCTGCTGAGTAATTAGCTTAGGTTAATAATAGGTGTTGCATTGCTTCAGTCTATCTGCCACAGAACAAAATAATACCAATAATGTATTTAATCTTAAAAATTTTTTTAATGTTAAATCTATAGAAAAATGATTAAAATTGCCCCTTATCCATTTCATAGAGACGTTGCAAAGTTACATACCACATCTTTCAATTATTTTGAGTTTCTGAGAAATTTACGTAATACTGAAACTATCTCAATGTCTATGAACACCTACAACAAACTTATACATATTTTTAGTCCTAAAAATCTGGGTCTGGGTTTTTCCAGGTGTTCAAACAGATGAATCCCCCAAAATGAGGCATTCACATCAAAGTCACTGTCTAGACACATAAAATAATTGCAATATCATAGAATTTAAACACTAATTTGAGAAATTTCTTAGGATTTTTAAATTTGAAAATGCACCAAGCCTTTAAGAACCATTGCTTTTCCTACATGGTGTTTTCCAAATATCCATGCCACTCTGCATATAATGTTTTACATTTTTCCAATTGTTCCCAATGATCAATTCGTTAATTCTCACACTATTATGATCTGTGGGTTAGTAATATCAATTCTTTTTTAACAAGTAGGACAACCAAGCTTGAAAGAGAAAGAAGGGGTCATTTATTTCTAATTCGTACCCCCCTAGAAAGATTTAAAGTACTTTGCATAAACACAATTAATACAGTAAGTTAACAATTTTTTTAAAGGTACACAAAGAAATCAAAACCTGGAGGGAGGTCCAGATCAACATGGTGGAGTAAGAAGATCCTGAGCTCACCTCTTCTCACAGACATGCCAAAGCTACAACTACATATAGGACAACTATCTCTGAGAACAACCTGAAGACTACCAGAAGATTCTCTACAACTAAGGATGTAAAGAAAAGGCCACATTGAGACAGATGGGAGGAGTCTCCCGCCTACAATATGACACAGTCTAGGCAGAACCCACAACCCTGGTGTGGCAACCCACAAGCAGGAGGGATACCACAACCACAGAGGTCCCCCCTGGGAAGTGAGGGGTCTAAGCCCCAGACTGGTCTCTTTGACATCAGTCTTGGCTATATTTTTTGGATCTGTCTCCTCAAGCAAGGGCAACAAAAGCAAAAATAAACAAATGGAACTACATCAAACTAAAAAGCTTTTGCTGAGGGAAAGAAATCATCAACAAAAAGAAAAGGCAACCTACTGAATTAGAAAAGATATTTTAAAATCATATATGCAATAAGGGGTTAATATAAAAAATATAAAGAATTCTTACAACTCATATCAAAAAAATAATCTAATTAAAAAATGGGCAGAGAACCTGAAGAAACATTTTTCCAAGGAAGACATACAGATGGCCAACATAAACATGAAAAGATATTCAACACCACAAATCATTAGGGAAATGCAAATAAAAATTTATTACCTCACACCTGTCAGAATGGCTATTCCCAAAAAAAAAAAAACAAGAAATAACAAGTGATGGAAAGGATGTGGAAAAAAAGGGGACCCTTCTACACTGTTGGTGGGAACGTAAATTGATGCAGCCACTATAGAAAACAATATGGAAGTTTTTAAAAATTAAAAATAGAACTACCATATGATCCAGTCATTCCACTTCCAGATATTTATCCAAAGAAAACAAAACACTAATTTGGAAAGATATCTGCACACTTATGTTCACTGCAGCATCATTCACAATAGTGAAGATATGGAAGCAACTTAAGTGTCCACTGATAGATGAATGGATAAAAATTATGCAAATTATATATATAATGGAATATTACTCAGCCATATAAAAGAATGAAATCTTGCCATTTGAGACAACATGATGCACCTAGAGGATATTATGCTAAGGGAAGTAAGTCAGACAGAGAAAGACAAATATTGTATGATTTCACTTCTATGTGGAATCTAAAAAACACAAGAACAAACAAAATGAAACAGAAACACAGACTCATAGGAAGAACAAACTGGTGGTTGTCAGAAGACAGGCAAGTAAGGAGTTGGCTGTAATAGCCTGAAGGAATTATGAGGCATAGCTTCCAGGTATAAAATAAGTAAGTCATGGGGATATAATGCCCAGCACAGGGAATATAGTCAATAATATTGCAATAACTTTGCATGGTCACAGATGGTTACTAGACTCATTGTGGTGATCAATTTGTAATGTATATAAATGCTGAATTACTACACGGTACACCTGAAACTAATATAATATTGCATGTCAACTATACTTCAACTTAAAAAAAGAGAAAAAAAAGAAATCATAAGCTAAAGAAAATGAGAGAGGGAACAGCAAACCAGGAGTTAGGCTGGAATACAAAACACATGCAAGGCAGGTTCAAGTTTGGAAAGATACAATAATAGGTCCAAGATACCACAGAGAAGTTTTAGAGCAGAGCTGGGGATAGCTTCATTGTTTATGATTCTCAGGTTACCATTACGTCCCCAGGCAAAGTCAGCTGCAAAATATATCCTCACTCTTACACCGTTTGGCTTATTTTTATCATTAAAGAACAGTATCATGATCCTTGTACCTTTCTTGATTAAGAAGACATTCTTCTAGAGCAGCATTATCCTAGATAACTTTCTGAAATAATAGAAATGTTCTATGCCTGCGCCATTAAATATGGTAGCCAGTAGCCACATGTGGCTGTTTAACACTTGAAATATGGGTAGTGCAACTGAAAAACCTGATTTTAAATCTGATTTTATTTTAATTAATTTAAACTTAAGTAGCCAAATGTAGCTAGTGGCTGTTGTATTTGACAGTTTAGTTCTAACGCATATATGCATGTGTATAAATTTCTTTGTCATGGTAGTATCTTTCTCAGTTACTTAGCTTCCTAACTCAGACGTATTTTTCCTATGAGGTATATTTTCACCTAAATACTTTAATGTAATTACTTTTCTAACTAATGCATTTTATTCAAGAGAATTTTTCGAATTATGAACTCAGTATTCTCTTGCCTCGTGAGTTCCCTGGGTTAGTGCTAAGCACGATATTTGAAGCACTCAGATTCTGGTCCTCATTCATTCCTGAAAGCAGTCTTTCATTCTCTTAAACTATCAATCATTCTTACCCTTCTCTCACTGCAGCTGACATTCCACTTTCAAAGAGGTGTGCTTTCGCTCCTGTTTCTTGCTTTTTTGATATGGCTTGTGGACACTTGCAGAGTGTAATAAAGACGCTGTCCAGAAAGCAGCTTCTGTGGTCATGGGCAGTTGACAGCAGCAGCAATACGTGGACTTATTTTAAAAAGCAAATACATATCCCCACTACAGGGAACAGTATAGCACACAAAATGCAGCTGTAGTATTTTTACAGTGCGCAGACAAGCATCAACATAATAATTCTAAACTCCACATTAAAAACTGATTTTTGGGAGTTTTACTGAAATGCACATCCACACACATTGATACACAGAAAAAAGAAAGCATGCTTTAAATGGCAAGGGAAAAAAATCAAAATAAAATCTTAACGTATTTCATAATATCCTGGAGATAATATCCCCTACATTTCAAAACTGCCTTAGTCATCTAGGGCACCAGTTGTTCATCAGATGCAGCACTTGACACATAAAGGCATGGAATGAATGACAATTACTGTTTTGGGTACAAATCTGTACAGATCACATACAGGATCCAATATCAGTCAACTTCCCATAGCAAATCAATTTTTTCAAAATAAAGGGTACACTCAATGTTTATTTTGTGTTAAGGATGGGAAATTAAATGAAAGGGGAACAAGTGACATTAAAATCCTTATGCCCTAGTTTAATTTTTCCATGGGAGCAATGAGCAGATTTTATTAAATTTAACCTAATTTTGCTATGGCAACAGTTGTATCACATGAGATCAGAGTCCAGGAGAAACACAGTATTTACTCTCTTATTCTAGCACTTTGATCTTTCATAGTTTGACTTAAAAGCCATAGTTTTTAATGCCAATGAGAAAAATATAGGAAGAGAGAGAGATTTAGGATGATTAGAACATTTACATTTATAATAAATGTAATTCATGCCTCTTCCTTTGGAAGCCCTTTTGTGACATGAAACTTACTCAGTGGTTAGGGGGTTAATGAATGAAATGGATCACTGGATTAAAAATAAAAGTCACTATTAAAAAAAATGCGACATCAAGAGAATTAGGCACTACATAATACTGTAACCACTGAGAATTCTCAACAGTAAAATAAACCCTTGTAGTCCTAGCATTTTCATTAGTTTTCCAGTAGTGCTGGATGCAGTGTGAATTACAATGAGGTAGAAAGCAATGGCTGCTGCCTTTAAAGAACATACACTGTACAGAGGGAAAGTACTCCTTCAAGCCACACTGGGATGGTTATTGGCCTCTCTTACCATATGTGTCTTAAATTTTAATACCTTAAATTATCTCATGTGAGGGAATATTGCATTTATCCTGCAAGATGATAAATGCTAAATAGCTAACATAGTGAACCACGCTGCAATGTACATTTTAACTTAAGAATATAGAATTCTATATACCAGTTAAAACTTGTGCACAATTTGGAATTAGAATTATGTTTAAATTATGTGTCTACTTAAGCAGATGCAAAAGTAACATAAAGAGTGACTGAAACCCATACAAAGGAAAAAAAATCAGGTTGTATTACCTATGAGACCATTTCAGTTCAAAAGGAGAAAGGTAGGGAGGGGGTGCAGAGATGCACCGACTACTGAAAAGTGACACTAAATCAGATTTTACAGCACAGATTTATATTTTACCCTGCATAGGTTTCTATTCTCCCAGTCCTAAAAATAGGACTACTTTTGAACTACTAACTTGGAAAAAAATTAAAGGTCAAATATCTCATTAACAGATCTACTCTTAAGGGTTAAGGCTCAGACAGGAAGATCACAGAAGAAAAAAACAAGAGTTAACACTTTAATCCACTGTAATTAGAAAATGTGGATCCCATAACCACACTGCCAGTTTGTGAGTCACCCACAAACCTAGTTTGTGGGTGACTCACAAACTGGAGAACAATTATACCACAGAAGTCCACCCACTGGAGTGAAGGTTCTGAGCCCCATATCAGGCATCCCAACCCGGGGGTCCGGCAACGGGAGGAGGATTCCCAAAGAATCAGACTTTGAAGACTAGCAGGATTTGATTGCAGGACTTTGACAGGACTGGGGGAAACAAAGACTCCACTTTGGAGGGCACACACAAAGTAGTGTGCACATCAGGACCCGGGGGGAAGGAGCAGTGACCCCATAGGAGACTGAACCAGACCTACCTGCTAGTGTTGGAGGGTCTCCTGCAGAGGCAGGGGGGTGGCTGTGGCTCACTGCAGTGACAAGGACACTGGCAGCAGAAGTTCTGGGAAGTACTGCTTGGAATGAGCCCTCCCAGAGTCTGCCATTAGCCCCACCAAAGAGCCCAGGTAGGCTCCAGTGTTGGGTTGCCTCAGGTCAAACAACCAACAGGGAGGGAACCCAGCCCCACCCATCAGCAGACAAGCGGATTAAAGTTTTACTGAGCTCTGCCCACCAGAGCACCAGTCAGCTCTACCCACCACCAGTCCCTCCCAACAGGAAACTTGCACAAGCCTCTTAGATAGCCTCATCCACCAGAGGGGAGACAGCAGAAGCAAGAAGAACTACAATCCTGCAGCCTGTGGAACAAAAACCACATTCACAGAAAGAGAGACAAGATGAAAAGGCAGAGGGCTATGTACCAGATGAAGGAACAAGATAAAACCACAGAAAAACAACTAAATGAAGTGGAGATAGGCAACCTTCAGAAAAAGAATTCAGAATAATGATAGTGTAGATGATCCAGGACCTCGGAAAAACAATGGAGGCAAAGATCGAGAAGATGTAAGAAATGTTTAACAAAGACCTAGAAGAATTAAAGAACAAACAAACAGAGATGAACAATACAATAACTGAAATGAAAACTACACTAGAAGGAATCAATGGCAGAATAACTGAGGCAGAAGAACGGATAAGTGACCTGGAAGACAGAATGGTGGAATTCACGGCTGCAGAACAGAATAAAGAAAAAAGAATGAAAAGAAATGAAGACAGCCTAAGAGACCTCTGGGACAACATTAAACGCAACAACATTCGCATTATAGGGGTCCCAGAAGGAGAAGAGAGAGAGAAAGGACCCGAGAAAATATCTGAAGCGATTATAGTCGACAACTTCCCTAACATGGGAAAGGAAATAGCCACCCAAGCCAGGAAGTGCAGACAGTCCCAGGCAGGATAAACCCAAGGAGAAACACGCCAGACACATACTAATCAAACTGACAAAAATTAAAGACAAAGAAAAATTATTAAAAGCAACAAGGGAAAAACAACAAATAACATACAAAGGAACTCCCATAAGGTTAACATCTGATTTCTCAGCAGAAACTCTACAAGCCAGAAGGGAGTGGCATGATATATTTTAAATGATGAAAGGGAAGAACCTACAACCAAGATTACTCTACCCGGCAAGGGTCTCATTCAGATTCGACGGACATATCAAAAGCTTTACAGACAAGCAAAAGCTAAGACAATTCAGCGCCACCAAACCAGCTCTACAACAAATGCTAAAGGAACTTCTCTAAGTGGGAAACAAAAGAGAAGAAAAGGACCTACAAACACATACCCAAAAAAATTAAGAAAATGGTAATAGAAACATACATATCGATAACTACCTTAAATGTGAATGGATTAAATGATCCAACCAAAAGACACAGGCTCGTTGAATGGATACAAAAACAAGATCCGTATATATGCGGTCTATAAGAGACCCACTTCAGACCTAGGGACACATACAGCCTGAAAGTGATGGGATGGAAAAAGATATTCCATACAAATGGAAGTCATGAGAAAGGTGGAGTAGCAATACTCATATCAGATAAAATAGACTTTAAAATAAACAATGTTACAAGAGACAAGGAAGGACACTACATAACAATCAGGGGATCAATCCAAGAAGAAGATATAATAATTATAAATATATACACACCCAACATAGGAGCACCTCAGTACATAAGGCAAATGCTAAGAGCTATAAAAGAGGAAATCCACAGTTAACACAATAATAGTGGGGGAATTTAACACCTCACTTACACCAATGGACAGATTATCCAGACAGAAAATGAATAAGGAAACACAAGCTTTAAAGGACACAATAGACCAGATAGATTTAATTGATATTTATAGGACATTCTATCCAAAAACAGCAGATTACACTTTCTTCTCAAGTGCACGGGGAACATTTTCCAGGAGAGATCACATCTTGGGCCACAAACCAAGCCTCAGTAAATTTAAGAAAATTGAAATCATATCAAGTATCTTTTCCGACCACAATGCTATGAGAGAAATAAATTACAGGGGAAAAACGTAAAAAACACAAACACATGGAGGCTAAACAATGCATTACTAAATGATCAAGAGATCACTGCAGAAATCAAAGAGGAAATCAAAAAATACCTAGAGACAAATGACAATGAAAACACAACAATCCAAAACCTGTGGTATGCAACAAAAGCAGTTCTAAGAGGGGAATTTATAGCAATACAACCCTACCTCAAGAAACAAGAAAATTCTTAAATACACAACCTAACCTTACACCTAAAGGAACAAGAGAAAGAAGAACAAACAAAACGCAAAGTTAGTAGAAGGAAAGAAATCATAAAGATCAGAGCAGAAATAAATGAAATAGAAACAAAGAAAACAAGAGCAAAGATCAATAAAACTAAAAGCTGGTTCTTTGAGAAGATAAACAAAATTGATAAACCTTTAGCCAGACTCATCAAGAAAAAGAGGGAGAGGACTCAAATCAATAAAATCAGAAATGAAAAAGGAGAAGTTACAATGGACACCGCAGAAATACAAAGCATCATAAAAGACTACTACAAGCAACTCTATGCCAATAAAATGGACAACCTGGAAGAAATGGAGAAATGCTTAGAAAGGTATAACCTTGCAAGACTGAACCAGGAAGAAATAGAAAATATGAACAGACCAATCACAAGTAATGAAATTGAAACTGTGATTTAAAATCTTCCAATAAACAAAAGTCCAGGACCAGATGGCTTCACAGGTGAATTCTATCAAACATTTAGAGAAGAGCTATCACCCATCCTTCTCTAACTCTTCCAAAAAATAACAGAAGAAGGAACACTCCCAAACTCATTGTATGAGGCCACTATCACCCTGACAACGAAACCACACAAAGATACTACAAAAAGAAAATTAGAGACCAGTATCACTGATTAATATAGATTCAAAAATCCTGAACAAAATACTAGCAAAGAGAATCCAACAACACATTAAAAGGATCATACAACATGATCAAGTGGGATTTATCCCAGGGAAGCAAGGCTTTTTCAATATATGCAAATCATTCAGTGTGATACACCATATTAGCAAATTGAAGAATAAAAACTATATGATCATCTCCATAGATGTAGAAAAAGCTTTTGACAAAATTCAACACCTATTTATGGCAAAAATTCTCCAGAAAGTGGGCATAGAGGGAACCTACCTCAACATAGTAAAGGCCATATACAATAAACTCACAGCCAACATCATTCTCAATGGTGAAGAACTGAAAGCATTTCCTCTAAGATCAGGAACAAGACAAGGATGTCCACTCTCACCACTATTATTCAACATAGTTTTGGAAGTCCTAGCCACGGCAATCAGAGAAGAAAAAGAAATAAAAGGAATACAAATTGGAAAAGAAGAAGTAAAACTGTCACTGTTTGCAGACGACATGATACTATACATGGAAAATCCTAAAGATGCCACCAGAAAACTACTAGAGCTAATCAATGAATTTGGTAAAGTTGCAGGATACAAAATTAATGCATAGAAATCTCTTGCATTCCTATACACTAACAATGAAAGGTCAGAAAGAGAAATCAAGGAAACAATCCCATTCATCATTGCAACAAAAAGAATAAAATACCTAGGAATAAACCTACATAAGGAAGTAAAACACCTGTACTCAGGAAACTATAAGACACTGTTGAAAGAAATTAAAGATGACACAAATGGATGGAGAGATATACCATGTTCTTGGATTGGAAGAATCAATATTGTGCAAATGACTATACTACCCAAAGCAATCTACAGTTTCAGTGCAATCAGTATCAAACTACCAATGGCATTTTTTACAGAACTAGAACAAAAAATCTTAAAATTTGTATGGAGACACAAAAGACCCCGAATACCCAAAGCAATCTTGAGGGAAAAAAACGGAGCTGGAGGAATCAGACTTCTTGACTTCAGACTATACTACAAAGCTACAGTAATCAAGACAATATGGTACTGGCACAAAAACAGAAATACAGATCAATGGAACATGATAGAAAGCCCAGAGAGAAACTCACGCACCTATGGTCAACTAATCTATGAAAAAGGAGGCAAAGATATACAATGGAGAAAAGACAGTCTCTTCAATAAGTGGTGCTGGGAAAACTGGACAGCTACATGTAAAAGAATGAAATTAGAACACTCCCTAACACCATACACAAAAATAAACTCAAAATGGAAGAAAGACCTAAATGTAAGACCAGACACTATAAAACTCTTAGAGGAAAACATAGGAAGAACACTCTGACATAAATCACAGCAAGGTCTTTTTTGATCCACTCCTAGAGTAATGGAAATAAAAACAAAAATAAGCAATTGGGACTTAATGAAACTTAAAAGCTTTCGCACAGCAAAGGAAACTATAAACAAGACGAAAAGACAACCCTCAGAACAGGAGAAAATATTTGCAAATGAATCAACAGACAAAGGATTAATCTCCAAAATATATAAACAGCTCATGCAGCTCAATATTAAAAAAACAAACAACCCAATCGAAAATGGGCAGAAGTCCTAAATAGACATTTCACCAAAGAAGACATGCAGATGGCCAACAAACACATGAAAAGATGCTCAACATCACTAATTATTAGAGAAATGCAAATCAAAACTACAATGAGGCATCACCTCACACTGGTTAGAATAGGCATCATCAGAAAATCTACAAACAACAAATGCTGGAGAGGGTATGGAGAAAAGGGAACCCTCTTGCACTGTTGGTGGGAATGTAAATTGATACAGCCACTATGGAGAACAGTATGGACGTTCCTTAAAAAGTAAAAACAGAATTACCATATGACCCAGCAATCCCACTACTGGGCATATACCCAGAGGAAACCATAATGCAAAAAGAAAACATGCACCCCAATGTTCACTGCAGCACTATTTACAATAGCCAGGTCATGGAAGCAACCTAAATGCCCATCGACAGATGAATGGATAAAGAAGATGTGGTACATATTTGCAAGGTAATATTACTCAGCCATAAAAACGAACAAAACTGGGTCATTTGCAGAGATGTGGATGGACCTAGAGTCTGTCATACAGAGTGAACTAAGTCAGAAAGAGAAAAACAAATATCATATATTAATGCATATATGTGGAATCTAGAAAAACAGTATAGATGAACCAGTTTGCAACGCAGAAACAGAGACACAGATGTAGAGAACAAACGTATGGACACCAAGGTGGGAAAGCAAGGGGGGGGTGTGAATTGGGAGATTGGGATTGACATATATACACTAATATGTATAAAATAGATAACTAATAGGAAACGGCTGTATAAAAAATGAAATAAACTGCTACAAAAAAAATTTTTTAGGAAAAAAAAAAGGAAAGTGTCATAAGCCCTACACTAGTTTCTGTCCTAATCATCCTATATTTAACCCCTTCCAGTTCACTGAAATTGAAGAATCATTATCAATTTCTGCTGGAATATGAATAACACATTGTCTTCAAGCCAGATTATGATGCCCTTCCTATATACTTACTAATGTGTTATTCACTGAGGAAGATGCAGAATTATAAAATATAATCCCTGCTCTCAAGTTACTTATAGTCTGCTTAGGGATACATAACCATACATGGCTATGTAGGAAAATTAAATACAATTGTGGTCCTCAGATGGGCAACAGCAAGGCTCTGGAGGAAATATACATATAGAGGGAGCCATCTCCACTCATCAGGTTCATGGCAGTGCCACATCCTATCAGAGCTCCCCACTAAGGAAGGAAGTGAAATCACTGTTTGGTTGTAGTCAACATCGAAGTTTATCAGAAGAACAAAATATTTGCTGAACTTAAGGTCCTGAGTCTTTGTGTCTTGGGGTTTGTTCTGGTCTTAGTTTCCTATTTAAATTTTGTTTTCCTGTCCTGGATATTTTTAATGTACCATATGTACTTTTACTGTAGGCTTTCTCAAACCCTCTATGGAACAAACTGGAGCACAAATATGATTAAACAACCAAATGAAAAACAAATAAATGAATAAATTTTAAAAATTTTGTTATTACCATCACCAAAAACAAATGGATATCTGGGCAGGAAAACACGGTTAAATTAGTAATTGACTGAGACCTTGGCCTTCTATGTCATCTATGATTACATGGTTGAACTTGCACTTACAGAGTTGGAAAAACTGTAGCTGTAACTTTTCATACAGCATTCAGAGTAAAGTCTGACCATGAAAGAATCACCTTTGCAATACTGAGAAATAAAGTCCTCAGTGGGGATGAGGACCACCACTCAAGGGTGGTGTAGAAATGTCATAAGGCTTACTCAGAATCACAACATTTTTCAAACATTTTCTACTTTAAATCTCAAGTTTTTACCTCTTAGATACAAGTTGCTATTATTTTGATGAGATGTTTCATTTATAAAATGTTTCACTTCTCTCTCCCTTTGGGGGCTGGGGATTATCCCGAGGGTGTTGAGTGTCTGCTCTTTTCTTAATATAGTAGAAACTATAACTTTAGCATGTTCCAAAGTATTTTTGTTCCCAATCTTTATTTTAATTTTTAAGTTTCGCTTTATTTGGAGATGAAACCATAAGGAAAAAATAAAAGCTAGTAGCTGTGTAATTCCTTCAGCAACTTTATAGATTCCAGGTTCTTGGTCTGTTTAGCCGTAGCAGAATTTATGGAAATCTAAAACATTAATGATGCCTGAAAGGCAGGCTGCCACACAGAGATGAACACATTGCCTGGTCTGATAGCAGAATTACAGAAACTTGAAACCTCAGCATTTTGAAGATCATTGAGATATCATTTTTGTATGCGTTCAGAATATTTCACAAATAATGTTTAGATGGAGTTCATATAAACCCAATTCATATTAGAACTGATATATTTTTTCTGTATAGAAAACTGTTGTAACTAGACAGTAAAAATAGATGTTTAAATGTTTATAGTAGGCAACAGAAAACACTGCGGAAAAAGTCAGTAAAAGCAGTGTAAGTAGTGCTTCCTCTCCCTTTTTATAGTACGGAAAAATATGAAGCACAAAGAATGTGATTATATATGCAGAAGATCTGCTCTTATGGTGTATATTTTATACCTGCCATTACGGACCAACATAGCATCTTTCACTGTCAAATTGAGTTAGCTGTGGAGCATATCATGGATGGCTTTAAAGCTATTTTCCATTAATAATAAGGCATTTAAAAATATGAAAATAAATTATTACAGTATATACCACTGGTGCTTTCAGTTTGCTGCTTTGCGTGAATTAAATCCTATTTATAAGGTAGCATTATTGAAAGTGAATGGAGGAAAATGATCCAGAAAATCAGGACTTCTTTCACATTCACAAATTGGAAGCCTCATTCTCTCCAATGAAGTGAGTCAGCACTTCAGAATTAAAAATTCTACTCTGCAGCTAGTCTCAAGGTGCATTTTAAATGGGGTCACTCAAGAAAGTGAAAAGTGCAATGCAATTGCATTTAAGTGTCCTTCGACTCTTTCAGGTGTGGGAGTTGAGTGATGAGTAGCTGATTCGTGAACTGTAGCTAACCCCTTTTATAGCGTATTTTAGAGTTCAATAAAACAAAGGAGGGAAGTGTTTTGTGTTAATGTTTCCTGTGTGTAAGAGATGATAATAAAATATTTTTTTACATGGAAACTAATTTAGCAGAGATTCTCTCAATATATATTTTCCTTTTTATCTACTACTATCCTTCTCCTAAACCACAAGGCTAGGCAAAATCTGTAACAGTGGTCGATTGAATCTGTGGTTGCCTGGACATATGTTTTAAATTTGACCCAAATTACGCATATGACCCAAAAGTATGCATGGACAGAGTATAAAGTTTTTATTGACGATAGGCTACATTTCAGGTTGTATTTCACATTAGATTGAGAGGTGAGTTGGCTTTTACCCTTAAAATAATCACCTTTTACCTCCAAATAAGAGGGAAAAAACCATTTTAAAACCTTGAAAATGTTTCTTTCTGACTTAACTCTCAATCCATTGTGTTCTCTGTCCATGAACTAAGAATTCTTTCTGCACCAACTTTTCAAGGTAGGAATCAAAACAATATTGAAATAGTTAAAATTTTTCCTAAGAATTGCCCCATGATTTAAAAAAGAAAAAATTCAATATATGGACAAACTAATAGAATAAATATAGCCAAAGACTGACTTTGAAAGTAAAGTTCAGAAAAACTCCCAGAATATGTATGAAAAAAGACTAAATAATGGATAATTTCGGAAATAAAAGACTTTGAGGTTAACATCTAGGAAGATCAAGATCTTTTTATTAGGATTTTCAGAAGCAGATAATAGTCAAAACAGAGGGGAGAAAATAATAAATGAAATCATAGAAGAATTCTACACAAAGCCGATAAAAGCTATACCAGTCTTCAGATTGAAAAAACTCACTATGTGTTGGGTCAGATTTAAAAAAAAATCTAATAGTCAGATATTACTCTTCTCAGTTATAATTCCATGGATTAAAAAATGTGTGTGTGTGCGTGTGTGTGTATGTATCCCTACATACTTCTAGAGATAAAACAGTAAGTTGCAAAAGATACAAGAACTACACTAAAATTACATTTCTCATGAGCCACACTGGATTCTAGAAGGTAATGGAGCAATATTTTCAAAGTTCTCAGGGAAAATAACTTTAGCCAAAAATCTTTTGTCGTCAAAACTATCTATTAATTAAGGCAACAATAAAAAATATTCAAATATGCATGGATATAAGCCATTTAATACTATCCATGATTCCTATATGAAAAATAAATATTTGGAGAGTTACTTAAATGAAATGACAAAGAATCTAAGAAAGAAGATAACTTGAGATGTCAGAAACAACTGCAGCAGATTGAATCCACTTGACCTTGATTCTTGGAATATTTTCCTTTAAAGAAGACAGGATTAATGGCATTTCCTCTTCTGTGGGTCTGTTCACCTTGCCACCATACTTAGTTCTATGCTTAATAATATTTATATAATTAGAATATTGTAAATGCTGTCTATTGGTTTTTTAGCCTCCTAAACTCAACTAATGAGAAAGTACAGAGGGCTGAGTTCTAGTTATGGAAAAGAATTTAATAGTTTATGGCAATGTAAAATAATACTATAAGAAAAATCAAGAAATGTAGGAACATATTATTTAAAACTATGATGGTAGCCATCAGAAGAACAAAAATAATACATTTTAGAAGTGTTTGTTTTTTTTTTTTTTTCAGAGAGAGTGATGTTGGAGGAAGGAACATTTTCATTTTATACTTAAAAAAAAACTATATGCATATATTACTTTCCTAGTTTTAAGAAAAGCTTAAAATTTAAAGGGCACTTTCATCAATAGGGGATTGTTAGACTATAGTTCTTCTTTATAATGCAGCAGATAAAACAAATGATAGATACTAATGTATTGCTGAAATCAATATTTTTAAGGGAATAAAATAAATTAAGTTGCCATATGGTATGGACTGCATGACATAATCTAGGTTAAAAAGCTTTGATGTTTACATATATTCACGTGAAAAAAAGTCTAGGAGGCTACAGGGATGCTCTCACTTCTTCTAGTTCTACAGATATTTAAAGGTTTACAGGGGCTTATAATAATCACCTTTGCAGTTGTAACAGTCAATAAAGACATTTTGAAAAATGAAATTATTTGAAGCCCAGAGAAGGGGAATGACTTGACCTTGACCAGATCAGCCAGGAAGCAAGTGGCAGAATCAAAACTAAAATCCAGTCAGTACTGGGGTTGCCAAGGCTTGGGAAATTTTAGCCCGCCTCTCCAAATTTCCATCAGCCTTCCTAAGCCACCCCTAATAAAAATGTTAACAACAACATCAACAATAATAATGACAAATATATGTGTTAAGTTTTATGTAAAGTGTGAATAAAAGTATCTTCAGGGGAAAAATAAGTCTGTATCTCTGACATCTTGGTGTGGGATCAGGATGGTAAGGAAAGGCTTAATGAAGGAGGTGACAGCTGGGTAAAGCCTTGGACAATGGGCATAGTTTGTGACAGACCAAGGTGAGAGCAGAGCTGTGGTCAGAGTTATTCCAGGTACTGCAAGGGCACCAAAAAAGAACTTGTGTGACAAATGCAGTCTTTTCTGTTACTATTCATGTTTCTTGTGAAATAAAACCACAGGTACCATAAGATCAAGGATCCCACCACAAGGACAAAGACAAAAGCCAGGTGGTGAAGGGGAAGAGAAGAGAAAGATCATACTAAAAAATTTTTTTGACTAAAGAAAGCCATAGTAATTGAATGTAAAGCTTAGCCCTGGCTTTCCTAGCAGCTGGAAAGAAAGTGAAATCATTGTCTGCTAGCAGTCAACATCTCAGTTTATCAGAAGAACAAAATAATGGTGTGTGCTACATCAAAGACATTAGTAATATGCTGTGGGAAAGCAGGAGAATGCTGTAATTCTGACTAGATGGTCAGGAAAGGCGTCACAAAGGAGGTAGACCGTGAACTGCATTGAGAAGATTTTGCCTGTCAGAGGGGACAAGTAGAAAGAACATCATAAATACAGAGATGAAGATTGAACAGCAGATGGATTATGAAGCAGTCATGTCATGGGATAACTTAGTTTCACAGCTCCCCTTTTCTAGAAACGTGTACCAAATGCTCATTTCTGAGCTATATGGCCCTGCTGACTGATGCCTAACCCAAACCAGTCCAAACAGATTCCCATTCTAGGGTACAAAGGTTTGAAGCAGAGACACTCAGAGACAGGACACTGGTGGAGTGGTCGCATCTAAGGGGGCATTCCAGAGGATGTGCAGGTCCACGAGTTCTGGCTTGGCTACCAAGGAATTTGTTTGATCTCATGAAATAATCCAAGGTTCTGTCAACTAATTCCCCTTTGACCTAAGCTAGCCAGAGTTGGTTTCTGTTACACTCAATACCAAGTCTCTTAATTAACATACTATCTTGGGGAAATGGTTATGGCTGCACAGGAAGGAGAGTGAAGTCATGTGGTAGGAACTGCTGGAGGCCTTGAACGCTGGATCAAGGTGAGCCGTTAGTCCAAAGGGCAGAATTTAGGTCTGGTTTATGAGCCAAGTTTTCATGTAATATGGATCCAGGAACACAGGGTCTTTTGGTTCCACTAAGCCTACAGCATGTATCTTGACTGTGAAGCAAAATATCTTGCATCGCTTTTTAACCAAAATTCAAGTGTGCCAGATTAGAGCTGCGCAGCTCCGGGATGATCCCAGTCATACCACACTGTAGGGCAGATCTGCTCACATGTCCCTTTCCTTTACCCTTTCCTTTTCTCCCCTTCCTTTCCCATCCCTTCATTGATTGAAACATCTAAGTTTCAGTAAGGTTTCTGATTTAAAGGAACACCATAGTGCATCCTCCTGTATCACAAATAATTACATCCTTAATTGACTTTGTAAGTCAAGGACATTTGTGAATGAGAATTTTCTCTAGCCAGACATACATATGGAAATTTATACATACCGAAGTCCTATATCTAATGAACTCATTACTGGGACTGTGCTGTGAAGAAAAGAGAAATAATGGCCATCTCTCCCTCTGATTATGTGTGGTTATCCCAAGATCTATAATTCGTAACAAAGGTTTACTCCAGGGAAGTCAGTGGCCATGAGCCTGGCTGACCCAGTTCACACGGGAACCAACCACTGATATGGCATGTAAAAAAGGACAAGCAATTCAAGAGATGACAAAGCCTGGGAGGTTACCAGAAAATGAAATTGGAGAGTGGGAGGTGACAGCCAAGTTACTATGCTTCCCTTACCAATTTAGCATCCAAATGAGAAAAGAGTCAAACACACAGCTTCATCCATGACAAAACTGGGTAATGAGCTTTTCATCAAATGTAAGGGACCAGACTGAATTAAAGAGCAATCTTTTTCACTATGCAGGCAACAAATGGCTAAATAATTAGGGAATGGGAGGGCTTCTACTTAATAACCTAAGGGATTTAGGGCCTTCACCTTCTTAAGATCATGTCAGCACCTGTGCAGAGTATGAATTACACACCAGTACAGCATTCTCATTTGAGTTGGAGCATTAATATTGATGAGATGCTCTGACCCGAGACAGAAATGTGACATGAAATCAAAGGAATTTATTTTCCAACAGCTTAAAAAAATAAAAGTAAAAAAAGACAATAAATCAGGGTGTGATGCTCACTTGAGATGGAGTTTGGGTGGGGACTGCAGAAGGTAAATAGGCACTTTTATTTCTTCCTGATAAAATTACCTTCTTGACGTTAGCACCCAGGGTGGCACCAGGCTGACAGTGGGATACCCGAAATGAACATGCCAAGAACCAGGAAGCTGCCAACAAAGGAGAAGAGGCCAAGACCAAGACTCCAGTGAGCTAGGAGATGTGGAACTTGAAGAAGCCCCATTGATTTAGTGAAAAGAAGGTGATTTCCTTGATAAACAAGGGCACTTCCAAAACTGTACATCTCCAATTCATAAGTTCCAGCCTACAATTATGATTAGCAATTCTGTTTATTAAAAAAAAAAACATTTAAATTATAAAGATATTCAAGTATACTTATTACATATAATGTACACATAAAGGAAAATAGAGAATTTTAACTATAGTCTATAAAATTTATTTTTCAAAGGTATTCTTTACATTGAATAAATATAAATATAAATGTGCTTATTATATTGAATTGGACATTGCTCTAGTTATTCAAATGAGATCCTACCTGGAGTACAAATATACATTTTTCTACTGGACAGTCCAACTGAGTCTATTTGAGTAGCTAAGGTTCCTGTCATAGTGGAAAGAGCACCAATCCCAAGTAATGAGGTTTCCAAGTGGAGTCATTATCATAAGTGGAGAAATTCAATCCATGCTCCATATTACTTCAGAGCCAGTATAACTTATGAAGAGTGAATTATTCATGTTATATATTATATATTTGTTATGATCAAAAAAGCTTCATATTCATAAATGAATTCTATCAAATGAAATAAATGGCACTTACTAGGTACTTTATAATGTGCATTAATAGTATAACTATGATTTTTACTTAATCCCCACAGGAGCCCTATGAAGTTGCTATTTTTAGCATCCTCATTTTACAGATGTGGAAATTAAGGCATAGAGAAGATGTCCAAATGACACAGTGTTTCTGCCAAAATTCGAGCCCAACTTGCCTGATTCCAACATTTTACACTGTTGAATATGATTATAGTATCTGAAGTAGGGATGAAGACATCTAAATTCCAATTATTCAGATAAGTAAATGCTTTTATGGAGAAAATAACATTCGGCATATGTCTTGGTTAGTTACAGATGTCAAATACCCAGATTACACATCCAACCACTAAATGTACTAATAGGCCAAATGCTAAAACAACTTCCTTATTAGGCTTGAAGGTTATAGAGCTGTAAACACACTTGGCTCCTCATCTGAATTCAGGCTGCTACTCCGCTATGTCAGTTGTGTTGTATGACTTTGCACTGAGCCCCCAGAGGAACCGCAATGAAAAATTAGCTGCTCAGTATAACAAATTGCCAGATGCTGGACTCCAGCAGGTAATGGCATTTCAAAGTACTTGTGCAGCTTGGGAGGAAATATCTCGAGCCCCAGATCTCGAACTTCATGTGTTACAAGTACAATGCTAAAAACTCAAATTTCATTTCTTGTGATTAAATACACGACCTTAAAAGGCTTTTTAAAGAAAACAAAAACTACTGTAACACTTTTTATTTTCTAGCTAAGTGTCACCTATTTTCTTCACAGGGATAAATTCAAGTGGGTTACGATGTCTGCTTTGAAAATTTTTAGTAGTCTTTTCCTCCTAAAAGAATCCAGGGGGACTTCCCTGGCGGTCCAGTAGTTAAGACTCTGTGCTTCCAATGCAGGGAGTGCGGGTTCAATCCCTGGTCGGGGAACTAAGATCCCACATGCTGCGTGGCACGGCCAAAAAGTAAAATAAAAATAAAATGTTTTAAAAAAAAAAGAATCCAGGTATTCTAGAATCTGGATGATTATTACCTGGGTTGGGTAGCTGCTATGGATAAATGCTACCTCAGAACTACACTGTTTTCATGAGCAAAGGGAACACACCCTTTCCTGCTTTTACTCTGCCTAATCACCAAAATCCCTCCCGCCAATTTGCCGAAACCCAAAGTTGCAGGAAGATTCATTCTCTTGACATAAGGTTTGGGTCTCAATTTAAATAGTTATCAGGGAGTAAGGGTATCTCTTTTTTGTTTTGTTTTGTTTTGTTTTTTGGTTTTTTGTTGTTGTTTTTGGAGGGTATCTCTTTTGATAACAAATTCTGAAGTAAAAGATTAGGACATTGAGTCATTGAGAAAGTGTTTGGGAGTAAACTGTTTCATAAAACTGAAAAATAACCACAAGAAAGCGACGCTGGGGCCAGTAAGACAAAGACTGATGATTTAAAGATTTTTGCCCAGACTGTTCCCTGACCACATAATCAAATCATGCCCTCTAACCAACGTAATATACACAGGAAAAGTCTGGTCACAAAACAGAAGCTGGGCTCTGACAAACTGATTTTGGATTTTGAAAAGATTTCACAAGATTTAAAATCTTCCTGTCTCATCCAAAAGTTGCTCTTCTTTCCAACTCAAAACTTCTCCAGAGACAATATTTTATTGGAAAGTAATTTTGATGAAATCAGGCCAATTAGTACACACAAACTAATTCCTCTAAGTCTGGAAACTTAACTTCAATTCAGATCTAAGTGCCTGCTTTCACTAGTTCACAAAGGCTGCCTCTTCTGCACGGTTTTCCTGATAAAGCTTAGTCTGAGTCATTTGTTCCACTATCAACTACTGATCAGTATTTAAATACTTCTTTTCCTAAATCAAAGCTGCTCCTGGGCTTCCTTGTGCTTATGTTCTAATCCTCACGTGACAGCTCTGCATTCAAGCTCCGAAAGCCTGGACTGTAGACCCACGTCTCTGGGCAAATTATGTAACCAATCTGGCCTCACCTTCCTCATCTAAAGAACGAGGAAACCATCTACCTGCTTCACAGTGTTCTTCTGAGGATCAACTGAGATCATGAACAAGATGTGAAAATTGTAAGTGCAACAAAACATAGGATGATATCACTATTATTGTTAGGCAACATTCCACACAAGATGTAGAAAAGACATAAAATTTACATGAATTTTCCCCCAGGTTTTAATTCATGAAAAAGTGCCCATCATTACACTTACATAACACCTTGGATAATCCAAAAGGAGCCCGCTGGTAACATCAGAAATAGTCAATAGGGTTATAACACTGACAAAATGGTAGCATGTGTCTAATTGAATCAGAAATTAAATTACAATTGAAGTTCCATTTCTTAAGGCTATTTTCATGCATTTATAATTTTACCAAGCAAAACAAGAAAAAAGTAAGTTTGATAGATACTTTTAAAGATGACTATGAAACTTTAGACTGTAAATACAACTGTCCTAAATCAAACTTTAAAAAGGCAGCCATCTGGCACCAAAAGCAAAGGCAACAAAAGCAAAAATAAACAACTGGACCACATCAAGCTAAAAAGCTACTTCACAGCAAAGAAAATCATGAACAAAATGAAAAGGCAACCTACCATATGGGAGACAATATTTGCAAATCATGTATCAGATAAGGGGTTAATATTCAAAATATATAAAGAGCTCCAACAACTTAACAGTAAAACAACAAACAACCTAATTAAAAAATGGGCAGAGGATACGAATAGACATTTTTCCAAAGAAGATGTAAACAGACAGAGATGGCCAACAGACACATGAAAAGGTACTCAACACCACAAATTATGAGAGAAATACAAATCAAAGCCACAGAAAGATATCTCATACCTGTCAGAATGACTATTATCAAAAAGACAAGAAATAACAAGTGTTGGTGAGAATAAATAAATACATATACATATATTGGAATGTTACTCAGCCATGAAAAAGAAAGAAATCTTACCATTTGAGACAACAGGGATGGACCTTGAGAGCATTATGCTAAGTGAAATAAATCAGACAAAAAAAAAGATAAATACTTTATGATCTCACTTATATGTGGAATCTTAAAAAAAAACAAAACAAAAACTGAGCTCATACATACAGAGAACACATTGGTGGTTGCCAGAGGTGGAGGGCTGGGGGAGGACAAAATGGGTTAAGGGGGCCAAAAGGTACAAATTTCCAGTTATAGTATAAAGAAGTCAAGGGGATGTAATGGACAGCACAGTGGCTACAATTAGTAATGCTGTATTGCATATTTGCAAGTTGCTAAGAGAGAAAATCTTGAAAGTTCTCATAAAGTCTGTAAGGATGTACAGTGACAGATGTTAACTAGACTTATTGTGGTGATAATTTACAATACACACAAATATTGAACCATTATGTTGTACACCTGAAACAAATATAGTGTTGTATGTCATTTATACCTCAATAAAAACCAAAAATGGTAGCCATCTTTGAATAATAGTTAATAGCTTTAAGAGATCAATAAACTAAAATGAAAAGCTGAATGCCAACTACTTTAAGCTCTTCTAAAAATTAAAGACACCCTACGTGTAGTTCTGGAAGTTTGTTTCAGATGTGATTTCTTAATTCAAAGAAAATCAATAGGTAGAACCAACACAGATTTGAGTTGGGAGTGGGTAGTCTATTTGTGTTGGAGGTGAGGATTGTGTTGCTGGATTTGAGGTTTGGGGGTGAGGGAAAGGAACTTCACAGAGGAACAATTTTTTTCTCATAATAGAAAGTAACCTGGGCTGACTTCAAATAGTAGTGCCTTGAGATATTTATAGGTAGGTTGTAGATATAAGACACCATCCATAGAATGTTATCACTTTGTGATTGGAGCTCGTCTCAAGTGCAACAACAGCCAGCCTGCATCCCTAAAAGGGCCCTTGACAGTGTGCTATTTCAGTTGACTTTGAAGGGTTTCCTCCTCTACTCCCATTTCCCTACCCTACTCTACATATCATACAATAACAAAAGATAACACTTACACAGTGTTTGCTAAGTGCCAGGCACAATTCCAGGTATACTATATCAGGTAGGAACTATTATTATACCCATTTTTCAGGTAAAGAAACTGAAGCACAGAGAAATCAGTAACTTGCCCAAGGTCACACATTCAGTGGTAGGAACAAATCATACGTATAATTACACTGACTCCAAAATATAATGAAATAAATTTGTTCTCTGTTAAAGATTTCTGTTTAATTCTGCTCTAAGTAGTACATTCTATTGTTTTAGATTCATTCCCTTTATTGAAAGCAGATTTCTCTTCAGATTCATTTAGCCAGATTTTCCTACCTACATTAAACCTACAACTGGGTACAAAGCAACTGGTTTTAATGAGGCCTTGGTTACTGTAAGCAATGTAGTGTATAAGGCAGAGGCATCTTTTCATAAATACTCCTTTCATAGAAGAAACAAAGGCATGTTTCAAAAAAGAGAATTTGTGGATTTCAGTTATAGATTGTGTCTGAAATAAGTATATTCATACATGACTTATAAATCATATTTAAGTATGCACTAGCAGAACAAAGCCTATTAATCCATAGTAAATAAACACTCACAGTTCTATTACAATACATGGAAGTCATCAAGCAGACAATACTTTTTTCATTAAACCCTGAATCATTGTGTCCTGCCAGCAGCATGAAATAAATTAATGTTTAATATTTAATACTATATGATGGTAATACTGAGCCAAATATGTATTTTAAATTTTATGTTATTTGACATTTCAATTTTAACTCAAAAGTATTTCTAAAAGGGTTGAAAATCTGTGCCTGAAAGTAATAGTTTAAATTTAATAAGTGTTTCTGGCTTTTTAATGCCACCTTACAGTCATAGCATTCTATCCTTTAATGATGATTCAAATCCAATTTCAGAAAAAGTGAGGCATTTTTAGCATTAAAGATATGATAATCTTCAAACAAAGACATCCATAAAATCAAAAAATATAGAAAGGTCATCAAATGACCTGTGGGATTTAAACAATTACGTACAAAATGATCAGTTTAGCAATCAAATTTTTTAAATGGTTAAATCTAAAGATAGACAAAGCACAAAACACATTATTAAAATATGAATTGACCTTAAGCGAAAACACAGCTTTGCATTTAGTATATTTCACACTAGCAATTCTTCCTAAAAACAGCAATAGGGAGATGCAAGAGGGAAGAGATATGGGAACATATGTATATGTATAAATGATTCACTTTGTTATAAAGCAGAAACTAACACACCATTGTAAAGCAATTATACTCCAATAAAGATGTTAAAAAAAAAAAGAAAACATCAATAGGGACCAAAACAAATCAGTTCACTGTTGTCTAAAAGGAAAAACAGATCATTTTCTCTTCCTATTAAGAAAGAGAGGAAGAAGTTCTTTAAAATATGTGGCATTCTGTGCAGATGGGCACAAACAGCAGCCTGGGTCACACATACATCACATCCCTTTGGCATCACTAGGCTTTATTTCAGTCGATTTTCAATCACGAGGAAAAAAATGCAATAAATCTGTTTATAAGAACCATAAAATGTGTAGAAGTGAGGAAAAAATAAGCTGTTGAAATTTCAATACCTACACACCTCTTTCTGTATCCAAATTTTAATCCAATAATACAATTCTGCTACTTCTGCTCACTTCCCATCTTCTTTTGTTATTACAGAGGACATCTAAATGTAAAAATATTTCATGGGTTTAAGCAACAAAGTTGTGAACAAGAGAAGGAGAATTAAGTATGAGGGCAGAAGCGGGGGAGTGTGTGGGTGTGTTTGCACGTGTTTTCTTCTTAGAGTCCGAAATCCCTTTGGATTATTAGTGAAGCTCAGACAGAACTTTAAAGCAAATACAGGGAAATGACAACTAAAGTCCAACTTCATAATGTGTAAGAATCCCCTGTCCTAAACCTTGACACGCCTTGAGAAGAGGGAAATGTGTTCTTTATTTTTCACTATTTTACTAATAATTATTAACCATCTGATACGTGTCAGACACACTCCTGGACACACTTCCATATTTTACCTCATTTAATCTTTTTTTTAAAAAAATTTTAAGCATTTTATGTAATTTTTAAAGGGTACTTTCCATTTACAGTTATTACAAAATATTGGCTATATTCCCTGTGCTGTACAGTAAATCCTTGAGCAATTTTACACCCAATAGTTTGTATTGGGTTGGCCCAAAAGTTCGTTCGGGTTCTTCCAAAAGACTGTATGGAAAAACCTGAATGAGATTTCTGGCCAACCCAATACCTCCCACTCCACCACCCCTACACTGCGCCCCCCAACACTGGTAACCACTAGTTTGTTCTTTATTTGTGAATCTGCTTCTTTTTTGTTACATTTACTAGTTTGTTATATTTTTTTAGATTCCAAATATAAGTGATATCATACAGTATTTGTCCTTCTCTGTCCAACTTAATACTTAGCATAATGTTCTCCAAAGTCCATCCATGCTGCTACAAATGGCAAAATTAGGTTTGTTTTTTTCTATGGCTGAGTAGTATTCTATTGTGTATATTAACCACATCTTCTTTATCCATTCATCTGTGGATGGCCACTTAGGTTGCTTCTGTACCTTGGAAACTGTAAATAATTCTATGAACTTTGGGATGCATATATCTTTTCGAATTACTGTTTTTGTTTTTGTTTTGAATATATACCCAGAAGTAGAATTGCTGGGTCATATGGTAGTTCTATTTTTAGTTTTCTGAGGAACCTCCATACGGTTTTCCACAGTGGCTGTACCAATTTACATCGCACCAATAGTGACAAGGGTTCCCTTTTCTCCACATCCTTGCCAGCATTTGTTATTTGGGTTCTTTTTGATTATAGCCATTTTGACAAGTGTGAGGTGATACCTCATTGTGGTTTTGATTTGCATTTCCCTGATGATTAGCGATGTCGAGCATCTTTTCATGTGCCTGTTGGCCATCTCCATTTCCTCTTTGGAAAAATGTCTATTCACTTCTCCTGCTCATATTTTGATCAAGTTGTTTGTTTTTTTGATGTTGAGTTGTATGAGCTGTTATATATCTTGAATATTAATCCCTTATAGGTCATATCATTTGCAAATATTTTCTTCCATTCAGTAGGCTGTCTTTTCATTTTGTGGATTAACTCATTTAATCTTGGCAACAATCCTTCTGATGTGGATTTTGTTACCCTTTATTTCTGATGAAGAAACAAACTAAGAACACTAACTAATTTGCCCATTTTAGATAGACCACAATTTCAACTCTGGCCTTCCTTTCAGTTAATAAACATTTCTTAGTACTTTCTGTGCGTACCAGGCCCTATGCTTAGCTCAGTAACTATTCTACAAATCCATCTGTCTTTTACTGCACCACACAGCCGGTCCCTGACATCCAGCATGGTACCTAGCCCATATTAGGTTCTTAGTGAAGGTTCACTGAATTATTTGGTTAAGTAAGTTACTTGTCTCTACAACATAAGCATTTAAAATAGATATCTGGATCCAGGGTGATTTTACTTTAAAATAGCTTGCTATTCAACACTAAAATACATATTTTCAAAATAATTTTTAAGAAGAGGAATTATTTCACTGACTATGAGCATCCACGCAACCCACATCAGATGGCAAATACCTGTACTTCAAACTTACACGGAGAAGGAAGTGTGGTGCAGTGTGATACATGCAGCATGACGCACATTACCTCAACCTAGTGTATAAATAAACCATCACACAGTCATCATCTAATTATTTCAAGAGTGTGTGATTTGCATACCCAATTCAGTTACAAACATTACATGGGCATAGTCTTCTAATGCGTTTTCATAGACTCAAGGCATAATGCATAGTGTTGGCCAAAAAAGCAACATAAGGAAACCACACAATGTGAAGATTACTTTGTAGTCAGACATCAAGGAGTTTGAATGCTACCTCCGCCATTTACAAACTACCTCATCTTGGGCAAGTTACTTTACTTCTAAGCTTCAGTTTCTACATTGTAAAATGCAGATGATTTACAACCGCACCTAGCTTACCCTTCAGAGATTACTGAGGACTAAATGACATGCCATACATAAAATATTTAGCACATGCCCAGGTCAGAGTTACGGTTCATTAAATGTTAGCTTTATATTAGAATAAGAATTAAGCTGGGATGAAGTGAGAGAGTGGCATGCACATATATACACTACCAAATGTAAAACAGATAGCTAGTGGGAAGCAGCCGCATAGCACAGGGAAATCAGCTTGGTGCTTTGTGAACACCTAGAGCGGTGGGATAGAGAGGGTGGGAGGGAGACGCAAGAGGGAGGAAATATGGGGATATATGTATATGTATAGCTGATTCACTTTGTTATAAAGCAGAAACTAACACACCATTGTAAAGCAATTATACTCCAAAAAAGATGTTAAAGAAAAAAAAAGAATTAAGGAAGCTGGGAAATAAATTTTCTGGTAGGTCTGGGGTTGAACAGACTAGACACCTTTCTACTCTCTAACCTTTAAAGCTTCGTAGTATGTAGGAAAATGCCTGTTCCTGAATCAGCTGATCTCCATAATGTAGGATTCCAGAAAAATCACCTCATTTATTTTTCTTAATTTAACAGCATCCTGCTTAAAACACAAACACACACCTTTTCATACTACCATTCAAAATAACTGCTTATAACTTAAAGAAAAAAACCTTATAATAGTAAAAATGGGAAAAATTACTGATTTCTTTCTAAATTATTCTATACTCCCTCAACAAATTTTGCCTTTTAATTCTATAAAGAAAACACTAATTCCTTCCAAAGGCATGATCAAACCCAAAGATTAGTGATAAACCTTAACATTTAAAAAAATATGTCTCAGAAAAAGAAATTATATTAGCCACTTATTCATATATTAAATGGAAAATGTGTAAGATTGTAACTGGCTTAGATAATTATATTCCTCCTTATTAGGTGGTACACAATTAATCTTTTATCTCCAAATTACTAATTACTTTGATGTAAGATGCCTATACAACCAACAGATATATTAAGCTTTTAATTTCTAAGTCTTAGCCAAAAGACCATACTGCCCCAGTAGAATAAAATTAAATGTTTTGTTTTGTTTTTTTAACTTTATAACCTACATATAGGTATGAGGAAACTCAGGTTTAGAATACAGTCCTCTGAGGGAAGCCAGATAGATGGAAACTTTTCCTGTTAGAAGCAAAACCCATTGTATCTTAACTAATCACTCATTTTATTCTATCACTTGGATATTCATCTCCGTTTGAATTAGTATATAATTATTCTGGATACAATAATTCAATACAATCGTCTTCCCAAGGGCTCATTTTAAGTACGTTTTTGAACAAGCAGTAGAAGACAGAAACAAAGCACAAGCTATAGCAGGGCTAAAAACTAATATTATTGCCTACACAAAAAACAAAAACCTGCCCAAACGTGGCACAGGTACACTAAATAAGCAGAAGTGATAGGTCTTGACAGCCTGGGAAATATTTAGTTAGTAAAGTCAGACATCTAGGCATTCAGCTCAGTCACCAGAGTGAAGATTAGTAAAACTGAGATAATAGCTCGGCAAGAAGTTGAGAGAGCACGCAGTAAGAAAAACTGTTCAACAGGATAATCCTTGAAGACTAGCAGTTATTCTGAGGTAGTACAGAAAGAAAATTAAGCAATTAAAAAGGAAATCAAACACCTCCTCTCCAATCTATCTTTCACACTGCTACCAGACGTGAAGCATAATTCCCATCATGTCATTCTCCTGCACAAGAAGGTACCAACCTAATCTGTAATACACTGATTT
Organism: Eschrichtius robustus; assembly: GCF_028021215.1. NCBI lineage: Eukaryota > Metazoa > Chordata > Mammalia > Artiodactyla > Eschrichtiidae > Eschrichtius > Eschrichtius robustus. The sequence goes on from NC_090826.1 coordinate 163,842,270, forward strand.
TCAAACCTTGCTTCATGAAACTCCAACTGTTCTGCTGAGGAGCAAACATGATGTTAATGGGGGAGAGGATTCACAGGGAGGGTGGGAATCCAGCGTCTCTATCAACCAAAGCAACGCCATTTTTCTCTTTCGTATACACTGGGGTTTTGTTGTAAAAATGTGAGATGAAAATTCTGCTGGTAAATAACAATTGAAAATGGTTGTCTTGATACAGTTCCATCTTCTCTGGCTGGCATTGGGGACATCCATAAACAGATGCTACTCTACCTTTCAAAACTTCTTTCTCACAACTTTCCCAAAGACTCCAGCCATTCCAGTCAACACGACTGGGTTCTACAAGTTCCATGTACATTACCTCTTCAGCCATTAACCCCGTTGTCAAGAATGCCTTTGTGCTTGCCTTCATGTACCTTGTTCAATTCAACATATTCTACACAATTTCTGTGGACAAAATGCTTTGTTAAATTAGACATGTCCCCACCTTTGAGTAGCTTTCAGTCTAGTGGACAAGAAAACAGACAACACAATTAACCCAATATGAATAAGAAGAGGGCTTCCCTGGTGGTGCAGTGGATAAGAATCAGCCTGCCAATGCAGGGGACACGGGTTCGATCCCTGGTCCGGGAAGATCCCACATGCCGCGGAGCAACTAAGCCTGTGGCCACAACTACTGAGCCTGTGCTCTAGAGCCCGCGAGCTACAACTACTGAGCCCGTGTGCCACAGCTACTGAAGCCCGCGCACTTAGAGCCCGTGCTCCACAACAAGAGAAGCCACCACAATGAGAAGCCCGCGCACTGCAACGAAGAGTAGCTCCCACTCACCGCAACTAGAGAAGGCCTACGTGCAGCAACAAAGACCCAACACAGCCAAAAATAAATGAAAAAAAAAATTTTTTTTAAATATATAAATCAGAATAAAATCAACATTAAAAAGAAGGTCAAAATCCTACAGCTTCTGAGGGAAAATGGGAAAAAGCAATTTTTTTTCTAGTAGAATCAGAAAAGGTAAGGATATTTGAACTGGACGTTACTGGATGTGGATACAGAATATACTGAAGAGTAGAATTCCTATAGCATAAACATACAGAACAAAGTTTGCCAAAGTACCTGGCATATTCTGGGGATGTACAGGAAGGTATGTGACTGGAATAGACTGGAGTGCACTAAACTGGAAAGAAACCCTGGAATGAGTTCCTTAAAGGCCTAGAATGCTTTGGTAAAAATAATCCCTAATTTGACAAAGCATTTTATAGTTTATAAAATAGTAATTTAAAGCATAAAAATATAATAATTTTAAGCATAAAAATAATTTATGCTTTCATGTAAATTATTTCCATCAATCGTCAGAGCAATCCGACCAAGTTAGCAGGGAAAAAATTATCAACCCTATTTTACAGATGAAGAAACTGAGTTAAGTAAGAACACTAATATTTACTGAACATCCACTATGTACCAAGCAAGCCCTTTGCAAGGTAAATAGCAAACATTATGATCTTCTGAGATAAAGAATTGTTATCACCCCAATCTTATAATTAGGAAAACCAGTTCAGAGAGGCTGACAGCCTTGCCCAGGGACATGTGACTAGTATGTGACAGATTCAGGACTGGGACCAGGTCATGCTTCCAACTTGTGCTGTGCCATCATGGGAGGCCAATTTTTAGAGGCTGTTGAAGACAGCGGTATCAAGACCTGACTGTTTTTAAAAGGACTCTTAGAGCATTTCAAAGGGTAGGTTAGAAAAGAAGGAGGACAGAGGGAGATTATCAAAGTAATCCAGATGAGAAACCTGGGCCTGAAATAACACAGAAGCAGTTAGGATGGCACAGCAGATGAATGTAAACATCAGCCGCAAAGTGGCAGTGAAGCCAGCGGGTTTGACTGACCCCAGTCAGATACACGGATTACACCCAAGTCCCATGACTGCCTCTTAAGGTCTGGTCTTGACTGTTCTTTTTCTAGATTCTCACTACCCTTCTCGTGAGTACCACATGGTTAAGCATTTGTAAGATGTCATCAAATCTAAAATGCCAATGATTTTAAGATGCATTATTATCTATGTTAAAAGAAAAAATGCTGTCGAAGTATAACATGGCATTGACTTTAAAATGCACACTGATTTCAGGCAAAACAAAATGCAAAAAAAGATCTGCATCTTAGAAATAATGAAACATAGTAACTTTTCTATATTTTTTCAGTATGACTTTATTCTCACACCTCAACAAGACCATGCCTTTCAAGGAATAGTTTCTTAATGCCAAGGCCTTAAATGCAATGCAGGGCTTTGTAATCATTCTGTGGGGACCGCAGGCACTGTCTTCACAGACAAAGAGCATGCAGTCTAGACCAAGTCCTTCTCGGTGCACAACGTTGACGGGCTTCCTGAATTCCTGAGGTCTGAGACCTAACTGGCTATTCCTCATTACCTGTCAGTGACTCTGCAGTAACAGGTAACATGAGAGTAAGCATTTACCAAGAATGACGAAGATGGAGGTGGTGGTGGAGGTCCTGGTAGTAGTGACCACAAGGATGATAAATGCTATTTATTCGGTGCTTGCTATGTGCCAAACCTTCTACATGGACTCTGTTGCTTAATTCTTGCAATTCTATGATGCACATAGTACCAGCAATCTTACTACTGTAAGAAGAAAGTCAGTTTCCAACTGGCAATCTTGAAGAAATAAAAAACTAGAGGAGAGTGATTTTTAAATCAAAGGTACATATGAAGAGAAATACGCCTAAGAAAGAATCCTGTTAGCTTTTGTTTATCCTGATTTTGTGAAACATTAACTCAACTCGTTAATTGTTCTTGCATGGGTCTTTATTGACGATGGATCAGACTGACATTCCTGGTCAGCATATATTTCTTTCTTTCTTCTTTATTTTTTTAAAGAATAAACCCTCATTTCATGAATATGAGCCAGCAGAAAGAGACAAGATAGACTCCAGAGAACCTGCAGTCCTCATTCTTAAAGAACACATATTTCAGGGATGATAGCTCTTAGGATATTCACACGTTCAGCAGACCTCAATATAAACACGAAACAACAATGAAAAGTCAGCAAATCAGCAGGAGGAATAAACATGTCAGAAACATGATGGCATTCAGTGACCACCACGTACCTTAATAAATGAGCTCATCGTCCAGCTTGTGTAAGTCTTCTCCTGTGGGGCATCTTGATAAACCAAAGAATCAACAGAAAAGACTCCCGCAGTGCTTGCTTTCTTAAGTAGGATTATGTGAAAGTAACTGAGAATTACTGCCATCCCTTTACATTGACAATCTTCCAATTAATGAGAAAATGGATTTTTTTCCCCAAAGTATTGGGTTTGAGAATCTTCTGTTCTGCATTAACTAATTTTTCGCAAATGTTTTTAATGCTTAAGGTACACATATTTGCTATTTATAAAAACGCAGATGCAGTTGACTCACCTCCTTACAATTTTGAGTTTGTTCCTCAAGACACCACGAACTTTTCAGTTATGCAGAATCATGCAGATCCCCCCCGAACAACTCTTCCATTTTAGTCATCCTTAACAGCCATCTCATAAACTTTTTTGCTCACCATATATCAACGCTTAAGATTCCTAAAAAGTTCACATTTTTTTAAAGGACAAGGAGAGAACTCTACTGGGAATGCCATGCCTTTCCCTCCCCACCCCTTCTTCTTTTCAACATCAGGCAAGTTTATATTCATCCTACCAGGACGAGCTCAAATATCATTTCCAAACTGCTCTAACAGAATTAACAGTTCTTCCCTCTGTACTCCCCAACTATTTGTTCATACTACTATTAGAGTACTAATAAATTTATTAGAGTTAATTGTTTATATCCCAGATAATGAAGTCTATGAAGACACAAAACATCACTTATTCATCTCTGCATGTCCAAAACATACCTGAGCCAGGGGTAGTTATTCAATAAATTTTGGCTGAATAATTTTATTAATGTGACTCAAAGTCCTCAGTAATAATTTTATTTTATTTAAGGAAAATATTGTAATATTAGTCTTTGAAACAGCAATGAGAAAGAGAAAGTATCTTTTTAAGTAGTAGAAACACAAAATGGAGTATAATCCCAAGTCAAAAATATAAATTGCAGAAAATAATATTTTTCTTTTCTCATTCATTTTCTATGGTTTCTTAATTCTCTTCCATTAAACGTCACTTGGGGAGATTTTTATTTATGAATGGTTATATCTAGTTTTATGAACCTGACAAATGTCTTGCCCCAGAGATATGAAATATATATTTAGTACTGAATAATGCAAAATTCACTTTGCAACTTTTTGTGAGAATATTTGTCTGCCTTTTAGAGATGAAATAAAGCAATATTAAAATGTATATGCATAGCATGAATATAAATCAGCATAGAGATAGGTGAATATATGCTTGGTCAAAGGGAAAAGATGGACCACAATTATAAATATAGCCTAGATAATCTAAAAAGGTAATTATCATACGCTGACATACAAACTGAAATTTTATCAATTGATAAGACACCTATAAATCTATATTCTGAGCCCCATTCTAAAAATAGAAAAAATATGGTTTATGTTATTTGATTATTCCCAGTCCATAGCAAATGTCTAAAATCTGACATGAATAATGCTTTGGGGAAACATTTTCAAATTTTCATTTGAACATACTTGACATCATACTTCTCAAATACCAGCAAACTGCTCTTGGCATATTACTCCTTCTGCCACTATACTTAGTAGATACACTTAATGATGTAACTATAACCTATATTAATAACTCAAGAAATACTGAATTGAATGACTTCTATGTTATCACTATAAGAATTAGTTTAATATTGTGATGTTGATATTATATTCTTATTTTCTAGATCAGGAAACTGAGGCTCTTAAGTAAAATAACTGGTGGCAAGTGATGGAGCTAGAATTAGAATCCAGATCTAATTTATACATTCATATTCTTTCTCCCATACTACAGTATGATTCTTGCATTTATTCTGTCACATATTATTCTTGAATGAGCCTACAGTGTTGGCTTAACATTTCTAGTAACTTACTTGTAAAACTGAATTCCTACATAGCAGAGAGCAGGGGAGCAAGGCTGAGATGGCAGGTCCTGGCTCTCTGTACTGTCAGAGATGCTTCAGGCTGTGTTCCCATGGGATGTGATTGACTCTCAGGCTGCCTGTATCTGTGATGAGGCATTTTATTTCACAGGGTTTATGGGCTAGTCAATAAAATTTGGATGACTCTGGACTGGATGGAAGGACTCTCAACCTGAATTAGTGAAAATCCAGAGTTGTAGAAAAATTTTTTAAGTCATTATATTGCTTTCAATAATATGCAGTAATTTAGCTATTTAAAAAGAAAAAATAATCATGTTCATCTGGAAAACAGTGTGTACGACATAGAGCAGTAGTGGCTTGAAGCAGGAGCCCCAGAATAAAACATTGGGTTGAATGTCAAAGTGCTCACATCAGTGTTTTTGCTATACGACTATGTTCTTTCTAGAAAAGTCAGGCATTATAAGACGCCCAGGCGTGAATCTTAGAATAATAAAACTAAAGGAAGAATACATCAGAGGTTTGTGAAATTTAGATATTACAGAATTAATTAACTATTGGAATCACAGAAACTGTAAAAAATAAGTATGTAACGTTTTAAGCCACTAAGTTTGTGGCAATTTGTCACTCACAACAGAAAACTAATAAAGATAGAGAGGGAGATACTTATATGGTTAAAAAGAAAAACCTTAATGCCTCCAATAAAGCAGGCTTTTTCAGAACACAAGGGCTAGGCAGAGGTACCTGTCTGTTGTCCAGACCACAGAGCCACTTCCTTGTTCAATGAGTAACGCTGCCCTGTGTTCCTTCCTGACACCACACTGGTCCAGCATGTCCAGACCCTAAAGCGTTACCACGTATGGATCACAGAACTCACAACAGCCCCTATGAGCATTGCAGGGAGCATGGTGCCTACTGCGCTTTCAAGCAGTACCCTGTTCTCTTCCGGGAGGACCCATGCTCTCTTGGATCTAAGGGGCCCCAGTGGACATGGCTCACAACAATCCTTTAGGAGCCATTAAAGCCAGGATGGGAGACTGCTGTGACCCGTCCTTATGAGCATGGGGTTCTAGTCTACCACTGAAAAAGAAGGGTATAAGACAAAGACAGGCTCTTAATTTCTGCAATATATTTAGCATTAAACCCCAAAATGCAGAAGAGTGAGCAAGCAAACACACAGTATGGAGAGAAAAAAGACAGTGTGGTATCATGGAAAAAGAACACTATAAGAAGTCTGACGTGCTCTGCCAGCAGCAGCCCTGCCCATGGGCTACAAAATGGGAGGCTTAGGATGTCTTCAGGCGTCTTCCAGGTCTAACAGTCCTACATTCTTCAGTCTTAACATAAGAATATTTAGTTCAACAATTATAGTAACAAGCAGCTACTACCTTAGAAAAAAAGTGTACTAAGACGTCAAGAAAACAACCATTCTATCTGCTAAGAGTACTTATTCTCAGTAACTCAGATCAGCAGGCAGGGCTCTGAATTTTAGCACACATTGTATTCTTAGCATTTGAGAGCCTAGTCTTATAAATGTCAACCCATACATCTTGGCTGCAAAGAAAAGGCCATTCAAATCCTCTAAGGTAACCTCCAGCTAATTTATATATGTATATATTCCTTTGTTATTCTACTTTAAGTTTCGTGTCCAGAAGTCATTATTTCACGTACAGTTTCTTACTATAAATATAACTGTGAAATACTGACATTTCATATGCAAGCTATGAGTAGTGCTGGTTTATTGTTATAGCCAGCTAGCAAAAAAATAGGCATAAATTAAAGTATTACATTATAAAGCCTACCAAGTAACTAAGATCAAAGGAATGCACATGATATTTCCAGGCTTTTTCCGGCATATGCCAACAAAGAACAGTCAGTGAGGAAAATAACTTTGGTTGAAAGTCCTATGCTGCCATGTCAGAAAAAAGAGAGCTAAACCATCTACTTTCCATTGTTCATCTTGTGTCACTACTAGTCTTTATCATTCATTAAAAATGGTTAAATATTCCTACCTAATTTTTTGGCAATTCTCTACTATAGCTTGGTATTAAAAAGCTTACATTTGGACTGTACATTTCAGTTTCTGTTCTCATTCCAGTTTACAGAGAAGTAAAAAAGTACTGTATTTGCAACTTAAGCTGGTATTAAACTGACCCCTGCTGGCCTCATCTTTTCTGCATTTGTCAGATATGACAACACCCAACTGCATCCTATAGTTGAAACTGCATTTGATCAGATTCCCATATCAAAAACATGACAAAGGAAAAGAACGGCTATTCCCACAATTTCAAGTGGAAAGATGCCTGCTTCAGTCTGGCTATTTTATTTGCAAAGACCTAGCAATTAAAATCACCCTAGTGTTCCATAGAAGTGTTTCCTAGAACCTACTGATTTATTCTACAAATTCATTCATTTAACAAACACTTACAGATTTCTGGAAGAACACAGAAAAGCAGAGATACTTAGAAGTACAGCACCTGCCCTCCAGGTACTCACAGGCACTTACCAGTCATTAAAAAGATACATTTGAGAATTAAATTCTAGCATATGATTGGATACTACAAAAGTAAGAAGGAAGTAGGGCTACCATAGAGCTGGTGGTATAGCCTGCCTCATGGGCTTGAGTTCACTTAAGATTCTTTACTGAACAAGCCCAGGAAAATTTTATCTCCTTCTTCTTTAGGAACCCATTGTACTTCATGAATAATAATGGCTGCCATTTACTAACGATCTCCTATGTGCCAGGGACTGCGGCTAGGTGTTTTCCAGACACTATCATATTCACCTCACTTGATAACTCTATGAAACAGTTATATTTATGCTTATGCTTAGTTCATAGATGAGGAAAGCTGTATACTACACTACAATGTTTTTGTTTTAAACAGATGTTTCTCCTCTACAAGAAAATGAGCATCTTAAGCATAGGGGATCATGTCATTGTCATTTTTGTATCCCCAGAAACTAGCACATCTCCAGTACCTGGCATATAGTATGTACTCAAAAAAATGTCTGCATGATATATGAATGGACATAATATTGAACAAATGTGGCTTCTAAATGCATACTATGAGCATGACCTGTGCTTAAGCTCATAGTATGAGAAAGTAGTGGAGGAAAAAAGAGGAGAAAAAAAGTTTTGATTCCTGAACATAGACACCCATACTCAACTGTGGCAAGAAAACGAGAAAATCCCAAGACATGAGTTAAACAGAACGTTATGGAAACAGAGCTTAACACTATCCAGTTAAACACCAAATAGAAAAAGGACTCCAGCATCAGAAGATGATGACATACACAGGTGCTGGCCTTTAACAGAACCTGAAACCTATTAAGAGGGGGGAAAAGAAGAAAAGAAAAAAGAAGAAAACCATGAAAAGAAGAGAATCATGAAAACAAACACAATGTAGAGATTCAAAAATTCTACTATGTTCCCAAGAAGTTAATGTATGTTTTCTTTTCCTACCTCCCCTTATTTTTCAACATCTCTTTTCTTGTCACTTAGAGACAGATGAAGATAAATGAAGTACAGTGGTTAAACTTCTTTGTTTGGATACAAATGATCTTGTGCATCAACATTATTGTTATGTAAGCACTTTTAATACTGCTTCTAGCAGATGAGACTTCTGCTTCAACATATGTTATGGGGAAAAACGGTAAAAATGTATTCACGACTAAAATAACTGAACAGTCAAAAACTACATAGAAGATATTATACATGAATCTGGTTTGTTGTGCTTGTTAATGATTTAAGGTAATACCGAGGATGCAATCTCTCTCCCCAAACAGGAATGAATAACCCCAGATTCTCAGTATTGTCAATACTTTCTATGTTGTCCTACCCTACACCAAACCACTGCTGCAAAATCATTCCTTAAAAGGGACTGGAATTTAACCCCCTCTTCCTGCACCTTCCCTGGTACAGTAAAACATGAGACAGAGGAAGTAGGGTTCTTCTCAACAACGGCCACCGTAAAAATCTAAAGTGTACTGTGGGAACATTAGCTCCCAGAAAATATAAAGCAGTGGTCAAGCTTACGGGCCCTGGGTTCAGATCGAAGTTCCACAACTGTAATCGTGGGCAAGTCCCCTACTTTTATAAATCAAATATAGTAAGATTACCTTTGTAAAACCAAGCTATCACATGCAAAGAGCTTAGTGTACTACATGGTACATAAGTGTTCAATAAGCATAAGCTATAACCATTATTACAACCCCTATATGACTTCCCTCCTAAAGTCTTGCCTTCGACTCTCGATCTTAACAAAGAGATAGGACCTCTGAATCCTCACTCTGGCTAAGCTGGGCTCTGAATGTATTAAATGAGTCTATTTTACCCTCCTTCCTTCCTTTCCCCTTCTTGCCAATAATCAGCACCTCAAGAAATGTTCCTCTGCTCATACATAAATGAAGCTCCTGTTCATATATAATGATTATGTCTTATTTTGGTAACTAGAGGTCTCAAATTAACCAATGTGGTCCAAATTGAAATATTCTGCCCCACTGGTCCCTAAATGACACCATCTTCTGTGAGCCCAGAAAAAAATATAATGGTCACACCTACAAGATCAAAAGCACAAGATCATTTGTACATAAAGCTTACAGCACTCACAGAAATCTACAAGGTTGTCTGCTTGCCATATCTTTAGAATTTATATCTCCCACTCTTCACACTATCCAGTCATAAACAAAGACCAGAGCACATTCCAGATTTCAGACCCCACGACAACTGTAACTATACACAACCTTCAGATACACCATTCACAACAGTCCATTTTCCAATAATTGATTAAAAAAATAACAAAAGGAGGTATTTATATCAGAGTAATGTCAAGCATTTAAATTCAGCACATCAATATTTAAATAAAATAGCAAACCAACCAGTAGAAAAATTGTTTTAAACATAGATTACTCTTGAAGAAGAAGACTACATGTACTTCTTAGAAATGAAATTTTGCTAGAGAGGTGCATTCCACGTCACGTGCAGCCTTAAGCACTTCCTCAGAGACAGTATCAAGAGTGGTGGTGAACATGCCGCACGCTGGCATATAAGGCTGTCAGATGCTGCATGTCAGCAATACTTTAGCTGTTAGCTTAAGATTTCCCAATAAGGAAATGTTGCAGTACTTCTGCCTCTAGCATCTGGTACTGTGTTGTAAATGCAGAACAAAGAGAGCAGCAGACTCAGAAGTCTTTCAGCTTCCTTTTGGCCATCTGCAGCATATTCCAAGAGTCACCTGGTCTACAAGATGAATTCTCCTGATATCATGAGATGCGAGCAAATCTTCCATCATCTGGGGTTTCTGACTCTAAAGTGAAGTCTCTCCCCCACAAAAAGCTTAATGAAGAATAGGAATAAAACCTTGCCTTCTAACACTTGCAAGCATTTTTTTGTTTGTTTAACCTGACCATCATAAATCACCAACCTGCCCCCAACAATACCTCTTACAAGCAAGTATTTTCCACCATCGTGGGAAGTACAAATTGATTGAAATTTTGCCATACAAATTAATTCCCCAAGTTTTCACTCAGTGTAAATTTGAGTATAACACAAGACCGATACAAGTTCTATACTCACATTCTGGGACTGTTAGTGCTTGTTTTCTACCAACTCCTTATATAGAGAGTTGAATAGAAAAAATAGAAATTTGTATGTAGTAATAATGTACCAATATAACTATGAATATGGAGACACTGTTTCTGATCATCTCAGTACATTCAGCACCTAGCAGACGGCCTGGCACATACCAGACACTCAATATTTGTTGACTAAAGAGTAGATTTGTTGCCTCTCAAATGTTTGGTAGTCAGACTTTTTGAATTACAAATTCAAATGGGAAAATTTGTTACCACTGACCATCATTATAAAAGGGGAATGGTACATCTTTGGAAAATACTTGATCCCAAGACATAATAAAATCACATTTTAAAAAGCAACAATCATTTTAGAACTCCATGAATATTAATTAATAAGAAAATATTAATAAAGACAAACCCCAAAAGTCTGATATTTACAGTCCAAAGCTATTCTAACTTAGAAATGTTTTTCTCAGATAAATGCTATTTTGAGTAATGATTAGGTCAGAGGAGCTCAAGATTTCATTTTATAGTTTCATTACAAGCTTATGATCTAATCACTAATCTAATAGTTTATAATAGTTTATACTTTCCACAAATGCATTTGGCATCCTATCTGTTGAGTCAGGACACTGGAAGAACTTACTTCCCTGTCCAAACACGGCTGGAAGATCTGGTTCAAATTCTAGTTCCATCCCTTGCTAAGTGACTTCGAGCAAGTTATACTAAATCTATCTTTGCTTCAGTTACCACTTTCTTTGCTTCAGTTAGCTTTGATTTTTTGTGTTTCCTTGGACCTGACCCTGCCTGCATTTTGGAATATTTAAGTTTGTTGAATATTAAGGGCATATTAAGGGATATTCAAGTTTGTTGAAACCCGAATACAAAGAGAAAGCCTCAATAATCGGTTTTGAAACCCAGAAACCATGATTTTAAATCAACCGCAAGACAACGTTACTGAAAGCCAAGTCTTGTCAGGAGAGACTGTGTTTTCTAAATTCTTTAAACTTCAGTTTTAACAATTAGGGATGAAGAAGGCACAAGAAAGAACCTCAGCACTGGTGGTGACCTGATTCCCTGAGCATTGCTGCACATTAGAACCACCTGGGCCGCCTTCGGAACTTTTTTTTTAACATCTTTATTGGAGTATAATTGCTTTACAATGGTGTGTTAGTTTCTTCTGTATAACAAAGTGAATCAGCCATATGTATACACATGTCCCCATATCCCCTCCCTCTTGCGTCTCCCTCCCGCCCTCCCTATCCCACCCCTCTAGGTGGTCACAAAGCACCGAGCTGATCTCCCTGTGCTCTGCGGCTGCTTCCCACTAGCTGGCTATTTTCCACTTGGTAGTGTGTACACGTCCGTGCCACGCTCTCACCTCACCCCAGCTTCCCCTCCCCCCACCCCGTGACCTCATACACCTGACCACACCCCCGCCCATGTTGATTGGTCTGGGGCGGGGCACTCAGGCATTGATAATATATTTAAAGCACCGTCAGGTGACTCTGATATGTAGCCCGGCTTGGAATGACAGCTCTAAGAGAAACCTCCCATTTGATTCAAAACTGTGACCAACACAGAACAGGAAGGAAAACCCGGCAGTGCCCTCCTGGCCCCCTACAGCCATGTGTGTAGACTGTGCAGGGGATCTTGTGACCCTGTGGAGGAATGTGGAGACTGGGGCAGGATGGCTGCAAGTAGGAGACTGGGGCCAGAGCGGAGAGATCACGAGAACAGGGGCCAAGGCCAGTCAGGGACCAGACTATGTAAACCACCAGGAGCAGAAACCAATAGGTCCAAAGGACAGCCACGTTCCCACAGTCACGGAGAGCACAGGAAGGAGAAGATGCCAAGGGTTGAGCACTTACCTGAAAGAAGCTGCGCTACCCAAGAGAAACGAAACTAGAAGAAACAGAAGTACCATGACTTGCCAAGTTTGTCCTAGTTGTGTGCATGCCTCCACCCTACCCCTACCCCATCCAGGCTGAGGTGGAGGCAAGTGAGGAATTATAGAATAGAAAGAAGCCACTGTTATTAAAATTACCCAAAAATTGAAAAAAAGCAGAAGGTGAGAGAGCCACACGTTCTTTCAGTGTCATATTGGGGTACCATTTAATAGGCTGACCCAAGGTTTATTTAATTCTCTAGAAGAATGTCCCTGCATTTGACCTTGTCATGTACTTTTCCATTAGCGTGCAGACACTGCGGAACTGCAAGTTACTTGTAGGTTTGGGTCCAAGAGAAATAATAACCCTAAAAGTTATAGTTTTACTGACTGTAGAACATTACCAGTTTTGTCTCCAACCTAGAAATCTTATTATATATATATATATAAATGTTTGTATATATGTAGACATAATAAGTATATGTAGATACAATATGTATATGTAGATACAATATACATAGACATGATATGTGTGTGTGTGTGTGTGTGTGTGTGTGTATATTTTAATGTTGGAACCAGCAGTAACCTTTACGGGTTCCCTTGTTAATAAGTTAATAAATCACTGACATATTTCTTTCTGTATTTCTGTGAGTCAAGTTCTAACTTTTTGAAAATTGTAGTTTGATACTACATTTTCTTTGCAGATCTAACAGTGTTTGTGAATCTACTACCCAATGACCCCGATCTCAAATGGATATTTTACAAGATAATTCAAGTAAAGTGCTTAGCACAGTGCATAGCACATAGTAAATGCTCAGTAAATGTGCTATTATTCATAGCTGCTAGTAGTTGGAAGGGATTTTACGTGGCCTCTAGCAGTGGCCACAGACTCACCAACAGGATTTCAAAGCAATAATCGAGGGTGACCCAGGTCAGTAGTTACATGGAAGCCTCCCTCAGTTGGGGCCACTTGCAAATATTATGAATATAGAGAGCCACTCTGCTCAAAATAATTTCCAAACTATCAGTGCAGATGATGAGAATCACCTGTATATTTATCACAATAGGTGTGTGGGCCTATGGGGAGAAAACAATGATAACTTAGCAAAATCAAGTACACTGATCTAAAAGAAGCCATCTGCTTGGTGACCAAAAGTGCGTTCTTCCATACTTTAAGGGGATGTTTGAATGATATTCAAAACTTATGCGACTGATCCAGTTATAGAAGAAAAAGCAGTACAGTAAAGTTAACTATATTGGTATGTGAGCAGAGAGGAAAATGGTTAAGGGAGGGAGCAAAAGCTTCCAGAAAGAGAATATATGGTTAATTTCTTAAATTATAAACTCCACAGGTATGATTTTTCTACAGGAATTTTCTTCACAAATGAAGTGCACCTGTAAAAACAAAAGCTTGTCTAATGTTAAAACCGGGCTTATAAGAAACCTCAGGACTTAACTTTGACTTTAACTTAGAGGGTGAGAGTTTCAGATACATCAATACACTGTCAAGGCCATAGCCATTTGGTGATTCTTCATTCCACTGCTTTTCTTTCAAGTGTCACGAGTTCAGTTTTCCTAATCTTAATAAGCAATACCACAACTACCAAGACAGAAGGAACAAAAGCACACACACCTCACAAAATAAAGAAAACTCTATAGTATTCTCTTTTTTTTTTCCCACTCCATCTTTTCCCTTGCCCAGATTTGGGGGGTGGCGGGGAGAGGGGAAATCTAGCTTTATTCTGAAGTAAACACACATAATTAGACACACAATCTTCATAATTTACCACCCTGATATCTTCATCATCAACTACCCTATCACCAAATACAGAGCAGTTGAAAGAAAAGTAATAATAAATCTGAGGTCATATACTTCTTTTTAAATAGGCAATTATCCACTTTATAAAATAACTAACTTCCCCTGTTTAAAAAGTAAGACTATTTGTTGTCTTATGATGGTACAATTAAGCAAGCTTTTAAGCACAACAGAAAATATGTAGGTTAATAAGTGATTTTAATCAAAAGAAAAGAAAGATTTGACAATTATTGGTGTTTCCATATACTATAGAATATTGACTGTATGGTCAAGATGAGCATCAGTTACAAATTATGTGTACAGCTTGCTAACAAATTAGGAAAATGTTCCCCTTTGGTTTCTTTTCTGCCTACTTGTAAAATAATATTCACACACAAATTTACAATTCAGATTTGATGTCTTATGAGTACATGTTGCAGACCATGCTCTGAGAACTGAGAGAGTGAACTTAGTTGCCCGGAAAGTATAATTTGCTGCTGGCTTTTAGCCAGAAACACTAGACCAAATGTTTAGAGACTGCGAGGCATCTAACAAGCCCAGTTCATGTGTACTTCTCAGTACTAGCTGTTGCTGTTTATATGTGGACCTCCAAATAAAGGGCAAAACAAATTTGAAATTCATGCATTTTAAAATGTATTTATTTTATTTACAGGGGACAGAAAAGGAAGCAACTTGAAGGCCCTTTGGGAACATTTGTAACAGTGTTGACAAGAAGTCCCAATGATTTAAGCAACACTAATACCCATATGTCTGTACCTATGTTCAGCTGTAATTTACACATTACATTTAAGTTTTTATTTTCATACTTGAGAAAACATGCCAAGTATTCAGTATTTATTATCAGAGTTAACTTGCAGAAAGAGAAAGCTAATTACCATAGAAAGAAGAAAATATTCGTCTTGGGAAAAAATGAATTTGATTATCACACAGGTAGGTAGCAAAGGAGTCATTACTACCTCCCACAACTAATCAATATGTCTGTACCTTAAACTTACCATAACTGTCACGTACTAAAAAGATATGATCACTATATGGGCAAATATATTGCTAATAAAAATCTACTCCAACATACTAGTCACTCCATCACAGTACAATATAATTTTTGCAGGTATGTGCTATAATAAACCATGTGACACAGTAAACGGTATGACATATTACAAGTATCCCTTACACAAAGTACTGCGAGCAGGTATTGTCAACCTATTACTTGAGATCACTCGGGGGTAAAAAGGTCAGGCCCAAACAGCAGTCTGCAACCTTATAAGGGGCTGAGCAAAGACAGAGGGATATCAGGCAGGGAGAGTGGGGGTGAGGGGAAATGATAAAACAGAAGGAAAGAAGTCAATGGATAACCATTTTCAAGAAAGTAATTCTAGTTGATGTTAGGTATTAAGATTGAAAACTGAAGCCTGAGTTGAGAAAACCTGAAGGCGAAATCGAGGAGGACTACAAAGAAAAACAATTCAGCTGCCACACTTGGTGAGTAATTGCCTGTCTTTCTTACCGCATCTGTACTAGGAAAGCACTGCGGACAAACTAGAACACGTTTGTGTTCTCACCTTCTCAGAAATCTCACTTCATCACTAATAACCATCTCCTCCACTTACCTTAAAATATGCATCCTTACTGGCCCCCAAGTTCAAAACTCTTTAAAACAACCAACCAATCAAAAAACTATTATTACCTTTCTAACCCCCATCCTATTCTTTATTTCTTATTCATAGCCCAATTTCTTAAGATCCAGCACTCATGACTCTGAGGTGCTCTAGCAAAGCTCACTAAAGGATTCTTTACTATTGAAATCAATTAACACTTTTCAGTCTTCATCTTAATTGACTTCTCTACAGCATGAAACTGTTAACTTCAATCATGTCATGTTTTTTCTCCCTTGGTTTCTATGACATCTTTCTCTCTAGGTTTTCCTCTGACTCTTCGTCTCAATCAATCACCTTTGCTGGCTTCTCTTTTTTTTCAATTAGCCTCTTAAATATTCCTGTTCCACAGGGTTCCATCCATACTGTTCCTGTCTTCATTGTTTCCACCCTCTCCCTGTATTATTTCTACCTCCACAGAATAAGCGATCATCTCTCTATTTTTTTAGAATATATACTATATTCTCAAGTCTTAATTTCCTATTCAAATCACTCTTGAGATTCAGTCGCACATATCCAGATCCCTTAAGAACACATCCACCTGGATGTCCCACAAGCATCTCATACTGAACACATCCAAAATGAAATTCACGATCTACACATGCAACTCCCTCTCCTCTTTCTCTCTTCCCCTACTCTCAACTCCTCTGGCTGTACTCACTGTCTTTCTGAGGTACCACCACTCACGCCTCAAGTCCGCCGAGTTAGAAACGTGAGCACCCTCTCTGACTCCTTTCTTTCTTTCTAATACGTCCACAGCGGGCAGTCCCCAAGCGCTAGCAACTCTACCTTCTTCAAATGTTCTCATTACTTCCCTCTTCCCTTCGCACAGCCATGGCTACTACTGCCAGACTACAGGACCACATCGTTTCTTTTTTTTTTTTTTTTAATTTTTTTTTAATTTTTTAATTTTATTTTTTATATAGCAGGTTCTTATTAGTTATCCATTTTATACATATTAGTGTATATATGTCAATCCCAATCTCCCAATTCAACACACCACTCCCCCTCCCGCCACTTTCCCCCCTTGGTGTCCATACGTTTGTTCTCTACATCTGTGTCTCTATTTCTGCCCTGCAAACCGGTTCATCTGTACCATTTTTCTAGGTTCCACATATATGCATTAATATACGATATTTGTTTTTCTCTTTCTGACCAGAGTGACCCTTTTAAAGTGACCCTTTTAAAAGAGACATTAGATCAAATCATTTCTCTGCTCAAAATCCTGCTTTTTTTTTTAAACTTAGATAGCTTCATTAATTCAGAAGCTTGGACTGACTGATTTCCCCATTGTTTAGAACAGTGCTTGGCACATAGGAGTGTGAAATAAATAGTTGTCAAATGAATGAATAGAAGTACAGCAAAAGAGGTATGTATATGACATAGGGGGAGCCCAAAGGTGGAAACATGAGTTCCTCTTGGGTAAACTGGGAAAGGCTTCACAAAGCAGTGGATGCTTGAACAGATTTGTGGAATAAACACGAATCGGTCAGGTTAAAGTTCTGAGAGGAAGGCACCAAAAACCAATAGCATGACACCTGTAAAGGCAGAGAGAAACAAAGAAGCATGGTGCACTCTGAAACTGCATGGGATCCAGGAGAGCTGAGATGGAAAGTGTAAGTGAGCAGAGAAGACTGAGCTGAAGAGGCAGGCAGGTGCTCCACTGCTTGCTGGCTCTCCTTGCCTCTTGCAACTGTCCAGACCTTCAGGACCACATCATTTCTTGACCTGATGACTGCAGCAGTCTCCTGGTCTGTTTTACTCTCCTTCCAAACAACCTCCAAACTGAGAAAGAAAGAGCTTTCTGAAGTGCACATCTCACTCACCAAATCCCATGTCCCTTGTCAACTTAAGAATGTGTAAATGGGTCTCCCTCAAGATAAGGCCCAACTCCTTGGCTCCAGCCTATCGTTAGCCTCATTTCTAACCAATATAATAATTCCTTTTAATAAAGGAAGTTAAAAAAAAAAAGAATGTAAGATGAACAAATAATAATTTGGCTTGAACTCCACAGCTGGCATAATGGCTGTAACACCTGAGAAGTCTATGTCAAACTGTATTTATTCAGAACTTCAGAGTCATATATTTCTTGTTATTTTTAAATACTAATAAAAGGTCAAAGAAGGGACCAGTCTCTAGGCATTAATAACAAAGTTGTCTTGATGGAAATATCATATACACTTGAAGGAGTTCATGTGCCCTCCAAAGGGTCTGACTACCCAAATTATCAACCAGACCACTAGCTACAGAGGCTGTCTTACTCATCTCTGCATACCTAAGTCCCTGACACATAGTACCACTCACAAGGTCTGATGAAGGCCTAATGAATGAGAGATTATAAAGAAACATATAGAAACAAATAGGGCCTGCCCTGTTGAAGAATTACTAATTTCTAATTTCCTTCAAGAAATTACCTACAAGTGGTCAGTCTTACTGAGTCTTACATTTCCAAGAAGTATTCAGCTCAGCTTTGTTCACTTATTCAACAAATATCCAGTGGCAACTATATGCCAGCTACCATGGTAGGCACATGAATTAGCAGGGAAAGCAATGGAACTAGAAGGAGTACTCTTTCTTTCTTCCAAATCCACCTAGATATTTAATAGTTGTGAGATCTACGTGCCAACCAATTAAGCTCTCTGCTTATAAATGTCTTCGTATATAAATTGAGAGTAATATATCTATTTCACAGGGTTATTGTGGGAGTTAAATGAGATAATACATAAACCCAATATGGTGTAAACATATTAGTTATCCCTATATTCACTATTAATCAGCGGTCCCCAACCTTTCTGGCACCAGGGACCAGTTTCACGGAAGACAATTTTTCCACAGATGGCGGGTGGGTGTGTGTGTGGGGAGATGGTTCAGGTGGTAATGCGAGCGATGGGGAGCGACGGGGAGCGACGGGGAGCGGCAGATGAAGCTTCCCTCGCACGCCTGCTGCTCGCCTCCTGCCGTGCGGCCCAGTTCCTAACAGGCCGCGGACCAGTACCCGTCGGCAGCCTGGGGGTTGGGGACCCCTGCTATAAATAAAAGGCAGTAATATTTTATGTATTACTTCACATAAGACAAATAAGACAGGGATTAATATTCCCACGTATAATTTTTAAAACCAGCACCAGGGAATCTAAGCAATTTTCCCAAGACCACTCATGCAGTTAGTCAGTGGCAAAGTTCTTTGGTATCAAGTATGAAACTGTGATTCTCTTTACTTATTGTCTCTTACAAATCTCACTGGCACCTAATTATGAAAGACCCTACACCAAAGAATGGGACTACAGCTGAGAAAGCATAGGTCTTCCTAACATAGTAGCTGAGGGGTTAATGAGCAAAGAAAGTGTTTAACTGTTTTCTTGTTAAAGAATAACAGTTTTCTTACCCGACACAGGGTAATGCCAACTAGAAAGAGACACCATAAAGTTTTTATAGTCAGGGAAAGGTCCCCAATGTCATAAGTTTTGCTTTAACAAGAAAATTCTAATATTAAAAACTGTCGGGTTGCCATGGTAACAATCTATTTGCAATCATGATGCTGGTATTATTCCGTTATATTTCTCTCAAGGAAAAGTAAACTAGATGTAGCAAAGGAATTTAATGAAAGTATCTGCTGGACCAAAAGCCAAGATATGACCATTTTTAGGCAATACGACATGATTTAAATATACAGCAAGAGATCCTCAGGTTACAATAACAGTTCCATCAATAAAATTAAAAGATTTTGACCTTGACACCAATACAAGGTATAGCTATATTATCTCAATTCTGTGAGTAAGAAAAATAAATCATTAAACAACTGAGATGACAGCCATGGAACAAGAAAGTCAGAATTCATCAAAAGGAGAACAAAATCAATCCTCAAAGGAAGTATGAATTATCAAGACTAAATTCCTCACAGAAAGCTCGAAGGTTTCATTTTGTGTGTATGTGTGCGTGTATGTGTTGGGGGAAGGGGTATATTTTGAACTCTAGGACATCCTTGGATGATTTAACCTTCTACTTTTATTTAGAAAATGTCAGAAGGACATATTCAAAATAAATTGATTCTAAATAAAAAAAGGTAGGAAGTTATCATTTTTGAATGGTCTTCAAAATTAGACCATTTTGAAGTCTGGACACACAGACTGCCTATGCAGACAGGACAATTTCCACACAATCAGCAAAGCCTCAGCCATGACTATGAAAATCATATAGATTTTCTCTTCTGTAAAAGCTTTTCTAATACTTGTTTCTACAACAATCCAAGAAATGATAACATTTTCCCCACAACTTTAGCTGTGAACAAATCATTTGTCTATTTGTAACGATTTTACAGAACAGCATATGCGTGCTCAATGTCCTCAAAGACAACCAGCATAAAAATTGCACTCCCTCTGCTTCAACAATAAACTGGTTTTGTAAGAAAATACCAGCATGCAGAATTAAATTTTTTTCTTCATTGGCCAGATCTTTACTTAACTTCAATAGTCAGTGCAGATTTGGTAATATATATACTATTATAATATATATTTATATCATATATAATAGCATCTATTTTTACAAATATAAATATTCATATATAAAATAACTAGTTTGTTTTCTGAAATACAATCCTGAAAACTATGTGTAATCAAATTTTCTATATAAGCCATGCTTTCTCTCTACTTTCAATATAAAATTATAGAACGTGTCTCCAGCCTCCCTGAAAAGGACTGGCTAAAGAAAAGGACTGGCTAAAGACACCTTTTTAAAAATCACAGTTAGGGAATTCCCTGGTGGTCCAGTGGTTAAGAATCCGCCTTCCAATGCAGGGAACGTGAGTTCTATCCCTGGTCAGGGAACTAGGATCCCACGTGCCACGGGGCAAATAAGCCCTCGTGCTGCAAAAAAGATCCCGCATGCCGCAACTAAGACCAAGGCGGTCAAATAAATAAGTAAATAAATAAATATTTTTAAAAATTAAAAAAATAAAATCACAGTTAAGATTTCAGAAAACTTCATAAAATCTAATATCTTAAATTTTATTAAATTCAAACAAAATATTAACAACTTAAATAACAACTATAGCTAGCACAGATTACATATTTTTGCTTATTGTTCTTAAAGATTATGGAGATTAAGGTTAAGACCAAAGGTTTCTAGGTTGAGGAACTTAGATGGAGGATAATAACATTAAATGGTAAAGGAAATATACGAGTGAGTACAAATTTGAGGGAAAGTGCTAGATAATCATCCATGCTCTAGAAAGACTGAATAATGAGGTGGGGATATGTGATAAACAGTCGGAAGTTGTTAACAGAGGGTTGGAACTCAGGAGGGCTGTCTGCAGTATTGACGAAGATTCACTCACTGGTGAATAAGCAATAACTGAATGTACAAAAGAGGATGATACCCCTTAGGGAAACATTGTGAAAAAGAGACTAATAAAGAGAAACAAGGATAAACCTTGCGGGAGACCAAATATTTAAAGGTCAGTAGAATTTTTAAAAAACAAGGTGACAAAAGTGTCTTGAAAGTCATGAGAGGAGGGTTTCAAGAGGAGAGCAGTCAACAACATACACCTCAAAGAGCTCAAAAGAACACAGCAACAGAAAAGGCATACTGGGATCTGCATTTCAGATGTAACTAGGTTGTATTAGTGAAGTCGTTTTCAGTACAGTAGCTGAGGCAGAAACTAGCTAGCCTCAAAGGGTAGAGTGAGAAAATGGAAACAATGCATCAAACATTGCTATGTTCTACATGCTTAATACTAAAATCAGAATCCTCAACAAATAAAACTTAGTGTTTCTGGATTATATAATAACCATTCTTATGTGAAAGAAACAATAGCAGATTTGTTTTTGTTTTTATAAATTTATTTATTTAATTTACTTATTATTTTTGTCTGTGTTGGGTCTTCATTGCTGCATGCAGGCTTTCTCTAGTTGCGGCGAGTGGGGGCTACTCTTCGTTGCGGTGCGTGGGCTTCTCATTACAGTGGCTTCTCTTGTTGCGGAGCACGGGCTCTAGGCGCATGGGCTTCAGTAGTTGGGGTGCACGGGCTCTAGAGCGCAGGCTCAGTAGTTGTGGTACATGGGCTTAGTTGCTCCGCGGCATGTGGGATCTTCCCCAACCAGGGCTCGAACCCATGTCCCCTGCATTGCCAGGTGGATTCTTAACCATTGCGCCACCAGGGAAGCCGGCAGATTTGTTTTTAAAGGCAAAAACTTGAAATTAGTGACTTGTACTAGGAAGCAGCAATCCATCCTTTTTTTTTTTTTTTTTAATCCTGGCAGTATAAATAAATTTCTTAGCAAAGAAAAAAAGAATATTTTCTCATGCATCAAATGTCAAAATTTAGTTTATTTTTTCTAATGTGTAAATGCCATAGATCTATTGCAACAATTAAAGGATGCTCTGAATCTATCTGAGATTAGTAATGCTTTTAATTAAAAGATTTTTCCTTCCAAGACTTCCATTTCAGTCCTAAATATGTGTTTTCTCCGTTCATCCTTGTCTCATAGGACAATGATCTTCACATTTCAGAGGGAGACAGATTTACTTTTTGGTTCCTGTTAACAGAACATCTTGGATTTAATTGCCAATATTATTTATGAATTACAAGTGTAGGAGTGTTTTTCAATATGATGAATATTCCGTCATCTGTAATTTTTAAGAGATGCCAAATATGAAGAGGAATAGGATAGTACAGTTGCTCTTTTCCTCTCTTGCTACACCCTCTTCTGGAAAGACAATAAACAACATAGGCTTTTTCCTTTGTCTATTTAAACCTGCAGGTTCAGAGACAGTTTTGTCAAGAGTCAAAGAGAAATAGGAAGGAACTTCTAAGAGAAGTATTCCTAAAAGGCAAGAACATGCTTACAGAGGTAAAGTATAATAATTAGCACCTATTACTGCAGGCAAAAAGTGGGGGGAGGGATAAAATATAACTGCATAGTAATATCAAGCACTACAAAGGTAGTAAATGGAAAAAAATTTTAAATATTGAATATTAATTTTCTCCTATATAACCAAAAAGCATAGTAAAGCTTACAAACTCAACTAATGCCTAATGGGCTGATTTAAATTCAAAGTACTTGAATGCAAAGAAGAAAGCTGAGAATACTATAAGGGTTCTTCTCCTGTGTTTACAGTACAATTTCAGATATCACATAGGGGCTGCCACATTTAGTTCCAGGTATTCTCACAAAATATCAGAGATGATATGGAAGTTTTGCTCTAAAGGTAAAAGATATACCCCACCAGGTTAAAACATTCTACACCTAATGGCTTTTAAAATAAGGCTGTTCAAAAAGCTATCATAATGTTCTGACAATGACTGGACCACCAAGAATATACAATATTACCTGTATATATTAGACTCTACCATGTAAAGAAGGAAGAAACATTTCTACTTTTAAAAGCCAGAGAAAATGTCTAGGTCTGCTTAGAATTGTCATGGCCTCAATTTCACAGAGAAAGAGTCAGTCTCAAGGTTTTATCATGCAAAATTTCAAGATTTAAAATGCAACAGAACTAAATAACATAAGAAATTAAAATTAAAATTACAAAGAGATATTATTTACAGCATTTATAAGATGAACAAGGATTAAAAAGAATGATAATATCTCATGCTAGCAAGGCTGTAAAAAAACAGTGCACTCATACAGTGTTGATGGGGTATAAGTTAATACAATATATACTGGAATACAATTTGACAACATATATACAAATGCAAAACATGCCTCGGGAAATTCATTTCTATTCACTTATCCTATGAAAAAAAAAAAAAAACTTTATTGTATAAAGATATATGTATACTGATGTTCCATGCAATGAAAAAAAAAATGGACATAACTCAAAAGGGTACTGGTTAATTACATTTTGCCATGTTTCATACCATGGAATAGTATATAACTGTTAAAAGAAAATTATATATGGTATGCATGCAGGAGTGTATGTATTAGATATAGATACAGACATAGACCCAACAGCAGTCTGCTGAATGATGGAAATGGTGGTCTCTAAGAAGCAGGGTTTCTGAGGCACTTGAATTTCTGATCTGCACTTTTATTGATTATTTTAATTTTTTTATAATGCACATAAAAGTTTTTTAAACACTTGAATAAATGTTTGAAATAAGTGATGAAATTTATTACCACAGTTGAAAAATACGTATTTGCATATATTACAATGACTTTTGTTTGTGTCAAAGGATTAAAGATACTTAGAGATATGAAAGGTAATGTGTTGACTATATTCTACCACTGTTATTACACAGAGAGATGAAAAGAAATACACAAAATTTTCTTCTTGGGAATACTGGTGAGAAAAGTAGTCCAGCAAATGTTTAATATATTATCAGCACGAAGATGCTATCAACCTTCAGGGTGGTGGGAGGGGGAAATGGGTGTCAAGGTATGAATTTGGGGTTTTTAAATGCCTCTGTGCTTTCCAGGTGTTAACACCATGGGCTCTGCAATGACAGATACATGGTTTAGGGGCCCAATTCTGTCAGTGACCCTGGGCAGGTTCCTTCATCTTTCCAAGCCTCAGTTTACCTCCTACAATACAGGGATAATAATAGTATTACCCCCATAAAATTGTTGGGAAGATTTAAAAGATAATATATGCAAGGAACAGTACTTGGCATATGGCCAATATTCGATCTGGGCTCTTATCCTTCTCAAAGCACACCAAGTTTCTTTCATTAGCAATTACAAAGACCTCAGGAAACAGAAGCCTGAATTTTATTGCAGAAAAAATAGAAACGAGGGATGTTAACTTCAGATTGGATAACAGAAAACACCCAGCCAGTCAGTGGAATTCATTTTAACTCTGTAATGTTGCCCATCCTAAAGATAGTTGTAGCTTTCCAGAGATATAAGTCCTCTCTGATTATTAATACCAACCCTGACTTCGTGACAGGTATTAAAATAATACCAGTTCAAAATGTACACATAAAAAGCTGAATGAAGAACAAAACCCAATCTGCCTGTTAAACATAAATGAGAACTTGAGGGAAAATCTTGACAAAGTCTTATGAACAAATAAACTATAAAGAGACAGTGAAAAAAGAACTGAAACTGTTTCCCGCGATCAAAGCACATACATTTCCATCATTCAACAGAATGAAACCAACCAACATGTATTAAGCAATTCATTGCCCTCAGGAATATCCAGTTCTACTACAGGAGCCAAGATAAACCAACAAGTAACTGTGATACAAGAATTACCAAGCTCCATAGGAGCCTGTCAAAGAGATAGCATGCTTCTTGCCAGGCCAAGGGAGAAGCATACAGGTATAGTGGGAATGCTTTTCAGGTATGAGTACAAACAAGATGGTCACAAATTGAGATTCACTCACCTAGCAAGTTTGAAGTAATGAAACTATGTTTTAATAAGCTGCATGCACAAACTTTATACTATCTATCGAGAGTCTATTTTGTGGAAAATATTGTAACATGCTATAAGGGAACACAATAATATTTCTGATACACCCTAAGCTTTACAATCCAGTTGAGAAACAAATGATACATATTGTATTGTGAATTCCCCAAGGGCAACTGATGTGTCTTTTTTATCTCTGTATTCCCATCCCCTTGCACAATGCCTGCAAAATTACTGGCACTAAATAAATGTCTGGCAAATAACTGAATAAACAAATGACTATAATACAAAGCAGAATATTATATGTGCTGCTGATCATCAGTATCAGAGAAGTTTAGCAGAGGGACACAGAATTTGCAATAGGGCAAGCAAGGAAGGTGAAGGTAAGTACCATTTTTGTCATCCAGCATTCATCCCCATATTCCTCTGGTAATCATCTCTTCCCCTTTATCTGTCTCCCTGGTCCCTTGGAGCTAACTGCAGGGGTGGGCATGTGACCTAGGCTGAGCAAATCGAAAACACTACATCCTCCTGGTTACAGAAAATGGTTCAAAAATGCATTCCTGACCCAAGCCATGCTAATTAGATACAATCATCACTAATCTTGGGAATTTTGCTTAAGCCACCAAAAACACAAGTTCTTTTTCATGCTGGATTTGCAGCTTAGAGGATGAAAACTTACAGCCTGCGACCACTGTCTTGCCACCACAAGGGGAGAGCCTATCTGAGAACGGAGGCATCTCATGGAAAGAGAGTCTAGCAGCGGAGAGATACCAGATCCTAATGACAGATCTTGAGCCTCTGGATTTAGCAGTGCTTGAGGAGGCATTTTTCAGTTCATAGCAAACAAATCCCTTTTTTGCTCCATTCAATATCAAGCCAGATTTTCAATCATATGAAACTGTAAGAGTTTTTGTGCAAAGATGGAATTGGAATTGATCACTGAAGAATGCTTTCAATAGGGAAAGAGGTTCCAAATGGAAAGAACTACATACGCAATAAGGAAAAGAAACAAGAAGACTACTTCAGTTACAATGATTTAAAAAAATCTATAGCTCAAGTTTAAGTTTAGATTAAGTCTGAATGGGTTGGGGTTAGCTGAGTGGGCTGAGTATAGCAAACTGGAGTGCTCACACTTCACTAAAAGTAGTAGCTGCTGCCCAGCTCAAGCAAATCATTGTCACGTGGGAAATAACCCAGTGCAGCCACATCAATCTCCCTCCCTCTCTCTTCCTCTCTCCCCTCCTCCCCTTCAAATACACACACACAAACACACACACACACACACACACACGCATACAGATGGTTGTTTCTCTGAAGAATTTCAAAGATGTAAGGAACTAGGGCAAACAATTTATAAAAATACTTTTATTAATATATGTATTGAGAATGATTTTAAAGTGATTTTGTAGGAGGAAAGTAATTGTTTGGTTCATATACTGTAGACTAGAATCCAGTTGGAAATATCAAGTTCAGGATATGCAATGACAGTCTACTAACCTAAAAATAAAATATAGCACCACAAAGTTATTTTTTAAGTATTTTAGATCAACAGATACTTAGCATGGAAAAAAGCATAATAATCTTACTGGTAAATAAAATCCTATATCACACATATAGTATTAAATAATGGTACTATATTTCAGATGAAACTAGCAACTAACAAAACAGGACATAATATAAAATACATTTGAATGAATTCCTATAGGCCACATATACAAAAGAAATACAGTAGTAAAAATCTGTACAAAGCAAAATAAATTTGAAAAAATTCCTATGGAGGTAACCATAGTGCATGTAGAAATATATTTCAGTTAAAAAAAGAAACTAGCTCAAAGCATACAGAAAAATAACGAATTTGAAAAAATACCCCTGTAATGTGCATACATGCCATAAAATCACACATTGCTCTGAATATTAGTAAATGACAAGCAACAGAAAACTGAACATGTGATCTAAAAAAAAGACTTCAATGGACACATAAGCAGAAAAAATCAGTGAGGAAAAAAGTATCATAAAGATTTTTTCCTTCACCCTCAAAATGAAGTGAATCACAGCCCAAAGCCTAAAGGCCACCCACCCACCCACCCATGCTGCTGGAAGTGGGAATATTCTCTTCATCTCCAGCATTCATAGTTAGTCACAGTCATAATTATCTTGAAAATACTACTATTTTACAGCAAGATCACTGTAGAGACCTGTGACATCGAGATGGAACTTAACGTTCTGTCAATGCCTCTGTTGCTTTTGAGCCCTTGGGTACAAATTAATAAGTTTATATCTGAAATAATATAGGACTAGTCCACTGATAAATCTCTGTGGGTTGTGACTTAATTGTTTACTTAGTGAGACATGAAACTTTCATCTTGGTTGAAAATTATTATATTCCTGAGCTCCATCACTGAGCACAGCCTTGCTGCAGCTCAACCCAGAACCACTGAATCTCTACAATACGCACATAAGATGTGGTGTGGAATGAACTCTGATACAATTATTTGGAGTAAGAAACAAGGATAATTTCACAAATGTATATCTATTCCTAACATTATAATTCACTTTTCCTGAGGTTGCTTCAAGCTTTTATGAGAAGTATCGTAAATCTCACAAAAATTGCTGAGTCCCAAAGGGTTCAGAGCTCACATTTTGAGGAGCACAGACTTCATTTACTGAAACAATGATTAAAGATTCCATTTCACATTTGTTTCTAAAATCTTATAAGATACAAAATTGCCTCAAGAAAAAAGTTAAACTCAAACAACAATTTCATAGAATTATAGAAAACCTCATTTCAGCACAAGCCTCAGCATAAGGGCTTCCTTGTTATCTCCAATATAACACAAATTGCCCTTTTAACATAAAATACTAGGGGTCATGGTAATTTCACAGCTTTATTACATTAGAAAAAAATTTTAATGGTCGAGTCAGACTGCCTCCATTTTATAATATGCATATAAGGGCTACTTTCTCATACAGATGTTAAGAAATGAGTATTAAAGAAGGATGATAAAGGAAATAAAACCATTTGAAAAAATAATTTGAAATTAACACATAAGCTTCCATAGTCATATGTATTGAAGGAAAATTCTAACTGAAGTTTGACTTTTATTAACTACCACAGAATTTTTAATTAGAAAATCTATGAACTTCCTTGGCAGTCCAGTGGTTAAGACTTCGACTTCCAATGCAGGGGGTGCAGGTTCTATCCCTGGTTGGGGAGCTAAGGTCCCATGTGCCTTGCGGCCAAAAGACCAAAACATAAAACAGAAGCAATATTGTAACAAATTCAATAAAGACTTTAAAAATGGTCCACATCAAAAAAAAAAAAAGAAGAAGAAGAAGAAGAAAGAAAATCTAATATGAAGGAACCAAAAATACTTTCAGGCCCCTTTCTTTAATAAGTATACAAGGTTAGTTTGTCCTATGATTTTTCAACTATTATCTTGTCTTAACAAGTGAGTATGATATTTAACAGCCCAACCCTCCTCTTTAGTATGCTCCTGATGCCTAATGGCAGCATTCAACCATGACAAACCATGTTACTAAAGTTCTCATTCCCTTCAAGCTTGTAAAGAGCTAGACTTGGTAAGTAAGCCAGGTATTCACACCACTGATTCTGGGAACCTTCTCAATGGCACCACAAAATGTATTTCTGCGTTGCGTTGAAAACATGAAAGAGAATATACCTTCAAGCTTTACTTTACCTATGCCATTATTTTCCTTCAAAATATTTTTTTCAAAAACTTTATTGTCTTAACGCTCATGAAAAAAAACTATATTTTCTATATACAAATATGAACATTTATGGCCATTCAAGCAGCTCCCTATTCAAAACAGAACAATTTGGTTTACATCTCCAACACACCTGCCAGCAAGTGACTACTTTAACAGCACGATGGAGCCGCTACCATCATGGCTTTTCAATGGACATGGCTTTTTAATGGATAATCACTTTAGTTAGTGCCTTAGTACAATAAGAGATCACACATATACATAAAGGTAAACTTACACTTCCAATTTAGTAAGGTATAAGTAATCCCCAAATTAAATTTGTGCACCACCTTTAGGGTTAATACTGTAAAACAATGCTTTACAAAGGATTGACTAAAGCAAATGACTGCTCAGATAAGACCATTTTGACTTCCTTCTTCATCCTGGATACTTTCATTATAGAACATTACACAGTCACCAAAGTTTGTAAAATCCTAAATCACCATGACTCTTGTAGCTCTTCATGAAATACTTTAAAACATACTGGCTGATTTTCAGGCCAATGAACTAACATACCAATTTAGCTAGAAGTAATCCTGAGTTCAAATATAGGGGAGGCGAGGGATTTTCTTCTAAGAATGAGAAAGAATAACTCAGTTTTTCATTAGGAGCAATACATCCTGAGAAACAACTTTTCATTTTGGTAAAAATACCAAAGGCCTAATCACTCAACTACTGTTCCGAAGTAAAAAAACAAAAGCCTTCACACTTTGAGTCCGCATAAAATATAAAGATAGCACCAGTGAATTTCTTTTTTTTTTAAAGATCCATTCAAATCTAAGACAGACCGATGGATTTTTTCTTTTACTCTTTTTTATTTTCTTATTTAATTTTTTTTTTTTAATTTTTTTTTTGGCTGTGTTGGGTCTTCGTTGCTGCGCGTGGGCTTTCTCCAGTTGCGGCGAGCGGGGGCTACTCTTCGCTGCGGTGTGCAGACTTCTCGTTGTGGTGGCTTCTCTTGTTGCAGAGCACGAGCTCTAGGCGCGCAGGCTTCAGTAGTTGCAGCATGCAGGCTCAATAATTGCGGAACGCAGTCCCTAGAGCGTGCGGGCTTCAGTAGTTGCAGCACGTGGGCTCAGTAGTCATGGCTCGCAGGCTCTAGGGAGCACAGGCTTCAGTAGTTGTGGCACGTGGGCTCTAGAGCACAGGCTCAGTAGTTGTGGCGCACCGGCTTAGTTGCTCCCCGGCATGTGGGATCTTCCTGGACCAGGGCTCGAACCTGTGTGCCCTGCATTGGCAGGCGGATTCTTAACCACTGCACCATGAGGGAAGTCCCACCAGTGAATTTCTAATTGCTAAACTGAATGCTGAATTTATCCCCCCTTAACATCTCTGCACTTCCATATACATTGGCCATCTCCTTCTGGAAACTGTTTTCTCTCATGGATACCAAACAACCTGAGATCATCAAGGCTCCTGGGACACCTAGGTTACTCTTTCTCTTCACATCTTTTAAAAGATGCTTCTCAGTTTATTTTGAAAAACAAAAAGCAAAATAAACAAAAGTCTACAGCCAAATTTCCCACTTGAGAACGTGCCTGTCATGAATTAGGGGATTCCACCAGTATCAGGAAGAGCAAGTGGCACATGGAGGGCTCACCTAGGGGAAGTGAGACTCACTGGAACAGCCTCAGGTATAAGTTTCAAGGAAAATGTTAAAGCAACTGCTCCTAACCAAAAATAGTCAGATTCATTAAACTTAAACCAGAAGCAAAAATCTCCTTGGATTGCTTCCTCCTCTGGCATCCAGAGCCACAGCAGTCTAGTTCACAGTTCTGGGGTCTGCACTGACCCATATGGAACAGCAGCTGCTAAATTCTAGGAAGTCAGCACTGACTCTTCCACCTGCAACACCTTTCATTAAAGGCCTGAATCAAATGATCCCCCCACACCTGATCTCCATCTCAGGACTACTACCGTTAGTTTAGTCTGCAGAATATTCTGAGCAACTACAACGTATGGAGTTTGGCATGTAAGATGTTTTAAAAAGAAGATTAAGGCATAGTCCTGCTTTCAAGGAACTGCCAATATAATTATATTTAAGTTATTTATATATTTCTTTTATGTCTCCTACCAGACAAGTCAGAAACTAAGTGTTAATTACCCTTCTTTTTCCACAGAGACAGTATACATTTGTGGAGCTGAAATTTACTAAGCTGGCTCTTTCCGACCCAAAATATTCAAGTAAGAATCCCATGGCTTTGTTTTGACCCTACCTCTCCACTTCTCCAATATTTTCTAGAAATAAAAGGAGCTTAGGAATGACAAGTCAAACCAATTTTTCCCCACTTCATTATTGTCAGTACATAACACTAAATACCACAGTGACATACAAAGCTGGGGAAAGGGGTTAGTCCCAGAAGAATGCCCTCCTAACCAACTACAATAGCAGTCTCTAGCAAAACAGCCTACCAAACTGACAAATCAAAACAACAATAGCATATGATACTTCAGAGGAAGAATGGTTCACGTTTAAAATTTATGATTGCACAAAGGCACTCTAGAATTTTATGTTCAATGTACTGAATAAAAAGCAGCTGTTAGGCAAAGAACGATTAAATGACTTCAATGTGAAAGAATTAATCACATTTTCTTATACTTGGGATTCTGCTGACACTGAAAATAAAGATGGAAAGGACTGCAACGTCAACATTCTAAAAACAACATCAAAAAAAGCACCCAAACTGGCATTCATCTACAAAAACATAAAATTACTTCCTTGCCTAACATTTTAGAAGCTTAATTACACTAAAAAATTTTAAAGCATTCATTCTATATTAATATAATAGAACATCGAAGTTATTTCTAAAATCAGTAAGTATTTTTAATTGTTAAAATTATTTAAGGTTCGGAATTCCCTGGCAGTCCAGTGGTTAGGACTCCGTACTTTCACTGCCATGGCCTGGGTTTGATCCCTGGTGGGGGAACTAAGATCCCACAAGCTGCACAGCATGGCCAAAAAATATATTATACATATATATATTGTTTAATCCCTCCTGGCTGGAGGGATAAAATGATAGACATGACTGCTCTTATTTTTTTAATCCACTTATATTTTATACTTCAACTTTCTCATTCCTGTCATAATGAGCCATGTCCAAGGAAGTTGAGAAAGACTTCCTAGAAAAGGGGGCATTTGAAGTGAATCTTGAAGAATGAAAAGGAATTTGCCAGGAAGAATGGAAAGAGCTGTACATGCAAAGGTTGGAATTAGGAAAGGAATCTTGACTGTTAGGGGAAATGATAAATGGCAAGAGTTTAGAGTACTCTGAATCCTACCCAAGAAATGCTGATAACTATCACTATATATGTGAATTATCACACTCTCTGAGCCACTGTATTATTTTGTAATTGAAAACATGAAGTTGTTTTCAAAAGAACTTTTAAATACCAAGATCATCTAAGTCTAAACACTCCTTGCCATGTAGAAAATACCCTTCTACTCTAATAAGCTGAAAGAGTTCTAACTATAACTATAGAGCATAATGCCTTGCTTCTACAAAATGCAAAGGACTTTGCAAGCTTCTCTTTAGTGACTCTGAGGAGGTAAGAAGTGACAAAGATCATCCAAACATCACTGATATGAGGAAAATATTTTCAGCACAGAAAACTTATGTTTAGCAATTGCTCTAAAGAAAAGCTAGAAGCCCGCCTGACAACCATGAGCAAACACATAGATATCTTCCAGGAATGGAATTCCAAAATCTGATCACATCCCTGTAATTCTCTAATTATCAAACCCAGCAGTGTTGACAAAGCAGAAGCCCACTCAACTACTGCTGATAATTAGTATTCAAAGCTAAATTTCCTCTATCAAGTCAGAATGACTTCGAGATAGAAGCACACTACCTTAGGATCCAAAGGAACACAATGATTTCCACCTCCTTGCTTACACATTTACACACACACACACACACACACACACACACAGCAGCAGCAGCCATAACCAGGCTTTGCTGATTTGTCACACTGGCTTTGACAACCTCTCCTTGTGTATTCTCATATACACGGGCAGTTTTACAAATTGGCTCAAAAATACCTTAGCCTGTCAAAAATAATTCCGTATCCAGAGGACTTACTTGCCCTGCCTACCTTTGTTTGCTACTGTCATAGCAACAATGCTTCAGATATCATCAAGCTTTGGAAGTGTGAAGAAACACACTGACAGTGCAATAACGTGAAGGCGGAAAAGCAAAATGCAGGTGACAATGCAACAATGTAAAAGAGCGAAAGCATGCATTGATTGAATCCCTGCAACTTGCTGGTTACTATGCAAGGTGCTAAGAAAATGGTTACACCCCTCAAGTTACAGTCTATCCAAGCAGTCATCCAGTTCCAGGAAAGCAGCATGGGATGAGGCCTGCAGAGTCCTCAAATGCTATATTTTAAAACCTTGATTTTATTCAACAGGCAGTAGGAAATCAACATTTAAAGCAGGGGATACAAACGATCAGATTGGTATTTTAAAAATATATTTCTAGGGCTTCCCTGGTGGTGCAGTGGTTAAGAATCCACCTGCCAATGCAGGGGACACGGGTTCGAGCCCTGGTCTGGGAAGATCCCACATGCCGTGGAGCAACTAAGCCCGTGCGCCACAACTACTGAGCCTGTGCTCTAGAGCCCACGAGCCACAACTACTGAAGCCCATGTGCCTAGAGCCCATGCTCTGCAACAAGAGAAGCCACCACAATGAGAAGCCCGCTCACCACAACAAAGAGTAGCTCCCACTCACTGCAACTAGAGAAAGCCACACACAGCAGTGAAGAACCAAAGCAGTCAAAATAAATAAAATAATTTTTAAAAAAATTTTATATATATATATATTTCTGAAGGCGGTATTAAAAATGGGTTGAGATCCAGGGAAAGAGAGGCAAAAAGATTAGTTAGAGCCAAGTAGGCAAGATAAAAAGACTTAACTAGGCCAGAGGCAAATAATATATAAAACGAAAAGAACAGAGTTAAGAGATGTTTCAAAAGCAGCATAAGCAGGGCGTATAGAAGGCAAGAGAGAGGGAATATTCAGAGGCATCCCTGACGCTTCTGGTGTGGCTGACTCAGGAGACTGCCATGCTAAGAAAAAAGATAGAAAAGATGGAGAAGCAGCACATCCTACTGAGGATAAGACAAGAGTTTAAGTACTGGATGAATCTGAAGTTAAAACAGATCATGCAAATGAAGATTTTTATTAAGTAGAAAATATGGGATTGGATCTCAGAGGAAATGGCAAGGCTCAGCAAGTCAGGCCATGGCAGTGGAATGCTTGTCATTCAACAGGTTAAAAAGAGAACTAGTGAATGATAATTTTTTTTTTTAAATGGTATGAGACGTAGAAGGAGAATCAGCGGCAGGTCAGGCCACAGAAGGCAATTAAAAGATTTCTAAAATTTGGACAATATCACACCTTAAGATCTGCATACTTGAGGTTTAAGTGGGTACTGTTCTATAGACTCTTGGACAAATGGAAAACAAGAAAACCCACAGTCACCTGCTATTACAAAAGACTTCTGAGGCACCAAAACAACATACCTTACCAACTTTCGCTCTAAACTTGAAACACCAAGAGCCCATGAACGGCTGTGAAGGATGAAACAGGGGGACTTCCCTGGTGGTCCAGTGGCTAAGACTCCGTGCTCCCAATGCAGGGGGCCTGGGTTCGATCCCTGGTCAGGAAACCAAATTCCACATGCCACAACTAAAAGACTACGCGTGCCACAACTAAAAGATCACACATGCCGCAACAAAGACCCAGGGCAGCCAAATAAATAAATAAATATTAGGGAAAAAAAAAAGGATGAAACAGGGCCCAGGACATCAACCAGCAAGTCACATGGGCCTCTTCAGATGCTGAGTTGGCCCTGTTATTTCAATAAAATACTGCCACCCATGATGGGGGAGGAGGGTAGGAAAGAAAGTGCTGTAAAGTATGTTTTTAATCCTGTTCCTAATTCAACTGATCCTGATGAAAGAGCTTTGCATAAATAGTGCCTTGATAAATCTTTTCCTATAGCATCAAAACAAAAACAAAATGTTAATTAAAACTTGAAATAGCTCCCACAATTGCCAAATTTGGTCACACATAGTTTCAATGCTTTTACTTGACAAGTATTTGTTCAAAAACAGTATTTCTAAATTATTTGCCTATGTTATTAATGTCAGGTATAAATTTTAAGGGCAAATAAATACCCGTAACAGAAAAAACAGGTGCCAAAGAAGCCAAAGAGGATTTTATTCTTTATTGCATATATACTCTTTTGCATTATAAAATGGTTTAATCCATAAATGCAAACATTTATATAATTACAAGAAAAAAAACACATCCAGTAACGGCTTGAAAACAAGAGAGAACCAAGCTGAAGGCTCTTGAATAATTAATGTTTTAATATTCAGTACTTCAAGGTTGTGGAATCTAGATTGCAAAAGTTAGCTTAACTCCATGCAAATTCCATTTCAATCAGCTTTATTTTCACAGAGTTGTGGCAGCATCAGCTCAGAAATATTTGATATGAAAAACCCACCCTCCCCCGACCCTCCCTGCCAGCCCTTTTTAGATTTGAATATATGAAGCAGAGACGTGTAAGACATGATGCACTACCTGTATGAGAACAGAAGGAATCCTAATTAAATAATTTAAAGCTTTGCCTATAGTAATGCTTTAGTATTAGTGATAGAAATCTTATCATACATATTTCCATTTCTTTCACTCTGGTTTTGCTCCTAAGGCTTACAATAGTTCATAATTAGAGCTTTAACACAAAACTAACATAACACAGAATGCAGTACGGTGGGATGGAGAAAATCTAAAATCATGATAGTCAGGTTAAAGCTCTGGTTCCTTTATTTAAAAACAGTGTGACCTTAAGCATTCCATCATCTTTAAAAGGAATAATAACAATAACTCAGAAGGTTGCTGTAAGTAATAAATGTGATTATATTTGTTAAAGTACTTTGTAGAGTAAAAAAAATTAAAATAAAAAATAAAATTGGGTGAGTGCAGCACTAGGCAGCTTGTGATAAATCTCTCATTTATCCCTTGATCTGTTAATGTAAGACAAAGACCAGTGTCTAAATACCCACTGGCTTCCTGGTAAATATGGGACAAAAAAATGAGGAATACAAAACAAATCCACATACTGTCAAGTATGTAATACAGCAGTTCTGTTTATAACAGAGTTATCTGAAGGGAATGTATCCAGATGGTTTGGAAAGTCACCATCATTTAAACATAGCCATACAGAGTCCCTGAGACTGAAACTCATCATTATAGAGACAATCTAATCTAGTTTCCAATGCTGTTAAGAGTAATCCTACAGTGTAACTTATTCTTAATTTTCTGGCTTTATACTGATAACCTTCAATATAAGGAATAGAGAGGGGTGGTGCCAGGAAATGGGGAGATGGACAAAGGGTACATACTTTCGGCTATAAGATGAATAAATTCTGGGAATCTACTGGATAGCATGGTGATTATAGCCGATAATACTGTATCATATTTAAAAATTGCCACATGAGTAGATCTTAAATGTTCTCACCACACACACAAAAAAATTTGGTAATTATGTGACGTGATGGAGGTGTTACCTAACCCTACAGTCAGAATCATTCTGCAATATCTAAGTGTATCAAATCAACACATTGCACATATTAAACTTATACAATGTTACATGTCAATTACATCTCAATAAAGCTAGAAAAAATATATAAGGAATAGATATGGTTGAAAAGTTGTTTGTAACGTTAAGTTCTGTTTGCTCTATCACATTTTTACTTCAACTTAGAAACTAATTCTTGAACACTTAGGCATCAACTAGGGGAAAGAGCATTTGAGCTCAAAAGACCTAAATTTTAGCATCCATCCTGTCATTGGGTGACTATTTTATTAACCTTCTCTGAGCCACAACTGATGCATCATGGAAAGAGGGAGAGGGAAGGAAGTGGGGAGACTACGGAACTGGATAGTTTCTGTGATCTTTTCAGGCCTAAAATTGTACGGTTGTACTATGCTTAAGGAAGGAATTGGGTAACATGACTCCTATTCTCACAAAGTTTACAATCTAACTGGGAATGTAGAAAATGAAGACATATAGCTAATAAAAAGAGAGAATATTCACCATTGTCAAATGATTGGCATAGAAAATACCAGTGGCTACTGATTTTACAACAAGGAAGGATCAATCCTAGTCAGGTGGATTTCATCAAAGAAATAAGCTGGACTTGGATAGAGAGGATGGGGAAAGATATACTACATTCTTCCATTAGGCACCATGAATACGGCAAACACAGAGCACTTTACATATCATCAAGCCCTACCTTATTCATGGAGATAACTCATCCTGACATGTGTTTCTAATCTGGAGTGAAACACTTCCAGGGACAGGAAGCTCCAAGCTATGCCAGGGCAGCCTGATACATCCTTGGACCACTCTAATGACAAAGCTCTTCCAGATACTGAGCTATAGTCAGCTTGCCCAATATGACAGGGCTTTCTGTCCTTCCTTCATCATACTTTACAAAGAACATTTATCTAAGTACGTCTCTTTAAATACGTAACACTAGGTACTGAAGAAAAATTTAATGAAAATTGACCCTTTCAGATAGTAGTTGGGCTATTTTCTCTCTTGATCAGGCCACATTTTTTTCATCTGACTTAGAGAAGCCATCCCCAAACTTACCTGCTTACCTTTATAATATACCACCTTGTTTTCTTCATCATATAGCAATGTCTGATTTCTGCCATCAAAACTATCACTCTGTTTCTAAAAATAGTAAAATTTAACAGAGTAGTTTATCACAATTTTTCATTACTATTAGTGTTATACCCCTAAAACCTTTTTTTTCCTCCCATGAGAGGTCCTTCTCATTCATAACAGAAATAGTCAAATCACAAAGTAAAATCTGAAGGCAATATCCATTATC
Organism: Eschrichtius robustus; assembly: GCF_028021215.1. Classification (NCBI taxonomy): domain Eukaryota; kingdom Metazoa; phylum Chordata; class Mammalia; order Artiodactyla; family Eschrichtiidae; genus Eschrichtius; species Eschrichtius robustus. Next base: position 163,880,269 of record NC_090826.1, read on the forward strand.
TAAGAAAAAGATCTGAAGACTCAAACAAAAAATTTCTGAACCCGAGTTACACAGCCAAAATAATTCTACTAGGAAAATGTGTCTTGGGTCTTCCCTGGTGGTGCAGGGGTTAAGAATCCACCTGCCAATGCAGGGGACACGGGTTCGATCCCTGGTCCAGGAAGATCCCACATGCTGCGGAGCAACTAAGCCCATGCACCACAACTACTGAGCCTGTGCTCTAGAGCCCGCGAGCCACAACTACTGAAGCCCACACGCCTAGAGCCCGTGCTCCACAACAAGAGAAGCCACCACAATGAGAAGCCCACGCACCACAACGAATTGTAGCCCTCGCTCGCCGCAACTAGAGAAAGCCTGCGCGCAGCAACAAAGACCCAACGCAGCCAAAAATAAATAAATTAAACAAATAGATTTTTTTAAAAAAAGAAAAATGTGTATTTACATTTCTTTTCAAGGCAAATGAACAAACTATAACATCTGTAGTTAAAGAGAACAAAAACAAAAGACTAAGAATGATAGTTTAAGTATGTAAGACATTAGTAAAGTACACATTTTTTCTATTTAAGAATTTTATTTCTTCCTAATCCTTAGTGAAATACTACATCTCTTCTACTATATTACTGAATTAAAACATTTTAAATTTATTGAATCTAATGTTTTGAGGATAAAAAATAATATATTCAAAAAACAATTATTGTATACATACTATGCTTACAAGTGTCACTGGCAATGTAAAACTGTACAACCAGTGGCTTGTTAGAAGGTAACAGATAAAATATTTCCTATCTTTTTTTTTAATTAGAGAAGTTTTTGATAAGACGTGCTGTCTCCTACTGTGTACAAAAAAATCTTCTGGCTTACAAAAAATAATTTAAGGGTTGGCAAGCAATGGCCCATGGACCAAATCTGATCCACCACCTGTTTTTGCACAGCCTGCAAGCTCAGAATGTTTTCTTACATTTTTAAAAGGTTGGGGGAAAATAAAAAGAGGAATATTTGGGTACAAGTAAAAAATATATGAAAATCAATGTTCTGTGTCTGTAAACAAAGTTTTATTGGAAGACACCCACGCCCGTTCACTTACATATTATCCATGGATGCTTTCAACTATAATGGAAGAGTTAAGGAGTTGCCATGGAGACCATAAGTAACCCTCTCAGCGTGCATTACAAATCGCCAGTAATAATTCCTTTTTGCTTCTTGGCTTACAAAGTGTAAAATATGTGGGCTTTTACAGAAAAGGTTTGCTGAACTCTGGAATAATTAATATAATGATTCATTATTCCCTGAAGAATTTATGATAATAACGGCTTCTGTGATTCTGAGCTATCAACTGAACTTCTTGAATTTTACCATAATAAAGATTCCTTTTTATCTAGTGTTGTATATTTACAGTAATGTAATAATTTTAAAATATATCTAACAAAGAATACACCATAAAACAGAAAAGGTACAGTTTTCATGCATTATTTAACTAAGTCAACAATTAAACACCTACTGTATACAATGAAGATTTCTAGGGATTCAAAATAAATAAAATGTAATTCCTAGCTCTAAGAAAGTCATACTCTAGTAGGGAGACATAGTACTCTAATAAAGGTTTTTGTCACTAAAGGGAAGGCCAAAGCAATGAAAGTAACCTCTACCATTTCATAATGACACACTGTCATTTTTAAAATGTTACCTCTATATGAATTAATGGCAAGTTATACACTCAAATAAATAAGGCAACAAGGCTTGGCCAACACGTTTATCCATTAATAGTTTTAATCAAAGCATTAGCCTTATGTACATAATCAACCTTGACCAACATACATGTAAGTAAAAATGCTGATTAAGAATTTACTAATTATCCTTCTGAACTTCAGAAGTTAATTGGCATCTGGTCCTTAACTATGAAAACAGACACCAACTCATCCTAGGCTATTTGCACATAAAGGAAGAGAAATAGTAACTGAATGGTTAATAATGAAGAACATAATAGATAAATATCATCATTAAAAATACACATTTTGTTTTGAAATCTCAAGTGTCCTACAAATGTCACTTTACTTGGAAGAACATTTCTGAGAATAACTGTCCCTTGAATCTACTCAGAGATTCAATCTATTGTAAAAAATAAATAAATACATCATAAATGCATCAGCTTTTCATAATTAGAATGCCAGGGTGTGCATGCAGTTAAGAATGTTGGTTGTTTGCCTGCTTTACTTAAAACCAGAAGAAAAGTATAATCCCATAATGAAGTCTCTAGCAACTGTTGTGAGCAGACAAGAGAGATGTCTCAACTAGCAACTACCTCCAAATGTAGAGACACATGTACCCCTGTGATTGGAGGTTAGTAATCCTGGTGTGTCTCCTCGCTTTTAGTATTAAATATTTAATGGCATATTTTTCCTTAATGGAATCCAGGCACATCTGATCAGTCACTGGGATCATTTAGTAATGCAGCCAAAGTTATCATACTGTCATTTCATATAAGCTTTGTAATTAGATAATTCATCACTTTACTTATTCAAAAGATTGCTTTCTTTACTACTTTATAGCATGCTACGGTAGTGAAATTCAACTAAGCTGATCAACAAAAAGGCTCTAAAATTTGGTCCTACATGAACTTGAAACCTCCAAGTGGCAAACATACACACTCCTGACCTTTCAGAACAATAGTGGTAATATCTGTCCCACAAATTAGCCTAACAGCAACACTGAAGTAATAAAGCACTAGTACATCCAGAATGAGAGGGCTAACTAAACAAAAAATTTAAGATTAAAAAACTGAATATATCATAAACAAACTTGTTCTTGCCTTTTACGGAGGTACACCATTCTTTGGCAAGTAAAAAGACCCAGTAAGGGTTTATTTAGTAATTTTTTCCTCCATGATTACTTATATACTTTACTAAAATTATGAGGCTATGGCAGAATATCACAAAGACTATTTATTAACACTCTAATGGCACGTACCAGGCAAATGCAAGTATAATCTTAAATATATTATCATTTGTGTCTTATTTCTAACATATCTCAATCAAAAATATTAAATTACTATTTATTTTCATCCTATGAATTAGCAGATTCTCGTTTTAACCCACTCTCCACTGTTTCTCCAATAAACAAAAATTCTCCCCCAGTGAAAAAGAATTTACTCAGAATGAAACTGAATGTAAACTTTAAGTATCATAGCACAAAAAGCACCTAAAATTCTCACTTTCAAATCTATACTACCACAGTGTACATTGCAAAACCAGCTCCCCCTAATAGCATTAAAAAGTAGAGTTCAGAAGGCAAGCTCTGGAGGTCGCAGATGTGCCCTAAATAACAAAAATAACATTGTACCAGGAAAATTATTTTGTTTAAAAGAAAAAAAGAGGGAACATCTTCTCAAACAGATGTGAAATTTCTAATCAAAAAATTTTGTTGCAGTTATATAAAATTATCAAGTTAAAAAGTACTTTGCAGAGGTCTGGCAGCACTAACAATCATATCTGTTTCATGGTCAGGAAGGTCACTTTTATTCTTGTTGCTTCCAATTTAATGTCGGTTTTGAAACATTTTATGCAACTAGTCCATTTTCTATTTTTTTTTGTTCAGAGCTTATCACATTCTAATCAGTCTACCAAATGCATTTTTAGAAAAGAAGTTTTAAGTCCAGAAAAAAAATAAGTATATTGTTCTAGAACTCTGCACAGTGATCGCTAAAAAATATACTCTATGCATAGAAAATAAGCTCAGAACTAAGCCTACTGACATTAAATTTAGAATAACCATTACCAATAATTACCAGTGTATGTTTGGGGGGATGGAATAGAGACATCCCATGTCATTTCAGTGAACTATGACATGACAACTAACAAAACTCTTTAATTTAATTTCATCCTTTTAAGATTCATGTGTGAGAAACATTTCATTCACCATAGTAAGCTTGCTTTCATATTTCCTACATGAAATCCCAAGAAACTACTCTGAAATCATGGAGTTGCGATGAATGTAGGACATAGTAAATGATTTCTTTCCCAAAAGCTATGGGCTGAAACCAAGCCAGTTACTAAGGGAAAGGTACTATTTTCTGCCTGCAAAATTTTTTTCTCAACAAGATAGGTAATTCTCAGCACGGGCATGGGATACCAGCACTGGGCACAACTGTAAGCAACCACCTGAGACTCTGGTTTACAATCAGTTGCAGATTACACTCTTGGCTACATGACAACACAGGGGGACATACAACACTGAAGTTTTATACTAGAATACAAATAAATATGGGAAATAGGCACAGCAGTAGTAGAAATTAATAACGTGTCAGACACTCTAAGTACTTTAGAGTTAACCCTCACTTTAATCTGTAAATATTATTATTATTATTCCCATTTACAGATGAGGAAATTGAGGTTGAGAGAATTTCACTTACTTGTCTGAAAAAGCAACTTAGCCATCATACTACTATTCAACCTCCCATTTAAATTTGCCCTCTAACTGTAATTTTCTCACCTTTTAAAGTTTATAGTCATCATTATTTGTATATACATTCTCTGTATTTGTAGCAAATGTTTCGAACTCTATCAACAGATTGAACCATAGGAGTTGTCTTGCCAAGATAAATCCATTTTGAAATCTAACCAGAAATCTTATTTCAAAATAGAAGTGGAAGGAAAAAAAGTTGGTGAGTGGGAAGGAGAAGGGGCCTGTGGAGATGGAAAAATACATCTTCCCTTCTCTAAACAATCTGAAAAAGAGCCCGCAGAGATGAGCCTGGCCTCTATTTTTGATGAATATACAAATAGTCACACGCCTCCACTGTGCTCACTAACAAGTATCCCCAGTACATCTCCCACCCTTTGGCCACCTTCATTATTGTCAGTGGCGAACCACCACTTTCCTCATACCTTACGCTTTTATTTCCATTCAGCCACACCCCCAAGTAACATACAATCTAAGTTAAAAAAAAAAAAAAAGTATGCAAATAAAGCTTCAAGCAAATCACTCCCACGTTTCCATCCAACCAGATCATCACTCTGCAGCTCCCCAGCTACAGAAATTCTAGAGGTACTACTACCCTCGCTAATTTTCTCTTACTACCTAAAGCAAAACAAACATTTTAAGCATCATGCTTTCATTCAAACTCTTTTTATAATCACTAAATATAACTGAAACATGTATTCCACTGGTTACAACTGCCTTTTCAAATCTTCTCCATAGGAAGTCAATATATTTTTCTTACCCGGGGGTTAGAGGAGTCAGTACCCCCTCGCTCCCCGCAAGTATTTCTAGACCATTCTCTATAATTGTTTCCCAACACCATCTTCTCTTCTGAAATTCATGCCATTAATTTCTGCTTCCTATGTGAAGTCCTCCTTGATATCCTCCCCTAGAAAAATTTCTCCTTCCTACTTAATTTTTACAACCAGGCAATAAGTTCAGAAGTCGACAGGATATTTTATACAGCAAACTACTATCTCTAAATCCCAATTGCCAGTTGCTCTGTGTGTGTGTGGGTGTGTGGGTGTGTGTGTGTGTGTGTGTGTGAATGTGGGGATGGGAGTGGGAGGCTAATACTGGTAATAAGGAAGTGGAGGAAAAAGGAACACTTGGAAATATAACTAGAAAACAGACTGCACAATAACGTGTTCGGGGTAGTGAAGTGGGACGGGGGGACGTTTTCCAAGCAAAACCAAGTCCTGAGCAACAGAAGCACAAGAGGCACTAAGAACCTAGTCCAACAGGAAATATACACTATTTTTCAACAGAAAACCCCAGAGTGTTCAAAATATAAATTGCTAACTTTTGAGGAATTAATCATGGTCTTCTACGAGAAAAAGCTATCAGCTCAGCAGAGAAGAAATTTGCTCTCAGGATTAAGAACCTTTTCATCCTCCACCAACCCCTTTCCTTCCCAGGCAGTACAAGTTTGATAAATATATGCATATCCCCAAGTAAAACTTTTGACTTGCTGAGATTCTTTGCCTTGGTAGATAATTTTCAGAGTTAGAATTAACCATGTATTTTGATAACCCTGGACAAGAGTGCTGCAAACAAAAAGAAAAACAAAACAAAACAAAACTTGCATAATTTGATCAGTGAATTCACTAACAGACACCTCTCTCAGGAGGCCAAGAGGCCTGACAGCAAAAGAGTAATTGTAAGGAATGTTTGGAAATCCAAATAAAGGAAAAGAACATCTGTGTGAAATCTATCAGATATAAAACAAGTTTGAAAATTATTGAAACCAAGTGATGGAAACATGAGGAGGGTTCATTAGAACTGTCTCTCTGCTTTTGTGTGTGTTTGGAAGAGTCCATAATCAAAGATTCAAAAAAAATAAGATAAAAACAAATATGGAAAAGCTCTCAGAATTCCTCATCTTAAATGACAATTAGAGGAGCCAAAACACAAGCTTCGCATGTCTAATACCTGCACAGAACCTGAATGAACATAAATGAGTGGGAGGAAAAGCAAAACATAAAACAGGCTTTTCTTTTTGAGGCCAGGTAAAGCCAGCTTTCTTTGAAGCGTGAATTAAAAAGTTAGTTCCTTAAGGTGAGAAAGGCAGGTCAGCATAGAACCACTCCTGACAGTCTGCACGTGTAGGAGCAGCAAAAGAAAGCAGCACTCTCTGAAGTGCCCATTTCTTCTCTTTGATTAATTCTATGCCAGTAAGATGGGGCGGGGGCAGTAGATAGGGATAAAATTCCCTGTCCAGCATTCTCCACCCACTTGCAACGTATTTGTCATGATCTGCGTCATCACACACTTGCAAAGTTATAAGCTCAGGGGCTCATCCCTAAGCTTTGCAGGACACTGATTAGCTTAATTTCAGACTATTCTATTCTTTTAAAAAAATGAAGGACAGGGAGGGGGAGGGGAGGAGGAGGGGAGAAGGAGGAGAGTTTTCTCTTTTAAGGACAAATGTATAAGCAGAAAAATAACTACAATCTATAAAATATAAACAAAACTTTTATAAGGAAGTACAGGAGCCATAGGTTAATGCTGCTTTCCTCTGATTATTAACCAATATTTTAAGGCAGAAATAACAGCTCTGAGTCCAATTCCCTCATACACTACAAAAATGTATATGTTTTACTTTTGTAGCAATAACAAATATAAGTATGTGGGGAGAAGGAAAGTACATTATTAAAATTTTGTCTGCTTAATCATAATGACAGAATTTCCCCCTACACAGCACAAAGAAAAGTTCATTGTAAGATACATGAGATTAAAATTATTTTAAAAGAAACAAGAGAAATAAGATAGTAATTTACAATTTACACTAAGCAATGAAAGTATTTTTAAATAGTTATTATGAACACTAATAACTCCAGTAATTAGCACTTGAACATTTTTCAATAGGAAACACTAGAAATGAAGTTACAGTCATCATAAGGTATATTTTTATCTTTCAGTAGGTGTTACATTGTATAGCATGTAACATCAAAAGAGCTTGTGTGCACTGTATACACAGCGTTACTATAGGTTGTAATTTTCAGAAGCATATGAAATAAACATGAGAAACTTCTCAGATGCATTATAAACAACACTTACATTTTGAAATCAATTTTAATTAACAGACAAACCAGAATGTAATGCTAAGATGATATTATCAGAAAATCGTTAAGAGCATACCCTAAAGAATAAAACTACATTTGGGAAAAACAAGAATAAATCTGTAGCAATCACACTAATCACATTTAAATTCTTAGAAAATAAGCAGATTATAAAACATACTTTAAAAATATTCACAAGATAAATGTATCATTGGATGTGTGAATATAAATTGTAAAATTGACAAAATCACCCTCAAATGTAAAATTTTACTTATTATTAAAAATATGATCTATATTTAAACAAATCCAAACACATAATATGAGAAAGTAAGGACGGCAAACACATGAGAATAACAAAGGATATATTGGTTCCTTTGTCCCTATCCCAGGGTAGATATCAAGAATCAATCAGGGACTTCTCTGGTGGCGCACTGGTTAAGAATCCGCCTGCCAATGCAGGGGACATGGGTTTGAGCCCTGGTCTGGGAAGATCCCACATGCTGTGGAGCAACTAAGCCCGTGAGCCACAACTACTGAGCCCACGTGCCACAACTACTGAAGCCCACACACCTAGAGCCCGTGCTCCGCAACAAGAGAAGCCACTGCAATGAGAAGCCCGCGCACCACAACAAAGAGTAACCCTCGCTCGCTGCAACTAGAGAAAGCCGTGCACAGCAACAAAGACCCAACACAGCCAAAAATAAATAAATGAATAAATAAATTTAAAAAGAAAAAGAAAAAGAATCAATCGGTGCATTCTGTCTCTCTGGGCCCAAACAAACCCTCAGAATCACTTCCAAAAAGAGCACTCAGGTACCCATTACCAAGAGACCACAATGAAATATTAAATTATACCTATTTTCTATCCCTAATCTAAGATTTTCATGACTTAAAACATTTAAACAAATGTTTTGGCAATCTGGGCAATTATTTTAAAATCAGAAATGGTTATATTTTCATATTATTTAAAATTCACTTAATCAAGAAATGGATTCCAATAATTTCTTTCACTTCAAGGAAGTTTCCATTGCTGAAACAACCACCACAAAACTAAATGGACTCAATGGCAAACTTAAATCCATTCATAAAAAATAATGGAATATGTTACTTTCTTTTGAGAAAAGAAAGCACACTCTTTTGAGTGTGTGCTTTGACAGCTGACAATGAACATACTTGGGCCATTAGTAAGAATACTGATAAAGCAGAAAAAATAATACTCTTTTCAATATAAGCAATACATTCTCCCATTCTCTACTCAGTAAAGCAGGGGACTGATAAAGGCATGAAGGGTCCTGGATTTTCACGGATCAACAACGAAATAAGGAGTAAAGGGTTGATTTATGGCATTAGCAAAGATACCAAAGTTAACACTTACTTTTGCAAAGGCTTCAAAAATGTCAAAGGAAGGTGGCAGCTGAGAAGCATCCTGTATTTCTTCTCTCATGAAATGTTGAAATGTCAATGCAAGTTGCCTGAGGCCCTCTTTCTTATCTTCAGTCAGTTTGTTAATATCTTTTTTTAAAGAGAAAATAAATAGTACAAATCACACAGTGAACTTTCAATGGATAATTTTCAGGTATTCAATGGTAGCTGTTAAGGCAGATATTTCCTACCCTAGATTCCATTCTGACAGAGATCAAATGCATCTTTTTATTTTTTGACAACTACAAATCATTATCATACGTTATCAATCAAATTCTGCCAAACGTTATCTACAAAATAAGATCAAACACCTACCAAAACAAAATAAATACACACACAGATGAAAAAACATTAAAACCAAAATCAGTAATGATGTGTGTTAGTAGATTTTCTACATCCTCCTGCACACATGTTCAAACCACCATAAATGCTTATTTAGTTAGTGAATTTAAGTAGACTTTTCCATGAAACAATTTACAACCAGGTCATAACTAACTGATAAACAGTATCATCTCAAAGACAAAAAAAACAGAAAGCAAGAACTGAAAAGTTCAGTTAAATTAAGTTCAAATTGGTGAAATTGGTCAAGTAGAAAGTACATCAAGAAAAAGACATGAATCAACCAAAGAAATCTCATTTTCAAGTTCTTTTCAGGTTGAATAAACAAGATATGATACTGCTTCAACCCAAACAGAAGAAGAAAGTTCCAAAGCCAATATCACCCCTTTAAAAACTCAGTTTCATTTATACCACAAAGGGGTGTGAAGACTAGGAGTGCACAGTTCAATTAATAACGTTTGAGAGCACTTCACTTAAGGCAGCGTGTATGACACTGCTACTGAGCAGGGCTAATGTTCATAGTAAAACTCACTGCAAGAGATGTTATTTACCTAGCAGTAATATAAGAAGAAAAAAATGACTAGTTCTCTATTAAAACTTGAAAAGATAGATCAAGATGAAACTACAGCATAACTCTGTTGCTCGTGTCAGGTCTACATATTTTCTTTAAATTACTTGTTCAACAGAACAAATTAACCCAATGATTCCTTAAATAATAATTTATTATCATTGGCACTTAGGATTCCATAACCATAAATCTGTACTAGATGACCTTATTTGTCTCCATCCAGAAATATTAAACTGTGTAGCACATTTACTCCATGAGCTCTTGCTACTTTTGACTTAAAAGTCATTTACAATTTCAATGAAGAGGATCTGTGATCTGTGCCAGTAGAAAGAAACAGAAACCCTACGTTCACTTAACACTCAGATTTGCAAGGCCTCTCAGTGTTAAGGAGGTTGGCCACCGCTGTGGTAGTTCAGGAGAAGAACAACGCTCAGCGCTGTCAGAGAGCCTAAGTGATCGGTACTTTCTACTTTCCTTATTATCTAAATGTTCCCTGGAGCCCCCATTCACATTACTGTTCCCTAACATCAAAAAGAAACCAAGAGGGCTTCCCTGGTGGCGCAGTGGTTGAGAATCTGCCTGCCAATGCAGGGGACACGGGTTCGAGCCCTGGCCTGGGAAGATCCCACATGGCGCGGAGCAACTAGGCCCGTGAGCCACAACTACTGAGCCTGCGCGTCTGGAGCCTGTGCTCTGCAACAAGAGAGGCCACGACAGTGAGAGGCCCGCGCACCGCGATGAAGAGTGGCCCCCGCTTGCCGCAACTAGAGAAAGCCCTCACACAGAAACTAAGACTCAACATAGCAATCAATCAATCAATAAATCTTTCAAAAAAAAAAAAAAGAAACCAAGAGTGGGAAGAAGGGAAAGAGGAGGGAAAAACAGAAGTAAAATTTATTCTGTCAGCTGGACAAAGGGTTATACTCCCCTCACTGCCTAACCTGGACACCTCTATGGCACCTCACAAACTCCTCTAGGGCCAAAGCTACCCTGGAATAAATTAAATAAGCTAATGTGTCTATATAAAAGCATGAAAAGGTTTGCTGCCTCACATAATAAAGAGACAGAAAAATAAAGTTTAAAAAAAAAAAAAGGCAACTCATCAGCTCAGCAAATGAATGACAGAACTTTTAAGATGCTGATAGAGAATCACTTACTTGACTCCAGATCATAAAATGAGTAAAGTTTCTCCGATTCAGAGGGTGTTTCTTCCATCTATGAAGAAAGGGGGAAAACACCAAAAAGAATTTCAAGTGCTCCAATATATAAATGAATATGTTTGCATATCTTTAAATATTCAAATGCAAGTCCGTTAAAAAGATAATTTTCTATATTATCCTTCTCATCATTCTTAGAGTTAAATTATTCAATCAGTCACAACTTTAAAATCTGTGTTGCAAATCGACCCACCAATTTAATTTCCAAACCCAAAATTGCTTCACAAGAAGTTTCCATTCTTTTCTTTTTTTCCCCAATTCTACCACAGACTTGTATCACTGTAAGGGTTTTACTACTAAATATTATAGAAAAGCAAAGATGGATGAATAAAAATAAGAGTTTATTACAAACTGTGCAACCTTGGGCATGTTACTTAAACTTGAGGTGTCAATTTCCTCATGTGAAACACAGGAGTAATAATAGCACTGAGTTGTTGTGGGATGAAATAAGGTATATCACGTAAAGCAATTAGCACAGGGCCTAGAAACAGTAAGTGCTCAACAGAAAGTAGCTATCATTACAGTTACTTTCTATTAGATTTTGATTCCATAGGTCGGGGTAAAGACTGAGAACTAGAGCTCTGGGTGATTCTGAAGCAACCCATTTCTGCTCTAACAGTGGTTCTCTATCTTTTCAATACTAATAAAGTAAAAAAAAAGTTCAGACTCAAATATAATGTTATTATACTTTTAATATCCAGTGATTAAAGAAACGCATAATGACAAAGTTGCTCAGAATTTATTAAAGCTTTGAAATAAATTTGTGTATTTTAGTTCAACACAATATGTACATTTAAAAATAGTAGTAAGTAAATGTGACAGATGTTGTATATTCAGTCCAAAGACAATGCCAATTTGGTATTCTAAATCCATTTTTTTTAGTACAGATGTAGTTGATATATAACATTGCATCAGTTTTAGGTATATACTTTTACATTCCTAAATTCCTCTATGAAATTTTATTGCCAAAAGAAGTTAACAGACAACAGGACACAAGAGAGCTGAAGCCTGCAATAAAGAGATATTCATTCGAAAGCCTGGCAAAAAAAAAAAACAAAACCCAAAACTGGAAGGTGTCGCCAGAGGGGGATTTCAGGGGATCCACTAGCTGCTCTGGCAGAGTAGGGAAAGGGACTGGAGAAACAATTTCAGTGAATGTTGGCTTAAAAAAAAAAAGAAAAGAAAAAAAGATAAGTACCCTTCCTTGTAAGATTAATTATCATCTAATTAAAATCTCACTTGAAGAGGCAACCAAAAAAATTATATACTTGCCCTGTGCATTAGTTCTCAGTAGAAAAGTAATAAAGGCAATGTAACAGGCATCACTAACATCTCATGCCCCAGACATAGGACTTTATGTTTCTATTCACAGGAGATCACACACAGGACCTTCAAAGAGGGGCGATGCACTTCATCACTGCTGTGATTAATAGGAAAACAACAAGTCTTGTCTTAAGACACTCCCTGGAATAATCCACCTTCTACCTTAACATGGATTTAAATTCAGTCTTAAATATGAATAATACATGCAATTGCAAGTGCTTATGTTAAATTAAAACCCAAGCATATTTCACAAGTTTTATACTCACAAGTTTAAAAACAACTCTGCCAAGAAGTCGGACAGAGTCGGGAGGATATCTGGGTTTGCAGCTTTTAAGGCATTTGCATTCTCGCTTGTGGTCCTGCCAAGCTTTTTTCTGTTAAAACAAGAGTGAGAAGGGCATATAAGACATAAAAATTTAACTTTCATTTACACTGGTTTTGAATGTTGTGAGTCATCAACATTAATTTCAACAGCCTAAATATAACTGCAAATAGAAAATGAAAGCAATATTCTAATACTATTAATGATCCAGGATTCAGTATGCAATTACCAGGCATGGACATCAAGAACCTCCATTTCACCTCTGTCCTTCAATTTGTCCCTTGGTTATTACCTAACTGGTAGAGTCCAAAGAAAGAATCATTATGTCTTTCTTAATAATTTATAAGATAGCCTTTTAGGTGATTAAATAGGATTCAGTAATAGACAGTGATTTTGAATACAAAAAGAAAATATCACTCCAAATTAGAAAATAAAACACATGGTTCAAAAAAATCAAAACAGGGCAGATGGCTTTCTGAATTTCTGCGCTATTATAGTAAGTATAGAAATATCAAGAGGGCTAACATAAAAAATAGAAAACCTTTTTGTTTTTTTAAGACAAGACAGAAAGGGGTTATTAGCTAAAATGACCAAATGTCATTTTTACCCAGGACCATCTTGGTTTATTTATGGTATACTGGCCTAATTATTAATAGTGTCCCTTTCCATTCTGAAAAGTGTGGTTTGGATGATAAATTATATAGTCACTTTTCCCAGGATCCTAGCCATGTGCTAGTGGGGCTGAAGAGACCACAGAGCCAGTCACCCATCTCGCAACACTAGGAATAAGAGGACTAAATGGATGGACATTATCCTTGAGTCCGGCGTCAGAAATGCCATGACTCCCTTTACATGGGATTACTTCTATATGGAAGTAAAATCCAGAGTATCCAATATTTAACCCTGGCAAGTGGAAGACAGCTAAACCAAATATCTAGTATGTTCTTTTCCAAATGAGAGTTGGAAGTTCAATCACTCCCAAATTCTGGGCCTATAAAATCCCCATAGAAGAGGTTTCTCTTTTCCACTTACAGCACAACATGCAGCACAACCAAAATAGTAGCTGCAGCTACTTTGAAACTATGACTCAGATTCAAGTTCAAGACAGCATTTTGCTCAGAAAGACTGCCTGTGTCAGGTTGCTGGGTGAAGGTGTGGTTTGTCTGCTGCTATTTCCTTGTAAACCAAATCTTGGAGACATTGTTTACAAGGGGTACTTCTTTCATCAACTCTATTCACGGTTGCCTCATTTCATTCCTTCATATCCACTATGGCAATGCTCTTAATGTGATTTTTTTTTTTTTAGTATTTATACTTTGCTCATTTCTAAATAAAACTGAGTTGCTTTCAAAGTAAAGATGAGTAGGAAATAAGGTTGTAAAATTAGAAACAGAAAATGTAAAAATTATGAAAAAAAAAAGTCCTCTAGCATTTACTTAGCATTCTACAATGTTAGACACATGACTAAGCAATTAAAAAATATTTCATTTGATTTTCACAATAATCCAAATGGTAGATATTGTCATCCTTATATTAAAGATGAAAAAAGTAAGGCTCAAGAGCTGGGATCTAACTACCAAGCTACATAAATATAAAGGCGGAGAGTATAAATTCTTAGTCAGCTAAACAGGAGAGCTAAGTAATTATCATGCTTGTGTGCAACAATTATTTGAGCTGCCTCACAGGCAAGGCAAAAAGAAAGCATAATGGCTTAGGTAATTCTTATCTGACATAAGAGAAAAACACATAGCTTTACCAAGTATTAAATCACAGGAGGAATTTATTCCAAGAATGCTAATCAGCAAACTGGACAATGTCTTTGACAATAGTTCACAACACAATGGCCTTTCACAGAGCTACTTTAATGTCAGTAGAATATAACTCAGTGAAAGAAAAGGTTTCTATTGTTCAGGGGGCTAGTCTTGGATTAACAATCAGCAAGTACCAATGTGTTGTAAGAGCCCTAAAATAAATATGGTTACATTGCCAAATAAGTTTGAAAAACACTTCATATTGTAGACCCTGCTTAGAGATTCGAAATATATTTAGCTTACTAGAAGTTCTAAAATGCTGTATTTAAGAGATTTGTATAAATAAGTTAACACAGTTTCCCATGACTGTTATTGCCATCCTTTGGGAAGTTAGGTTGGTATATACTGACTCAAATATACCTATACACTTTCTTTCCTTCAGCTCGTCTTTGAATGAGGGTGAGTTAAGCAGACAAATTCACGATCATTCTCACTGACAGGAAACTAGAGCGTGGACATTTTTGATTACTGATTGAAGGGTGAACCATAGTTTTGGTGGAAGAATTTTCATTTGGTATTGAAAGTAAGTGTCTACCTGAAAAAGAATTGTACCTAGTAGAATAAGGCTGAGATAATGGATCAAATGATCTTAAGAGCAGATTTTAATTGATACTTAACTATAAGGGATCATCTATAACTCTCTTGTTAAAACCTCTAGTTTTGAGCAGCTCAACCTCCTGGAAGCTTACCAGGGAAAAGGAACTACAACATGTACCCAAGGTAATGAATCAATTGATCTGTTAGATGACATTATTTAGAATGAAACTTCCAAATTTTAGAAAACTCTTGTCAAAAATGACTTTATTTCTTTAACATAATTAAAATTGAGCTCTTATTTCTCAACAGTAATTAGAAAGTAGACAATATATTTCTTTAGGCTATTCCTCCATCACTGCATGAAAACATCAGACATACTTACCTTCCCACTTGCTTCAGCAAAAAAAGATGTTCATTCTTCATCTAAAAGCCAAATCAGATCTATATAAATATGGAAAGTAATCATTCCACTTGAAACTGGCCTGTAATAGTGTCAACTTTACAGCCTACTTCATTCTTACCATGATATTAAAAGCCATGTTTTTAAAACATTGTTAGGGTCGCACCTTACCATAAGGCTTACTAATAGAAGCATACCACAGAAAAGGTTTACAAAGATATTTTCTAAGCAACTGCATTTGACTTTGAAGCAAAGCTTCACAATCATACAAGAACAATAGGCATTATCTTCACTCTACAAACTTTAACCTTGGTCAAGACCTCAAGGGACACATTATATATCCACCACTTTCTCAAAGGTAACCCCTTGACTTACTTTTTCCTATTTTCTTCTATTACTGCAAATACCGGATGTAATTAAGATTTTGTTCACAATACTGACTGTAATGTTTTCTGTTCTCATAGTTGAAAATTAACGATGATGTACAATAAGCACAAATTAGCATGAAAGACAAAGGAAATTAAAATATTGCATTAAGAAACAAAGACAATGAGAGACAAGCATTTTAGATGGGGAAATAAAAAGAAATTAAGATGCCTTTGATTCAATTCTTTGATGTCAATTTGATTCAATGTATAAGTACATGTATGACTCAAAAACAACTTCAGATTCTATACATTTTAGTATGTTTTACAGTATTTATATTGATTTGGAACATAAACTGATTAAACCCAGCGGTTTCCAATGGGAGTAATCCTAATCTTGGGAGTTGTTTGGGAATTTTATGGGGGTGTTTCTGTTTGTCACAATGCTTGGGGAGCACTATAGGCAGCCACTGGCCAGGAACCAGAGATGCTAGACATCCTGTGTAGGATACTTCCATAGAATAAAGAATTGTTCCAAATCCAGTAGGACATTTATATGTCCAATCAGATGTTCTATAAAGGTGACAAACTTGTTTATGATTACCTGAGCCTAGAACTAAACCTCCTTTCACATATAAAAACAAAGACTTTGTTTTTACATAGCCTTAATAGCACAGAATTCTCTATGTAAATCAAGGGAAAACTGCATTTTAAGGACTTTAGCTAAAATTACTCAATATTTCATAAGGGAATATCACGGAAGCCAACACCAGTTGCAGTATTTCTGTTAACCAATAAAACACATATTCTGATCTGCATTTTGTACTTCCCTTTTCACAGTGACTCTGTATAGGTACAAGTATGTGACTTCTTAATTATGTCTTCTGGTCTAGTCACGCCTGAGCATTTACACACTAAAGTACATATTATTTTAAGTTGTCTAATGATTTTTCTCCTTTATGTTCCAGTTATGGCATTTATATGGATATTGAATTTTGAAATATGTAACTAGGTAGATTGCATTACCTAAAAACTTTTATTTCAAGATAGTAGAGAGGACAATAAAAATAACTGTCATAGAAAGATGGAGTTGGGTCTGAGAGAGCTGAAAACCCCAGATCTAGAATAATGCTACAGTTACACACCACACACATACATAACAAAAAATATTTTTAAATAGACAGCCTAGGACACAACCCAGAGAGTCTCACAGTACCGATGACACAGAATCAGGTGTCTAAATTGTTTTTAATCACTGCAGGGAATTCCATGTGTAGCTAAGATTGAAAAACCACTAAGCTAGACAAAATTAAAAAAGGAGGTCACTATATATATACTAAATAGATTAAACAACAAAATACTATTCTACACTTATGATTAAACTGTTGCCCTATAGGAATTAACATTTTATAATATTCAGGTGTGAAAAGAGTTTCTAAAGCAGGACATAAAACCCAGAAACCATAAATGAAAAGATGTACACATTAAACTACATAAAAATAAATAACTTGTATATCAGAAGGAAGAAAACCTAATACCACAAATATGGTTGAAAGATAAAGGACAATTAGGAAAACAAAATTTTAAATATGTATGTAGATAGTGTTAAATGTCTCCAAAATACAAAGAGGTCTTATAAAATAACTAAGAAAAGGGTGAATATTTCCATAAAAATAGAAAAAAAAGTGAAGGACATGAAGAGAAAATTCATGCCTAAAAAAGAAATGCCAATAAACAAAAACTAAAAACCAAACAAGTGATCAAAGAAATGTTAATAGAAACAAGATAACATAGGTGACCCATTAGTATAGCAAAGATAAATGAAAATATTAATTCAGAAGTTTCTAGGGTGTAGGGAAGTGGGGACTTTCTAACTTTGTCCTTGGAATTATAAGTTTCCCTAATCTTTCTGATGGGTGTTTGGTAGTAAACATCAGGATTTTCAATGTGCATTTTGCTCGCACAGAAATAATATTTATAATGCAATTAATCCTAATTTAAATGATGTACATAAATAAGCTTAAGAATGCTCATTGTAGATTTGCTAAAATACTGGAAATTGTCAAAAATTTTCCAGCTTTTCCTATAAGAAAAAGCTACTTTTGTTTTTCTCTTTATACTTTCCCAATACTGTTATCTTCGACTAATATCATGTATTATATTTATAAATAAAAGCAAAACATAATTATCTTTCTTATATCTAATAACTGTGATTCGGGGAGAAGCATTTTTATATGAAAAAGAAAGCAAAATCACTATTAATAAACAACTTCTTAACGTTTGTTTATTTTTGGAAAACCTGGTTGTAACTCAAAAAATCTTTTAAATGTATTAATTTTTAAATGTTAAAAAAATGCTTCAAGGAATTCTTTTGTAATACCAATGAAATCTTTTGTAACGCAAAGACTTAGTAAACTTTTATCAATTTTTAAATATTATTTTATTTTTAGCTTTGTTTATGTCTGGTTTTCTTAAATAAGTATACTACCAACTAGGTACAGTATGCATGTAACAGGTGTTCAATAGATATCTGATGATTTATTCTAAAATCAGTACCATTTAGGAGATATAATTTACTATATATTCACCATTGTTTATTTGAAATTAAGGCCATGCAAAAAGAAGGTCAGGAAAATCCATAGCAATTCTTGCTTTGGCAAGTCTGAGACGGTCTTGATTGCTTAATTATGAAAGGAGAAGATTGATGAGATGTTACAATAGAAAGAGAAAATCCATTTATTTCTTCTTTCTTACACAAAATAACCTTTACACTATTATTGTAACATTTCCCTCCCTGCTTTGGATACAAAGCCA
This sequence comes from Eschrichtius robustus, assembly GCF_028021215.1. Taxonomy (NCBI): domain Eukaryota; kingdom Metazoa; phylum Chordata; class Mammalia; order Artiodactyla; family Eschrichtiidae; genus Eschrichtius; species Eschrichtius robustus. The sequence goes on from NC_090826.1 coordinate 163,898,922, forward strand.
GTACGGCTCAATAACCCATTTAAATACTATTTAACATTGAATTTTGGTTGGATTAAATACTCATTTTAGGGCAGCTTATTATTTTGTGGGATGGAATGTGGGAAGGATCAATACATATAAAATCCAGTTTCAGTAAAACACATCTAATTCACAACCAGGGCTCACTAGACGTTTATTCTGTAAGAGAACTGGATTCAATCATATCTAAGGTAGCCTCTCAATGATAAAAATCTATGATTCTGTAATACCCATTCATAACAAATAATCTGAATTACGTCAAAAAGGCTTGAAACCTCCCCATGTTAGGCTTACAGAGAACTGAAAATTTGGAATGGTATTTTCCTCAGATTTTGGGATATTTAAAAGAAATTGCCTTAAAATATGTAAAAAAGAAACAAATTCTTTTAAGCCAGCTTATTCAACAAGTTCATTTTGTGATTAATAACCACTATTAGTTGAACATTTTCTATGTGAAATATTGTCATGATTTTTTTTAACCACATGTTCATGACTCACTCCGCTCACAATCAATCATCTACAGAGGTCTGTTATAGGCAAAATTCAGGATAGTTGAGTTGCCATGCAACTTGCAGGGAAGAAAAGAGACCCAACAGCTTTCCATTCACTTACAGGCTGCTTAATAGCAAATAAATAATATCTCCTTCTGTATGCTTCAAATGTACTACACTAATGAATTACAGGTTGACAGATGCATGAAGACCTGAAAAGCTGGAATCTGGGAAAAGAAAACTGGAAAGCTAAGCACGCTGGCTAACAAGCTATAGTTGACTGACAGGCATTGATTAAAATCTTGCATAAAATCTCCTTAGAGCACACTAGAGACCTAGTGATAGACATTAGACTTAGCACTTTAAAAGCTTTCTGGATGCTGTAACAAATGTAGAACAAGAGTGCCTTCCCACTAGCCTTAATCAAATTAGACAGATAGGGCCAAATATAAAGACAGAATAAGGCAGGAGGATGGTTATAGGGCAAGAAGTTGACTAAAGAAACAAGAATAAAGTATTACTCCTTAGGAAAATGGGAATTACAGTTTTTTGGTTAAACCGACGAACCTTATAATAAATAAAAACATTAGATTCCCAAAGTAAGTCAATCTAGTACAAGGTTCAGGTCAAATCCATTTTGCCACTTGTTTTTGTAAAGTTTTATTGAAACATAGCCAATTCATAGTATTACACTCACTAATTTCATACTATGACAACAGAGTTGAATAGTTATGACAGAAATCCTATGGCCCACAAAGCCTAACATGTTTATTATCTGGCCCTCTGCCGAAAAAGTTTGCCAATCTCTGATCTAGTAAGAGGTCATATCAAGATGGAATGACCTAATTGATACATTTTAGCTGGAAGGGCAAAATAAATCATTCACCTCTACGGACTTCTTTGCAAGAAACTTCCATGCTAGATTGATCAAAATGTCAACACCGAGTTCTACTGGAACATGGCAGATGGGGCACATGCATTTTATCTCCCCAACACAAGTAATTATCAAGTTTTTAACTCCCAAAGTGAACCAGAAGGACCATCAATGGATGAGGTGTTTAACCTCATTTCCGTTAAGTCAGAAAGTCGGGGTAAGAGAACAGGCTACAGAAACAGGGCAAAGGAGGCTGCCTCAAAGTGGCAGGTAAATTTGGAGGCAGTTACCTTCAAAGTCTTTGACTCCTGCCAAACAGAACTCCAACAAGAATTCAGAATTGAAGACTACATATGGGACAGAGATTGGGATTGAAAAGTGAGTGAAAAAGAGACAGTTAACCAGAAGTCTGTATACCAGAGAATCCCAAAACACCTTCTTACTATTGGCACGATTTTGAGTAAGCAGTGGAGTGTTAAAATGGAGACTCTAGTTGAATGTGACGCTAAGAATATCACTGATCTAGACCATTTCTTTAGCCTTCTGTTTGGTCTTCCTTCCCCAGTGCTTACCATCTTACAATGGTTCCCTCAAACAGCAGTCTCATTCTTTGAGTGGCTGAAAGGTTGTGATCACTTTATTACAGAGGAAGAAATATGATCTATGCACACTTAATGGTTCTGCAGTGAGCAATATTTTTTAAAAAATGTATTGAGATATAAATTACATTACAATAAAATGGACCCATTTTAAGAGTATAGTTTTATGTAACTAACACCAAAATTAAGATATAGATTGTCATTACTCCCACAAGTTCCTTTGTGGGCCTTTACTTTCAACCCCTCAATCCCTGGCAACCAGTAATCTGGTCTCCATCATTACAGACTAGCTGTGCCTGTCCCAGAACAGTACTACTTCTTTCCATCTGGCTTTATTTCCTCCGTATAATGTTTCTGAGATTCACTCATGTTGCTGCATATATCAATAGTTTTCTTTTATGGCTGAGTAATGGTAAATTGTGGGTGTATCTATGTGTGTATACACATACACACACACACACACACTACCTAGGAGTAGAACTGCTGGGTTAGGTGGTAAGTGCACATTTCACACTTTTAGAAACTACCAAACTTTTCCAAAGCAGTTGTAACATATCACATTCCCACCAGCAGAGTATGAGGTTCCAGTTGTTCTTCCTTGTATGCACTTGGTATAGTCAGTCTTTCTCATTTTAGCCTTTCTAGTGGGTATGTAATGGTATCTCATTGTGGTTTTCATTTTCATTTCTCTGATGACTAATGATGTTAAGCATCTTCTACTGTATATCTTACTGAAGGGTCTATTCAAATCTTTTGTCCATTTTACTGGATTATCTTACCACTGAATTGTAAGCACTGTTTAAAAATTATGGATACAACTCTTTGGTTGGATATATATGCATTACAAATATTTTCCCCAGCCTGTGGCTTGTCTTTTCATTTTCTTAGTGATGTCTTCAAAGAGCAGAAGGGTTCAACTTTGCTAAAGTTCACTTTATCAGTAAGTCTTGTATAGTGAGTGCTTTCTGTGTCCAGCCTGAGAAACTTGACCTACCCTGGGTCCAAAGATTTTCTCCTAAGTTTTCTTCTAAAAGTTTTATAGCTTTAGCTTTTAAGTCTGTAATCTATTATGGGACTTTGGTGGGGGAAAATTGTATTTATATCATTTCTTTTCCATGTGCATATCTATCACAATTTGTTGAAAAGACTATCCTTTCAACATTGAATTACCTTGGCACCTCTGTAGAAAATCAACTGGCTATACATGTGTGGGGCTGCATTTATATTTTCTGTATATTATGATATTCTGACATCTTAAAAACCTTTCTGGCTGGAAAGAGAGACTGCCCATCCCAGAGCTAGTCAATTCTTAGAGACAGCAAAAGGCTCAGCAGGGAGCATGCCTTTGATACGTAAACTAACCAATCCAGAGCCCTACCTCCCTCCAGCTGCTTTAAAATTCACAGAGCCAGGTACCAGGAAACTAGAGGCCACTCCTATAGCTCAAAGCCCTCTGGAATTATTCAAATTAGCCAATCCTAAACTGTTTACCTTGCCCTGCCTTGCCTTTCCTGAGGAAACCTTTTTTTTTTTTTTTTTTAAGTTTTATTGGCGTATAGTTGCTTTACAATGTTGTGTTAGTTTCTACTGTACAGCAAAGTGAATCAGCTATAGGTATACATATATCCCCTATTTTTTGGATTTCCTTCCCATTTAGGTCACCACAGAGCATTGCGTAGAGTTCCCTGTGCTATACAGTAGGTTCTCATTAGTTATCTATTTTCTACATAGTATCAATAGTGTATATAGGTCAATCCCAATCTCCCAATTCATCCCACCCCCCCTTTGTTCTCTATGTCTGTCTCTATCTCTGTTTTGTAAATAAGATCGTCTATTCCAATTTTTTCAGATTCCACATATATGCGTTAATATACGATGTTGGTTTTTCTCTTTCTAACTTACTTCACTCTGTATGACAGTGTCAAGGTCCATCCACGTCTCTACAAATGACCCAATTTCGTTCCTTTTTATGGCTGAGTAATCCTGCGGAAACTTTAATAAAGGCTCTAGCCTCAGTTTTCCCCTTTCTCCTCCTTTCTGCCTCCAGACCACCCTGAGGTTTCCCGCACATGATGCCGTGCGGCAATCCATCCTTCCTGTTTCTAGGATCTATGAGTATAATAAACTTTTTCCTGAGTCTCTCTGAGTCCTCTCTTGTGGCCATAGCTAACTATCACATAAAAGAACACAGAACGGGGCCAATTTCTAGACTCTCTATTCCAGGGGTCCCCAACCCCTGGGCCGCGGACCGGTACCGGTCCACAGCCTGTTAAGAACCGAGACGCACAGCAGGAGATGAGCAGCGGGCAAGCGAGCGAAGCTTCATCTGCCGCTCCCCATCACTCGCATTACCGCCTGAACCATCCCCCAACCCCATCCATGGAAAAACTGTCTTCCACGAAACCAGTCCCTGGTGCCAAAAAGGTTGGGGACCGTCGCTCTATTCTATTCATTGCTCTATACATCTATCCTAACACCACTGTCTTCATTACTGTAGCTTTAGAGTAAGTGTTTAAATCAAGTGGTCTAAGTCCTCTAACTTTGCTCTTCTTTTACATAAGGGACTCAGTTTAAGTCTTTTGCATTTCCACATAAATTGCAGTCAGCTTATCAATCTGTGGGGCTTTGAATGGGACTGCATTGAATCTGAATCTAGAAAGTGATATTTTAAAAATCACTTATGACTTTTTACTGATTTTGAATTTTTAAAATCATTACGCAGGACTTAATTTTGTGTTCTAGAACAGCATGTAAATATCATTAACCTTGACAATATAAAAGTAAAGGTACAGCTGACAAATTATGGAAAATAGAGTGATAAGAGAGGAAAAAGTGGGAATACTAATATCTTCACCTTAAAAGTAGGAAATCAAAAGATACGATCTACAATTGATAAACACAGATGGAGGCTTGCACGTATTGTTTAAAGTTACAGACATGAGAAAAAGAAATTGAACCTAATAGACATATAACAGTTATTGCAAATCTAACACAGCCAAAGCAGATTTTTCCCACCTAAAACTGGGTCTATTATGCTATTACATGGGGGTCTTGTCTTCCCCATGTCAGTAAATGGAATCATCATCTACCCAATTGCTAAAGCCAAAAACCAAGGAGTCATTCTTTTCTTTTTTTCTTTTTTCGGCCATGCTGTGCAGCTTGTGGGATCTTAGCTCCCCAACCAGGGATCAAACACGCGCCCCTTGCATTGGAAGCGCAGAGTCTTAACCATTGGACAGCCAGGAAAGTGCCCAAGGAGTCATTCTTGATTCTTCTCTTTCCCTCTCCATCCCCATATTCATTCTCCTTACATTTTTTCATGCAGTCCCAGCCCCCGTTCGGAGCAAGTATATCCAGTTGCCTATTCAACATCTCCATGTATATGTTTAATAGGCACAAACTAAAAATTTGTAAATTAGAATTCTCTTCTCAGAACCTACTCTTCAATAAGATTTCTTTAAGTCACTAAATAGCATCACCATTTACCCAAAGTTGCTGAGGGAAGAAACTTAAAAGTTCTATCTCTGGGACTTCCCTGGTAGTCCAGTGGGTAATACTCCGCGCTCCCAATGCGGGGGGCCCGGTTTCGATCCCTGGTCAGGGAACTAGATCCTGCACGCATGCTGCGACTAAGAGTCCGCATGCCACAACTAAGTCTGCATGCCGAAACTAAAAAAAAGAGCCCACATGCCGCAACTAAGACCCGGCGCAGCCTAAATAAATAAATATTAAATGGAACTCCATTTTAAAAAAAAGTTCTATCTCTGACTGTTCTTTTTGTCTCACCTCTTACATCAATTAGCAAACTCTTTCAGTTACACCTGCAAAATACATCTCAAATCCAATAATTTATTACCACCTCTAATGCTACCACTCTAATCCAAGCCATCAGAGCTCTTGACTAGATCAGTACCTGCATATGCTGAGTTCTCAACTTGAATGAATGAATGCAACCATGAGCAAATTCAATCAGGTCTTCCTTCAAAAGATACCCCAAATCTAACCAATTCTTTTTGCTGTTGCTACTCTAGTCCTAGCCACCATTATATGGCAACCAGACTAGTGTAATAACCTCCTAACTGGTTTCTCAGCCTCAATCCTTGCCCTCCTATAACCTATCCCCACAGCAGTCAGGAAAATGCCTTTAAAATCTCAGACCATAATACTGATCCCCCCTCCCCTTCCCGGAACCCTACAGTAGCAGCCCATCACACATGGAACAAAATGTTTATTTTCAGCCATAGTACACGATGGTCTCATAACCTGGCCCCTCCTGTCTCTCTAATCTATCTCCTACAACTCTCTTTGTTGCTTACTCTGGTCCACCATACTGGCCTTCTTGTCCTTCAGTGAACACACCATATTCATTCCTGCTTTTACGTGCGATGTACATCAAACCTGAAACTCCCTTCTCCAATCTTCACATGTCTTATTTCTTTCAGATCTCCACTCAAATGCCACCTCCTGAGAGGTCTTAGGTAGACAGATAGACAGATATAGAAATAGTTATCTCACTATAGATATAGATATAGATATGGATATGGATATATAGATATATCTCTTTCTCAATATCTATATATTAGATATATAGAAAGAAATTAAATATAGATATGTATATGTATGTGTGTGTGTATATGTATACACACACACATACATATGTAAAAAGAGCCTCCCAATCCCTCTCACTTTCTCTTACTCCCTTTATTTTAGGCATAAAAATAAGACAATATTATATATCTGTCTCACAAGGAAAGTGAAAGCTCCATAAAGGCAAGGGTTTTCTGTGTCTTGTTCAATAATATTGTACCAGAGCCAAGAAAAGTCCTGGCATCAGCACTAATATTTGCTGAGTAAATTAATGGATGGATGAATCCATTATCAAGTCCTTCAAGTCTTAACTCATTGGCCTCACCTCCAACTGCTTTTTTTCCCTATGATTTATTTTTTTAAGACATTAATTTTTAGAGCAGTTTTAAGTTCACAGCACTGAGAGGAAAGTACATAAAGTTCCCATATACCCTCTGCCCCCCACTCATGTACAGCCTCCTCTGTTATCAACATCCCCATCACAGTGGTGCGTATGTTACAACTGATGGACTTAGGTGGACACATCATTATCACCCAAGTCCATAGTGCCCATGAGGGTTCACTCTTGGTGTCAAACATTCTATGGGTTTGAACAAACGACATGTATTTACCATTATCCAACTCCTTTTTTCCCCCAAAGAAGTACAATTTAAATTTATTAATAATTAGTTTTTTTAAATTCTGAGAACCAGGTGTGTAATGAACTAGAAAAAATGTTTTTGACAAAGTCTCAGTTTTGACCACTAAATGTCTCCATTTTCCAGCTAACCAGAAGCAACTATAACTCAAAAACATGCAGAACACATAATTTCACAATACTCTGTAAAAAGCAGGGCAAGAAAGTTATTTTAGCATTATTTAATTGTAAGTCATTCAGTCATTTTTGTTTGTGGTGATACTCTGGTAAAAGATTTTTTTCATATGAATTTGTGAATCTGTTTACCTCAAACTCCTTTTCATTCCTCTAACATGACAAGCTTTTTTCCTCTTCAGTGCCTTTACATTCGCTGTTCCTTTTACATTAAAAAAAAAAAAAAAAAAAAAAAACTGTTCCGAGATCTTTCCGTGGCTGGGTACTTTTAGACTCCAGCCAAATGTCACCTATACAGGAAGCCCTTCTGTAACCATCTGTGCAATGGCAAGCTCACGCTCATCCAAATCACACTCACTCATATAATCATGGCATTTGTTACTGTCTCCTCACTCCTATAAACTTTATGAAAGCCAGGACCTTGTTTACTTGTTCATTGCTAACTGCCCACCACCCCAATCCCAACTTAGAACAGTGACTAGCTAGCAGGTACTCAATAAATATCTATTGGATAGACTTTGGATGAATGGAGGATCCTGATATAGCTATATAAAAAGACAGAGAGGAAGTAGATGCTGACACAGGTGAGCTAAATTCTGTTGTCTATCAGAGCAGGAAGTTAATAGATAATGCCTACACTGATGAATTAAGACATATTAAAACCTTAAAAATGCATTCCAATATACATTAGGTGCAGACAAATACTGTTTGATTCCACTTGTACGAGGTACCTAGAACAGTCAAATTCATAGAGTCAGAAAGAACATCGGTAGATGCCAGGGGCCAGGGGGTGGGGGTGGGGAAGGGGGAATGGGGAGTTAGTGTTAAACGGGACAGCGTTTCAGTTTAGGAAGGTGAAAAATTTGGGAGATGGATGATGGTGAGAGTTGCACAACAACGTGAATGTACTTAGTGCCACTGAACTGTACAGTTAAATATGGTTAAAATAGTATGTTTTATATTATGTGACTTTTACCACAATAAAAAAAATTTTTTTAATTATCTCCCTATTAGAATTTATATTATACACAGGCAAGGATATTTGTCTCGTTTTTTTCCCCATGGATGCATCCCTGAGTGCCAGTAATAGTCACTGGCTCCATAATTTTTGAGTAAGAGAAGAGGATTAAGAAAGTCTCACAATCTAGAAATGCAGCAGACCCAGCTTGATGGCTCTAAATAAACAATTGTTGAATAAAAGAAAAAAAAAGACATATTATTATGTCTCACTTGTATGTGGAATCTAAAAAAAAAAACACAATTATATTGGGACTTCCCTGGTGGTGCAGTAGTTAAGAATCTGCGCTCCCAATGCATGGGGCCTGGGTTCGATCCCTGGTCAGCGAACTAGATCCCACATGCATGCCGCAACTAAGAGTTCACATGCCACAACTGAGTAGCCCGTGAGCCGCAACTAAGGAGTCCACCTGCCGCAACTAAGACCTGGCGCAACCAAATAAATTAATAAAATAAATAAAAATAAAAATAAATTAAAAAAAATTATAGATACAGAGAACAGACAGGTGTTTGCCAGAGGCAGGAGACGGGGGGGAGTGGGGGAGGGGAGAAATGGGTGAAGATGATCAAATGGTTTATAAGAATTAAATAATTCCTGGGGAGGGCTTCCTTGGCGGTGCAGGGGTTAAGACTCCATGCTTCCAATGCAGGGGGCGCAAGTTCAATTCCTGGTTGGGGAACTAAGATCCTACATGCCATGCAGCATGGTCAGAACAAAAAACAAACAGACAAAAAATTCCTGGGGATGTAACGTACAGGTTGGTGACTATAGTTAACAATACTGTATTGTATATTTGAAAGTCGCTAAGAGAGTAGATCTTAAATGTTCTCATCACAAGAAAAAATATTCTAATTACGTGTGGCAATGGATGTTAACTAAACTTACTGTCGTGATCATTTTGCCATATATACACCTATCAAATCATTATGTTGTACACCTAAAACTAATACAATGTTATAATCCCATTTATATTTCCATCTAAAAAAGAAATATTACTACGGACAGGTTATTTAGAGATGATGTAATTTTAAAAATCGAATTCAACAATTATCACTGATGAATGCATTCATTCATTCATTCACTCAACAAATCATGCTGCATCTGCAGCAGTGACCCATGCACAGAGCATGCCCTCAAGGAGCCTGACATTGAACTACAGAAACAGGCAATTAACCCCAAAATTAACACAAAATTAAATTTCTGTATGATAAAGGAGGGATACAAACTAGTCTCAGGGGGTTAGGAAAAAGGGAGTGACATTTAATCTGAGTTCTAAAGGATAAATAGGAGTTCAGTAGCTAGGGGGAGAGGTCTGCTCCAGACCCAGGGACTTACATAGCCAAAGGCCCAGAAGTAAAAACGTGGCAAAGTCTTCGAGTTTGAATTTCACCCTGAGGAAAGAGAGGGCCAGGGTTTCAAGCTGGTGAGTGACAGATCATGCTTACATTCTAGAATAAAATAATCACTCTGGTTCCTGTGTCAAAAAGAGAATAGAAGCTTGTAAGAGTTTAAAGACTGCAGCTAACCTAGGAAAGAGATCATGGTAACACGCACAAGAGTAGTGGTAGAGAAGCTAGAGAGAAGTGAACCAACTCAGATCTTCGGGTGGTAGAATCAGCAGGACGTGGTGATTAAGGGGATGTGGAGCCAAGAAAGAACGTAAATCAGAGATGATGACACCCTGGCAACTAGGACTGCTGAGTGGCTGGTGAGATTATTCACTGAGGTTGAAAAATGCGAAGGAAAGCAGGTCTGGGGTAAGATAATGCACTCAGGTATAAATATATGGCATTTCAGATACCTGTGCAACACCCAAATAGAGGTGCCCCGTAAAGATATGGGTCTGGTGCTCAGGAGAAAGGAGGAGGCTGGAGATGGAGAACTGAGAATAATTAATACACAGATGTCAACTGAAGCCATGGGAGTAGATGGGATCACTCTGCAGGCAAATGTAAAGTGAGAAAAGAAAAGCTCAGGCCTGCAGACATTTGCAGAAGTCAAAAAGTTAAATATGATCAAATAATTTTAACCTTTATACAATATTCCCTTTTTGTTTACAGTTAGATACAAAGCCAACTTCTCTACAGAGCACCCAGTACATGTTCTACCAGCCTGAAGCCTGGCACAGAGCTATTTATAAAAACCAAGAGCTTGGCTTTCTTCATTATCATCACTTTGGCTATGATACTACAGAAACCAACTTATTAAATCACGCTGTTAAGTGCTTACTAATGTGGAATTCATCAAAAATGAATCAAATCATTCTACAACTAAACATAAAATGCAAACTCAAAAATATGATTCACATTTTTAAAGAGGCCTATAATTATCAACATAAAATAGAGCCTCTTTCTGCTAATACAGTACTTTTTAAAAGTATGTAAACTGCCTTTGGATGTGGTACCCAGCTGCTTATTTTGCTCTGCAATTAATTCAATTAGAAATGTACATATTATGAATCAAAGTACATCCAGCAGAGATGAAATAGTAATTGGTGAATTTGGTTAAAAGTGGCTTACTTGTTATCTATATTACAAATTTTGAGAATGTTTTTTTCATAAGAAAACTTAGCCTGTTCCTCCTCTTTGATGTCATAATCATCTGTGATATGCTGATTATGCCAATATAGAAATAAGACTGGGGGCTCCCCTGGTGGCGCAGTGGTTGAGAGTCTGACTGCCAATGCAGGGGACACGGGTTCAAGCCCTGGTCTGGGAAGATCCCACATGCCGCGGAGCAACTAGGCCCGTGAGCCACAACTACTGAGCCTGCGCGTCTGGAGCCCGTGCTCCACAACAAGAGAGGCCGCGACAGTGAGAGGCCCGTGCACCGCGATGAAGAGTGGCCCCCGCTCGCCGCAACTAGAGAAAGCCCTCGCACAGAAACGAAGACCCAACACAGCCAAAAATAATAAATAAATAAATAAATAAAAATTTTTTTAAACAAGAAAGAAATAAGACTGGATCCAATATATAACCCCTCTATTACATTATATGACACCTCATAACAAGGTATATACAGAGGAACACAAACAGTTCTGTACATAGCAGTAAATATATACATGTATGTGTATACTATGTATGACGAATAGACTAACAGTTTGGTGTGTATCCTCCACTCACAAAACAAACACAGAGAGACTACCTCTGGAAAAGAGAAGTAGGAATGGGGGAAGAATGCTGGAGGAAGACTTTTACTTTTTACTCTGTATTAGTCTATATTGTGCTAATTTTTATAATGCAAATGTATCCTTGTACCACTTATGTTTAAAAATGAAGTGTGAAAACTGATGCCACTGATACCTTCCTTATGAGCACAGGGGACATTATACCCTATAACACCTCAGCTTCTTTTGGACAGCTCATCGATGCTATGGTCCCACACATCAAACGCTAAGTTACTGACAAAAGTTATGTCCCCCTAGGGTAAACGTATTTTGGATTTTATGCTATGAATTCGCATCTTCTATATCAATTTCCATTCCAAGTGCTTTTGTTCATTACTGTTCATAGTTCAGTCTGTCAGTTTAATTTTGTGCTGCTTTATAGGTATTCACAATGATTACAATAATGTTTAATGCTGTACCTTAAGGGTGAGCTTAACAGAGCAGTTTAAATGCATATGTTCTGGCCATTCTTTGACTCCCATCCCATCTCTACACACACACCCTATCCCCTGCACACATACAAGCATGCCCACTAGCTGTGTTATATACGATCTTTCATCTGACTAGCTATTTTCCCATTACCTTCTACAGTATATCTGACGATGACATTATTATTGATGCTACAGTAAACAGCTAATATATGTGGTAAAAATACATGCACTATAATGAATCAAAATGACATACCTACCCACCAGACTCCCTCTACTCATTCTAATCAGATAATGGGTTTTGGTTTTTTTTTTTCTTGAGTGTACTACAAAAGGTGGAAGTAGCCCTGGGGAAAAACAGTCATAAAAACAAGGGAAAATAAAAGTAAATGTTTAGTTCATTGAGAACAGAAAGGAAGCTCAACTAGAAAATCTGTATCAAATAATATAATTCATTTGGTTCTATATGTAGTCTTCTTAACTTGAAGTTCCCTGAAACATGGGTGGCAAGTGACACAGACAAAAACCCTCCAATTAGACTTTTTATTATGACCTAATTCATTAGAGCATAATTAAATTTCTTATTAAATGATTAACCATAAGGTTAGAAGAAAAGGTCATGTTGAATGTTAATTATACATCCTTTAAAGAATTTCAAAGATGTTAACAGCAGTACTCTCATAGACTGTCAGTTGTTGCTAATTAACTCAAACTCTTGGAAGGCAATTGAGCATTCTCTTTAAAAATTCAAAATGCATATATCCTTTTACTAATCAATACAACGGGGAAGAATTTACCCTACAATCAATTTGCACAAGTGTGCAAAAATGTGCACGAAAGGATGCCTGGTGCAGTACTGGCAATACCAAATATTGGGAAAAAATTATGCATTCATTAGTGGGGAAATTATGATTGTGGTGAATTCGTATGATAGAATGAACACGAGGATACAAAAAGAGTTCTTCTAGATAGATTATTAAATGAAAAAGGAAATCAAGGTATAAAAGAATTTGTGCCAGAATAACCTGTATCTGTTTTTAAAAACAAAAGATAAAGATACATGAATGTGTTTGCACCAAAAAAATGCTGCAGAGATGCATAAGAAACTTAACAGTGGTTAGCTCTGGGAAATGGGACTGAAGTCAAGAGGACAAGAAGATGGAGAGAAGTAAACATTTAACTTTTCTTCGGTGATATATATATATATATATACACACACACACACACACACTCTATATGGATAGAGTTTATGTATATATTATGTATATATAACTTTTACCATACACATATATGATTTTTAAGTTGAAGGAAAATAACAAGTTAAAATAAATAAAAGATTATGAAGAAACAGAAATAGTTCAACAGGCATAACGGAGAACAAATTTCAGAGCAGAGAACTTACATACAGCAGAACCCTCTTACCTGACACTTAGCACTACAGTATTTGGCAACTCTGCACTGAGAGCATCGCATCAGCTTTTCCTTCCTGTTAAAAAATAAAGTTCACATTAGGAAATGAATGAGAATCATATATGGCTGAAGAAAGAAAACATAAGTCAAGGTAGTGACACCAATATGTTCTGCTCACTCTATCTGTACGGTCCATGAGATTTAGATTTTCACAGTGATGAACATCTTCTTTCACCTTCAGTGTGAGACACATACATAATAACTACTGTTCTTTTTTTTTAAATTGTGGTAAGATATATATAACATACAATTTACCACTTTAACCATTTTTAAGTGTATAGTTTCAGTGGCCTTAAGTACATTCACATTTTTGCGTAACAGTCACCACCACTAATGTTCTTTTTAATATAAATTTAATGAAAACACAGAGATTCCCACTTAGGCAAAAAACTTCACTTCATAGAGTTCTTTTTTTCATAGAGTTTTTAATGTCTCCATATGAAATTAAGAATCTAGTCTATCAACTAACTGAAAGTATCCTGCACCATTCAAATAGAAAATTTTTACAAGTTTAAATTTATCATATAGTTTAATTATAATATACTCCTTCTGGGAAATGATTTTCAATTTCCATTAAATTCAATTACTACTTTCAACTTGCTAAATTGAGATGCACCAAAGTTATGTCCTCCCCAAATCGCCTGAGGAAGAAAAAAGCCAAAACAAAGAAAAACTTGGATTATAAAATAAAAACAATAAATCTGATGATGAAATTCACAGTAACAAATATCAGACAGGACTGTAGATACTTTCAAGGCAGCCAAGAGCATTAAAAGTCAAACTACAATATTAACATCAGTGACAAAACAGGAACAAATCTTTCTAAGCACTTCTGATGTGCCAGGTACTGTTCAAAGTTCTTTATATCTATTGACTCACACTTAACTTCAGATAGTCCTGTAACTAAGCAGTTTTATTATGCCCATTTTAGAGATACTGCAATACATTTTCAAGAGATAAGAAGCAGATGACTAAGGAAACACACCATAAAGTTCAAATGGCAGGTGACATTGAAAGGGTAACAACTGAACCCTACAGAGAATCAGAACTTGAATATACCAGGTACCTCACCCATAGGAGAGCAGGAGTGAGATATGGAGCATATAACATGGGGAGAGGTTAAAAGTCTAAATAAAGCAAAGTCAAAACACCTCCTACCCCCAAGTGTAGAATTATAGGTGTCAGATATCAACATCCCAGCCAACAACCCAAACCCAAGCAACCTGGTCCTAAAGTTCTTGCTTTTAACCATCACATTATGCTACCACTCTTAGACAAAACTGGATAAAAACAAAATCTACCCATAGACTATTTTATTTAATTAATTAATTTATTTTTTTTAATTTAAAAACTTTTTTTATTTTTGGCTGTGCTGGGTCTTTGTTGCTGCACGCCGGCTTTCTCTAGTTGCGGCGAGTGGGAGCTACTCTTCATTGCGGTGCACAGGCTTCTCACTGTGGTGGCTTCTCTTGCTGCGCAGCACGGGCTCTAGGTGCGTGGGCTTCAGTAGTTGTGGCACGCGGGCTCAGCAGTTGTGTCTTGCAGACTTTAGAGCGCAGGCTCAGTAGTTGTGGCTCACAGGCTTAGTTGCTCCATGGCATGTGGGATCCTCCCGGACCAGGGAACGAACCGGTGTCCCTTGCATTGGCAGGCGGATTCCTAACCACTGTGCCACCAGGAAGTCCCGTCATAGACTATTTATGAGACACACTTCAAATAAAAGGACATACAAAGGTGGAATGAGAAGGATATGCTAGGCAATATTAACATTAATATTAAAATTAATTAAATACTAATAGAAAATCGCCTGTGTAACTATATCAATATCAGAAAAAGAGACATTAAGGTTAAAAATATTACTAGAGATGAATAAGGTCAATACACAAAGATAAAAGGCTCCAATCACCAGGTATTAGGCACCTAAGTAACAAATGTACGCAGTCTAAAAATACATAAAGTAAAAGTAACATCTAAAAAAAAATGATCAATACACAATAAATTAATACAAGTAAGGCCTTTAAAATAGTGCCTGGAATATATTAAGTACCATACAAGTATTAGTTATCAAGTCTTTTTCAGGAATTCATAGATCAAGCAGATAAAGAATAAGGAGCTCTATAATTTACTTGATCTCATGCAATGCACAGACCCTTGCACCTTTTATATTAATGTGTATTCACCCACTGGCCATTTACAAAATATGCCCACATATCAGGCCACAGAGCAAATCTAAAAATCCCAAAGAATCAGTATTATACAGATAATTTTCTCCAACAATAAAAAAATTAGATTAGAAATCAGTAAAAAAAAATAAACCCAGTAAAATCCCATATTTATAGAAATTTAAAAGCTTATATAATTCAAGGATCAAAGAATTGTCATGGGGCTTCCCTGGTGGCGCAGTGGTTGAGAATCTGCCTGCCAATGCAGGGGAAACAGGTTCGAGCCCTGGTCGGGGAAGATCCCACATGCCGCGGAGCAACTGGGCCCATGAGCCACAACTACTGAGCCTGCGCGTCTGGAGCCTGTGCTCCGCAACAAGAGAGGCCGCGATGGTGAGAGGCCCGCGCACCGCGATGAAGAGTGGTCCCCACTTGCCGCAACTAGAGAAAGCCCTCGCACAGAAACGAAGACCCAACACAGCCATAAATTAATTAATTAATTAATTGTTTTTTAAAAAAAAAGAATTGTCATGAAAATTAGAAAATGTATTAGATTAAATAATGAAAAAAAATCAAAACGTGAGATAAAGCTAAAGTAATACTTAAAGGAACATTTATAGCTTTAAATGTTTATGTTGACCGCAGTGGTATAATTTTTTAATCTCCTTAATTTTCCCCATAAAAAAATGACAGAGCAAGTAGGAAATAGGAAAACCTAACCATCACTCCCCACCCTGGAAAATATCTACAACAAACCCAAAAATATTAGCAGGAAAAAGAAAACAAACACACACACACACTACAGCTTCAAAACTTGAATTAAATCAGTATATTTGTGGGAGAAAACAAAGAAGGCAACTTCCAATAGACCTGAAAACAGAAGAAGCCCCAGACTGCCAAAAGATCCCTGGCAGAAAGCCTGTCAAGCCAAACTGAGAACTGCAGCCAAGATTGGGATAGTATGCTTTCTGCAGGAACACTCCTGAGGATGAGGTCCCTGGGGCTCCCCTGAATCCTGCTTGCCTTAGACCTGGCTCCTCAGATTTCCCCTCATTTCCTTTTTTCTTGTCTAAGTTATTCAGAGGCGATTTCTGTTGCTTGCAAATAAAGATCCCCAACTATACAAAGTGTTTCATCTCGATTTTTAAAAATAATAAGCAGAATCAAAATACCCAGGAAAATCAGTGATGAACCTGGTAGCAAATATTAAAACTTCGTCTTCTCCCTCCCATAGCTCTCAACCACAGGCTTTAATGAATTTTAACACAGAATTTCAGCAAAATAAATAGCAAGATGATTCAAAGTACTGGGATAATTCAGCTGCCATTTGATGTGTGGAAAAAAATTCCTTAACATGAGTTATTTAAATGTTTGGGGTTACTTTTACATATCAAATAACCAAACAAATAAATTTAAGTTCTCAAGTTTCAAAAAAACAGATCAACTGAATCCAAGAGAAAAGTAGTGTGTCTGATTAGAGGAACCACTGAGGCTTTGAAGAGTTACTGCTTTTCTCTGTTGAGTAAGGTTCAGAGTAATAGCCTCCTGGTAACGTTTCCCTGCAGAGAAAAAACTTGGGCAGCAGTGGGAAAGGAAAATAAGTATTAGAAACATAGCCACCAGACAGTTCATGAAAACATTCTTCTTCTCTTAAAAAAAAAAAATCAATACATCATTTCCAACTGAAAGACAAACTCACGTTTTTCTTTAAAAAATCAGAAATGTACACGTCAAATAAAAAACAGAATTAATTAGAAGCCCTAAATAAAAAGGACCACTTATTCTAGGTGGTAGCTCCAGAGGCTAAAACAAGAAATACTGAATGGAAGTTAGAGAGGGACAGATTCTGTCTAAAGGTAAAGATCGTTGTGGCAACAGCAACTGTTCAAAAATCAAAAGAAATGCCCTGAGCAGGTGGAGTTCCAGGTCATTTGACATGTTCAAGGAGAATCGGATAGGTACATTTACAGACATATGTAAAGGAAATTCCAGCACTGCAAAGGAGCATGAATTAAATAAGTTTCCTTCTAATTCCAAAATTATTTGGTTCTGCTTCTCCTGTGTAACAAAAAAATATAAACAAAATTTGAAGATAACAAAATTTGTGCATATTATAAGGTCAAACATGATAATCTCACAGGAGTAGAGAAGTGAGCAATATACAATTTTCACAGACTCCACAAACATCCTGTTTGCAAAGCGATTATTTCAAGAGTCCATCCAGAACTGGAATTTCTGAATAAAAAGGAATCTAAAGAAACAGGTTAGGAATGTATCAGTAACAGAAAGGTGATTTTTACCTCTTTTTTCCCCTCCACTTAAGACACAAATAGTAGCAGTCTACCTCTAAATTAAAGAAGATATTAAAATTATTGTATACTAAAATAAATGGAAGTTTTAGGCCCCCATCCCAAAAAAGCAAAAAGGGTTCCCTTATCACTTGTTCATATAAACTCGGTTATGTTACTGAACACAATGTCAAATCAGAGAAAATTCTCAGCTTGCTCAGTGCTCCAGATACAGTGATTCACGGAGCATAAGTTAAGTCCTCTCTTCCAAGTAAAAGTTGGGTCATAATTAGTTTCTCCAATAGCCTAGGCAACTGAAGTGTGGAAAGGAAATTAAAATAAAGCTAAATTAATTGTTCTGCTGGTATACAAATTAAAAAGTCATACAGTTGACCCTTGAACAACATGGGGCTTAGGGGTGCCAAGCCTCCGTGCAGTTGAAAATCTATGTATAACTTTACAGTTTGGCCCTACATACCTGAGGGTCTGCATCCACGGATTCAACCAAACTCGGATGGTGTTGTACTGTAGTGTGTATTTAGTGAAAAAAACTCTGCGTTTTTTTCACTAAAACATAGTGAAAACTAAAACATAGTGGACCCACGCAGTTCAAACCCGTGTTATTCAAGGGTCAATCGTATATGGATATAGGGGAAACCACTGTCTCTAAGAAATCAAAGAGGAAAGGGGATTAATTGGCTCCCTCAGATCCCAACAACTGGAGTACTATTTAAGGGAACATCTCTCTGTCCTTCTTGGTTATCAGAGGGCAAAAGTATCCTACTGTTTAGAAACTCTGCCCTAAAATCATATGGCCAGTTGCCAGGTAGACAGAAAGAAGTTTCCTGGAAAGGATATAGAAAATGAACAAATTCTATCCCAAATTTCCCCCAGCCCTGACACGTACAGAATCCATTTAAAACTTCCTATAGAGGAAAAAAATGCATCTACAACACATTCATAGATAATATACTTATCATACAGGGTTCTTTCCTAGTAACATGCCTCGATCTCCTAGAAGTCTCCCAGTGTGTCTAGCGGTTGAATCTCTCCTTTAACAGCCATCCTCACAATGGAAGGAAACTGGCTCACTGTTGACCAGTCAGATGCAGGCGAAGGCTCAGACACCACAGGGAAGCCAGGCGACCCTGCCACTCGCTGAAGCACACTCATCTGGATGGAGCACAGCCCAGTACAATCAGAAGCAACCCCAGAGCCCGGGGTGTGCCTTTGCAGCCTCCTCATTCAAGGTGAAGATCCCTGCCCAGTGATCTTTTGCACCCTGAATATCTCAAGGACCAAATTTTACTTTGTGGCTGATCACTGAGGCAATTTATTTTGTGGCTGATTTCTTTGGGAAGAAATCTGAGCTGAGAAAAAGACCAGAGCACGTTGAGTAAAGCCTGTACCACTTACAGGTGCTAAGGAAAGAGTGCTGACTTACGGGATGTCTGATTTAGTACCCCAGGCCTTTACACGAGTTTTAAGAAAATTCCCTGAATAGAATTCCTATGAAAGTATTTTTTCACATAATTAAGACCCAAGATGCTCTATGGAGTATGAGAAATACTGAATGTCATGATGGGCAAGCTCTTAAAAATAAAGAATAAAAACTCTCCATTTGTTTTTAAATGGAGAAAGCTAAAATACCTAAGTGAAAGAAGTCTAAATACAATTTTTAAAACAAAAATACCACAGAAATATTTATTTACAGAATTTTTATGTTTGTTAATATCTTTGAAACCTCAGAATCCTGATTCATTAGAAATGTTAATGTCATGTAACCAAGTACTTGGCTATATTTCCCCCTGGAAATTTCTGAAGTAAAAGAAATTCTACATTATGAAAACGAGATTATCCCAAATAGAATCATGTTATTGTATTCAAGGGTAGTGCAACACGTACTCTGGCCAAATAAAATACACTGGAAAATGCTAAAGAACTCCTTTAGGCATAAATATTCATAATAATATATTAAAGGGATCCTCCATTTTTGTTTGGAGATGGTAACTGTGTGGGTTTGGGCCCAAAGGCCTGTTTAAAAATTAAAGAGATTCATATCCACCATCCACCTAACTATCAAATGGTTTTTAATACAAAGCAGCAGATGTGATCAAAATAATATATAATATATTCATAACACAGGAATATAGAAAGAATTGGTTTGGACTCCTTTTTCTGTATTTCCTATCACTTTATTTCCTATTTCTAATATTTAAAGTACAAAACAAGAAAATGCAATGGATAATATTTCAGGGAAAATGAATCTGCGATTCACAGGCACCATAACTTCATGGGAGAAGCACAAATAATTTAAACCCACATTAGCACTTAGAGAAAAGCACAGCAAAGTATTTGAGCCAAGTTAGTCAAGAGAGGCAGACCCTCTTACTCGGGGACTTCCCTTTTTCACTGTCCTTGGTCTCTTAAAGCTATTGTACTGGCAGAGACTATGCTACCTGATGAACACAAACTCCAGTAGTTAAATCAACAAGTGTTCAGTGACTGGCCACCGTGTAAGGTGTAAGGTCCTGGGTGGGTGAGTGTGAGGAGGGTATTACAGTCACTGTTTCTAGGAGCTCATGGTAAAGGAGGACAGATCAACACATATCACTTGCAGAATGAGCTACAATACAAAACCGTGTTTTGAAAAGTGGCACAGTCTACAGGGCCCTAGTTCAGAAGAAGGAAAAGTCACTTTCTGACAGGTAAAGAGTGAATTGGAGAGGATGTTATAAGGGAAAAGGAAGACACCATACCTAGGAGGGAAAATATTTTAGCAGTTTAGAGTTCAAAATCTGTAGTCCAAGTGCTATAGTCTGAATGTTTGTGTCCCCCTGCCCTAAATTCATGAGTTGAAATCCTAACCCCCAAAGATATTAGGAGGTGGGACCTTTGGGGGGTGCTCAGGTCTTGACGGTTGAACCTTCATTAATGAGATTAGTGTTTTTATAAAAGAGACCCCACAGAGATCCCTTAACCCTTCTACCACGTGAGGACAAAGTGAGGAGGTGCCAACTATGAACTAGGAAGAGGGCCCTTATCAGAATGTGACCAGGCTAGCTCCTCGATCTTGGGCTTTCCAGCTTCCAGAAGCATGAGAAATAAACTTAGGTTGTTTTATAAGCTACACAGTCTGTGACATTTTATTACAGCAGCCTGAAAGGACTGAGACACCAAGTCCACTCCCTACTAGCAGTGTAACCTTGTAACCTCTCTTAGCCTCAACTTCCTCCTCTGTAAAGTGAGAATAAGTGACTACTCATAAAACTGTTGGGTAGACTGTATGAGGTAATCTACATAAAGTGTCTGCTAATAGAGCGTCTAAGCATAGAGTTAAAACTGAGGATGCTAAGTATATTTTCAAAGTGCTCAAGATAATTTTGCCTATTTCTATGCCATATCTGAAAATCCCACACCTCTTCCATGGTTGCTAAAAAAGCAAGATCCACATGTGCCACAAATCTGGTCATCTCCTTGCAAGCACATAGAAAATTCACCATTTTTTTTTGAAATCCACATGTTCCCATAATACTTGGCTAATTTCAAAATCTGACTAGCATCATAAGTGTTTCACTGCTCAATCACGTTCACTAAAGTTTGTATTACTACTATTTTTAATTTGATCAGAATGATTAACTTCAAAGTGGTCTGATTCAAGAAGCTAAAAACGTTTTATGAAAGTTTCATTTGTGGAAATTAAAGTCAGAGAAGGCTGTTACATCTTCAGTAATATTAAAAGGTAATTACAACTCCTAATATTGTTTGCTTTATGTAAAATAATGTCTATTACAAGTTGAGAAAATTAACATTTTTACAAGAGTACAGATTTAAATTCTCCTCATTATATGATATTTCTCTACAAAATTGGATATTGTGTGCTGTGGGTCACTCTAACAGCTAAGAATTGAAAACTGGTGACTTAAAGGTGTTTCTTAGGCAGAGCACACATAAGTAGACTGAAGAAAGCTGTGACCAAAATGAATTGCTGAAGAGGGATTTTTTCTAGTGACAACATCTTTGTTTCTAAATAGGAAACCTCTTTAGCCTAGTCGAGTAATACAACTCTGATAAGTCTAAGAGATATTATTCGATTTCCCTAAGTCTTCTTGAAATCTAAAATTTTTTTAAGTGAGGAAGAAGAAAAAAACCTGACTTTGCTCGAAGACTGAAATCAGATACCCTTTAAATATGTTAAGTATTGCTATTATAAATATCACACAGCATACACATAAAAATAAAAGTACCATGGGTAAAATATCAAAGAAGGTACAAGAAAATCTGGTCAACATTTTCGTGAATATACTATAACCTAAGCCTTCAAAATGGCAAAAGATGCTCACCTTGGTTTCAAATGCAGGGTATACTTTATCACTATGAATGAATTATCTATCATGCTACCTCTAATTAGAAAATGAAGCTTATCAGCAGCATGTTTCCATTTTAACTTGAACAGTGAGAAATCCAGAAGTCAAAATCACTATCTAACTATATTTATCTGTTCATTTCAGAGGCCTGGAAGCCATTTTTTCCTTCTGACTGCTTAAAAATTTGCTCTTCTACTTTATAATTAAGTATATTACTTCGTTTAACTTTTAACTATAAATTTCCTCAAGTCCTCCTGGAAGTAAGCATTAATGAAATCTCAAATAACTCATTCTCAACTCTGGAGAATAAAATGGCACTTTAAGTTTATAAAGAAACACTGTGCTGACCTAATCCCAAAATAAAGAAACCTTGAAAGATGAATCCTTAGGAGACACAGAATTAAATGTTTCACCTGCCAATGCATTATAATTAATTATAAATTCTTAATGATTTTTATAAGGAGAACGATCACCAACTGATAGCCGTTGAATGAGAGTTAACAGGGGTCGTGCAAGGGCTTTCATGCCTGTGTTGTCCTCCTACAGCGAGCAGGTACTATGGCCGATATAAGGTTCTCCCACGGCCCCCCAATGTTACCCTCACATACTCTACTTATCAAACACCCTTATGAGTTTGATAATATCTTGTGATGAAATGCAGACATCACCCCAAAAACCTTATGACTACAAGTCATTTGCAACTTAGTATGAATTACCTTAATCAGATAATCGTATTATTTTTCTCTAGACACTTAGCTGCGATTTCTGGGAATAGGCATTTTGCTTAGAGCAGGTATAGAAAGGGGAGAGAACTACCAGAGTGTTGGACATCCAAAAGACCTAGGGAGAAAAGACATCAGGAACTGTGACAATGCACCAAAATGGAAATTAGAAATGTACAAGAAGACAATTTCATTTGCCCTGAAATTTGGACTCCGGCTCAGTATGCAGACAGGTATGGAATAGAGAAGGTAAGCTGAGCAGAAAAAGTTCTAGGAGAACCATACTTTAATCCTGGCTGCTTCATTTATTGCTCCGCAACTGATAGTAATAAATATACTTCTCTGTCCCTAAAGTTGTAAGTTATTCTAGTCTATAATAACAATAATAATAAAGGCTACACCTAGAATGTTGAATGGATTTTTTTCATATTACATATACTTTGTGAAATTAAGTTCTTGTAACGTGTGAAAAAAAAGAGTGAAAAGAAATAGACCAAATTGTTGAAACTTTTCTTTGAGTGATATGAATTGGGGTGATTTTCCCTCTTTTTTCTCTTTTCCAATTTTATATAATAATATTATTTTACTTCCATAATCAAATAAACATCAACTTTAATGAAAAGGCAATATGTACTATATAATGGCTTTAAATTGCTCTTGGTCTAAGGCAGGACACAGAGAGAGACAGAAAGATCAACAATTTATTCCAATGTTTGGAATAGTAAGCGTAAATGTATGCTTTGTTTACACAAAATTTAAATGAAATTATACTTTATTAATTGAATTTATTTTTAACTGGCATTTGCTACAAATGGTAGTGTTAAAAAGTAAAATTTTTTTACTCTGATAATATATGAGAACCTGATAATTTAAAATAATGATATCTATCATACTATATTTAAAAACTAATATTTCTAGATTTAACATCTTCCAAAATATAAAAAGCAATCATTTCAGAAAAGGAACAATATGAAAAGAAAGAAAAAGTTTTACCACATGAAACTTGGGCTACTCAGCCTCTTTCTGAATACAAGTTTCAACTTCAACTGATGCTTCATTTTTTATTATTCTCTCTGACTTATTTAACTTGAAGTTAATCCATATAAAGTAAAATTTCTTTATTCTCTTACATTAACTTTCACTTTGATTTGGAGTTGGCCAGTCAAAACACCACGTTTTTTAAAAAAATTCAGATGCAAATGGAAAAATCTTTGAGATACGAGAGAAATCAAAGGCTGTTTCCAAAAATGACCCTGTCATTCATTCACCAATTCATTCTTCAACAAAAAAGTGCCAAGTCCCTTCCAAATGCCAAGCACCTGATTGAGCACATGGCAGGCACTGTCCATTGCTTACCCAACAACCACTTCACTCTTCCCTGACAAGGGTACTGTGATTTGTTGAAATAGCAGAGATCTCTGGATTTCAGGAAGTGTAGGTTGCCGACTCCAGGGGGATAAATCATCACTGGTCTAAACTAGTTAAAATCTCATGCCCCATGGCCACTAGTTGTTCTAATAACAGACCCTGTTACCCAGTTCTGGCAAATGACTTGTAAAGGGATACTGCTGACCCTCATTATTTATGGGTTGTTTATCTGAAAATCTGCCTACTCACTAAAATTTATCTGTAACTCCAAATCAATACTTGCACCATTTTTGCAGTCATTCGTGGATATGTGTGGAGAGGCAAAAAATTTGAGTCACCCAATGCACATGTTCCCAGCTGAGGTCCAATGAAGTGACATTCTGCTTTCTTGTTTCAGCTCTCATACTGTAAACAAGAACCCTTTTCAAGGTCTATCTAGTGCCACACTTTACTCATTTTTGTGCTTTTCATTGGTGATTTCGCTATTTTAAATGGCCAGCTAGTACAGTGCTGCAGTGCTATCTAGTGTCCTAAGCACAAGAAAGCTGTGATGTGCGTTACCCAGGAAATATGTGTGTTAGATAAGCTTCATTCAGGCGTGAGTTATAGTGCTGTTGGCCATGAGTTCAATGTTAATGAATCAACAATATGTATTAAATAAGGTATCTATAAACAGAAACACACACAAAACAAGGTTATGTATTGACTGGTTGATTAAAATGTGCCCAGAGACTTATAGGAACCTAACTTTGTATATCCCCTAGGAGTGATGGTTCAGTTTTGGCTAATTCAGTGTTTGTGGTGAATAACAAGAATCAACTATATTTCTAATGAGGGACATTTTCCCATTTCAACTTTCTTTGCACAGAGGCAACAAGAGAACAAATACCATCAGACAGAAAGACCCCGATAACATCCAACAGCCAGCAGCTACCAACCTCCAGCTTTTGGATGGGAAAAATAAGTTCCTATTTGTTTAAGCCATTACAGTGGAAATGTATATATAAAGATATAATAAAATGATGCTTCCTTTTCAATAAACACACAGTATAGTACTCCTGAAATAAAACAATAAACATGTTCTACATTCCGAAAAACCAAGTCCTATAAATGCTGCTTACTGTGCATTCTAGTCAAATGGAGTAGCTTATGTTTGGCACCACTTTTATTTCTACCTTTTGAGGTTAAGGTCAACAAACCTGCAATATTATGAACGAATATTTAATTCTTAATAAACTTTGCACTTATTTTTATCATGTACTTATAAATAGAAAAACACATTCTCAAAAATCATTTTATTTGACATATAAGGTAAGGAACATCTGACAAATATATACTGTCTGATTAATATATAATTATGTATGAATGTGCGTGTATGTATGTGTATATATAAAGATATAAAGATATACCACAATTTATTTTGCCATTCTACATGGATAGAATTGGCATCATGTCCATATTGATGGACATTTAGGTCGATTATTTTACTCTTATAAACAATGTTACCTGCATTGTACACATATACAATGATTTTCAAAACTATTTGGTCTCAATCTGGACTTAACGTATACATACTACTATATATAAAATAGATAATCAACAAGGACTTACTGTATAGCACAGGGAACTCTACTTGATAATCTGTAATAACCTACATGAGAAAAGAATCTAAAAAAGAATGGATATATGCATATATATAACTGAATCACTTTGCTGTACACCTGAAACTAACACAACATTGTAAATCAACTACACTCCAATATAAAATAAAAATTAAATTAAAAAAAATTATTGATGGACTCCTAAGAGGTTTTATTTATGTGGGTTATCTCTATTCATATTTACTATATTAAAGACTAAAATTAAGAAAATTTTAATATATTTATTCATTCGTTTAAAATAATAATTCTATTACATGTTGATATAAATAATACATTTTAATGAAAATAACTATATTTTCCAAAACAAAAATAAGTTAGTGAGCAGAGTGGCACTGTTTTACATTTATGCAAATCTCTTAAATATATGGCTTAATAGAATGCAGCTGGATTCTCATTTATGTTTCTAAATTCAATCCTTGAATAATCGGTTATCATGGAGCTTCTGGAAAACTCCACTGTATATTCATGAGGGAATGAGAGTGAAAAAGGCAAATACTGTCTTAATATTACTATAAAAATAGTTTTCAACTTAGAGATCCTCTGAAAGTACCTTGGGGACCCCCTAGACATTTCAGGACCCCACTTTGACTTCTGCTGCTTCAGAGTACATATTCGTAGAAGTAGAATTGCTGAGTTGTAAGAATGCACATCTTGAGATATTTCACATATTGACAAATGGCTCTCCAAAGTGGTTGTAGGAATTTACACTCCTGCAGCAGCCTAGTGAGAGTTCTCTTAAATCCATATCTTGTCAGCCCTGTTGACAGTCATTTTACTTTCTGCTAGCCTGATGGGGGTGAAATATTATCTCACTATGCTTTTACTGGGCATTTTCTTAATAAATAGTCACAGTTTGAGCACCTTTTCAAGTTCATTCACCATTCATGGTTTCTTTTGTGTGAACTGACTATTCATATCATTTGCCCATTTTCTGCTGGGTTGTCTTTTAAAAAGATTAAACCTACTGAGTTTGATCTCTTGTTGGATGCATGATTTGTAAATTAATTTCTCACGGACTATGTCTGTATTTATTCCTCAATTAGGCACTATAAGAGAATACAATATAGTAGTTAAATCATTGACAATGAAGCCATATGGCCTGGAACTGAATTCCAGTTTATCATTTAGTAGTTGTCTCTCTAAACCACTGAACGAAAGTGGGAATAATAACAATACCAAAATTACTTGGTTGTAATGAGAATTAAATAAAACACGTGGAAAACTTATTGTGCTTGGTTTATAGGAAATACTCCTTATTATCATCACATTATTATTATTACTTTAAGAGATTTTTTAATGGTAAACTCTCAAAAGACGTTTCTAGATATTATTTGAAATACCTCAAGTGCTGGGTAGAAATATATTAATATGTTAAAAAGTTTAACCTTCTAGACTTTCAGAATTTTATAAACCCTTGAATGTCTATAAACACTTGGAATATTTTTCCCAGTTATTTTCAAGTCCTTCATACATCTAACTATGAAAAATTATTGAAAAAGTATAATAGCAGTATAAGTAGAAGTCATTTACTGAAATATTCATGGATATAATGAAATGGTAGTTACTTCTTAGCTTAAAAGCAACCACACATGAATACAATAATAATGAAACCAGTGTTTCTGGAAAAACTGTTGATCAACATGAGTTTTAAATGTTCTAGAAAGTCAACATCTGACCCAAATAAGTAGAAAACTTTTACATATTTTTCTCTTATCTCAAAAAAATCAGAAATAATACAGTGGCAACTTATACTTTTATTTTTCTACAAAGATTATAAGAAAGGCTGAGAAAATCTTAACACATCAACTTCCCTCTCCTCTCCACTCATTAGGTTAGTAGTAAAAAGTCAACACAGAAAAGATAATTAAGTCTTTTCAGGTAAGCTGACCCATTTCACTAAAAAGCAATCTCCCTGTTTATAGCTCATTTACAATAATCTTTAGATGATGGAAATTTATAATTGATCAACCTTGACTAAACTAAAAGAATCCCAATGGCAACAAATTATAACATCTATTTTCCCCCAGAGGAAATGAGAAAGAAAACAATTTTTGAAATGTCATTACTCAAATGGTTTTTTAAAACTATGTGATATTTAAATGGTAAAATTTAATTATCTTTTTTTCTGATATAAAGATCTTTTGAAAGCCAAATCCTTCCTATTGTTACTGCTCTTTATTTTACTGGGCCCATAAATATCACTAAGGACCATTTTGTACAATGAACTATGGGAGGTTCTGGAGAAACAGGGATCATAATAAGATACAGTTCTTGCTTTCAAGGACTGTTGATGCTACAACAGAAGCAGAATAGCAGGAACAGCAATAATGCTTACTATACACCTATTATGTGGTGTCAGGGACTGTGCTAGACATCTGTAAGATAGTAGTTGGAGAGTGGGAACCCTGAAATTGAAGTAACAGAAGTAATAGTTATTGGTCACCACCGGTTCTAGGGTATGGCCACAGGAAGAGGTAGCTAAACTGTGATAAAGGCAAAGATAATTAGAAATGGGGATGAAGAGGCCAGGTGCTGGGTGGATATTCGCTTCAGCAAAAATGACACCAAGAGTAATGATGAGGAAAGAAAAAGTGAGCCATGCATGTAAAGGAATAACCGGAAGGTGAGGTGATGGGGATATAATGGCAAATGCTTCAAAGGACCTGGCAATTTCGAGGGAGAAGAGAAATGGTCTAAGAGCAGCATGGTCTTAGTACCTCTCTAGACCCTGAGGTACTTAGGATATGAGAAAAAATAGCCACTACTTGGGAGGATAGGATGCACTGTCCTTAAAAGGCAGTCAGACTTCAGTTAGAGCAACAAGAAGAGAATATTGAGAGAAGACCTTCAGGATATAGAGGTTTTGCTGATGATAAAGCACACTCCAGGTGACAGAGAAGAAAGGATGGGGGCCAGTGTTAAGAAAGGGTGAGGAATTGAGTGAGATTAAGGTAGACACGGAGCCATATGGAGTTAAAAGTCTGGTACTAACAGATAACGTTGGATGTTACCTGATTTCAAAGGCCATGCTCATTCTACCTACATTCTACTCTTAAAATACACTTGATGCAAAACGACAAATGTTTTAGTCAAAATATGTTAACAAAAATCTAGGAAAACTCAAGACTAGAAACAAAGAGCTGTCAGAAGGCAGCTCACTAAAAATGATCAACGAAATCAGAACTATAGAACGGATGAGAATTTCTGAGTGAGTAAGGTTAAAAGGGGATGGTGGCACTCCAGACTATGGGAACAGCATTTAAGATGTACAGATGTCAGCTAGAGGACAATCCTTGCGAGGATTTAGAGCCATAAAAAGAAATAAATATTGATACATGCTACAGCATGGATGAACCTTGAAAATATTATGCTAAGTGAAAGGAGTCAGTCACAAAAGATCACATATTATATGATTCCACTGATATGAAATATCCAGAATAGTCAAATCCATAGAGGAAGAAAGTGGACCAGTGGTTGCCTGGGGCTGGGTGGGGACAGCGGAGGATGGGGGAAGTGGGAAGTGCCTCTAATAGGCTCAGAATTTCTTTTGGAGTGATTAAATTAGAACATTTAAATTGATTGTGGTGATGGTTTCACAACTTTATGGATATACTAAAAATCACTAAACTGTATACTTTAAATGAGTAAATGGTACAGTATGTGAATTATACCTCAATAAAGCTGTTACAGAAAAAAAGACAACCAAGAGTGATTCCTCTGATTAGTTCAGCTCTATTCTAAAGTCTGAGAAGGACAGAGATTGTTGGGGCAAAGAAAACTCTTCACTTCTAAAGTGAACGTAGCCCTTTGCTTCCTTTAGAAAGGGAAAGAAACAGAACGTCCACACAATGGCTAAATCCCACTTGGGCAGATTCTAACCTTCCCACGCCCAGACCTCACCTCCTGCTGTAGAAATGGGTCAAGCCTGTTCTACCCTTCACGCTCCCTGAAACATTTTTCTCACCTTCTCTCTCCCTCCACAGCTACTAGAGAACAGAGCAGACTTTTTACCTGACATAAAGAATACATGCAAGATAGATATGAGTTTAGGAAGTCCCAAGAAAGGCTCTCAAAATAAAGGGTCTAAATGCAATCTGAATAAGCAGATTTCTTAATTTTGTTAGAGATGAAAGCACTGAAAAAGTTAGTGAACCCAGGATATGCTTACATGCAAAAGAAGAGATATGAAGTAATTCATTTAAATTATTTAAATATAACATAACAGATACAGGTAATAAAATAAACATAGGATAACACTGATGAGATTTAAAGACACTGCCTGGTAAAAGAGTGGGGAAGAGAGACAAAGTATATCAATGCTTTTCTGTAAAATACCATAGACAAACTGCAATCAAGTCAAAATCAGAAGACTTAAAGATATTCTTATACCATGAAGGAAGACCAGTGAACACAGATTGATTGATAAATGCACTGAAGGCTGTGGATTTCCTTAAAAGATGAACTGCATCTGTTACCTCTTTATAATCCCATCAATGTCCCGATCCCATCAATGTCCCTCACATTACCTTGCACATTTTATACAGTGAATAAATATTTGCTAAAAGAATAAGTGCATTTACATATAGAAGTACTTTCAACTAGACTAGTTTAAGGGCAAACTCAAAATTCTCACCTGGTAATCATGCAAACTACTTACAGATAAAGTGTTCTAGGGGAAAAAGTATACACCACCATGTTTTTCCCATCCTATTACTTATATAGCAAGTTTGAAATTTTATAAAATAAGTTCAAAAGTGAAAATATGTGCACATATAGAATAACACTTCTTTTTAAAAAGCCAATAACAGAAACATTAACAAAAATGAAAATTAGGGAATAATTATCATTTTTTAAAAAGGAATTCCGTATATTCACTTTTCAAAAAGATTTACTGGAGTATTCTATTAAATGGGACTGTTTCTACTACACTTAACATTATTAGATTCATTTAATTTTATTTGCACTTGTCATGCCAAGACTATGTCTCCAAGCTAAAATGTGTCTGCCTCTACATATATCATAAACACAAGTTCTGGCATTCTTAGGCCAGAGGTCAGCTAAATAAGCAACTCACAGAATGGCTCCAACCTCTCCTCAAGTGAGGTGCCCCTCCTCCCCTCAGGGGCGGGGTCATATAGAGGGAAGGCAAAAGGACCTTACAGGCATGAAAGATGCTTAAGGAATCACTAACCTGGCCTCTGTCTTCACAGCAAGATCTACCAGCTGGGAAGACAACTGAATGAGATAGGAGATCTCAGCAATCACTGAAAGAAGACTTCCTGATAATAACCTCCTCCCAAAATGACAGAAGGTGACAACTGCTGGTACCAGCAGCCTGGTTTCATTTGGGAGCTTAACAAATTCCCCACAACTACCAAATCAGAATCTGCATCTATATGCAGATTCTATATCATATCTATATGATATCTATATGAATCAACTCGAGGTGATTCATATTGCATAAAAAGTAGAAAAACACTGGTCTTACCTACAAGGAATAGCCATATCTGAAATGGAATTGTAAGCAATTATTTTGGATATAAAGCCTCTTTGGTTTCAAAATATATTATCTTTGAAATGGTAGGCAGCAAAGTCTAACATATCACATGAAATAAAAGCTGTCATGATGCTTTTTAGAAGATGGTCAAAATATCAAGATGATTTATCCCTGGTCTATAAAATTTAGTACAGAACACACACACACACACACACACACACACACACACACTACATACAATATTATGTTATACCAAATTAAGTCAAAAAGAGACTGATCAGGAGAAATACAGAATTATAATCAATCCAATTACTTAACAAATTACCTAACCATTTGAAAATTTAAAATTGGTAGCCATCATTTTACATAAATTTGTTTGAAAAAACACTGATAAAGGAAGGTCTAATTTACTTCACCAACATGAAGCTTCAAATTTAAAACATACAATGTTTCAGTGACGCATGCAATACAGGACAATTACTGGTAAAGGTGATAGTACAGCCTTTCAGTAGACCTAAAAAGTACCCAGACTAAAAGAAAAGAGGTACAAAAATGCTACCAGGAATAGAAGGAAAATTCATGATCAGGAGAAAGGCAAGGAGGAATAAAAGCAAAAGTGAGTTATAAAGTGCAATAGTGCTCCCAGGACTATAGACAGCATGTGAAACAATTACTATTTTCTTAATAACATGTTATTCTAAAAACTTTAAATTGATTTTCAAGGCCAATGGAGCAATTCTGAAATGAAAGTGATAAGTAAAAAGAGAAGATGCTTTTAAAATATGCCTCACAGTGAATTTCCAAAGTACATCTGTCTTTCCCAAGACACAGCTGCCATGAAGTCTGGCATCTCTAAATATTAAACTTATAAACTAAAGTAAGTCACAATGGAGTCCTCCACTCACTAGGGGACTATTTCACTGAGTTATATTTAGTGGCTTACTCATGTGTTCTTTACCTCATCCCTCTCCATGTCTTTATTTCATTGGCATCTGGTTCAGGGCCAAGCACATAGCAGGTGCTCATTAAATATTTAGTGAATGGATGAATGATTCAGATAGCTTAATCTAATGATAAAATTTATAAGAAATATATATAGGTTTGTACACACACACACACACACACACACATAGTTTTATATATATATATATATATATATGAGTTTGTACATAGAAAAAAACTGCCAACCCAACAGTCAACCCTCATTCCACACTGAGGACACTGCAAACATATATCACACGTTATGGGGAAATGACTATAAGAAAAAGTAGCAAAACTTGAAGCTTAGTATTATCATCTTAGTATACAAAACATCACTATCAAATGCATTTTGTCCTCCTCAAAGGACAAATCTTTCAAGTGAAAGTGTATGTGAAAGATCACCGTCAAGTTCAGTCCAAGAAGGACCCCTAGACAGGCACGCCAGCTGCTGCTCGTTCATACCCATCAAGGATAAGCATCTCATTCCACTCATCTTTCTTCCCACTCCTCTGCCCATGTGTCCCTACTTGGTTAATCTACCAGAATTAACAAATAACTCCTTTCAGCAAAACTCACTCCTCTTCTTAGACCACAATAAATCCCAACACCTTTGTTTCTACTGACTTGTCATACACATTCCAAAGTGTGCTAGCATTTATTCTTTTCTTGATATCTACAATAGACAAAAAGAATGTGAAAGACATGGCAGGAAAAAAACTATGATTAAGGAAAAGATAAAGGCATTTTTAAAAAATTAAATGATCTGCAACAGTGGGTGTAATTAGTGTCTGAAAGTAAACACCTGGGGGTTCCTGCAGGTATTTAACAGACGAACCTGATATGGAGTCAAAGGAGAGAAGGAGGGTGGAAAACATGTGGCTTGCTTTCACTATACATGTATCTCATATAAAATATTTTCTTCTGGGTCAATTGGAAAATAAAATGTATCTATTTTAAAGCAATATCATGACATGGAAATATTCAAGAAAATTATCCTGAGAGATAAATCAACCTTCAGATATTTTTTCTCCCATGCTATATGTACTCTTTTTGATTTTCATGTTTTTTTTTAATAGCTTTAATTTTTGAGCACTTTCAGGATCACAGCAAAGTTGAAAGGAAGGTACAGAGATGGCCCATATACTCCCTGCCTCTCCCACATTCATAGCTACCCCCTTACCAACATGACCTCAGCACCACATTTGTTACAAACTTTACATTTGTTACAAGATACATTATAATCACCCAAAGTCCATAGTTTACATTAGGATTCACTTTGGTGTTGTACATTCTCTGGGTTTTGACAAATATATAATAACATATATCATTAAAGTGTCATACAGAATATTTTTACTGCCCTAAAAGTCCTAGGCTCCACCTATTCACCCCTCCCCTCAACTCAACCCATGGTAACCACTGATCTTTTTCTGTCTCCATAGTTTTGCCTTTTCCAGAAGGTGATATAGTTGGCATTGTACAGTACAGAGCCTTTTCAGATTGTCTTCTTTCACTTAGCAATATGCATTTAAGTACCTCCATGTCTTTCATGGCTTCACAGATAATTTCATTTTAGCAGTGAATAATATTCTATTGTCTGGAGGCACCACAGTTTATTTATCCATTCACCTACCGAAGGACATCTTGGTTGCTTCCAAGTCTTGGAAATTATGAATAAAGCTGCTATAAACATCCACATGCACATTTTTGTGTGGACATAAGTTTCCAGTTCCATTGGGTAAATACCAAGGGGCAAGATTGCTGGATCATGGTAAAAGTATGTTTAATTTTGTAAGAAATTGCCAAACTGCCTTCCAAAGTGATTGGACCATTCTGCATTCCCACTAGCAGTGAATGAGAGTTCGTGTTGCTACACATCCTCACCACCATTTGGTGTTGTCAGTGTTCTGGATCTTGGCCATTTTATAGGTGTGTAGTGGCATCTCATTGTTGTTTTAATTTGCATTTCCCTGATGACATATGATGTGGGATAGCTTTTAATATGCTTACTTGCCATCTGTATATCTTCTCTGGTGAGATGCCTGTTAAGATCTTTAGACCATTGGTTTTTTTAGGTGTTACTTCCGTTTATTTATTTATTTATTTATTTATTTTTATTTTTTATAATTTTTTTAATTTTTGGCTGCATTGGGTCTTCACTGCTGTGTGCGGGCTTTCTCTAGTTGCGGCAAGCGGAGGCTACTCTTCATTGTGGTGTGCGGGCTTCTCATTACGGTGGCTTCTCTTGTTGCAAAGCACGGGCTCTAGAAGCACAGGCTTCCGTAGTTGTGGCACGTGGGCTCAGAAGTTGTGGCTCGTGGGCTCTAGAGCGCAGGCTCAGTTGTTGTGGCACACGGGCTTAGTTGCTCCACAGCATGTGGGATCTTCCCGGACCAGGGCTCAAACCCGTGTCCCCTGCATTGGCAGATGGATTCTTAACTACTGCACCACCAGGGAAGTCCCTAGACCATTTTTAAATCAGATTGTTTTCTTATTGTTGAGTTTTAAGAGTTCTTTGTATATTTTGGATAACAGTCCTTTATAATATATATCTTTTGCAAATATTTTCTTCCAGCCCGTGGCTTATCTTCTCATTCTCTTAACATTGTCTTTTGCAGAGCAGAAGTTTTTAAATTTAATGAAGTCTAGCTTATCAAGTATTTCTTTCACGGCTTGTGCCTTTGGTGTTACAAGTTTAATCCTATCCTATCTTCCAGGAGTTTTATAATTTTCCATTTTACATCTAGATCTATTATCTATTTTGAGCTAATTTTTGTGAAGACTGTTAAGTTCTGTGTGAGATTGATTTTTTTTTTTTTGCCTGCAGATGTTCAGTTTTTCCAGCACCATTTGTTGAAAAGATTATCTTTGCTCCATCGTATTGCCTTTGCTCCTTTGTCAAAGATCAGTTGACTATATTTATGTGAGTCCATTTCTGTGCTGTCTACTCTGTTCCACTGATCCATTTGTCTTTTATTTTGCAATAGCATACTGTGGCTTTATAGAAGTTCTTGAAGTTGGGTAGTGTCAGTTCTCCAACTTTGTTCTTCTTCAATATTGCGTTGGTTATTCTGAGCCTTCTGCCTCTCTATATAACTTTAGAATCAGTTTGTCCATATCCACAAAATAACTTGCTGGGATTATAACTGGGATTGCATTAAATCTACAGGTCAAGTTGGGAAGAACTGACATCTTGACAATATTGAGTCTTCCTATCTATGGACATGGAATGTCTCTCCATTTATTAAGTTCTTTTTTAGTTTTGTAGTTTTCCTATATCATTGAGGATTTTTGCATCTATCTTCATAAGAGATATCTGTCTGAAGTTTTCTTCTCTTATAAGGGCTTTACCTGGTTTTGGTATTAGGGTAATGATGGCCTCACAAAATGAGTCAAGAAGTATTCTCTCTGCTTCTATCCTCTGAAAGAGATTGTAGAGAATGGGTATAATTTCTTTTTTAAAATTTGGTAGAATTCATCAGTGAACCAAAATGGGCCTGGTACTTTCTGTTTGGGAAGGTTATTAATTATTGATTCAATTTCTTTAACAGGTATAGGCCTATTCATTGTGTATTTCTTGTGTGCATTTTGGCAGACTGTGCCCTTCAAGGAAATGGTCCATTTCATCTAGGTTATCAAATATGTGGGCATAAAGTTGTTCATAGTATTCCTTTAACATCCTTTAATGTCCATGGGATCTGTAGTGATGCCTCCTTTTTCATTTCTGATATTAGTAACTTGTGTATTCTCTTATTTTTCTCTTAGTTGGCCTGGCTAGAGGCTTATTGATTTTATTGATCTTTTCAAAGAACCAGCTCTTGGTTTCATTTGTTTCCTCTATTGATTTCTTGTTTTCAATTTGATTGATTTCTTCTCTAAATCTTATTATTGCTTTCCTTTTGGTTACTTTGGATTTAATTTGCTTTTCTTTCTCTAGTTTCCTAAGGTGGAAATTTATATGACGGATTATAGATCTTTCTTCTTTTCTTATATATTCAATGCTATAAATATCCCTCTAAGCAGTACTTTCTCTGCATCCCAAAAATTTTAATAAGTTGTCTTCTCATTTTTGTTTAGTTCAAAATATTTTTAAATTTCTCTTGAGATTTCTTCTTTGACCCATGTGTTATTTAGAAGTGTGTTATTTAATCTCCACATATTTTAGGGTTTTCCAATTATCTTTCTGCTATTGATTTTTAGTTTAATTCTACTGTGGTCTCAGAGCAGACACTGCTACGACTTCTACTCTTAAATTTGTTAAGGAGTATTTTATGGCCCAGAATACGACCTACCTTGGTGAATGTTCCATGTCAGCTTGAGAAAAATGTATATTCTACTATTGTTGGATAAAGTAGTCTATAAATGTCAATTATATTCAGTTGATTGATGCTGTTCAATTATGATTGATGAGTTCAATTATGTCGTGATTTTCTGCCTGTTAGATCTGTCCATTTTTGATAGGGGGGTGTTGAAGTATCCAAATATGATAGTGGATGCATCTGTTTCTCCTTGCAGTAGTATCAGTTTTGCTTCACATAGTTTGAGGCTCTGTTGTACATACATGTTAAGAACTGCTATATCTCATTGGAGAAATGACTGCTTCATCATTATGTAATGCACTTCTTTACTCCTGTGGAATTTTCTTACTTTGAAGTCTTCTTTATCTGACATTAATATAACTATTCTTGCTTTCTTTTCATTAGTGTTACCATGGTATATTTTTCTCCATCCATTTACTTTTAATCTACATGTGTCTTTATATTTAAAGTGGGCT
This sequence comes from Eschrichtius robustus, assembly GCF_028021215.1. Lineage (NCBI taxonomy): Eukaryota > Metazoa > Chordata > Mammalia > Artiodactyla > Eschrichtiidae > Eschrichtius > Eschrichtius robustus. The sequence goes on from NC_090826.1 coordinate 163,936,201, forward strand.
TCTTGTAGACAACATATACTTGGGCCTTGTTTTTTTGATCCACTCTGACAATCTGTCTTTAATTGATGCACATTAGATGATTAACATTCAAACTGATTGTTGACAGAGTTGGATTAATATCTACGATACCTGTTACTATTTTCTATTTGGTGCCCTTGTTCTTTATGCCTTTTTTATCTCCTACTCTTTTTATTTTTAACGTTTTATAGTGGTTGCCATAGACTTTGCCATGTACATTTATAACTAATCCAAGTCCACTTTCAAATAATATTATACTGCTTCATGGGTAGTGCAAGTACCTTATAATAAGAAAATAATCCTAATTCCTCCAATCCCTTGTATCATTGCTATGATTCATTTCACTTATGTGTAAATAAATACATATATGATATATACATAAGCATATATTTTGAACAATCAGTTTTCTGTTAGATCAATGAAGGAGAAGAAAAAAAGAACTTTTTACCTTCACTTATTCCTTCTTCAATGCTTTTTCTTTCTTTATTAGATGTAACAATACTATATTATTTATATATTATTTTTCTTTTCTCTGAAGCACTTTTAACTTCTTCTAAAGAACTTCTTGCAAGGCAGGTCTACTGGCAAAAAATTCCTGCAATTTTTGTTTGTGTGAGAAAGTATTTCTCTTTCACTTTGGGGTTTTTTTTTTCTTTTTTGGTGGGGGCTGCATTGGGTCTTTGTTGCTGCACACGGGCTTTCCCTGGTTGCAGCGAGCGGGGGCTACTCTTCATTGTGGTGCACGGGCTTCTCATTGTGGTGGCTTCTCTTGTTGCAGAGCACGGGCTCTAGGCGCGCGGGCTTCAGTAGTTGCAGCACATGGGATCTGCAGTTGGGGCATGCAGGCTCTAGGGCATGCAGGCTTCAGTAGTTGTGGCATGCAGGCTCAGTAGTTGTGGCTTGCACACTCTAGAGCACAGGCTCAGTAGTTGTGGTGCACGGACTTAGTTGCTCCGCAGCATGTGGGATCTTCCTGGACCAGGGATCAAATCCGTGTCCCCTGCGTTGGCAGGTGGATTCTTAACCACTGCGCCACCAGGGAAGTCCTCTCCTTCACTTCTGAATGATAATTTCACAGGGTACAGAATTCTAGGTTGACAGAGTTTTTTTCTCCCAACACTTTAAATATTTCACTCCACTCTCTTCTTGCTTGCATAGTTTCTGAGAAGTTGGATGTAAATTCTTATCTTTGTTCCTCTATACGTGTGTTTTTCCTCTGGCTTCTTCAGGATTTTTTTTCTTTGATTTTCTGTAGTTTAAAAATGATATGCCTAGGTATAGTGTTTTGGTATTTATCCTGTAGGGTGTTCTCCAAGATTCCTGGATCTAAGGTTCACTGTCTAACATTACTTGGGGAAATGCTCATTTTTGTTTCAAGTATTTTTTCTGTTCCTTCCTCTCTTTCTTCTCCTTCTAGTATTCACATTTCAGTTATGTTATACTCTTTGTAGTCCTATAGTCTTTGTATTTCCTGTTCTATTTTTTCTCATTGCTTTTCAGTTTGGAAACTTTCTATTCAGATATCCTCAAGCTCAGAGATTCTTTCCTCAACCATGTCCAGTCTACTAATATTAAAGAAATTCATCATTTCTGTTACAGCATTTTTTATTTCTAGCATTTCCTTTTGTTTCTTTCTTAGGAGTTCCATATCTCTGCTTGCATTGTCCATCTGTTTTTATATGTTGTCTACTTTATCCATTAGAGCCTTAGCATATAGCTGTTTTAAATTCCCAGTCTGATAATGCCAACATCTCTGTTATATCTGGTTCTGAAGTTTTCTCTTTCTCTTCAAATTGTGTTTGTCCCCTTTTGGTATGCCTTGTGATTTTTTTTCTTGATAGCTGGATATGACATACTGGGTAAAAGGAACCACTGTAAATAGACCCTTAGTAATGAGGTGGTGAGTTGTGGGGAGAAAGGAAGTGTTCTACAGTCTTATGATTAGGCTTCAGCCTTCTAGTGAGCCAGTGCTTCTGGACTGTGAACATCACAAGTGTGAATCAGGTTTTTGTTCTGTTTCTTTAGGTGAGAGAATGGCTAGAGTGGACCGGAGTTGGGTATTTCCTTCTTCCCACATGGAAGGCAGAAAGGACTGGAGGTGAGTATTTCCCTTCTGTCAGGTGCAATGCTAGAGCTGACTGGAGTGGGTATTACCCTTTCTCCTGGTCAGTTAGGCTCCAGTAATACCCCAGCAGGTTAGGATATGATAAACTAATTTCTCCTAAGGGCAGGCCTTGTTAGGAAGTACAAAGCGCTCTGGTGTTTTTCAAAATGGTTCCTCTTCCCCTCCCCCTACCAGAAGCATGAGGGAATTTTTCTCCAATATTTACTGTGAGAACCTGGTCAAGCTCCCTAAGATAAAACTCACAAAAGTATGGACTCCCTCCCATGACTAGGTTCCCCTGGTGTTTTTAACCCTCAGATTTGTCTACACTGAGCCCCCATCAATTCATCTGTTACAGTTCAGGTTTCCCTACTCCAGGATTGGTTTCTGCTCATGAATTTCTGCTCTGGAAAGCTGTGACTCCATGGATTCACTTGTCTGTCTCTTCAATTTTGGAGACAGTAGGTTGCCCTGTCTCCTTACCTCTCTTACAGATCCAAGAAGAGTTGCTGATTTTTCAGTGTCTTTAGCTTTTTACTTTTTGTTAAAATGGAGTGATAATTTCTATGCTCTTTACATGCAGAACTAGAAATGGGAAGTATAATGTGTTTTTTCATCTTCCTCTTAGGTCAGATCCCATAGACCTTCCAGTTCCAGTTCTATTTATAGTTGAGACTAAATTTAGAAATGAATTCCCATGATGTTCTAAGCAGAGATGAATACAAAGGGAAGAAAATGTAACTGATGAACAAGATAAGACTATACTTGATAGAAATTTTATATGTAACGTATGTGTGTGTGTCTACAAAAATATCACCACTTAACTTTCCTTAAAAAGCCTTAGTTTAGAAAATAAATTATAATGAAAACCATACTTCAACAACTCAGTAATAAAAGACGAAGGTACTTAATTGATTCTTCTATTTATTAGCTGTCAAAAGACATTATGTGTAGTAGCTGAACTGGGCTTATTTTCTTTTCAACTTAGAAATATTTCACCCATGAGACATATATAATATTGCCCAAGACTTGCAGCATGATAAAAACGTGACCAAATTTCTAATAAAGAAACTTTTCATTCACACATTTAAAAAAATAAGAAGAAAATAAATTGTTTAAGATTCTGAAGGGCAAAGCATTGATATTTTCCGTCTGGACATTTTACTGAACAAAATCTTACAAGACTAGGTTTTCCTATGTGCTCAAATATTGATTATTTATTGTTTGTTTCCAGAATGTCTTTTAAACTGAATTTAATAGCTAAATTATTTAAACTCTATGTGATAACACAATACCAAAGATTTGAAAATTGATCTGCGTAAATGATGAGCATAAAACATGTGAGACAGAGAAACAAAATACACAGATTTCCTAAATATTTCAATATCTCCTCAGTGCTTAAAACTCACATGGCTCTATAAACTTTAAAATTTTTATAAATATTAAGAGCAAATGCCTTACTGCATTTCTGCTTCTACCTCAAATCCTCACATAATAAATCAAGTCATGTTCCTTGGAGAAAAAGGAGCTAGCCTCTGTTACTTATGATAAACATCAGAAATGTTTCCCCTAAAAGAAAGAAAAGATAAAGAATAACCTAAGTGAAGTGATTCAATGAAGAACACTGTACAAATAGCACTCCCCCACCAAACTGTGTATAATATTCTCCATGAACAAGAAAGAAAATAGACATGGACCAGTAGAAATAGGAATCCAGTAGAATAGTGTTTTTCACTATTTCACCACCTGGGAACCTTGTTAAAAATGCAGATTCTAATTCACTAGGTCTGGAGGGGGCTTCTCTGCGTTTCTAACAAGGTTCCAGATGATACTGGTGCCGCTTGTCCATGGACCATACTGTGAGTAGCAAGAGAGTAATAACATCCACACCTTATTTGTGGGTGTAAAGTTGTGCCCAAAGACTGCCAGTTAGCTTTATCGGCTTCGCCGCAAGGAAGGGTGCACGTCTTGGGAAACCGGGCATCTCTACCCAGGAGAATGAGCTTAGGGGGCTCACAGAATGGGCTCTGGGTTTGTGCTGGGTGATTTGGGACAACTGGCTAAGGAAGTGGAAGGCTGTTCTGGAGTCGAGGTTGTCAAGAACCAGAGATAATTTGTTGCCTGGATAGCTTAATAATTTTTATCTAGGAAGCAGGAGGAACAAAGAGGGCTAGAATAGATAAAGAAGTAAGTCACTGTTGTTACGGAGGACATAGAATATGCTCAGCTAGAGAAATAATGGGAAGAACTGTCCACGTTATTACATAATTCCCGATCCCCTTATGGGGATCCTTGTACTGTAATGGTCTGGTATCAGAAAGATCAACTCTTTCTGGGCAGAACGTGGAAGCAGAACCACACAACAAGCAAGAGTCTTGGAGGTACTGACTAGCAAATTAATATCCTTTGGGGCTTGGTGAGCAGGGGACTACCCACATCACATGACTTTCACGAAGGACCCATAAGGAAGGCAGGTGCAGAGTACAGCAAGCAGATTGGCTGGCACAATGCCAAGGACCAGTGCTCAGAAATTACCATCAGCATTTAGAGGCTGCCTTTAAATGAAAAGAAACCACTGGATAAATACCTCTTGTAAACACTGTGTGAGGCAATGTATTGCAGCACTTAGTATATATAGTAAGGGCGTCAAGTATATAGTAAGGGCGTCAGACTCTTGATTAGAATCTGGTTCCACACTTAATAGTTATATGATTTAGGATAATTTAGTTAGCTTTTTCAACTTCCGACTTCTCGTCTATAACACGGAGACAATACTGCTAACTTTATTTTAAGAAGTAAAATTAATAATATATGCAAAACATTTAATGTAGTAAGTAGCCTCATACTTGGCCTTTCATAAAGGGCAGTTCTTACTGTCTTCCAAGGTATCCTCAACAAAATTTAAGTTAACATATATCAAAACAGACTCAAATGCTAGAAAAACATAAATTCATTCAACAAATTCTGTTACTATGTGCCAGACACTGTGTATGCAAGGGAAATACAATATTTAAAAAGGTACCTGCCTCCTGGAGTTTATAATCTAGCATAAAGCAACAATTAATCTGACAATAAAAAGAAGTACTGGATGTTACCAGAACACATAGCAGGGAGATCTAAAGCAAAGAAGTAGTATGAGACAGGGAAGTCTCCTCAGAAAAAGAAAAAGTAACAGTTCTGGAGAAACTTCTAGTTATGGCTACATGAGGAAGTCAGTAATTCAACGCTACACAGAACAAGTATAAAATCGGACAAAATTATACTAAAAATTACAACATTTCTGAGTACTGAAAATAGACCAAAAGCAGATAACAAGTTAGAAAGCATTTATTTTTCAAAATCTGCTAGAGGCTTATTTATATAATCAATATAAAAATTATCAGTGAGATATTTTACTTTCTGCATTTCATACTACGTTGTTGAAATCCAGTTTGTATTTCACCTAAGCATATATCAATTCAGACTTGCCACATTTCGAGGGCACACAAGCCACAGGTGGCTAGTGGCTATGTCATTGGACAAAGCAGCCCTAGAGCCATCACCAGAAGAAATAACTGAAAAAAGATGACTTTTAAAAATTAGCAAATTAAAATGGTACACTCAAAATACATTCACTTTAAGAAAAAGAAAACAGTAACAAAGGACAGAGGAATAAAAAAGATATGAGACCCACAGAAAACAAACAGCATAATGACAGACATAAACTCAACTATATCAAAAATTATATTAATGTGAATGAACTAATAAACATTTAAATCTACAGGGAACTACTGTCAGAATGCATTAAAAGAAGCAAGATCAAACTGTATGCTATCTAGAGAAGATACACTATACATTCAGATACAAACAGGCTAAAAATAAAACAAATCAGTAACCACAAGAGTGCAGTGGCAACTATATTAAATAGTCTTTAAGACAAGAATATTACTAGAGACAAAGAAAGATATTTCATAATGAAAAGAAAGACATTTCATAATGAAAAATGGGCATGTTAAGAAGGGGAACAACAAGAATGTTCTGAGCATTAAAGGTTCAGAAGTAAGAAAGGTGTTTCGCTTTCCTGCTGATACTACACTTCCACTCCCTCTCAGCATTACACAGGGGAGCAGCCCTATAATTCTCATCTTACTATGCATTTAAACATACTCTTGCACCACCCAGAACAGTGACCCCAACATTGTGCATGACCCAACTCATCCTTCAAATTTCAGGTTGGCTATAAAGCCTTGGCTGAATCCTAGGCTCTCACCACAGCTTGCACACCTATATTAAAGCACTCATTATTCTACAATTATCATTTTGGTATCTCTCTCTCCAGACTTTCTGAAAATAAGAACCATCATTTTTTTTCTTTGCATTTTCTGATTCTTTCAAAAAATATGATCCATAATAGGTGTTCAATAAATGCACACTAAACAAATGAAAAACTGAACATATGGAGCAAAGACCAGTGTTGGTAGAATTGGGAGTTGAAGATCAAGGTTATTTTTCACAATTCCCTCAGAGAAGTTAAAATAGAGTCACTAGGAAGCATATAGCACATGAAGAAATTGTTATAAGTGATAACAATAATAATAACCAACATGAAAGGAACATTTAGTATGTGTTAAGCACTGCTCTAGGCAGTTAGCATATATTAATTCTTTTAATCTTCAAAATAACCTTCCATTAGGAAGGTACTAGTTTTACCACCATTTTAGAGAAGGGTCAACAACAAAAAAATCAATTAAAATAAATGGACATTTCTCCAAAGAAGATATATAAATAGCCAATAAGCATATGAAAAGATGCTCAACATCATTAATCATCAGGGAGAGAAATATTAATCAAAACCACAATGCTATACCGCTTCAAACACCAGGATGGATATAATCAAAAAGCAGACAATAAACAAGTGTTGTTGACCAGAGGACACACAGCAGAAGAAGAACTACAATCCTGCAGCCTGTGGAACGAAAACCACATTCACAGAAAGACAGACAAAATGAAAAGGCAGGGGACTATGTACCAGATGAAGGAACAAGATAAAACCCCAGAAAAATAACTAAACGAAGTGGAGATAGGTAACCTTCCAGAAAAAGAATTCAGAATAATGATAGTGAAGATGATCCAGGACCTTGAAAAAGAATGGAGGCAAAGATCGAGAAGATGCAAGAAATGTTTAACAAAGACCTAGAAGGATTAAAGAACAAACACCGAGAAGAATTAAAGAACAAACAAACAGAGATGAACAATACAATAACTGAAATGAAAAACACACTAGAAGGAATCAGTAGCAGAATAACTGAGGCAGAAGAATGGATACGTGACCTGGAAGACAGAATGGTGGAATTCACAGCCGTGGAACAGATTGAGAAAAAAGAATGAAAAGAAATGAAGACGGTCTAAGAGACCTCTGGGACAACATTAAACGCACCAACAATTGCATTATAGGGGTCCCAGAAAGAGAAGAGAGAGACAAAGGACCCAAGAAAATATTTGAAGAGATTGTGGTCGAAAACTTCCCTAACATGGGAAAGGAAATAGCCACCCAAGTCAGAAAGTGCAGAGAGTCCCAGGCAGGATAAACCCAAGGAGAAACATGCCGAGACACATAGTAATCAAATTGACAAAAATTAAAGACAAAGAAGTATCGTATATTAACGCATGTATGTGGAACCTAGAAAAATGGTACAGATGAACCGGTGTGCAGGGCACAAGTTGAGACACAGATGTAGAGAACAAATGTATGGACACCAAGGGGGGAAAACCACGGTGGGATGGGGATGGTGGTGTGCTGAATTGGGCGATTGGGATTGACATGTATACACTGATGTGTATAACATCGATGACTAATAAGAAACTTCAGTATAAAAAAACAAACAAACAAAAAAACAACTAACACTAAACTTTCTTTGGGTTATTTGTATGGAAATATGTTAATATAAATGTTTCAGACATTACATGAAATTTCTAAAAATCTTCTGGTATAATGTTATAAGTCATAATTCTAGTTATTACTTTAAAATGTATATCTCAGAAATAACTAAATTTCCTTGTCAATTGCATTATTATGAACTTTCATCAAATCCTTAACTGTGGTCATTTTTAAGTCTTTTGTCATTTACAGACAGTTTTGGGTGTACTCTGATGCTTTTGCAAAAATGTTCCTATAAAAGGGTTTCATCTTCAAGGAATTCATGGAAAAGACTCTGACAAGTACAGGTTTCTGGTAACTGACTATACTGCTGAACTGAATGAATAAGCATTTTCAGAACTCTAATGGAAAACTGATGAATTCATAAAAGTGCTAACAAAAGATCAAGATGAAAAAAAAAATAATTACATGGGACTGAGTGAACTGATGAGGATGATTATAATTTTTGTGACTTTGTTTGAATTAAACAAAAAAAAATCCCACAAGGACTCAGAGGCAAAAAATATACAAATCAATTTTCACTGCAAAGTAAAGGAGCTGTTACAGTGGAGGATTACTGGACTGAATGTCAATATTATGACATAGTATGAGTGTGTTTCGTGTTTGGTAATCGCAGTCATTGTTGCTTTTGTTGTGGTCACCCATTTACAATGCTTGGTGTCAGTTTATTTATCTCTTGTAAAAATAAAATTCAGTGTGTGTGTGTGAAAAAAAAAAAAAAGACAAAAATTATTAAAAGCAACAAGGGAAAAACGACAAATAACATATGAGGGAACTCCCATAAGGTTAATAGCTGATTTCTCAGCAGAAACTCTACAAGCCAGAAGGGAGTGGCACGATATATTTAAAGTGATGAAAGGGAAAAACCTACAATCAAGATTACTCTACCCGGCAAGGATCTCATTCAGATTCGACGTAAAAATCAAAAGCTAAGAGAATTCAGCACCACCAAACCAGCTCTACAACAAATGCTAACGAAACTTCTCTAAGTGGGAAACAAAAGAGAAGAAAAGGACCTACAAACAAACACATACCCCCAAAAATTAAGAAAATGGTAACAGGAACATACATGTCGATAACTACCTTAAATGTGAATGCATGAAATACTCCAACCAAAAGACACAGGCTTACTGAATGGATACAAAAACAAGATCCATATATATGCTGTGTACAAGAGACCCACTTCAGACCTAGGGACACATACAGACTGAAAGTGAAGGCATGGAAAAAGATATTCCATGCAAATGGAAATCAAAACAAAGCTGGAGTAGCAATACTCATATCAGATAAAATAGACTTTAAAATAAAAAATGTTACAAGAGACAAGGAAGGACACTACATAACGATCAGGGGATCAATCCAAGAAAAAGATATAAAAATTATAAATATATATGCACCCAACATAGGAGCACCTCAATACATAAGGCAAATGCTAACAGCTATAAAAGGGGAAATCGACAGTAACACAATAATAGTGGGGGACTTTAACACCTCACTTACACCAATGGACAGATCATCCAGACAGAAAATTAATAAGAAAACACAAGCTTTAAATGATACGATAGACCAGAAAGATTTAATTGATATTTATAGGACATTCCATCAGAAAAAAGCAGTTAACACTTTCTTCTCAAGTGGACACAGAACATTCTCCAGGATAGATCACACCTTGGGTCACATATCAAGCCTCAGTAAATTTAAGAAAACTGAAATCATATCAAGCACCTTTTCTGAGCACAATGCTATGAGATTAGAAATCAATTACATGGAAAAAAACGTAAAAAACACAAACACATGAAGGCTCAACAGTACATTACTAAATAACCAAGAGATCACTGAAGAAATCAAAAAAGAAATCAAAAAATACCTAGAGACAAACGACAATGAAAACACGACAATCCAAAACCTATGGGATGCAGCAAAAGCAGTTCTAAGAGGGAAGTTTATAGAAGTACGATCCTAACTCAAGAAACAAGAAAAATCTCAAATAAACAATCTAACCTTACACCTAAAGGAACTAGAGAAAGAAAAACAAACAAAACCCAAAGTTAGTAGAAGGAAAGAAATCATAAAGATCAGAGCAGAAATAAATGAAATAGAAACAAAGAAAACAAGAGCAAGGATCAATGAAACTAAAAGCTGGTTCTTTGGGAAGATAAACAAAATTGATAAACCTTTAGCCAGACTCATCAAGAAGAAGAGGGAGGGGCTTCCCTGGTGGCGCAGCGGTTGAGAATCTGCCTGCCAATGCAGGGGACACGGGTTCGAGCCCTGGTCCAGGAAGATCCCACATGCCACGGAGCAACTAGGCCCGTGAGCCACAATTGCTGAGCCTGCGCGTCTGGAGCCTGTGCTCCGCAACAAGAGAGGCCACGATAGTGAGAGGCCCACACACCGCGATGAAGAGTGGCCCCCGCTTGCCGCAACTGGAGAAAGCCCTCGCACAGAAACGAAGACCCAACACAGCCATAAGTAAATAAATAAATAAATAAAATTAAAAAAAAAAATAGGAATCTACCTTTAAAAAAAAAAAGAAGAAGAAGAAGAGGGAGAGGACTCAAATCAATAAAATTAGAAATGAAAAAGAAGTTACAACATACACCACAGAAATACAAAGCATCCTAAGAGAGCACTACGAGCAACTCTATGCCAATAAAATGGACAACCTGGAAGAAATGGACAAATTCTTCGAGAGGTATAACCTTCCAAGACTGAACCAGGAGGAAATAGAAAATACGAATAGACCAATCACAAGTAAAGAAATTGAAAATGTGATTAAAAATCTTCCAACAAACAAAAGTTCAGGACCAGATGGCTTCACAGGTGAATTCTATCAAACATTTAGTGAAGACCTATCACCCATCCTTCTCAAACTCTTCCAAAGTTTGCAGAGGAAGGAATATTCCCAAACTCATTCAAAGAGGCCACCATCACCCTGATACCAAACCAGACATAGATACTACAAAACAAGAAAATTACAGACCAATATCACTGATAAATATAGATGCAAAAATCCTCAACAAAATACTAGCAAACAGAATCCAACAACACATAAAAGGAACATACACCATGATCAAGTGGGATTTATCCCAGGGATGCAAGGATTCTTCAATATAAGCAAATCAATCAATGTGATACACCATATTAACAAATTGAAGAATAAAAACCATATGATCATCTCAATAGATGCAGAAAAAGCTTCTGACAAAATTCAACATCCATTTATGATAAAAACTCTCCAGAAAGTGGGCAGAGAGGGAACCTACCTCAACATAATAAAGGCCATATATGACACAAACCCACAGCCAACAGCATTCTCAATGGTGGAAAAACTGAAAGCGTTTCCTCTATGATCAGGAACAAGATAAGGATGTCCACTCTCACCATTATTATTCAACATAGTTTTGGAAGTCTTAGCCACAGCAATCAGAGAAGAAAAAGAAATAAAAGGAATACAAATTGGAAAAGAAGTAAAACTGTCACTGTTTGCAGATGACATTACACTATACATAGATAATCCTAAAGATGCCACCAGAAAACTACTAAAGCTACTAAAGCTAATCAATGAATTTGGTAAAGTTGCAGGATATAAAATTAATGCACAGAAATCTCTTGCATTCCTATACACTAACAACAAAAGATCAGAAAGAGAAATTAAGGAAACAATCGCATTCACCATTGCAACAAAAAGAATAAAATACCTAGGAATAAACTTACCTAAGGAGGTAAAAGACCTGTACTCAGAAAACTATAAGACACTCATGAAAGAAATTAAAAATGATACAAACAGATGGAGAGATATACCATGTTCTTGGATTGGAAGAATCGATATTGTGCAAATGACTATACTACCCAAAGCAATCTACAGATTCAATGCAATCCTTACCAAATTACCAATGACATTTTTTTTTTACAGAACTAGAAGAAAAAATCTTAAAATTTGTATGGAGACACAAAAGACCCCAGATAGCCAAAGCAATCTTGAGGGAAAAAAACGGAACTGGAGGAATCAGACTCCCTGACTTCAGACTACACCACAAAGCTACAGTAATCAAGACAATATGGTACTGGCACAAAAACAGAAATATAGATCAATGGAACAGGATAGAAAGTCCAGAGATAAACCCACACACCTATAGTCAACTAATCTATGACAAAGGAGGCAAGCATATAAAATGGAGAAAAGACAGTCTCTTCAATAAGTGGTGCTGGGAAAACTGGACAGCTACATGTAAAAGAACAAAATTAGAACATTCCCTAACACCATACACAAAAATAAACTCAAAATGGATTAGAGACCGAAATGTAAGACTGGACACTCTAAAACTCTTAGAGGAAAACATAGGAAGAACACTTTTTGACATAAATCACAGCACGATCTTTTTTGACCCACCTTCTAGAATGGAAATAAAAACAAAACTAAACAAACAGCAAATGAGACGTAATGAAACTTAAAAGATTTTGCACAGCAAAGGAAACTATAAACAAGACAAAAAGACAACCCTCAGAATGGGAGAAAATATTTGCAAACGAATCAACGGATGAAGGGTTAAGCGCCAAAATATATAAACAGCTCATGCTGCTCAATATTAAAAAAACAAACAACCCAATTAAAAAGTGGGCAGAAGACCTAAATAGATATTTCTCCAAAGAAGACATACAGATGACCAAGAGGCACATGAAAAGCTGCTCAACATCACTAATTATTAGAGAAATGCAAATCAAAACTAAAATGAGGTATCACCTCACACCGGTTAGAATGGGCATCATCAGAAAATCTACAAACAACAAATGCTGGTGAGGATGTGGAGAAAAGGGAACCCTCTGGCACTGTTGGTGGGAATGTAAATTGATACAGCCACTATGGAGAACAGTATGGAGGTTCCTTAAAAAACTAAAAATAGAACTACCATATGACCCAGCAATCCCACTACTGGGCATATACCCTGAGAAAACCATAATTCAAAAAGACACATGCACCCCAATGTTCATTGCAGCACTATTTACAATAGCCTGGCCATGTAAGCCACCTAAATGCCCATCGACAGACGAATGGATAAAGAAGATGTGGTACATATATACAATGGAATATTACTCAGCCATAAAAAGGAACAACATTGGGTCATTTGTAGAGACATGGATGGACCTAGAGACTGTCATACAGAGTGAAGTAAGTCAGAAAGAGAAAAACAAGTATCATATATTAATGCATATATGTGGAATCTAGAAAAATGGTACAGATGAACTGTTTTGCAAGGCAGAAATAGAGACACAGATGTAGAGAACAAACGTATGGACACCAAGGGGGTAAAACCCCGGGCGGGTCGGGGGGGTAGTGGTGGTGGTGGTGTGATGAATTGGGAGATTGGGATTGACATGTACACACTAATAGGTATAATATAGATAACTAATAAAAATCTGCTGTATTAAAAGAAAAGTGTCGTCAAGGATGAGGAAAAATTAGAACCGTCACACATTACAGGTGGGAATGTAAAATGGTGCATCGCTTTGGAAACAATTTGGTAGTTCCTCAAAATATTAAACATAGAGTTACCATATGATCCACCAGCTTATGGAGTGACAGCTAATGGTTACAGATTTTCTTTTAGGGGGAACAAAACTGTTCTAAAATTGGTGATGGCTGCACAACTCTGAGAATATATTGGAAAAGACTGAATTGTACAATTTAAATGGACAAATTGTATAGCATGTGAATTGCATATTTTAAAAGCACTAACTTAAAAAAAATTAACTCACTCATTATTATATAGTTATTCACTGGCAGAGCCAGAATTTGAACCCAGGCAGCCTGATTCTGTGCTCTGGATACCTGCATACTTCACAAAGTTAAAAACAGAAGCATTATACTTAGCTCATCTTCAAAAAAGGACTGCACCTAAATATCTAAACCAAAGCAATAAATTTTAATATAAGCATTTTTCTATTAATGTACTATTTTTTTTAAAAGCTAAGTAGCATAAGAACAAAATTTATGATATAAAAAAATCTAAAGGAAAATTATTTCTAACTCCTTTCTGTACTTTGGTGACATCCTATGGTAAAAAATGAAAGCTAGCTTTAGCTGTTGAAAGAAGATGATTTTTCCATATGGACTCTGTTTTTCTTAGTTTTAGTTTTACTTATTTCATATAAACAGAAAACAAGGAAAATCTAAACAGTTATATTATTCCTCCCTAGTGTCACATCGTAAAAATGTTATCCTGTGTTCTTCAGGGAGGGGGTTAGACTAGTAGGCAAATGATATTTGTATTTTGATTGCTCTTTTTAGCGTTTCCCTAAAATATTAGACAAACTAACTCATATAACACAGGTGTGTAAGTGATGAAACCAATGATCTCTAACACATCTGAAAACTGAGGAAGTACTGATTTCCTTGAAGAATGGAATCCAAACGGCTAGTACTGACCAATACACACTCTGAGATCCCTCCCTTGCACCTCCTCTCCATAATGAAAGGAAGTTTAACCCCACTGTACACAAACCTGACTACACAGACAAGACCTGATGTCAGAACACCAAAGAGAGGGCCTTGCAGTATGAACATACAGCACCAGAATAACTGCTATTTGGCAGATGCAGAGCCTCAATCATTGCTACCAACCTTTAGAATCCTGCTTTGAACTTCACTGCATCACAGTCTTTTGATGTAGAGATTAGAATATTTCCAAACAAGAAACCACCAGTATCAAGTACTCAAGCCTAAATCCTACTGCTGTAAAGAGACTGAACAATAAACAGCAGTAACCAACTCATTAATTTAGCTATCCTTTATCATGTAAGAGTGACAATTTGGCCACCTGTTGGATAGAACCACCTGGGACAACAGCCTTAACACCAAGAAAGGGATTCAAACTCCCTCCATTTTAATGCAAAACAGAAGACTGAATTTCTACCATTATCCCCAAGCAAACAATCTATAACCAAATAACATGGATTTTAAAATATAAATGTTTGAGATGAAACCAACTAAATATATTACCATACAAATCCATACATATATGCAAGTACATGTATAGAAATAAGTCATTTTTCTCCATCCCTGAAATGTTCAACACTGGCCAGATAAGCAACCTCAATACCAACATCACTCATACATTCCTATGGGGAAATATTTTTTCTATTTCCTTTCAGCCTGAGACAAATTTACTCTTTGCAGAGTCATCTGAATTGCCCTGAGGGTTTCTCTAAAAGTAGACAGAGCCAAAGCACTGGCTGTCAGTGTGCCTTTGAAAAGTTCCCCCATTTTCACAAATGGACCACACACATCACCCCTTCAATGAGGACCACCGCCGTGAGGCAGGAAAGGGGGCCTTAGTCACTGGCTCTGCATTCTGCCACCGCCTGAAAAATATGAGCAAGGACATCACATGCCCAGAGCCTGCAGATGTCAAGACACCTACGTCAAGTACATGAGAGGGTAGAGGAGCTTTTAAACCTGATTTTAAAAGTACAAAGTAAGTAAAATGTATGAGGTAGTCTATCACCGTGGTCCCCAACCTTTTTGGCACTAGGGACCGGTTTCGTGGAAGACAATTTTTCCACTGGCGGGGTGGGGGGGATGGTTCAGGCAGTAATGTGAGCGATGGGGAGTGGCAGATGAAGTTTTGCTCGCTCGCCCACCGCTCAACTCCTGCTGTGGGGCCCGGTTCCTAACAGGCCGCGGACCAGTACCGGTCCATGGCCCGGGGGTTGGGGACCCCGATCTATCAGGAAAAAGGAAGATGTCTGGTGCAAGTAAGAGCTTGGTGAAGAGTCTGTGTGGGAGTGAGGGTTACTGTATCTCACCATGGAGGGAGCCTTAGGAACACACCCCAAAATACTGGGGAGCCTTAGGAAAACACCATTTACTTTAAGATTGAGATAAAAGTAGGAGTTGCTTTTAATGCATCTATTTCATAGAGACATACTGTCTTCTGCCAATCAGGCGTTATAGGCATTTTTGTGTCTATATCTCACTGATACAGCATGTCTCCATTTTTCTCAATCCTATATTCTTTAGAAATTTTAGTTTTACCTTCTCAGCTAGTTAATTATTTATTATTCAAAAGTGATTGTTCGCACAGGCTCACTTACTAATTACACCTCGAACTATAAAGCCCTCTGAGCTTCTGCTCCTCTTTATCACCCTATTTGGATCATCAGAAAGCTTCTGAATTAGAAGTGGGTTAATGTCATCATCATATATGAATACTCCATTTTGTGCATATTGGACTAATTCAGGATAGCTTTCATAAAACCAAAGAATAAACTATTATGCAATCTTAGTTTATTTTGATATTTATAAGATAACCAAAGCTTTCATATAGTCAGCAAGTATAAAAACTATACTTAGCCAAGTGAATAAATAGATAGTAATAATATTTCTTTGCAAAGTGTGGCTTAAGACAAAGTAAAAAGTGTGTCACTGTGACCTCAATTTTCCAGAGATTGCTAGGAATCCTTAGAATTTGTGCTCTCTTGGGAAAACTGTTCAGTTTCTTATCTGCTTGTTGGACCATGAATTTTTAGGACACAGTCCAATCATATACTAGCTCTCTCATCTTCTTGACTACGTGACATGGTTGATTCCTTTGCTGTCTGTGCTGGAAAACTGTCTCAGAAGATAGGAGCTATTCTAGCACAAGCCCTAAATCCCTCACTTACTCATTATCAAAAATAATAAATGTTTATTATTGCCAGGCCCCTAAGAAGCTCATGATCTAGTAGGAAAAAATATATATAAACAACTGTAAAAGGTATGATAAAAGCTATAACAGAGGTATGTTCAAGGTGCAGTGGCGATGAACTCTGCTTAAGAAAAGCGTTACAGGGCCTCCCTGGTGGCGCAGTGGTTAAGAATCCACCTGCCAATGCAGGGAACACGGGTTCAAGCCCTGGTCCGGGAAGATCCCACATGCCGTGGAGCAACTAAGCCCGTGTGCCACAACTACTGAGCCTGTGCTCTACAGCCCGTGAGCCACAACTACTGAGCCCACGTGCCACAACTACTGAAGCCCGCGTGCCTAGAGCACATGCTCTGCAACAAGAGAAGCCACTGCAATGAGAAGCCCGCGCACCGCAACAAAGAGTAGCCACCGCTCGCCACAACTAGAGAAAGCCCACACGCAGCAACGAAGACCCAACACAGCCAAAAATAAATAAAAATAAAAATAAATAAATTTATTAAAAAAAAGAAAGAAAAGCTTTATAAATGAAATACTTGGCATGGTTCCTAAAGGATCAGTAAGGTTCTCCAGCAGGCTGACAAGAAAAAGGAGGATATTCCAGGCATCAGGAAAAGCACGTGCAAAAGTACAGTGGCATGAAAGAGCACAGTCCATTCAGAGAACCATAAGTAGCCTAGAACGACTGCTGCACACAGCATAAACAGGGGAACACTGGGGGCTGAGGTTAGTTAGATAAGCAGAAGCCAAAAGGAGCAGGAGAACAGAAAACAAAAATTGAGAATGAGCTATGCACAAGGGAGGAAGAAAAACAGGTGACATCACTCTCAGAAGCCAAGGAAATGGAGAATTCAGTCTGGACACAGCTGTATAAAATAGATGGAATCAAACTAGATCTAATACCCAGCCCTCTTGCTACTATTCCTAAAAGACTGATTCACATATGGTCAACTGCCTAGCACACCCAGTCACACCATAAAGGAGTAATCTTGAGATGGCTGTAGATTTTCTCTTGTGATTTCAATTATACACATACACATATTTAAATAAACTACCATTGAAAATGGTACTGTGAAAGAGAAAAAAAGATGAGAAAGACACATACCTACCCCTAAGATCTTATATCCTACCAGGCTATAAAGTCATTTATGGATTTATAGCAATACGTCATCCTGTAAACTTTATTATAGAGACTAGATATGAGACATTCCATGTCCATAAATAAGATGTATTAACATCAATTTTAAAATTATTTGTGTTTATGGATTAAAGACCTAAATGTAAGGCCAGATACTATAAAACTCTTAGAGAAAAACATAGGCAGAACACTCTCTAACATAAATCACAGCAAGATCTTTTTCGATCCACCTCCTAGAGTAATGAAAATAAAAACAAAAATAAACAAATGGGACCTAATTAAACTTAAAAGCTTTTGCACAGCAAAGAAAACCACAAACAAAACGAAATGACAACCCTCAGAACAGGAGAAAATATTTGCAAAGGAAGCAACCGATAAGGGATTTATCTCAGCTCATGCAGCTCAATATCAAAAAAACTAACAACCCAATTAAGAAATGGGCAGAAGATCTAACTAAATATTTCTCCAAAGAAGACATACAGATGGTTAAAAAGCACATAAAAAGATGCTCAACATCACTAATTATTAGAGAAACGTAAATCAAAACTACAATGAGGTATCACCTCACACCAGTCAGAATGGCCGTCATCAAAAAATCTACAAACAATAAAATGCTGGAGAGGGTGTAAAGAAAAGGGAACCTTCCTACACTGTTGGTTGGAATGTAAACTGGTAGAGCCAGTATGGAGGACAGTATGGAGGTTCCTTAAAAAACTAAAAATAGAGCTACCACATCATCCAGCAATCCCACTCCTGGGCATATATCTGAAGAAAACCATAATTCAAAAAGATACATGCACCCCACTTATCATTGCAGCACTATTTGCAACAGCCAGAACATGGAAGCAGCCTAAATGTCCATCAACAGAGGAACAGATAAAGAAGATGTGGTACATATATACAATGGAATATTACTCAGCCATAAAAAAGGATAAAATAATGCCATTTGCAGCAACAGGGATAGACCTAGAGATTGTCATACTGAGTGAAGTAAGTCAGACAGAGAAAGACAAAAATCATATGATATTGCTTATATGTGGAATCTAAAAAAAGGCTACAAATGAACTTATATACAAAACCAAAATAGAGTTACAGATGTAGAAAATAAACTTATGGTTACCAGAGGGTAAGGGGGAGAGGGATAAATCGGAATATTGGGGTTGACACATACACACTACTATATATCTATATAAAATATAGGTATTTTATATCTATATAAAATATAGGTATTTTATATCTATATAAAATATAGGTATTTTATATCTATATAAAATAGATATAAATACCTATATATAAGATATAGGTATTTATATCTATATAAAATAGATAACTATTATCTATTTAGATAACTATTATCTATTTTATATAGATATATATAAATATTTATCTATATAAAATAGATAACTAATAAGGACCTACCGTATAGCACAGGGAACTCTACTTAATACTCTGTAATGGCCTATATGGGAAAAGAATCTAAAAAATAGTAGATACATGTATATGTATAACATTCACTTTGCTGTACACCTGAAACTATCACAACATTGTAAATCAACTATACCCCAAAAAAATTTTTTTAAAAAAGAAAAAAATTATTTGTGTTTAGAAACATAAAATTCAAGGATAGAAATGAAAGATTCTGATCTAAAAATCAGTACATTTTAATTATTAATTTATATAATGCTCTCATGGCATCCACATATTAAAAATTCTTGACATTAATAAGCCATTCAACAAAACTAATATAGTATTGTAAGTCAACTATACATCAATAAAAAATAATTTTAAAAAGCCATTCAACAAAGATCACTAAAATTACATTCATATTTTTAAGCGACAATTTTCATCTTTGCCTTTTATCCCCTTAGATTGCTTTTTTAAAAGAAATAAAAGGCAAAGAAACTCCTCTAAGATCAAAAGCTATATATTTAAGGTACATAATCCTAAAAAAAAATGTTCAATTGCTAAGTGACTAATTTTAAGATATGTCATCAGTTTAAGAAGTCATTCATTTATTCATCTAACAATTATTTATTAAGCCAGATACCATTTCGGCAGTGAGGAATAAGCACAGAACAAAGCAGAAACAGTACCTGCCTTCACAAAGCTTCATCTTAAGCTGGAAAACAATTTAACAAGGAACTAAAACACAGTATGTTAAGCACTTTTTATAAATAAGCTTTGCAGCTACACTAGCAATGACTTGCACTTCAACTGTTCATTTCAAATCCATTTCCTAAAAGTCCTTGAGATATTTAGGTAACTTTAAGAAACAATAACATGGTTGACATTAGTCATTAATTGTGCTATTTTATGACTTCTAATATTGATACAATATAGTTTCCTAGCCACTTCCAAATTCTTGCCCCTTTCAAGCTACTGCAGTTGAGATGGAAAACTTAAGATTTTTTTTTTTTAAACAGAGCAAAACAAGCAAAACAAACAATACTAGCCATGTAATAAAAGACCTAATACACTAACTTTATTCATTTAATTATCCTGGGCAGGAAAAAAAAAAAAAAGGACTACGAATTACATGGTATCTGTGCATGTATTCTTTGGAAAGTACTGAAAAATAAAAACATTCACATGGAAAGAAATGACTTTATTCCCACCATTGCCTTTTTTCAGAAACACCTGAAATTCATAAATTTCACAAAATCTGAAATTTGTAAATCAAAAGAAACTGGAAATACTGAATATGATACTATCTTTTTAAAAAGTGTTTGGGACAGCTGAATATCACAGTATCTTAAGACTTATATTTTCTTAGATTAACTCAATGATCACTTTCAAAGCAAAGCTTTCTTTCAAAGCTAAAAAAAACATTTCTAGGTAACCAAGAAGAGCCATTAAAATGGAAAACACTGATAATATTAAAATCTAAAAATAAGGTATGTAATAACCATATAAAGTTTTAAAACATCCCAGTAATACTGTTTTCAAAGCCCAGAAATGTATTATATTATATTATTATTATAATGCATTCTAGCCTAGGATAAAATAACCTCTCTAAGCAGTACATACTACCTTCATCCATCCTTTCTTTTTCCGACAGAATGGCAGAAACAGAATTCCAATATTTTTATTGTAATCATAGGAACATTAATTCAATATATATGGAGTTAACATATCAAAATACAGATGTTTATTCATCCTATTGAGTAAATTTAAGATTACATTTGCTGATTACCTATTTTCCAAATTTATGAAATACCATAATGAAATGTGAAGCAAAACTGTTCAAAACCACTTAAACTGAGTCCTGATGTGCTAAAATGATTAACAACACCATCTTAAAGATGATCCCACATCTGAGCACGTGATACCTCTGTGATTTCAGGGCACAAATCCCTCTATCCATCAAACTAAATGGAAGGTTGGAAAGGTTAATAGAGACAGAGTATCTGTAACAGACTTCCACATTTCATTCTCTACTCAATATACTCCAACGGTCATTGAGCTATTTGTAATGTTCTTATGAATCAATGCTCCCTTCACATTCTAGATAGAGACAAGAAGCCGCGGTGTGAAGCAATAAAGCTCACCTTTGCAAATCCTCATCAAGCTGTTCTGATAATTAAATCTATGTGGGGCTTCATAAACAATTGAAGTGCAGGCACAACTTTAATTAAAAACTCAAATGGCACTGCTAAACACCTAAATAAAACATGAACAAGAACAATAGCCACCTGCAAAGAGCAATGCCAATTTCCAGCCTCTGTTGACCAAAAGAGATTTTTCTCTATTCACACAGTCACCCAGGCTGTATGATCCCTGGGCTAGCAGTAGCAGTCAATAATTTAAAATCATGGAAATACATTTTGAATGTATACTTACATTTTTTTATGAATTGCACAGTAGCCGTAGAAAATTGTTACAGACAGAAAAAAAATGAAGTTCTCTCATTTGCTAGGCTGGCACCCAATTCTACCCTAATTTTTCACAAAGATTCACCATTGAAAAAAACCCAGATCTTCACATGGCAGACTGCTGATAAATCAGGGTCAATTTACTCTACTTGTGGCTGATTAAGGGTAATCCTGGGACTACACGGCTTTTTTTTTAGTTCATCCCTGACAGAAGGAAAATTTCTAGAAGAGTGAGACTACAGAGCTGGTTGGAAAAGTCACAGTCCAAGACAGAATGTTATAGGGTCAGAAAGATTTGTGCTGGAGAGCAACACACACGGCCTGGAACATACAGTTCCTTTTGTTTTCCTTTATTTGCCTACCTTGAATTCAAATTTCCCTGGTGCTATGTTGACTTTGTTGGTTTAAGTGACAGGGCCAAAGTGTAACCTCTTTCCATTTATACTTTGTCTCCCCTCAGGGTCATATAATCCTGATTGGTCTAGTCAGCTCCGTGTAGAGAGAATATAAAGGATTTGGGTCAGAGACACCAAGGCTGAACGTTTAGCTCCATCTCTTGCTAGCTGTGTGATCTTGGAAAAGTTAGTTTTCCTCTGTGTGGGTCCATTTTTTCACTTATTAAATGAAGATAATAAAATTTCTCACATGACTGTTATGAGAAAAAATAAGATGACATATGTGACAGTTCCAGGTACCCAGAAAATAATATATGTTAGTTCCCATCTCCTCTCCCTATTTTAAATACAGCCTATATTCCAGGACCCTCCTGCTACTGCTCTCTCCTTCTGAGAGGTGGATAATCTATGCCCTATCCTTGCTACCTTCAAACAGTAATGCAACAGAAAGTGTAATCAACTGAAAGAACATTTAACTAGGAAACAACCCATAAGCCCACTGACAGGAGAATGAATAAAGTGTGGTATATTCTATACAGCAGACTATCATACAGCAGTGAAAATGAATGAACTACAGCTACGTGCAATAACAGATTAATCCTGAAAATGCAGAGTACCAAAAAAATCCCGTAAGACTACATTCAGCAATGATACCACTTTATAGAGCTCAAGAAATAAGAATATCTATGTTTAAGCATACATACATTTGTGATAAAACTAAGCATAGAAACATCTCAGATACCCTGATTCAAAGTCAACGTTTTCACAGAAATTTATTCATGTTTGAATACACACTTAAATTGGAATGTATATTGCACTATTCATGGACGCACCAAACACAAACAACCTACTTCTGTTCTAATATTGTTGACTGTTTTTAAATAAAGCCAGCAACTTATGCTACCTTTCATTTACCTACCTTGAATTCAAATCACGATGATGGCTCTAAATGGAAATTTTTTGCTTTTTGTTATAAAAGCTTTCCACATACTGTGGCAACCACAGCTGTTGATGTCAGCAGCATCATGGCAACTGTGAAGGGTCAGCAATTTAGTTCTTTCATATTGAGGTCTCAGCTGTAGATCTCGTCTGTGCTGACTTCAGGCTGAAGGGAATAAATTTCCTCCAGCCTGAAAACTGAAACATATGCTGCGATAATTAAAGGTTTCTGGAGCCAGTTCAGCAGTGCTAGGGATGCTGAAGCCGATGACCTGTGAGCACACCAGAGGACTTTACACGGGGCACCCACCTGCTAAACAAAGGACACCTCTGAAGGCATGGCACTAAGGCCTCCGTATCCAAAAAGGCAGAAAGAAGTCAGTCACACTCCCTATTTTCTATACCTTATAGCAGACTCGCTCCTACTGAAACACAGGGTGGTGGTTTTGCAAGTCCAGCATTTTCTCTTTGCATCCCCTTTACTTACCTAGACCTGCACTGTCTAATACTAGCCACATGTGGCTACTTATATTTAGGCTAATTAAAATTCCATAAAATTTTATAATTCCTCAATCACACTAGCCACATTTCAAGTGCTCAAGAGCAACATATGACTACTGGCTGGTTACCATACTGAACATTACAGAAAGTACTTGGGGACAGTCCTGATCTAGACCCTAACGCATGTTTAAAACAAACCAAACCTCCACCAGATTGCTGAACATAAAAATCCTAGAGTCAACCAGAAAATGCTGAGGATTAGTGACCCCACACAATTATCCGAGATTGTTCACAGGCTTGGACACTTGAGGCTTCTCTTGGATGCTGTCTGTAATTCGCCCATTTCATTGTTTAGTGTTGCCCAGTGATTAAAAGAACGGACCCTGGAGTTGGATGATTGAGTCTGACTCTAAACTGTGACTCTCTGAGTTAATTACTCAACCTGTCTCATTTTTCTATATGTAAAAATGAAGATAACAATAGTAATAACTTCATAGGTTTGTTTAAAAACTAAATGATACAATACTTATAAACCTATTAGTACCACGCCTGGTACATGTTAAGAGCTCTATAATTGTTAGCTATTAACCATTATTATCCCGCCAAAAGGGAGGAAAAGGAAAGAATATGATGAATTTTATCCATTAAAATCTATTTAGAACTCTGGTAAAGATCCTCTATGAGATGGGCTTCCCTGGTGGTGCAGTGGTTAAGAATCCGCCTGCCAATGCAGGGGACACGGGTTCAAGCCCTGGTCCGGGAAGATCCTACATGCCGGGGAGCAACTAAGCCCGTGCGCCACAACTACTGAGCCTGTGCTCTAGAGCCCACGTGCCACAACTACTGAAGCCCGCGTGCCTAGAGCCAGTGCTCTGCAACAAGAGAAGCCACTGCAATGAGAAGCCTGCACACCGCAATGAAAAGTAGCCCCCGCTCTCCGCAACTAGAGAAAGCCTGCGTGCAGCAACAAAGACCCAACACAGCCAAAAATAAATAAATAAAATAAATAAATGTATTAAAAAAAAAAAAGATCCTCTATGAGAGAAAATCAAAATACATGATCTTTGTAATTTTCTGCACTGTATATTTACAATTTAATGATTTCCTTTCTCACCTTTTAAAGCCTGCTCACTATTCTCACAAGTCTCTTTCACACACTGTGTGCATAATGCTATGTGTCAAGAGCTACTCAAAGCACATATATGTGGCAGCTCACAACAGTCCCACAAGGTAAGTAACTCAGTGGACCCATCCCTTTTCAGATGAGAAAACAGAGACACTGAGAGGTTAAGTAACTCATGCAAGATCCTACAGCTAGTAAGCGGCAGTGACTGGATTGGAATGCAGGCAATCTGGATCCAGAGTTCCTGCTCGCAGCCATTATGCAATATTGTCTCTATATGCTGAAAGCTCCCTTCCCAAACAAACAAAGCATTTCCAAACTAGTTGTTAGGTAATATTATCAGAAACAGACACCTTATGTAATGGGTTTGGCAATGAGAGGCAAGGGGAGACTCTCCTGAGATTTGGATGTGACCATAGCAGTAATCACTGTCCTGTCTTCTAAACCCCCCAGTAAATGTGGATGGAATCAACCTCTTCTTCTCAGAAGGGTTGGCACTGATCCCTGGGAGGTGTGGTAGAAAGCTGTGAGGGTCATTTGGTTTTCACTATGACTGGGGGACACCACAGGCATTCACTCTGCAGGAGACAAGGGTGCTTACATCCTGCAATATATGTCACAATCCCACACAGCTTTCAATGTCCAACTAGCACATTTCGGTCTAGAACCAAATTCCTTTTTACATATGGGCAGAAGCAATTCTTGTATTGTTTTAGTATACTTAACATGCAGAATTTTCCAGGATTGCTATTACTAGGTAAACTGAAGAAAATTAGTACTTTTTTGTCCAAAACTTTACCAAGAGTTTTTCATCGTTTCAGATGACAATGTCATGCTATTTGAATCACCAACTCAATACATTTCTATCACTCTCAATTAGAGCTGAACATTTACAGTAATTCTTCCATGAATTCTATTAGTACCTAAACATTCATATATGGTAACATACACTATTTTATGATAATTTTCCATTTATTTCTTCTTTATATTATCATTAGGGCATTATGCTGGCATTTTGAAATTATGTGCAGAAGTAGCTATATTAGCTAAGATTTTTTTTCCTTCAGGATAGTAAGTGTGTGTGTGTATGTTTCAAAATACATGTTTACAAAAAGGGGACATTGTTATGTGAAACAAGCTGGTGGCACACAGAATGAAGTCATGTGATACCCACCTTGCTGTTTCCTATCAATATTTTACTATCCTCAGAGCTCCATATCCCCAACACTAGCTTTCTGACTGCCCAGGATAAACAAAGGAAAAACTAAAACTTGTAAATTCTCCACAGAGTCCTGGACCCTCCCTATGCTAATCCCTACCCTGAAGCAAGTCTGAGGAATAGAAACTACTATCTCTCCTCTTTCATCACTGCCCTCCTGGCTGAGCCAACTTGGTTTGAATTTACCATTCTCAGCACATCCCCAAGAAGCTACAGAAAGGCCCATGATGATCTCAGATTGATCACCATCAGATCATCGCAAACTCTCAGCATCTTTAGCCACCCAGTGAATAAGAATGACTTTCACAATCCCTTGGGTAGTTCCTACAGCACTCTCCCAGCTTGAATATAGTTTACTAATGTTGCTGATATTTCCATCACCAAATCAAAGACACAACACAGGGCTCCGATTTCATTTCCCTGACCTACCAGGCATCTCTTTAGTTTCTTACCTCACAGCTTCTAATGAAAACAAAACAACTGCATTGCCTATTCTTTTATTTTCTATTTATTCTTTAGATATAAAACCTTAAAGCTCTCTAATACTTGATCTCTTCTCAATGCCTTCTACTTGTTTCCTATAATTCAGCCAAAAAATAGGGCAGGCATTAAAAAAAGATCCCAATAAAACTAAATAAAACATATTGAATGACAACTACTTAACATGTATTATGAAAGAATACTTGCTGGGTTTTTTGGAAAAGGGGTGGAGAATTAAAAGGTTTTCTGAATTTGCAGCATTCCTAAAGTGAACTAGAAAGAAAGGAAGAAGAGAATGACATAGTGTGCAGTTTTACAGTTTTGCTATGTACCAGACCTTCCCAATTATTTGATAAGGAAGGTTACCCAAAATTTTTAGGTTGAAGAAATCAATACAGAGAGGTTAAACAGTTTGCTCAAGGTCAAGGTCGTGTATAAAAACACCTCCACCCCGACCACCACCTCAGTGCTAAGATTATAAACCCTGTTTGTCTAATTCCATTATACCTTGCTGCCCCTTCACAATAATCATTAAACTAGTGCTAACAACATACCAGGAACTGTGCTATATTTTTTATTTAATATTTATAATAATCCTAAGAGAGAGGTACCAAATTTAGCCCCATTTTGCAAATGAGAAAACTGAGGCTAGAGAAAATAAGTTACATTGCCCAAAATCACATAGTAAATAGTGCAGCTTATATTCAAACCCAGGCAGTCAGACTCCAGAACCCATGCCCTTAATCATTAGACTATACTCTCTGCCAAGACTAAAATTCACTAGGCAAAAACTGAGTAAAGAGCTAATTTTCACCAGTAAAGATTACTAATGGAATTACAACAATTCTGTTCCCAACAGGATGGTTTACTTAACAGGAGCTACATTCATGAGGATGGATTAGTAAATCAAAATTGGATTTTTTAAAGTGCACAAATGATTAAAACTCTTAAAAATCATAACTGTTAACCTTAAGGATGAAATATCCTCTTTTGATGTGCTAATGTAAATACTGAACATGAAGTGATTAAAGAATAATTCCCTATAATTGCTATTTATGGGTGGAAAGGGAGTGGTTGATATTTAATGGTGCAGCACAGAAATGTCTCCCTGTATCTACCCCATTGGAAATCCATTTTTCTCCTTGGACTCTAGGCCCCTCCTATCCCTTGAGCAGTCAGAAAGAAGTGGCTACAAAAAGCAAAACAGAATAGGCAGTCTCTTGAGAGAGAACACAAGGGCTAAGGTATCACACACTGTTATTTATAAGTAAGACCAACAGTGAGAAATGTGAAGGATATACTAATATATTAGAGGAAAGCAAAAGATTCTAAAATCATTTTAGTGGCATTTAAAGATTGTTCTTAGAAAATACGTAAGGAAAAACTAAAAACATTATCTAATAAATTAACAAAGCCCTGAAGCAAGTATCAGATATCCCAAAGAGAACCATTCTCTTCTTCATACAGGTTAAGGTTCAGCACAAGTTTTCGAGAAGAACTGAGAGATTTATAATGTGTTGTATCATGTAAATAGTTCTCACTGTCATCATTCTGAAGGTTTTTATGTATATATTTTATCCGTATAATATACATGTAGACAGGATACATACATATATATTTTTCACATATATTCATACATATATGTTCACAGATATATACACATATGTAAATGGAAATATATGTCTGAATCAGGTAAGCCTAAATATTGGAGTCAGATTTCTGAATCTACATTGGGCAAATCCTGGTGAGCAGCACAGCATTCGTAACAAAATGTTGTCTTAATTTACGGCTGACTACTTAGGTTTAGGTATATTTCATATTACTCTAATGAGGATAATATCCAAAAGAGGATAATAAAACTAATAAACCCTTGGAACTGTTAACACAGATATATTCTCAGTAACTTTTAGCCAAAAACTCCCATGGTAATTTGTGATCTTTTCTTCTCTAAACTCAGATAGGATTTATTGCCTCTAGGCTTAGGATTCCACAGCTGGGAGAAGTGAGACCTGTCTTATAAAAATAGGGATATTTCAGAACCTGGAGAAAGAAAATGGGAAAGTTCATCAAATTCCCACCAAATATGGCTGACCGTCTTCCCAATTAACCGTTTTTGCTCTTCTCCATGACCGCTTCTCCTCCCTAACCTATGCTAAAATTTTAGTGGGCACTACCCTTCCTGTTAATATTTTCATTTTAATACTCTTCCTGAAGACTTATTATCTTGAAAGCTTTCTGTTGGTGGGAATTTGATATACCAGAGCAAACCAATGGATCAGATATCTGGGGGCAGCTGAATCTTTTAGCTCCTTGGGAAATCATGCCAAGTATGTGAGTATCTTTCTCTGCCCATTCGTAAGACCAGGTCTGGACAGGATCACAGATTCTTGGAAATAAAACTATAGTTCTGGACTTCCCTGGTGGCGCAGTGGTTAAGAATCCGCCTGCCAGTGCAGGGAACACGGGTTCAAGTCCTGGTCCGGGAAGATCCCACGTGCCGCAGAGCAACTAAGCCCATGCGCCACAACTACTGAGCCTGCGCTCTAGAGCCCGCAAGCCACAACTACTAAGCCCGCGTGCCACAACTACTGAGCCCGCGTACCACAACTACTGAAGCCCGTGCACCTAGAGCCTGTGCTGCACAACAAGAGAAGCCACCGCAATGAGAAGCCCACGCACCACAACGAAGAATAGCTCCTGCTCGCTGCAACTAGAGAAAGCCCGCATGCAGCAAAGAAGACCAGTGCAGCCAAAAATAATTAATTTTTAAAAAAGATTATTATAATAATAATTTTTTTAAAAACTATAGTTCTTCATGCATCCTTTCCAACCTGTTAAAGTGAATTATTTATGAATGAACCTTAGATGATGGTGATTCCAAATTGACTATAGTCTGAATTATCACTGACTGCAGTGCACAGTAGGAAGTAGGTGCTCAATACATGTTTACTGCATGGCTATGAGGTCACTGTGCCTCTACTGGTTCTCTTTACTTCTAGCCCCAAACTGTAGGAGCAGTCTCATGCATTCTAGAATCAACTTATGTTTGTTGTACTCTCTGAGAAACTTCTTCATCTTCTAACCTTTTTATTTAGCTGCTCATACTAGTTTCTTATTGCTCTTAAAACAAATACCATAACTGTATTCGCTTACAGCACTGTATACTTATTATTTTACAGTTTGGGAGGTCAGAAGTAGCTCTCGATGAGGTAAAATCAGTTGTCAGTAGGCAGCGTTCATTCTGGAAGCACTAGAGGAGAATCTACTTCCTTGCCCTTTTAAACTTTTTTGGCTTGTAGCCCCTTCCTCAATCTTCAAAGGTAACAGTGTAGTATCTTCAAATCTCTCACCTTGATCTTCTGCCTCCCTATTCTATCCTTAAAGGACTCTTGTCATAAAACTGGGCACACCAGGATGATCGAGGAATAATCTCCTTATTTTAAGGTCAGATGATTAGCAATCTTAATTCCCTCCACATTCTTCATTACTTTTTGCCATGTAAGGTAACATATTCATAGGTTCCAGAATTAGGACACAGACGTCTTTAGGAAGCTATTATTTTGCCCACTACAGTTCATTTCTGCACTTGTGATTTAATTTCCAGGGATATTTGTTTTCTGAGTTTTTTTTAAAACAGGGTTATGGTAAATTTTCCCTAAGGATAACACAACAGGTTTTTGTTGCTTCATTTTGTTTTCTTCCTCTTGCATTGTTTCTTTTCCAGAAGGCTTTTTTTTTTTTAAGTTTGTTTTCTCTCTGTCTTTCATATTAACACATTTCCTCAAAAGTCTAATGATCTTTGACTATCTCCTCTATGGTAGAGTATTTTTTTTTTTTTTTTTTTTTTTTTGGGCTCAGTTGGGCCTTCATTGCTGTGCACGGGCTTTCTCTAGTTGTGGCGAGCAGGGGCTCTAGGCGCGAGGGCTTCAGTAGTTGTGGCGCATGGGCTCAGTAGTTGTGGCACACGGGCTTAGTTGCTCCGCGGCATGTGGGATCTTCCCAAACCAGGGCTCGAACCTGTGTCCCCTGCATTGGCAGGTGGATTCTTAGCCACTGTTCCACCAGGGAAGTCCCTATGGTAGAGTATTAAAAGCTGTTTTGAAGCTGAGCGAGCAAGAGCAGACTGTTGAGTAGAAGGCTCCATTCTAGAGCCGTGCTGTCCAGTAGAAATATGTAATTTTAAGCTTTCTGGTAGCAACACATTAAAAAGAAATAGGTTAAATTAATTTTAACAGGATGTTTTATTTAACCTAGTATATCAAGAATATTATTTCAACATGTAATCAGTGTAACAATTATTGAGATGTTTTACATTTTTTTCTTATTAAGCTTTTAAAATATAGAGTGCATTTTACTATCTCATCGACCACCTACATTTCAATGCTCAGTAGCCACATGTTGCTCAGTGGCTACCATATTGGACAACAGAGCCCTTGAGTGATTTGGGGGAAAGCCTGATTATTGGATATAGGGCTGGTCAAAATTCCCCAGAAAAACAGAAAAGTGTCCTCCCATATCCTGCTGTGGGAGTATAAGCCTATCTGCCATTGCTCTGGGATTCAAGTGTGCAAAGGATGGGAACCCAGTACTGACTTTCACTTACCCACCCCGTGTTCAGCATGGCACCTCACCCTCAGCTATGCCTGATGTACCCCCCCAGGGGCAGTTCCCAGGCTACACAACATGAGGGAGAGCTCCGGGGGGTCCAATTTATTCTTTGTTATTCTTTCAACAGATCTTCAGCATCTTTCAAGATTCTTTCATACGTTCAGGATGCTAGCAAACACTCACTTTCTGTAGTCTGTTTACACTCCAACGTTTGTTTCCCATCTAAGTAAGCCTCTGGCTTCTTAAGTCAGCTTCTAATATTGTTGGGGTTTTTTTCTATTTTTTACATTGTAGTCTGTTTATGCCAAGTCTCCCCCCCTCCCCTTAAATATCTTTTCTTTGTTATTTTAGTTGGATTTTAAGAGGAAGCTAAAGTAAATGCCGGTATTCACTTAGCCATTTTTAACGGTTCCACCCCCTTTTTACTGCAGTTTCCAATGTCTCTCCTGGTGGTCGTTGGGCCTGCTGATTCTGACTGTGGTCACCAGAACTCTGTGATTAACCTTCCCTCAGCCCGGGTATTCGACCCTTATTGACTCACTCACTGAGTCCCTTTCCTGTTCCGAGCACTGAGAATACAGGGATGGACGTGCCCCCTGGCCTCTCAGTCCAGCGGAGGAAGATTTACAAAGGGATAAGCAGCTGTGTGTGCTTGCAGAGCACAGAGGAAACAGCTGTCCAGCTTCCCAAGGCAAGGTGCCTTTCTCCACTGCACATCTGGCCTTGTTTTCTTAGCACCGCTCGTCTCATTTTCTTTTTATTCCCTCTTTTCATTCTTTGAAGACTTCAAATTTGCAAACTTTTATTTCAGTCTCCTACTCCAGGTCAGCCAGCTCCTCTCCCAGCCCACAGTGTCTCACAAGCTGATCACTTTTAGATTCCTCTGTCTACCTGAGCCACCTCCCAGGTCTCTGACATCATGCACAACCTGGAGGCATGCCAGGCAAGGCCTATTCACAGGCAGAGAGTAAGCCCTGGGCCAGTGGTGTGACCTGCTCCACTGTGAAATCAGTTACTTTCTTCATTCAAAGACTGCAGAAAATGTTTAAATGTCCATCCTAATAATTTATATGCTTTTTAAAATTTTAAATATCTAACATAAAATTTGCCATTTCAACCATTTTTAAGTACAATTCAATGGCCTTAATTACATTCACAATGTTGTGCAATCATCAACATTATTTCCAAATTTTTCAAATCAACCCCCCCCACACACACACAAAAATTCTGTAACCATTAAGCAATGAGTCCCATTTCCTCCTCCCAACCAGGCCCTGGTAACCTCTAATCTACTTTCTGTCTCGCTGAATTTGCTTGCCTGTTCTCCATATTTCATATAACTGGAATCATACCGTATTTGTCCTTCTGTGTCTGGCTTATTTCACTTAGTCTGATGTTTTCAAGGTTCATGCATGTAGTAAAATATAACAGAGCTTCATCTACTGGTTTTTGATCTAGGCATACTAATATGGATAGTCATACTAATTTTCTCTTGAAACATTTTTATGGTTTTCAGTACAAAAATGAATTTTTTTCTCCTTTTTCTTTCATATTATATGACCTTAGTAACAGCTTTTTTGTACTTTTCCCAGTGGATACTGTTATACTTGTGAGCTTATTGATTCATGCTGATGAACAGTAATTTCTTGCAAGGTATCCTGGCATGTAGGGTTCATTTTTCATGTGATCTGCATAAAAATAGTGGTGGTGAATATTAATCAAGTAAGAATGCAGATTTGAATGCTAAACTTCAAAAAAAGCTTAATTAGAATGCACAAGCCACATTAGCCATCCCTCTGCAGGAAAAGTATGTTCCATAGTTTTGTAGCTTGTTCCAACCTACAAATTCATAGGTGTCACTGTACAAATAAGAAATTGGTTAACTGTAATAGGTAGCATATTTTACACCAAATTAGAATTGTTCTCCCAAGGACAAAAATATGGGTTTATTCAACCAGTTAAACCAAGTTTACTTGTTGAAAAATGTATATGTCAAGGTACTGCGCTGGGTGCCACATATGAGATACAGAGAAATATAAGTTCTCCAGGAACATCCAGTCTAATGAACTTATCTGTGGGAAGTTTATACCCAAACAGATGCAGTTCAAGACATAAATATATTTCTCACAAACATCAGAAAGTTAAACAGCAACACAGAATTAAAGAATGCATCAAGAGCGCAGTAAAAGTGATATCAAAGGATAATAATAACTAAATGAACTTTGTAGACTAGTGGTATTTAATATCTTTATTTTAAATAGTAAAACCCTTCTGTTCTCCAAATGAAATCCTAAACTTAAACCTGGTATGTTAAAAAAAAAAAGTGAGAAAAAGGCTTTTTTATTACTAGAAGCCAGACTTCCAGACCCAGCTCTGCCAACTAACTGTATGACCTTATACCATTTACCTAAATTCTAGGTCAATTCCCTTATTAACAAATGGAATTAATAATGGGATTGTTATAAGGATTAAAAATAATGGAGTACGTAAAGCATTTAAAAGCGTCTGGAAGTACTAAATACATTTTTACTATTAATACAGGCATAACTCATTTTATTAAGCTTTGCTTTATTGCACTTCACAGATACTGCATTTTTTACAAGGTGAAGGTTTCTGGCAACCCTGTGTTGAGCACAATTTTTCCAAAAGCACTTGCTCACTTCATGTTTCTTGTGTCACATTTTTTTAATTCTCACAATATTTCAAACGTTTTCATTATTATTATATTTGTTATACTGATCTGTGATCAGTGATCTTTGATGTTACTATTGTAATTGGGGGTACCACGTACCTTGCCCAGATAAGACAGTGAACTTGATAGACGTTGTACATGTTCTGACTGTTCTACCAACCAGCTGTTCCCTGTCTCCCTCCCTTTCCTCAGGCCTCCCTATTCCCTGAGACACAACAATATTGAAATTAGGCCAATTAAAAACCCTACCGAGGCCTCTAAATGTTCAAGTGAAAGGAAGAGTTGAACATCTCTCACTTTAAATCAAAAGCAAGAAATGATTAAGCTTTGTGAAGAAGGCACATCGAAAGCTGACAGAGGCCCAAAGCTAGGCCTCTTGTACCAAACGGTTAGCCAAGTTGTGAATGTAAAGGAAAAGTTCTGGAAGGAAATTAAAAGTGCTACTTCAGTGAACACACGAACGATAAGAAAGCGAAACAGCGTTATTGCTGATACGGAGAACGTTTTAGTGGTCTGGACAGAAGGTCAAACCGCCACAACATTCCCTTAAACCTAAGTCTCATCCAGAGCAAGGCTCGAAATTTCTTCAATTCTACGAACACTGAGAAAAGTGAGAAAGCTGCAGAAGAAAAGTCTGAAGGTAGCAGAGGTTGGTTCCTGAGGTTTAAGGAAAGAAGCCATCTCCATAACATACAAGTACAAGGTGAAGCCACAAGTGCTGTCGTAGAAGCTGCAGCAAGTTATCCAGAAAATGCAGCTAACATAATTAATGAAGTTGGCTACACTAAACAACAGATTTTCAATGTAGATGAAACAACCCTCTATTGGAAGAAGATGCCATCTAGGTCTTTGTTAGCTAGAGAGGAGAAGTCAATGCCTGACTTCAAAGGACAGGCTGACTCTCTAGTTAGGGGCTAATGCAGCTGGTGACTTGAAGTTGAAGCCAATGCTCATTTACCATTCTGAAAATCCTAGGGCCCTTAAGAATTATGCTAAGTCTACTCTGCCTGTGCTCTATAAATGGAACAACAAAGCCTGGATG
Organism: Eschrichtius robustus; assembly: GCF_028021215.1. Lineage (NCBI taxonomy): Eukaryota > Metazoa > Chordata > Mammalia > Artiodactyla > Eschrichtiidae > Eschrichtius > Eschrichtius robustus. The sequence goes on from NC_090826.1 coordinate 163,970,933, forward strand.
ACAGCACATCTGTTTACAACATGGTTTACTGAATATTTAAAGCACACTGTTGAGACCAACTGCTCAGAAAAAAAAAGATTTCTTTCAAAATATTACTGCTCACTGACAATGCATCTGGCTACCTAAGAGCTCTGATGGAGATGTACAAGGAGATTCATGCTGTTTTCATGCCTACCAACACAAGATCTATTTGCAGCCCATGGATCAAGGAGTAATTTCAATTTTCAAGTCTCATTATTGAAGAAATACATTTTGTTAAGGTTAGAACTAGTGATTCCTCTGATGGATCTGGGTAAAGTAAACTGAAAACTTTCTGGAAAGGATTCACCATTCCAGATGCCATTAAGAACATTCGAGATTCATGGGAAGAGGTCAAAATATGAACACTAACAGGAGTTTGGAAGAAGTTGATTCCAACACTCACAGATGACTTTGAGGGGTTCAAGACTTCAGTGGAGGATTGGTGGAAATAGCAAGAGAACTAAAATTAGAAGTAGAGTCTAAAGATGTGACTGAATTGCTGCCATCTCATGATAAAACTTTAATGAATGAGGACTTGTCTTACTGATGGGCAAAGAAAGTGGTTTTGTGAGATGCAATCCACTCCTGGTGAAGACCGCTGAAATGACAACAAATGATTTAGAATATTACATAAACTTAGTTGATGAAGCAGCAGCAGGGTTTGAGAGGACTGACTCTAATTCGGGGAGAAGTTCTACTGTGAGTAAAATGCTATGAAGCAACACTGCATTCTATAGAGAAATCGTTCATGAAAGGAAGAGTCAATCGATGCAGCAAGCTCCACTGTTGTCTCATTTTAAGAAACTGCCCCAGCCACTCCAGCCTTCAGTGACCACCACCCTGATCAGTCAGCAGCCGTCAATATCCAGGCAAAACCCTCCACCAGCAAAGGATTCAGATGATAGTTGGCATTTCTTAGCAACAAAGTATTTTTTAATTAAGGTATGCACACTGTTTTTCTAGATATAATGCTATCATTGCACACTTCATAGATTGCAGTATAGTGTAAACATAACTTTTACATGCACTGGGAAACCAAAAAAATTGTGACTCACTTTACTGTGATATATTTATTTTATTGCAGTCACCTGGAACCTAACCCACAATATCTCTGAGGTATACCTGTACATGTCAAGACATGGTCTTGTAAAAGTATGATATCCCACACTGAGATAAACTCTACACTCCTCAAATCCGTTCTTCTTCCATTTTTACATTGTTATGTCTAATTGGCAAGGGTCAACTCTGCATCACTGACTGACAAGGAGTCATATAAATTACTAATTATAGGAAAAGTTTAATTTATATCAAGATTATATTCAATATTTCACTGTGATCAAATAAACGAAACTACCAATAAGGCTAAAATAGATGTACATGTTGGTGTATCTTACAATAAAGAACAGTAAATGGCTTGACAAATTCCTTTCCTTTTTTAAAGATTCCTTTACGAATATGTGAAGACCAGTATAAGTTATCAAAAGAATCTGAATAAAAGGATATCGAGAGATGCCCTTTATATAAAAACACTAAACCAATAAAATGTAATAAAATGATAAAATCAAAAAGGCAACCTGCAAGCCCATGAGAGAAATGGGGAAAACTATGACCTTAAAACTAAAGTTTAAAGTGATTTTATTTTACTGAAAGTCAGAGAGCCCCAGGGTCTGTATTAAAGGCAATCTTATAGGACTTAAAATACTAAATAAAAAATACTAAAAACAGGGGCTTCCCTGGTGGCGCAGTGGTTGAGAGTCTGCCTGCTAATGCAGGGGACACGGGTTTGAGCCCTGGTCTGGGAGGATCCCACGTGCCGCGGAGCAACTGGGCCCGTGAGCCACAAACACTGAGCCTGCGCGTCTGGAGCCTGTGCTCCACAACAAGAGAGGCCGCGATAGTGAGAGGCCCGCGCACCGTGATGAAGAGTGGCCCCCGCTTGCCGTAACTAGAGGAAGCCCTAGCACAGAAACGAAGACCCAACACAGCCAAAAAATAAATAAATAAATAAATAATAATTAAAGGTGCTAATAATTTTAAAAAACTAACTATATGCCAACAGTGCATAAGGGTTCCCTTTAAAAATACTAAAAACAACTCTAAAGAATTTAGACGTACCTGAAAATAACAGAGGATAAATAAAGGCAATAATATTAAAAAGAGATTTTTAACTCTAAAATGGAGCTAGAGGAGGCTGCTGCTCAGGGAGAGGAAAGCTGGCGCGCAAAGCCCCAATTATCAAGCGCAAAGTGAGAAAGACAACACTGCAAGAGAGGTCAATGCCCCTCCAAAGGAAAACGGGGGTGGGGTTAAAAAAAAACTTCACTGGCTGCACAATTTTTCCTAGAGTCAGTGTTATTGCACTACACCAATGTACTTACCTATGTCAAGAAACAATGAGATTGGGCTTCCCTGGTGGCGCAGTGGTTAAGAATCTGCCTGCCAATGCAGGGGACACGGGTTCGAGCCCTGGCCGGGGAAGATCCCACATGCCGTGGAGCAACTAAGCTCGTGCTCCACAACTACTGAGCCTGAGCTCTAGAGCCCTCAAGCCACAACTACTGAGCCTACGCGCCACAGCTACTGAAGCCTGCACGCCTAGAGCCTGTGCTCCACAACAAGAGAAATCACTGCAAAGAGAAGCCCGCGCACTGCAACGAAGAGCAGCCTCTGCTCGCCGCAAATAGAGAAAGCCCACGCACAGCAACAAAGATCCAACACAGCCAGAAGTAAATAAATAAATAAATTTATTTATTAAAAAAAAAGAAACAATGAGATTATTTAATGTTTTAAATTCAATAAGAAGCTTTTGAGGCCCTATTATCTGTTAAGCATAGTCAAATATAATATTTCATTTCAACAGAGTACAAAAGAAGTTCAGATTAAGAAACAATTATTTAATTCTGAGCACTGGGAAAGATGTCACAAAGAAGATAGCATTTGATATTAGACATGAAAGACAGAAAGGATTTTGACAAATAGGAATGGGCAGCAGGAAATCCTAACGGAAGGAACAAAAAGCAGCATCTAAAAAAGAAAATGGAGAATACGCGTGGGATATAGACTAGGAATGGTGAAATGGAAAACTGGAGACAGGAATGAATGACATGGTGGAAAGCCTTTGATGATGGATCAAAGAATTTTAGGGCAATCAAAAACCAACAAAAGGGATTTCCCTGGTGGTGCAGTGGTTAAGAATCTGCCTGCCAATGCAGGGGACACGGGTTCGATCCCTCGTCAGGGAAGAGCCCATATGCCACAGAGCAACTAAGCCCATGCGCCACAACTACTGAGCCCACATGCCACAACTATGGAAGCCTGTGCGCCTAGAGCCTGTGCTCTGCAACAAGAGAAGCCACTGCGATGAGAAGTCCCCGCACCACAACAAAGAGTAGCCCCTGCTCGCCGCAACTAGAGAAAGCCCGCGCACAGCAACGGAGACCCAATGCAGCCAAAAATAAATAAATAAATAAATAAATAATTTTAAAAATAATAATAATACAGAGGGAGTCTTACTAAAAAAAAAACCAACAAAGGTTTTCTACAAAGGAAAATGATATAATTAATCTCCCTACTGTATATTTAACCTGATTACAATGGATTTTTGCAGGGAAAACTAGGAAGGAGACCTCATTATGAAGTTGTTTATAATGAATGAATGAATAAATAGTTGGAAGGGCCTTCAGACATTGCCTGTTCCCATTCCATCATTTATCAGGCTCAGAGAGTGTAACATACTTGTGGTCGGCTACAGAATTATTAACAGAGGCTATAAGGTTTCCACACAAGGAAATGATAAACACCCTCATATTTAATATTATTTTAAGGACAAAGATAGCTATTTTTAATCCCCAAAATTTATACCATCACTTCCTTAATGAACTGCAGCCTGCTGTCTGTCTGTCTTTTCTTTCTTTCTTTCCACGTATATTTATTGAACCCCTATTAAGTGTCAGGTGCTATTCTAGAAGATAAAGAAAATATTTACTCCTTCCCCAGTTGGATTTAAAATTCGACAGAAGAAACAAGACAAAAAAATCAAGACAAAATATGTCACACAGTGATAAGCATTATGGATAAAAATAAAGTATGGTCAGAGGGAAAATAAGTGCAGAGTGGAAGGTATTACTACTATATATAGAGTAACAAAAGAATGCTTTTCTCATAAGATGACCTGCATGAGGTGAAAGCCTGAGTCATAAGAATATCTGAGAGAAGAGTGGACCACAAAAATGGAACAACAAACACAAAAACCCACAGCAGGTAAACACTTAGCCTGCCTGAATGAGGGAGGGAGGGAGGAGGAAATGAAGTCAGAGTCAGAAAGTCTGAGATCATGTAGATTTTACAGGTCACTGAGAAGGTTTTACACTGAAATCACCTCAGAAACAAGGCAAACCAGAAGACAATGGAACAGCTATAAAGTACTGAAAGGCAAAAACAAAAAGAAAGAAAGCCAAGCCAGAATTCTATACCAAGCAAAAACATCATTTAAAATGAAGGCAAAATAAAAATTTCAGACAAACGCAAAGATAATTTGGTACCAGCAGACCTGAAACTTAAAAATTTTTAAGGGAGCTGAAGAAAAAGAATATCAGGTGGAAATTCATATAAACACAAAGATATATTAGAAATGTTATATATGTGGCTAAAGAATAACAAACTTTGTTTCACATTTTAAAATTTTACTTGAAAGGTAACTTATTGTTTAAAGCAAAAATGACAATATACTGTGGGGTTCATAATACCTACAAGTAAAATTTATGATAAAATGGGAGGGGGAAATGGAAGCATACTATTTTAAGGTCCTTACATTATATGTGAAGGGTGTAGTATTATTTAATAGTTGACTATGATAAGTTAGAGATAAATTTTTTAAATCCCACAGCAACAACAACAAAAAGTAAAGTATAGCTAATAAACCAAAAGAAGAGATAAAATGGAATATTTAAAAATACTCAATTCAAAGGAAGGCAGAACAAGAAAGGAAAGGAACAACAACAACAACAGAAAATAAGTATACTTAATAAAACTTGGCAAGAAAAATGACTACCAAGCAACATATTTAAGCTAGTCTGGCTTAGTGTATCTATTGGGAATAAAGGTGAAAACCAACATCTTGACTAATGGATATAAATGTCTACCAGTAGGTTTCACAGACGATATACTGTAATATGCTCATTTTACATATTCCCTTTCAATCTGTCACATTGTGCATGGTTTTCAAAATCAAGAGATATTTTTAATTAGCCAACTAGTTTACAGATAAACATTCTCATTCAAATAAGCTTTTGGAAATACTAGGCATCATCAAATAAAATTAGCAGTTGAGGGGACTTCCCTGGTGGCGCAGTGGTTAAGAATCCGCCTGCCAATTCAGGGAACATGGGTTCGATCCCTGGTCTGGGAAGATCCCACATGCTGTGGAGCAACTAAGCCCGTGTGCCACAACTACTAAGCCTGCGCTCCAGAGCCCGCAAACCACAACTACTGAGCCCACGTGCCACAACTACTGAGCCCGCGTGCCTAGAGCCCATGCTCCACAACCAGAGAAGCCACCGCAATGAGAAGCACACGCACCGCAACGAAGAGTAGCCCCTGCTCGCCGCAACTGGAGAAAGCCTGCATGCAGCAACAAAGACCCAACACAGCCATAAATAAATAAACAAACAGCTAGCAGCTGAGGATTTATAAGAAGAATCATAGAACCATTATGGATCTCATGCACTATATGGTTCCTTGATCAACATTCAAAAATCACATGAACATATCTTTTTGCAAAATTATGCTTTCCTTATTTCATACTGTGATAATAAGGATCAAGGAACAAATATATTAGAATTCATATTGGCAGAGGCAAATTGAACAAAAAAAAATTGCTTTTTAAAAATAAACAATTGTCTTGTCGATGTTAATTTATCCTATTTCATTACATTTCATTGGCAAAAACCACAGGCACAATGTAAAACTGGTCACAGCAAGAGCAGCTCTTTCCAAGAGCCAGTCCAGACTCTGAGCAGACCTGGACAGAGCAGAGGGGAAGAGAGGCCCTGTGGTGGAGAAGCCCACCAACTCTTTGCAACAGAAAAAATGCACAGCTGCTCCCTGACTCATTTATGGTCCCACTCAGAGAAGACTACAGCTCTCCAGGTACTGGAGATATGACACTACATAGACAACAAAGCCCACAGAGTACCTCCACCTCCTCAGTTTGGCTTGAAACTGTAATATCTTCTACATCTCAACAGCACAGATCTGGAATGCCACTGCAACATAAGCTGCTGGTCTACTCAGCACTCACCACTCCCTAGATTCTTACAGCTTTCTACTGCTGGCCACAGCTACTCTCTGCCTGAGAGTGTTCGAGGAAGATTGTCGAGGGCAGGCCAGAGTATCAGGGAGAAGCCAGCCACCAAAGCTGGGCAGGAGGTGGTGAATAAATGCTCCAGCTTCTTTGCCCTCAGGTGAGAGAACTCTGAGATGGGTTCTATGCAGCTTCACAAAAGCCCCCAGTAGGACTGAGATCCAGCTGCTAACAGTGGGAGCCCCTTCATGAACACACCCTAACACTGGCTTCCTTCCATTTCATCTCATTCCCCACACCCACTCCCCCCCCCAGGTGCTTCCTGGGATCATCTCTCAAATTAACTCCTTGCACTCAAATCCTTGATTACAGCTGTACAGTGCTGTCATCCTGTCCTACAACAAGGCATGACTTTAGTTTTGTTCAGTTCTACCTTTAAGCCTTTCAGGAGTGTTTTAAAGTTTGCTTCATATCAGTTTCGCACATTTTTGAAGTTTCATTCCTGAGTATTTTATCTTTTCTGCTGCTATTATAAATGGGGCCTTCTCTTGCATTATATCTCCTAACTAGCTATTGCTTATGTATATGAAGGCTTTTGATTTTTGTATGTTAATTTATATCCTACTATCCTATTGAATTATTTTACTTTACGAGTTAGATTTTTTAAAACACTTATTAAGAAATAATTTACATATAAGTCACTCCTTTTAAGTATATGATTCAATACATCTTAGTACACTTATAGAGCTGTACAGCCAAAACCACGATCTAATTTTAATTATTATTTATTTATTTATTTATTTATTTATTTATTTATTTATTTATTTATTTTTGGCTGTGTTGGGTCTTCGTTTCTGTGCGAGGGCTTTCTCCAGTTGCGGCAAGCGGGGACCACTCTTCATCGCGGTGTGCGGGCCTCTCATTATCGCGGCCTCTCTTGTTGTGGAGCACAGGCTCCAGACGCGCAGGCTCAGTAGTTGTGGCTCACGGGCCTAGTTGCTCCGCGGCATGTGGGATCTTCCCAGACCAGGGCTCGAACTCGTGTCCCCTGCATCGGCAGGCAGATTCTCAACCACTGCGCCACCAGGGATGCCCACGATCTAATTTTAGAAAGTTCCATCACCTCAAAAAGAAACCTTGTGCCCATACAGAGTCACTCCCCATCCCCACCTCCCAGTCCTAGGCAACCACTAACCTACTTTCTGTCCCTAGAGATTTGCCTACTGTGAACAATTCATACAAATGGAATCATACAGTATGTGGTCTTGTGTGTCTGTTTTCTTTCACTTAACATAATGCTCTTTAGGTTCATTGTCTGAGTCAGTTTTACCATTGATTCACTAGGGATTTCCAAATAAAATACCATATAAGGGCTAAGATGCCTCTAATTGTTTTCTCTTGTCAACTACATTGAGTTTGTTTCTGACCTTAGTGGGAATACTGCTAGTGTTTCCTGTTGAAGTAAAATGCTGATTATTTAATAGTTTAACTCTGACAGGACAAGCATGTTCCTATACAGGTCACTGTCCACACGTGTGTTAACTAGAAGCCACTGTTTCTTCACCTACAATAGGATAATATGTGTGCCCTATCTACATCTCAGAAATCCTAAAAAGAAGACAGATACGAAATGCTTTGTAAACAACTAAACTTTCTATACATCTAAAAACCTGAGTTAGACTAGCCACTAAAAATAATTTAGAGGGCTTCCCTGGTGGTGCAGTGGTTAAGAATCCGTCTGCCAACGCAGGGGCCATGGGTTCGAGCCCTGGTCCGGGAAGATCCCACATGCCGCGGAGCAACTAAGCCCGTGCACCACAATTACTGAGCCTGCATTTTAGAGCCCGCGAGCCACAACGACTGAAGCCCGTGCACCACAACTAGTGAGCCCACGTGCCACAACTAATGAAGCCCGTGTGCCTAGAGCCTGTGCTCGGCAACAAGAGAAGCCACCGCAATGAGAAGCCCACGCACCACAATGAAGAGTAGCCCCCGCTCACCGCAACTAGAGAAAGCCCGGGCGCAGCAACAAAGACCCAACACAGCCAAAAATAAATAAAATAAAATAAATAAATGTATTAAAAAATAAAATAAATTTAGAAACTACTGAACTCCTTTGAAAGTATATGTTTTTAGCAACTGACCAAGGAGACAGGGAGAAAGAGGTTAGTAGAAAAGAAACAAGGAAACCAGATCCTTCAGCCTTGCAACTGTGTATAAGAAGGAGGGAAGCTAATGTCACATTGAGACACTTTGGGTTTTTTGTCTTCCTCACAATGGTACAGTCTCTTTTCCTTGTATTCTTCTGTAAACCAAAGAACAAAGTAATAGATAACTTGTAATCATGATAGGTATTTTCCCCAAAATACACCTTTAGGTCAAATTTTTCTAAAACGAATTTTTTTTTTAAATAAATTTATTTATTTTATTTATTTTTGGCTGTGTTGGGTCTTCGTTGCTGCGCGCAGGCTTTCTCTAGTTGTGGAGAGCGGGGGCTACTCTTCACGGGCTTCTCATTGCAGTGGCTTCTCTTGTTGTGGAGCATGTGTTCTAGGGGCGCGGGCTTCAGTAGTTGCGGCACGCAGGCTCAGCAGTTGTGGCTCACGGGCTCTAGAGCACAGGCTCAGTAGTTGCGGCACGCAGGCTCAGCAGTTGTGGCTCACGGGCTCTAGAGCACAGGCTCAGTAGTTGTGGCACACAGGTTAAGTAGCTGTGGCGCACGGGCTTAGCTGCTCCACGGCATGTGGGATCTTCCTGGACCAGGGCTCAAACCCGTGTCCCCTGCACTGGCAGGTGGATTCTCAACCACTGCACCACCAGGGAAGCCTAAAACGAATTTTTTTAATGCCACAGGGAGGGTTGCTTTTTAAAGGAATGTTTTCAAAAGTAAGTCAATCATGTTGTACAGCTAAAAGTAATACGTTATATGTCAATTACATCTCAATAAAACTTGGGGGGAAAAGTCAGTCAATACCCATGTCATTAGACAGTGTGACATATGAGATGTAAGTGAATGTTTACCAAGGGTTACATTTAGTACCTATGATGGGCTGGACATTATTACAACCAAATGTAGTTTTAAAAGGGGGGGGAAAAAAAGTAAAGGAGTTTGCATTTTCAAGAAGTTAGACTTTAAAGGTGTATCTGAAAGGTTAAAAGATTCTTAAATCTTTAACTTATTATATGGGGATTCCAAGAACAAACATGGAGATGGGTATATCAACATGACACAGGAAGTAATTGAAAATATTTGCTTTTCTATCCAAGGGAACTTTCAAATAAATTTAAAATTTTTTATAAGTAGGTGCTAAAAGCCAATATCATTATTAATGCTTATTTGTTAAAGTGAGGGGGAGGGAGAGCCAGTTCAGTTAGCTCTCCTAAAAATGCTAGGACTGATCTTTTTTAGTCCTAGACAAAAGCAGTCTGTAAAATCATAATTCTCGCATTTTTTAAGAGTACCTTTAACCTAGTTATGTAAAGTATGTAGTGGTCAGGAAGTCAAACTACTTATTAAATATTTACCTTTAAGCTAAATTCAAATTACTCTCAGAATTCTGAACTTCACCAGTATATACAGTCTGGTGTTTTTCAGTGGAAAATAACCAAAAGCATCAATCAAACTGCATGAACAAAAAAAGAAAGCCCGGAGAGAGGGTAAGTTTCAGAGTTGATTAGCAATAATAACAATAATAGTAACAAAGCAAAAACAATGTGCCAGGTACCCCCTCTCCATTTTCCATGTGTCATTAATCCTCTCCACAACTTTCTGAGAGTTATTATCCCCATTTTACAGATGAGGAAGTTGAGGCGGAGTGAGGCTGCGTTACTTTGCTTGCCCAGAGGGACACAGCTAGTAAGCGGCGGAGCTGGCCTTCAAGCCCACGCATTACAGTCCAGAGCTGCGCTCCTAACCGCTAATGCTCTGCTGCTCTTCACACTTTCTCGGGCCGCAGCTCCTTTCTCTTCAATTCTCTTGGCTCTGCCTTTTTCCACAGATAGCCTGAAGCTCACACTGGCTCCCCTCAGAGGTATTATGGCTGCCAGGAGCTCCTATCGTTAAAGACTACCTTGTTCTCATGCAAAAGGAGAGTCAGCAAGTATTCCTTCTCACCAAACAAAAGCTCGGAGTCTTACTTTAATTGGACACATCTAGTTGTTGTTCCCGCCACAGAACCAACTACTGGAGATAAGGGGTGAGGTTGCCCTGCGTTATCTATACCAGTAGGAACGCACCATGGGCAGGAGGGTGAGGGGCGTCCCCCCCTACCCAACCTGAACAACTACTGTGTAATGTGTCTGGGTTGGAAAGAAGGTTGAATAGAAACCACAACGTCCACTGCAATCAATAACACCCTTGGGTGACACGATCCCATGAATGGAAATCACTGTGTAACCACACACTATAATTTACTAAAATTCATCAAACCTAAGGTGCTATGGATTGTGTGATATGCCATTATTAAATATACTACTTAAACTGGTATAACACTGCCAATTATAATTGTAAAAGGCTGTAAAATTCATCCTAATTTCAGAGATAGTAAAATGTGGGGAAAAATGTTCATCTTAAGAGTCAAATAATATGATAAATGAAACCAGCCAGGGTTCAAAAAATCTACAGCTGCTTCCCCACATATATCTAACATGAGTCTAGTCTGACTGCACACGCAGGCTGAGAAATGGAACAGGAATCAATCCTGCTGTGGCCAGAAATTATCGTGAATGGTAACTAAGAGCTGTCAGAAGTTATCACTCCTCAACCCCTCTATCAGACACCCCAACAGGCCAGGACATGCCCACCATATGCCAGGCCCAGTGTGTGGGTCCTGTGAGGGAACACGTCTTAACTCCAGCCTGAAGGATATGATAGGCTGGTAGGGGAGATAAGGCAAGTACTAAATAATTATACAGAATAATTAGCAGAATGAGGTCATGTCATTAAATGGGTTTCAATAAAATATAGGAGTTCACAAAAAAGGAGAGGAGTAACTGGATCCTGGAAAGTTACAGGATCAAGCTGGCATCAGACCTGTCTGAGCATCTGTAAGAGACGAGGATCTGCTTAACAGAGGGAGGCGTGAAGCAAGAGAAAATAACAAGGATATGGGCAGGTTCAGGACATACTGGTAGAAAAGCAAGTATTTTATTTCACTAAAGCAAAGGCACAATGGAAAATGAAGCTAGAAATACAGTTTGAAGCCAGAGCATGGTAGGCAAAAAGAAGCACTGAATGTTTTTAAGGAGAGAGACGACATGACCAGAAAGGTGCGGGGGGAGATCCCCTAAAGAGTTGTTTGGAGACACTAGATTTAAAGGGCTTATGGGACATCTTGGTGATTTTTCTCACTTACTGGAAGTGCCCAGAAGCCAGCTAGATATGAGTCAGGAATGCAGAAGAAAGATCTGGACTGGGAATTTTTATTTAGGAGTCATCAGGACCAGATGACAGTCCTATGAAACAAGACATTTCCCCAAGAGCATGTGACACATAAGCAAAAAAAAAAAAAAAAAGGAACCCCGAGAAATAATCTGAGGAACATCACCATTAGTGGGATGAGCAGAAGCGCTCACAAAGAATAAGGAGCAGCAATCATTTAAGTGGAAAGAAAATCAGGAGAGCGGGAAACCAGCACGTGAGAAAAAGAGATGTCAATACTGACAAATTTCACAGCAAGATGGAGTAAGAAACACATCCCCAGGGATTTAGGCTGTTGATGACCTGGCTGAAAGCAGTGTAAGTGGAGTGGCAGGAATGGGGGTGGAGTGCACACTGGGAGGTCAGAGAAGACTGCCCTTGAGCTGAGCTGAAGTCACCCAGATGAACAGGGAAAGTCATCAGGTGGAAGGAAAGGAAAACAGCATCTGCTAAGGATGAGCTGGATCCAATTCCAAGATGTTTATCCTAAACAAAAAGAAGCTGTAAAGGACACATAAAAAGATTTTCAAATTTAGCAAGAATAACAACTTGTTATTTTGAGAAAAATAATCTTTTAATTACAACGGTAATTTTTTGAGAAAAAGAAACCGATCAAAAATCTGGCAAATACACTGCTCAGCAAAATTTGATGAAAAGGTATGTAAATGAGGAGGTCACACTTTTTGTATGACCAATTTCTAAAAGGAGCAAATTTATGTATATCTGCTATATAAAGTACTTTCCAATTCTGCCACAATCTGTTCAAGCTCAATTTAGGCAACGAAACTTCAATCTTAATCTTCATTTTTACTCAATTCTTCTTTTCTTAAGAAGGAGCCATTAAAAAAACTCAATTTTATCTTTACCTTTTTGAAATTTAGAAAAATCAGTCAGTTCCTAAAAAGCCATATTTCTGGCTACACTGCAGGAGAAAAAAACGTAGACAGCACAATATATATGTAGGTTTTTGACCTCACTGTATGACTACAGATGCAACACAAGAGCAGTAATGAAAAAGTTATGTCAAACTCAGACTGGACTGTAAGTGTGAAAGTACTATATCCACTAGCATTTGCTCCAAGGAAACTATCAGAGCCATTTATTATCAACTGCATGTACATAGCAGAACTATCACTTATGTGATGCCCTATAAAAAGATAGACACAATTCTTAATTACACCCATTCTTTCATTTCAATTACTCTGGAGAGTGATTACATATTTAACTTAGCTATCTTTAAAAAAATAAGTTGCTTTAATGAAAGTATTTCAGATAGCTATGCCACCATACATCAATTAGAAAGTTAATCATTCTCCTTGTTCTCACAAAAAGATTTTAAAGGAGGTGGGGAGGTGGTAGTATTCAGTGCTTTTTAAAAAGTCAATTAGAGGGCACCCGGTAAGAGAGAGATCATCCAGGAAATAAAGTTTATCAAAAACTCAAAATCTGTAATATGCATAGTCAAGAAATAGCAAGACATTCTCTTTAATGCATTTACTCATGTTCACTTCAGGAGAAAACTTTCACTTCACTGTGTCAGGTTTAGTTTTCAATATGCTGTGAGACTTCACTATGTAATAAATGACTACTCTAGCATTTTTCTTAGAACATTTCTAAGAGACAAAAGGTAAACAAAGCCATAATCTATGACTAACAAAGCTCAAAATTAGCTCACATACATTACAAATTAAACTATAAATAAGAAAATTTTCATATAATAGAATCTAAGATATTATCAATCAGCAAGTAAATCATGTGGTACAACTGCAGCACACATTTCCCTCATCCTAGATTCATTAATAATAAAGCAACTTACTTCTATAGATGAGTAGTCCCTCTTAAAATGTAAACTCAGTATGATTTTTTTGTAGGCAAATGTGTCAACACTAGCATTTTGCGTTAGAGGTGACTTTCAAAACATACACACAACCTTATCTTTCACAGATGTATCAGCCTTCCTGTACATTACTTTATACATATTTTATGCCATTCCTCCACTACCTTCCATAATCCCGTTAGTAATCCCACACACTTCTCTCAGGACAATTCAGCCCACACAATAAAATGGTATTGTGCCCCAGCTATATTTCACAATCTCATTCAACTAAATAAGATCAAATGAAATAAGGCGTATGAAAGTGGATTTTGCACAGTCTACGACATAGAAGACGTTTAATAAACACATGTAATCTGAATTCAGCACAATTCCTGACACCAAATCATTAAGAAACAGAAGGTTCACAATTAACAACAAATAGACTAACATCACAGCGACAATATAAGGGCAAATGGAACACCTCAAGAATGGAAAGTGGAAAGAAGTAAAAGAATTTCACGTAACTGCAAATGAGACACAGGAATAATGTAGAAGATTCCCAGATCTATCATCCTTCAGCTCTATTCCGTGCTCATTCCACTGAAGGAAAAAGAGAAGAGCACTCATCTGCTTGGTCTTGGCTACTTAATTGATAGCAGACTATTTCCTAAATCATATTCCTACTCTGAAGGCAGCCTTCTATTTTACAATGATCCTTCTGTATGCCTTCACGGTCATCATTACAAAACATTCCACAGTCTTTTTTTTTTTTTGACAACTTTTCACTGTTTGAGTTATCATAATCACCCTCCCCAATCATTTACTGATATGATAAGAAATAAATCAAGTATCAAGATAAATTGATACTTCATTTTTGCCCCAAAACATGATTCTTTATCTGGGGTCAACAAATAAGCTTTGGTGAGATCTGCTTATCTGAAATTATTGCAAAACATGTATGTATACTCTTTTTTTTTTTTTGCCCCGCCACATAGCTCGCGGGATCTCAGTTCCCCGAGCAGGGATTGAACCTGAGCCACAGCAGTGAAAGCCCAGAATCCTAACCACTAGGCCACTAGGGAATTCCCTATACATACCTTTTTCTACAAAGAGGTTTCATAAGTTATTTTCTTATTGCATGAATAACACCACAGAATAGACAAAACAAAGCAGCAGACCTTTAAGTGAAGGTATTTTATTTATACTCCAAAGTTTCTTTTGTAAGAGTAGTCTGTTAAGCAACAGGCATTCTGAGAAACTGTAGTACTAGACAATGTACAACCAGGACAAGACCTACCACTCTTCTCTGAGTTAGGAAAGCCATCAGGAACTACTGAGAATTCCAAAATGGCTTTAGTGGGTGGAAGAAAAGTAACAGTGTTGAGGTGTTGAGATTCTAAACAAGAGAAGAATTCCAAACAGAAGGCATGAAGAGACTGGAGAAATAAAACCACATTGAAGAGGATGTCCCACATGACAGTGAAATTTCCTCTACTACAGTTTTTCCTACATTCTCCAAATAACTGCAAGTTATCAAGGGGACAGACCTACCTTAAAAGTCTTTGTACCACGGGTACCGGCTCGGCACATGTCACACAGTTGCTACTCAACATTTCATGAGTCAACAATGCAAATAAGAGCTGGAAGTAAATGCCAAGTTGTAAAAAATTTTTAGGCCTGAAGCTTTTAGTAATAGTTACACGTTCAAATTTCCTGCACGCCAACTTGAGAAATAAAACGTACAGACCCTAAAATATTTGAGAGGGAAACTTACTTATGAAACCTTGTTTTAATAAAGCTATATAAAAATAGTAGAGGATTGCAAAAGAATCTAATCTTCCTAAAGTGAACGGAAACTTACAAATTTAAATCTCTTAATTGGGGATGGGAGCTTTATTTTTAGAATATCTCAGTTATCAGGCAGCAGTTAAATAAAAACCTACATTTTTTTCCCTTTAACTTTTTATTTTAAAATAATCTTAAACTTACAGAAAAGGTGAATAGTACAAAGAATTCCCAAATACTCTTCACCCAACTTCCCCTAATATTAACATCTTACTTAATCATACGATAACTATCAAAACTAAGAAACAAAAATTGATGCAACACTATCAAGTAACTACAAGCTTTACTCAGACTTCACCCAAATACATTTTTCCACTAACATCCTTGTTCTGTCCAGGATTCTACAATGCATTTAGGATGTATCCTCTATCTTTAGTCTCCTCCAATCTGTGATAACCCCTAAATATTTCCTTGTCTTTGACATTTGATAGCTTTGAAGAGTAATGATCAAGTATTTAGGGTCCATCTGATGTTTTCTCACAATTAAATTGAGGTTATGCATTTTGGCAAGAACACCACAAAGGTGAGGTGCGCTTCTCTTGCTTAAGGCGGTATTTGCCAGGTTTATCCACAGTAAAGTTACTCTCTTTCTCTTCTAATTAATATCTTGGAAGAGACACACTAAGATTCTGCAAATATCCTGTTTCTTATCAAACTCTGATCCACTAATTTTAGCATCCATCACTGGATCCTGCCTGTGACAATTACTACTGTGGTATTCTAATGATGATTTTCTACTTCCCTTATCCCTTCTACATTTAGAATTCAAATTCTTCTATATGCTACCTCCCCACTTATTTATTCATTTATTTTATTTTTTATATCAGTATGGGTTCATAAATATTATTTTATTCTGTAAGTTATAATCCAAAACTATTGTGACATTTTGTGGTTCAAATTGTTCCAGCTTTGGCCATCGAGAGCTCTTTCAGGTTGGCTCCTGTGCCTCTCAACATGCCCGCACGCTTCTTTTAAGAACTTCCTTAGTTCTGGTACCACAAAATGCTCCAGGCTCATCTTGGATTTTCTCTAACCCACTCCTGGGATCAACCACTTCTTGAAGGAACCCTAGTTCCTTTAATTGGAGAACGGTATTTAGAAAACAAGATATGGGAACCATGTGTACTCACTGCCACTGGTCTATCTCTGTTCTAGACCCTTTCAGTGGACAGTGATAAGAAATACTGTTGACCTTTGAACAACATGGGGGTTAATCCTCGTATAGCTATAGCCAGCCCTCCGTAACCTCAGATCCTCTGCATCCTCAGATTCAACAACCCCGGACCATGTAGTACTGTAGTATTTACTATTGTTTTTTTATAAATTTATTTATTTGTTTGTTTTATTTTTGGCTGAGTTGGGTCTTCATTGCTGTGCGTGGGCTTTCTCTAGTGGCGGCGAGCAGGGGCTACTCTTCCTTGAGGTGTGCAGGCTTCTCATCACGGTGGCTTCTCTTGTTGTGGAGCACGGGCTCTAGGCGTGCGGGCTTCAGTAGTTGTGGCACGTGGGCTCAGCAGTTGTGGCTTGTGGGCTCTAGAGCACAGGCTCAGTAGTTGTGGCACACGGGCTTAGTTGCTCTGCGGCATGTGGGATCTTCCCGGGCCAGGGCTCGAACCCGTGTCCCTTACATTGGCAGGCAGACTCTTAACCACTGCACCACCAGGGAAGTCCTGTTTACTATTGAAAAATATCTGCATGTAAGTAGACCCATGCAGTTCAAACCCATGTTGTTCAAGGGTCAACTGTCTATGTATGTATAATGCCCCCCCACACACACACATACATCTATATTTATCTCTATATCTTTTACATATATACCTAAAATATTCAGAATGAATTCTTAATGATAGTTCTGATTATACTCCAACACCACAGGGTTCATTCTAATCTGTCACTTTCCTTATTTGTAATTTCTCTGACAGAAAACTGAATCTCCTTACCTACTGTACCTATTTTTTCAACCCTAGTAAACATATATAGTTTCAGAATTGCTAATCCATACTTTTGTGAGAAACAAATATGCTAAAAATATTACAGTGCTTGTGTGCAGCTCTTTTTTGTCTTTATCCTTCCAATATCCAGTCAAAAGACTATTTTCCAACATTAATTAGGATAGTTCTTTTCCTTCCCTCTCTCTTTGGTGAAGTTGTGTTATTCATTTGTTAAGTTCATTAGTAATAGTTTGTATTCCATTTTGGTTTCCCCTCACATCCTGGTTGTTTTTAATTTACATAGAGTAAAATATACTCTTTGAGGTATACGGTTCTATTCTGGTAAATGGATAGAGTCATGTATCCAACACCACAGTCATAATACAGAATACCCCCAAATTCCCTCATATTGCCCCTTGGAATCAACCCCTTCCCCATCTCCAACCCTGACAACCCCTGATCTGTTTTCCCTTCCTATAGTTTTACCTTTTCCAGTTTAATTTTTTAGTGGTTTACAGTCTATCGATTGTGCTTACGTTTGATCTGCTGATACCATTCCATAGCTTTTAGAGGCTCTGTTCTGTGTCTTTTCTACTCTTTTTTCTCTTTTTTGATTTTCTTCTCTTTTTCAGTAATTTCTATTGGCCTATTCACAAGCTCACTGATTCTTCCTTTGGCTGTCAGAACTACTGATAATCCCACCAAAGGACTTCTTCATTTTTGCCTTTTCTCACTTCTAGTGCTTCTATTTAATTCTTTCTTCCAGTTTCTATCCTTCTGCTAAAACTACCCATCTAATTTATCATATTGCTTAATCTTTTTCATTATAGCTTTCAATACAGTAATTATAGTTACTTTCAGTCAGATAGACCCAAAATCATATCTAAATCTGATTTTGTTGACTGCTCTGTCTCTTGGCAGTGTGTTGGGGGTTTTTGTTGCCTTTTTGTACACCACCTAATTTTTTGGTTGAAAGTTGAACTTATGAAGGAGATTAGCAACCAAGATAGCAGTTTTTATGCATAAAAAGCGGCATACCCTTTTCTTTTGCTATGCCTTTCGGGTGGGGGGTTAAGGTAATCTAGTCAGAAATCAGGCTAGGTTTGAGATGTATTACAGATATGGTTACCCTCAGGGCACCACAGTCTTCGAATTCCTCTCCCGGTAACTTGTGTTTAAAGTGTTTAGAGTGAGAACTCGTTCTCAGTGTCTGCCGTACTCTCAGCTTTAGGTCTTCCCTTTGTGCTGCGCCTCAGAGAAGTCTGCATGGTCTGGCCACTCTCCCAGCAGTATTCCACTGTTACTTGTTACTTGATGCTTACCACTCTGGTGAGAGGAGACAGGAATAGGGATTTCCTGTTGTTCCGATTAAGCATAAATCTTAGACAGTCACTGTGTCCCTGGGTCTCAGGAATGTGGCCTTCTCAGTGCTCCTGTCCCTTACCCAACGGTGGTTCTGAACTCATCATGCCACCCAAGGGTAGCTTTGATTCTACTTCCTACCCTCAAGTGCATTGGGTTTTTACCAGTACCCTAAAGGCAACAGTGATTTTTCTGCCCTTCCCCTGTTTTTATTCGGTAGAGGAGAAAGGAAAGGTAGGGAAGAAGAGTACTGGCATAATTTCTTGCTTCATCTACAGCAGCTGCTCTTCTCCGCAATCCCTGCACCACCCGAGGATGCTTTTTCAGGAATCTCACCTGTCTTTTGGGGGAACACCTGGTAGAGTTCATAGAGAAAAAAGGCTGCCAAGTGGATATAAACTCTACCTATATGTGCAGCCTGCAGAGTCTCCACATTCAGCATCCATCAATTTCTTTATTCTAGCTAAACTCTTACCAGTGCCCTGCAGTGGCTGCCCCAGGTAAGCAAGTGCTCATGTCTCTCTCTGTAGGCACCTGTTTCTCCTTAGACCTCAAGCCAGTTGGCGGCCCTGTAACCTAAGCTATCTGATGTATTCCAAACATATCATAAGCTTGCAGCTGTCTGGCCTGTTTTTGGGGGGGTTGGGGGGGTGGGTCATGTTTTAAGCGTGGAAGAAATGCTCTTTCTGCACAATTTTGTTTTTATTAATGCATGAACTTATTTGCTAAAAGATAAGACTATGAAACCAAATTTAAAGCGCATTGAAAAGTCAACTTAAAAGCAACATTCCAAATTCCAAATTAAAATACTTTAATATAATATTTAGTCTTAAAACCTAGAGACTTTTGGCTGTTCACCGATGTGATTTTTTCCAGCTGTTTGTTGATATATCAAGAAAACTCTATTTCCCTAACAATAAAATAATTCAAAACTAAATTACAATAATGCATTTAGACATAAACTACACTAAGGATTCAGCCTAATAAAAAACACATAACAGCTGATAATGATTTCTTAAAAGCATTTACTTTACATTTGACAGAATGCTTTGAGAACACCAATCATGTATTCATAGTCCCTATAATTCTGTTTTACAAAATATTTCCTCAAATCTCTTGGGAGATTACTACAGGGTTAAAAGCTGCCTTAAGATCAAAGATCAAATAGAGGAAAAAACCCTGTAATTCTCCATAGCAGCTCATTGATCTTTCCCATCTGCTATTCAAAAAGAAGGTGTACGTTAAGTTTGAAAAAAGAAAACCTTTTTAACTAGAAATGACAGTAAACTGATTCTGGCAAACGTTCAGAGGGAATTTTTTCTTTATGAGATCCAACTCCCTTTTGCCAAAATATAAACGATGTCAACAATAGGAAAATAAAGTCTAGTCAATAAAGTACTGTCTCTTATTTATATCTTTCTTCCTGCAAATATATCACATGATCAGATTTCTATTATAAAACCACACATAGTGAATGAATTTTCAACCAAGAAGAGGACTTTATAAGCACAAGCTTATGGGTGAATGATGAGAGACAGCTGGAGAAAGACAGTGAAAAATGTAGTTAACTCAGGCCCAGAGAAATTACTTTCCTGGTATAGGCCAACAATTCGTGAGCTTCCCTAGACTTTCCTTTATGTTAAAACCTAGAAGCTCTGTCCTATATCTTCATCTTGGAAACAATCAAGAAATTACCAGAAGACAAACGACATGGCACATTTTTTAGAACAGAAGAAGCACTTTTTGTCTCATAGGCTGTATCTACAATTGTAGCCTTTGGTACCCACCAAAGTATTCTAGAAGGCGGTCTGGTTCTTTCCTAATGTGCCTTTACCTTCTCTCTCCTCTCACAATCATTGAATTGTACATTTAAAGTGGGTGAACCTCATGGTATTTAAATGATACTTTAATAAAGTTGTTTAAGAAAAAAGAAAAGAGAAATAATACTGGATCCATGTTACTGAACCAATGAGTGAATCTACAAACAATCCCCATTTTACCTCCTATATACAGAGGTATAAATAAAAGACACCTCAAAAAAAGACAGAGGGAGGAAAAAAATAGTCTTTTCAACAAATAATACTGGGACAACTGGATAGCCACATGCAAAACAATGAACCCTTACCTCACCCCACGTATGAAAATTAACTCAAAATAGATCAAAGAACTAAATGGAAGAGCTACAACTCTTATAAGGAAATGCAGATATAAATCTTAGTGACCAATGCATTAGACAACACTTTCTTAAATATGACACTAAATGCACAAATAACAAAAGAAAAAATAGGTAAGTTGGACTTCATCAAAATTAAAAACTTCTGTGCATCAAAGGACACTATCAAGAAAATGAAAAGACAACTCACAAAATAGGAGAAAATATTTGAAAAATCATATATCTGATAAAGGTCTTCTATGCAGAATAATGAACTCTTACAATTCAACGAAAAAGAGACAAATAACCCAATTTAAAAATGGGCAAAGGATTTGAACATTTCTCCAAAGAAGATATAAAACGACCGATAAGCATACGAAAAAATGCTCACATCATTTATCATTAGGGAAATGCAAATCAAACCACAATGAGATACCACTTTATACCCACTAGGATGGCTATCATAACTTTTTTTAATGGAAGTAACAAGTGTTTTTGAGGATGTGGACAAGTTGGGACCCTCATACAATGCTGGTGTAAAATGGTGCAGCCACTGTGGAAAAGTTTGGCAGTTCTTCAAAAAGACAGAGTTACTATATGACCCAGCAATTCCGCTCCTAGGTATATACTCAAGAGAAATAAAAAGATATGGCCACACAAAACTTGTTCACAAATGTTCACAGAAACATTATTCATAATAGAAAGTGGAAAAAAAACCCCAAATGTCCATCAACTGATGAATGTATAAACAAAATGTGGTGGTATATGCAGACAATGAAATATTATTCAGCCATAAAAAGGAATGATATCACAATATATACAAATATCAAATCATTATGTTGTACACCTAAAACTAATTTAATGTTATATGTCAATTATCCCTCAATTTTTAAAAAGGAATGAATGAACCTTGAAAGAAGTCAGTCACAAAAGACCACGTATTGTGTGATTCCATTTAAATGAGTTGCCCAGAATAGGCAAATTCATAAAGCCAGATAATAGACTAGACCAGGGGGTAGGGAAGAGGAAAACTGGCAGCTACAGAGTTTCTTTTTGGAGTGATAGAAATTTTCTAGAATTAGATAGTGGTGATGTTTGCACAACGCTAAATATGCTAAAAACCCAATTGTACACTTTTAAAATGGTTAAAATGGTGAATTTTATCTTAATTTAAAAAAAATAATAAATGGAGGAAGGGGTGATGGTAGCCAGACTGCAGACTCTCTGAGCAGAAATGCCTTCACCATGGCTCCTTCCTGGGACCAAAATGAACACCCCGTCCCAGGAGAGTGGGCACACCTTAAACCACTGTCAAAGCTTTAAGTAGACATGAGTTAATTAAGAATAGGAAGTGATAGCCACAGGATCTAACAGGTGGTAGGAGTTCACATTTACTAATAGAGGGAGACATGAATTTGGATAACCAATAGTATCCATGAAGGGGAGCACATATACCATCAGTCCCACACGTAGAGGGAGGACGGCAGGGTCCCTCAGTTAGCAACTGCTGAACTATTCTGTAGGAGATTAGAACAGAATTTTCGCATAGCCAGCTGCAACCCATTAGTGGGTTGTAAAATCAATTTAGTAGGGCACTTTTTAAGTGAGCTAAACAAGGGCCTAAAGATGAATGGAATAAAATATATCCCAGATCACAGGTAGTAAGGTGTTATTTACTAATTGCAGTTATAAATATATATGTTTGTACTAACTCAAGATATAAAATAAATTTTTGTGAATTATAATTCCAAAAAATATCTGAAAAAAACTAGTGTACAATAGCTAGTGAAAGTCTTTGTTGCAGACCATTAACAATACATAGGTATAAAACAATCAATATTTATAAACGTGCTTTGGTTTTCACCATCATCAGAGCCCCAAACTTTGCTTTACAACTGGAAAAAATACTAATAGTTTTATTGTCCCTTTTGGGAAGAGTTTAATCCAACTTGTTATATTCATTTGTTAAATATTTATGGTAATACTAAATCTGAAGATAATTCTGTAAGTTTTTCTTCTTCAGTGTACATGCAATAGATGTTTTGGTGATCTAGAGAACTGGTAATCTCCAGGTTTCTCAAACAGAAGCCTACTAGTGAACAGAGGTATTAAATACTCAAGAAAGTTTCTCTCAGATATTCACAAATAGTGCTTTTTGTTGCTTCTTATAGTCGTGTCTAATAAAAGATAATTCAAAAAACTAAAAGGCTGTATTTTATAATTATTCTATTATGTGCACTTCAACTAAAATTTTTACTTTTTAAAAGGGTTTGTTTCGCAAATTGAAGATAGTATTCACTACAGAGGACTGGAGATGCAACCTCAGTTCGATTTTATTTCAGAGTTCAATTTTTATTTCATAAATTGAAGAATGTTCTTGTGATATGGTGTCTCACATTCAGTTAATATTTGGAAGTGAAAATACATTAGTTAGTAAATAAACAAGCTCTGCAATTCTTACAACACAAAAGGAAGCAGGCATATGGGGTGCTGGTGACACTATGGTGTTCAGTTTGTAAAAATTCATCAATCTGTATGCTGTGTGTGTGTGTGTGTACATATATATAATTTATATACAATTTACATAAACGTTGCTTTTATATATTGTGTATATATATTAAACATATGTATTATATATGTATAAAAATAGTTCAATAAAAATTTTTAAAGAATTGATGGGTTTATAAACAAATCCTTTCTGTGGGTGTCTGAGTTTTTTGAAGAGTATATTGTTGCTGTTGTTTTGTTTTTTGGATGGGTTTATTTTCTAATTCTAAATTTTTATCTTCAGATATAAAGAAAACGCTTCTGGCTCCACAGTTCTAGTCAGCAAATCATCTCCACAAATGACACATGGCAGTTTTGACATACTTCATGTAGGTCAAACAATAAAGCATAATCAGGTTTTAGACCCTCTAGATGGGCACTGCCCAATAGAACTTTCTGCAATGGTGGAAATGCTCTATATCTACAGGAGCCACTAGCCATTACATTTTAAATGTAGGTATGTGGTTAAAGTACTAAATTTGTAAATTTAAATCAATTTAAATTTAAATAACCACAAGTGGCTAGTAGCTATTATACTAGACTCTGGGGCTCTAGATAACACCCAGCACTTTCTGCTTTGCAGACACCAAGCTGAGCTTCACTTTTATTAGCCATAGAACATACTGAAGTACCAGACTCACTCTGACTACTACAGGCACAAGAAGTAAGAACCTCTAGTCATTTCTCCCTCACATGTGAAAAACATCCTTCTCTTTCATTAGTATCAAAAGACTACAATGAATACGTCTATAAATTTAAGACTAATATAATTAAAACAACCTAAGAAACCACTAAAAAAAACCCAGCTCCCACTAATTATAAGCAGAAGGCTACGGTAGGCACATACAAAACAAAGGACCTCTTTCACACAGGGAATTAATTGATAGTTATGGCTTGAATATGTTAAGTAAGGTTATAAATCACTAAGTCTAATAAGACCTTTGAGCTGTAAAACTTTCAGAATGGTAAAATTTTCCCAGGGAATGAGAGTTAAGAAACATTAGTCCAAATCAGTATTTACCAAAGTATGTTTTGAGGAATAATAGCCTAGAATAAGAAGCTAAATCTGCTGCCAAAAGACTGATCATGGTTAAGCTGGGAAATGCTGGACTGAACTAAGATAAAATAGCTTTGGGGGGGACTTCCCTGGTGGCGCAGTGGTTGGGAGTCCGCCTGCCAATGCACAAGACACTGGTTTGATCCCTGGTCTGGGAAGATCCCACATGCCACAGAGCAACTAAGCCCGTGCGCCACAACTACTGAGCCTGTGCCCTAGAGCCCGCGAGCCACAACTACTGAAGCCCACGTGCCACAACTACTGAAGCCCGCACGCCTAGAGCCCGTGCTCCACAACAAGAGAAGCCACTGCAATGAGAAGCCCACGCTCCTCAAAGAAGAGTAGCCCCTGCTCACCACAACTAGAGAAAGCCTGCGCGCAGCAACGAAGACCCAATGCAGCCAAAAAAATTTTTAAAAAAAAAGCTTTTGGGAAGACATTTTTACATATCCTTTAATAAGATAATGTCTCCAAGAGGTAGATTATTGAAGATTTATGAACTTATCTGATCAATAACCATGGAAAATAAAGCTCTAATCAGTATTTCTCAAATTTGCCTGGTTATAAGAATCACCTGGGGTCAAATACACAGATTTCCAGGCCTGGAGATTCTGATTCAACAGGTCTGGAGTAAGGAATCTTACTCCAGGTCAATCTTGTGGTCCAGAAAGTTTGTGTATCCAAGAAAAATCTGAAACAACATATACACATACAAACTTGCACTGACCATCACAAACACATGCAACCAGAGTGCATGCAAAAAACAGAAAATAACAAGTGTTGGCAAGGGTGTGGAGAAACTGGAACCCTTATGCACTGTTAGTTGGAATGTAAAATGGTACAGCCACTTTGGAAAACAGTAAGGCAGTTCCTCAAAAAATTAAAAATAGAACGACCATATGATCCAGCAATTACATTTCTGGATATTATTTACCAAAGAATTTAAAGAAGGTTCTTGAACACCCGTGTTCAGAGCTGTACTACACACAATAGCCAAAATGCGGAAGTAATCCAGGTGTCCATCTACAGATGAATGGATAAACAAAATGGTGCGTGTATATATACAATGGGATATTATTCAGCCTTAAAAAGGAAGGAAGTTCGGACACCAGCTACAACGGGGATGAACCTTGAGGAAATTAAGCTAAGTGAAATAAGCCAGTCACAGAAGGACAAATTCCATATAATTTCACTTATATGAGGTACCTAGAGTAGTCAAATTCATAGAGACAGAAGGGGGAAGGGGAAGTTACTGTTAATGGGTACAAAGTTTCAGATTTACAGAATGAAAAGAATTCTGGTAATGGATGGTGGTGATGCCTGCAAAACCATATGAATGGACTTAATGCCGCTGAAGCATATGCTGAAAAATTATTAAGATGATACATTTGATGTTATATATGCTTTACCACAACTTAAAGAGAAAAAAAAAAAGACAATCAGGATTGTTTGGTTACACAGCTAAAGGTTATTGCTAGAAGCAGCCTAGAGCCGCCTGACTGCCAGGCCACTCTCCTTATCACCACATCCGGTCAGTAAGAATAGATAGCCAGATTAAAAAAGAATAGATAGCCAGGTATGGGTCGGAACAGAAAGAATAGATAGCCAGATTAAAAAAAAAAAAAAAAAAGAATAGATAGCCAGGTATGGGTCGGAACAGAAAGTCATAGGTCCAGCATATCCTGGGTCTGAGAAGATTTCATTTTCTCCAGTTCTGCTAATTTAGAATTTGTAGTAACTCAAGGAAAAACTTCAGTCCACCCAAATTATCTAACTATAAAGTGTTTACTGACACACAGAGGATATACGTAACCTACCTGAGAAATCAAACTTCAGTACTTCCAGTGCATTCATTATGTTTCTAGTCTCAGAGTCTACAGCTACCATTTCTTGAATTATATTATGGGAGTAAAAACAAAAGGTTGACTGTTACCTAAAATTAAATCTCTCCACACGCTTTTTAAGTTATTCCAGCAATAATGCAAAATTTCCCACTGTTACTACTGAGTCCGGTTTGCATTTTATTAAAGATATACTAACAAATGTTAAAAATGAAGCGGCTATATTATATATTCTAAAATTTTTAATATCTTCACATGAAGACAGTCATTACTACTTTGTGCTTTTTATGTGAAATTCTGATAGAAATTTTATTACCACAGGATCAGTCAGGATTTTATCTTCTTTTAACCCAAATGTAACACATGAGAAATAAAAATTTGATTGGCAGATCATCTAATTTTACCTCAGACAGATAAAAACCTACTTTAGAAATTTTTCAAAAAGTCAAAATAGAGTTTGGGAGAGGTTTATAATGATCAGCCACCCTATAATTCTGCATTCTTTTCCACCACTACCCTTAGTGCCCCAAACACCAAATGTCATCCATATATCCTGCAAAGTAAACATCCCATCCCAAACAGGGTGGAGGTATTCTCAATTTACCCTCTGGCTAAAAAAAGTTAAACATTATTTCTGCAGGCTGTCATGGCAGTTTTCAACAGCATTCTGGAAGGAAGGGAGGAAGGGAAGAAAAAGTTTTCACTCTGACAAATAGCCATGTTTATGGGGAGTTTTTTAAACTGTATAAGAATGAGGGCGCTTCCCTGGTGGCGCAGCGGTTGGGAGTCTGCCTGCCAATGCAGGGGACACGGGTTCGAGCCCTGGTCTGGGAAGATCCCACATGCCGCGGAGCAACTAGGCCCGTGAGCCACAGCTACTGAGCCTGCGCGTCTGGAGCCTGTGCTCCGCAACAAGAGAGGCCGCGATAGTGAGAGGCCCACGCACCGCGATGAAGAGTGGCCCCCGCTTGCCGCAACTAGAGAAAGCCCTCGCACAGAAACGAAGACCCAACACAGCCATAAATAAGTAAATAAATAAATAAATAAGCAAACTCCAATCTCTTTAAAAAAAAAAAAGAATGAGGGACTTCTCTGCAGTGGTTAAGAATCCGCCTGCCAATGCAGGGGACACGAGTTCGAGCCCTGGTCCAGGAAGATCCCACATGCCATGGAGCAACTAAGCGCATGAACCACAACTACTGAGCCTGCGCTCTAGAGCCTGCGAGCCACAACTACTGAAGCCAGCGTGCCTAGAGCCCGTGCTCCGCAACAAGTGAAGCCACTGCCATGAGAAGCCGGCGCACCGCAACGAAGAGTAGCCCCCGCTCGCCGCAACTAGAGAAAGCCAGCATGCAACAACGAAGACCCAACACAGCCAAAAATAAATAAATAAATTTATTTTTAAAAAAGGCAAAATAGATTTTTTTTAAATTATAAAATAATGAGAAAAACAAACATAAGATAATAATGCAATTACCCAGAAAGACAACCACTGTTAATCAATACACACACAAAATATATATCCGATTTTATTTTTTAAGACCTGGGATACAGTTTTGTAATTTACTTTTATAACTCAATATGATTATTTGCCCCATGTCATTAAATATCATTAAAAATGAATACTAATAAAAGATACATACCTACCACATATTAAGTCCTTATCATCTGCCAAGCACTAGACTTAGCACTCTCCATGATACCCTGTGCTCATTATACTGATGAACAAACTGAGTGTTAAATATTTAGCGATATTTAGGGTCAAAGGACAAATAATCACAATAGTACTTTTTTTTTTATTGCAAAGTCAAATCTATAGAAGTCTTTTCAGGCAGAACCTAGTGAGGTGGGAACTCTCCTCAAATCAACGAGTGCATGTCTATGAAAACAAAAGTTCCAAGTGCAAAAACTAAATTAAAATAAGAATGCAAACATATTTAAGATGAAGTTGAAAATCTCGACTTTGATGTGACTAAGAAGGAAAGCCTCACATTTGACTACTATATACTATAAGTAGAGAGGGGTAATTCAAACAACCTGCAGCAGCATCATGAGTTTTCACAGAAAAAGTTCACAAAATCCCTTTCATAATTACAGGGTTGGACCCTTCTCATCTGTGACCATCTTTCTGAATGCCCTGGTATACCCCTTCCTTTGTATTTTCCTAAGAGAGGAAGAAATCCTTTCATGAATGGAACAATACCCTTGGTGCCATGTGTTGTAAGGCTATCCATGCCTGCTGCTTGGTTTCAGGCCATTCGGAATTGTGCACACCTGTTAGTGGGAGAAACATGGTCCTCCAATCTGGCCATATTACGCAGAAGCAAATTATAGGTAACCCTTGATCTCTGTTTTGTGCCTCTCCCCTTGGCCTGCCATTCATATGCATACACATATTACAGACCTATGAGGAAAAAACTTTCCCCCAAGACTTTGAAAGAGCTCACTAGGAAACTCACAGAAAAATCTCTAAAAAGAATCATTGTAGGTAAAATTCATTCTAAGGTGGTTCTTTCTTAGCTCTCATTCATGGACGTTTACTTATTAAAGTACCAAAATACCTTTGCTTCAAGGTCACTTCACCTACAGGGCAAAGTCATGGTTTGTAACAACGCTGCAGAACCCTGTGAGGAAAGTACCACCGGTCACTCCTTTTCTGACATCATTGAAACTTCAAAATCTTCAAGAAATTGGAAAGCAATCTAGTGGCTCAGTAGAAACACCGAAACAAGGACAAAGAACAGCTTCTTATTTTCCCTAAATAAACAAGACAAATCTTAGCATCTAAGTAACTCTTAAATCCTACAGAGAATATACTCCCTATTCTCTATTGCTGAGCTTTCTCCTCTGAAAAAGCAAAGAAGACAGCCACAAGTCTGACATTCAAGACATTTAATTGTGTGAGTAAAAGTGGCAATTAAGTGTCAAGACATTTAATTGTATAAGTGTCAATACATTTAATTGTATAAGGAAAAGTGTCACTTATGAAATAAAAATACTTAACATTTAGTGGCTGTTTCCTTTCAATAGGCACTGCCTAAGCGTGTTGCACACATTAACTTATTCAGTACCCACAATAATCACATAAGGTACATTTTATTGTCATTCTCTTTTTGCAAATGAGCAAATCAAGGCACACTTGCCAAATAACTTGCACAGCTAATTAAAGTCAGAGCCAGGATTTGAACCCAGGTAGCTTGGCTCTAGAGCCCATAGTCTTAACCTCGAGGCTATAATGCCACCTTGAGTGGATCAAAATAGACTATAAAAGCTTACTTTGTATTTTCAATTAAGAATGAACCAAAGCTGAGTTTCCAAGCCACTCTCACTTGTCTTTAATCTGTGAAATAAAATTTGAGAAGTAATTCATGGAATAGTTGTGAGGATTCCATGAGTTAGTGCACACAAACATTTTTGAAGTGGGTATTAAACTAGACCAGAGGTTTACAGCTTCCAAATGAATGTATGCTTTAGCTCACTGGTGAAGCAGAATCATTAAAGCAAACACTGGTTTTGGTTTTGGGAGATGAAGCAGGGCAAAAAGGGAATGGATGGATGATCATGGGAGATCAAATCAGGCAGGAATCTAACGCCTTGGGAAGGAAGGTTAGTTTTCCCACTGGGCACCTAACCCCTGTGTCCACCTAACCTCAGGCTACCTTCTCTATCCTCTAGGATTCTTGCCTACCAACTTCTGTGAGTTTGACTTTTTGAGATTTCACATATAAATGATATCATACAGTATTTGTCTTTCTGGGTCTGGCTTATTTCACTTAGCATAACGTTCTCCAGGTTCATCCATGCTGTCTCAAAAGGCAAGATTTCCTTCTTTTTTATGGCAGAATAATATACCCACAGCATATATGTATTTTAAATATATTTTTGTTGTAACCCTGGAACTGTAGATTTCACTCATTAACTTAATGAAATACGTCTACCAAACAATCTAACTGCTAAGCATGTCCTCACTGTCAAATCAATAAACCAAATCTAACTTACTGTCTGTCAGAAAAGCCTGACTTCATTTTTAAATTCAGATAAATATGCTAATCTGCCTTCTCAGTAAACCCTGCTACTCCCCGCCCCCTGCCCCCCCCACCCACATACACACACGCAGCAATCAAGCCCAACTCTAAAAGAAATAAAAAAGGCATGGAAATCTGTCATGCGTTTGTTACCAAAATAAAATAAGGCTCTGCCCCATCTATGATTCTGGCCAAAGCTATCTTTGCTTTGCTATTTACAAATTCTCACTCAGGAGCCAAGAACTGTTAAATGGCCCCTTCACTGGGAGAACCAGATGTTTTTACTTCCTAAAGCAATCAACTACTGAAAGATTCATGCTAGGTGAGAAGCATGAGTGACTGTCTTTGTCAAGCAGGAGAAAAGCAATTTGTGAAGGGGAAGGTAGGAAAGGAGAATCAGCCAACCACAAGTGCTCTCAGGCAACCAGTTTCAGGAAAGCAAATATGTGCATTGATCAACTAAATACCATCTAAGCTCTTTTTGCATGCAAAATCCCTGGAAAGTTCCCAAGGAAGGCCAGGTGTATATATACTCCCGTTCGAAGACTAGAAATCTAAGAACAGCTCCAGAGTGGAACTCAAAATTGAAAGCCAGACACACAAACTAAAAGCCATCAGTCATGGGGCTTCCCTGGTGGTGCAGTGGTTAAGAATCCACCTGCCAATGCAGGGGACACGGATTCGAGCCCTGGTCCGGGAAGATCCCACATGCCACAGAGCAACTAAGCCCGCGAGCCACAACTACTGAGCCCGCACACCACAACTACTGAAGCCTGTGCACCTAGAGCCCGTGCTCTGCAACAAGAGAAGCCACCGCAGTGAGAAGCCCGCGCACCACAACGAAGAGCAGCCCCCACTTGCCGCAACTAGAGAAAGCCCGCGCGAAGCAACGAAGACCCAACGCAGCCACAAATTAATTAATTAATTAAATCTATTTTTTAAAAACTAGAAGTCATTATGTCCTAAGCAAAGAAGCAGAAACAAGATACAGGGCAGCATGGTGAAAGCTCTAGGATATGTAGGTTCAACATAAGGGTACAGAGATTGGCCTCTGGAATCATAATGATCAGGGTTTGGATTCCAGCTCTACCACTTAAGAGCCCTGTCACTTTAAATAAATTCCTTTATCTCCTTTTTTTGGTTGACCTTTATTGAGATATAACTGACATATAACATTGTATAAGTTTAAGGCGTACAATATAATGATTGAATATATGTACATATTACGAAATGATCACCACAATAAGGTGAGTTAACACGTCCATCACCTCACACAGTTACAATTTTTTGTGTGTGTGATGAGAGCTTTTAAGATCTACTGTCTTAGCAACTTTCAAATATACAATACAGCATTGTTAACTACAGTCACCAGGCTGTACATTAGATTAGATTTTGTATCCTGCAACTCTACTGAATTTGTTTATTAGTTCTAACAGTTTTTCAGTAGTGTCTTTAGGATTTTCTATTTAGAAGATCATGCCATCAACAAACAGAGACAATTTTACTTCTTCCTTTCCAATTCAGATGGTTTTTCTTTCTTTTCTTGCCTGATTGCTCTAGCTAGGACTTGCAGTACTATATTGTATAGGAATGATGAGAGTGGGCACCCTTGTCTTGTTGCTGATCTTACAGGAATAGCTTTCAACCTTTCACCACTGAGTATGATGTTTGACATATGCCTATCAATAAATGTGGTACATCACATTCATAGAATGAAAGACAAAAATCATGATCATCTCAATATATGAAAAAAAAAAAGCATCTGACAAAATTCAACATCTACTCATGATAAAAATTCTCAACAGGGACTTCCTTGGAGGTCCAGTGGTTAAGACTCCAGGCTTCTGGGCTTCTCTGGTGGCGCAGTGGTTAAGAATCAGCCTGCCAATGCAGGGGACATGGGTTCGAGCCCTGGTCTGGGAAGATCCCACATGCCGCGGAGCATCTAGGCCCGTGAGCCACAACTACTGAGGCTGCGCGTCTGGAGCTTGTGCTCCACAACGGGAGAGGCCGCGACGGTGAGAGGCCCGCGCACCGCGATGAAGAGTGGCCCCCGCTCGCCGCAACTGGAGAAATCCCTCGCACAGAAACGAAGACCCAACACAGCCAAAAATAAATATAAATAAATAAATAAATTTATTAAAAAAAAAAAAAAAAGACTCCAGGCTTCCAGTTCAGGGGGCACAGGTTCAACCCCTGGTCAGGGAACTAAGATCCCACATGCTGCTCTGCGCAGCCAAAAAAAAAAACAAACAAACAAAAAAAAAAACCTCTCAACCCACTGGATAAAAAAGGAATGTATTTCAATATAAATAGGCCATACATGACAAGCCCTTTATCTCCTTAAGGCTCAGTTTCCTCATCTATAAAACAGGAGTGATGGTCATCATGTCATGATGATGATGATGATATGATAACTATGTTACAAGTAACCGTGCTTCACTGAATTGCTATCAAGGTTAGATAAGATAACGTGAGGCACTTAGCACAAAACCTAGCATGTAGTAGACACTCAATAAATGCTAACAGTTATTTAGGTTATGAGTAAGAGGGCTATTAACAGCATCAAGTCAACTCAGATAAAATGGAGACATTATTTTCAACTACAAGCCTGTCCTATGTCTCTAGAATTGACTTCCATGAATCTAAACCCAATCAGAGCACAGTTTAAGGAGAACTTAAGAATTTTCCCTTCTTTCTATTGACCTGAGGGATAAACAGCACTAATAAGATTCTGCTATTTTTTAAGCCATTCTCAAATCTTTATCTGAATTTCAAATTGTGTTTAAGGTGCCCAGAGTCCAACAG
This sequence comes from Eschrichtius robustus, assembly GCF_028021215.1. NCBI lineage: Eukaryota > Metazoa > Chordata > Mammalia > Artiodactyla > Eschrichtiidae > Eschrichtius > Eschrichtius robustus. The sequence goes on from NC_090826.1 coordinate 164,004,058, forward strand.
TATATGACACAGTTAACAAAGAAAATGAACTCAAGAGAGCTAAGTTAGAAAACCCCTACAGGTGTGAAGAGACAGTCTTCTGCAAACCAAGAGATTAGGAATTTAGTTCGTGCAAGTATGGAGGGGACTTCCAGTCATCTGTCTGGGAGAGCTTAGTGCAGATAAGAACTTAATTTGACTGAATGACCTAGACTTAATTCCACAAACATTCTCATTTCTGAAATGGGCCTGGAGCTTTACCTTTAAGTCGACATCCAAAAAAAAAAAAAAATCCTAGAAATAAAAGAATTAACTTAGTGACTCATAAAAAGTAAGACATTACTAGACATCTGTTAGGACTGAACAACATATGAACATATAACCAATGAAATGCCTCACAGAACAAGTTCATTCACAATCACAAGCAGTTAATTCCATTTCATACTTTTAAAACCTTTCTAGAACTGGTTTGCTTTTTAATCTTTACCTCCCCATTTACTAAGGTAAATCAGAGACCCAGGATGTAATTATATCAATTGCCTCTAAAAACAAAGACCAATACTGAAAGAACAAAGAAGATACTGCATAGTCTCTCAACACTTTTGTGGAAGCAGAGCCCAAAATCATGGCTTATGTTATTAGCGGACAAACTATGAAACAGAGTATATCACTACATGTAGCAAATAGCAAGTAGGCAGAGAATCAAGGCATAACAGTGCTACATCCATAAGATAATGTGTTACCTCATTTGTCCTAAAGACAACTCTAGAAATAATTGTTTATCTAATAAGAAAAGGCGTGACAATTTACTATATATAAACAACATAATCCTTCAAAGAATGTCAAAAATTAAAAGGCTATACTATCCAATAAGTTCTGTGATCTGGGAGAGAAAATGTACTAATCTTTAGTAAATGATACTTTCACATTAGAGATATTATCAAGAGGTGCTGTTTATCTAAACCCATTCAAGCTAACTCTTTGATCTCTGCCTATGAGAAGTTTCATTTCTAGAAATCCAATTAAAACTTATCTAAGATGTAGATTGGTATCATATGGAGATAAGTTTTATGAACCTCTGTAAGTTGAGGCATCTGATGTCACTGCATTATTAAAAGGAATTTTCTATTACTGAAGTAACACAGAAATTTAGAAATGGCATCCTAGGTAATTTTATCACACCATAACATAGAGAAAGTTCTATATTTTAAGATATACAGCTTTCAAAACCAAATCCTATAAATGAATATTCTATTGAAGTGTTAAATGCATTATTATCATTATAGGGTTTCTTTTGGAAACTAGATTTAATTGTAAGGTAATGTGTGATGTTTTGTCTTTTTCTGAGAAATTGGGTGGGTGATTAAATAAGTGAATTAGGGTGTGCAGTATACTTTTTTTGGTTCCATAAGCTTTATTAATGTTAAGTAACAAAATGCAGTATGAAAAAAAAGAACACTTGTAAAATCAATACCGTGATACAAATTGCTTCAAGACAGAAAAATTGATTATTAGCTATAAAAGCCAGAGGGAAATTTCAGGCTTATGACAAGATGAAAACAGTAAAATAAATAAATAAATAAATTTATGTTTGAAAACAAATCTAATCCCCATAGTTTCTCTCTCAAAAACAACAGAGAGAGAGACCGACTCACTCACTCACAGGCCACATACCTGAAGTTGTTGTACCTGTCTTTTAAGATTGATTCTCTCAATACAAGGATGACTGTCTTTCCAATATTTCTTTTTCAACCTTAGAGTCTACAGAAATACCCACATAAGAAGAGGGGGGACATGCACACATCATAAATCACAGGGGACAGGTCAGCTTCACGCTTAGTCAATTCTTCATTCAACATGCTTTCCCAGTTCAAGGCAGCCTCATCTCCCGTGGGGAATTAATTGTCACTTAATCATCACGTGGATTACTGAGCTCTACTCTTTTACACCCAGCTTTGTAAGAGAACTGTTTTCCTTGTTTTCTTCCCACTTTTTTCAAATAGAAAAGTTAAGGGGAAAAAATACAATGATCACTAATATATCCTTCCCCCAGATTCAACATGTGTTAACAATTTGCCATGTCTACTTCATCTCTCTACACATACATAAATGTGTACGTTCTTTTGGTCATCCATTTGAAAGTTGCATAAATCATAACTCAACCCTAAAATCTCCAGCACGTGATTCTTAAGATTAACATCTCTTATATGATCACAAATTATTACCCACACAAGAAAATAAACAATAATTACATAATATTATCTAGTATTCAGTCTGTGTTCAAATTCAACCAACTGGTGAAAAGAACATTTGTTTTAACTTCCCCCTTCAACCTAGACCCTGGATCCAATCTAAGTTCATACATCACAACTGGTAACTATGTCTCTTTAGCTTCCTTTAGGCTGGAGAATTGTCTCTCTCTCTCTCTCTCTCACACACACACTCACACACACACACACACAGAGTCTGCTTTTTATGACAATGACATTTTGAAAAGTTCCAGAAAACTGTCTTATTAAATGTCATGCATTTTGAACGTATGTGACTGTTTTCCTCTTGGGGCATTTACCTTGTTTCTCTGTCCCCTGTGTTTCCTAAAACCTTGAATTTGGTACAGGCTTGATTACCGTCAAGTTAAACACTTTTGCAAGAATACTTCACGGTGGTGATGTTCTCTCATCCATCTATACCTGTTGGGGGAATTCTTCTGTTTCTAAGGTAGAGCTTTGCTTTTTATTTTTCTCTCTCCTCCCCCGCAACCCCACCACCTTTTTGGACTACCTCCATGGATTAATGGATTGTTACCTATTCAAAATGTTAAAATCAATTAGAGTTATTATTCTTTCTTAAATACTCAAATTGCCCCAAATTTGACAATTAGGAGCTTCTTTAAACTGCTGTTTTTAAAAACCTGAGTCTTAATACAGTATGATTAAAGTCATGTCTTTTTTTTTAAAGGCTTTTTCTCTACTGAAGATCGTCTACTCATTTATTCAAATTAATTCAAAAATATCTCTTAAGTATTTACCATGTGCCAGATGCTTTTTTAGGTGTTGGGGATATATTAATGAACAACAGAGTCCCTACTACCATGGGGCTTACATTATTATTATTTATGAAGACAAACAATAGAAGGAAAAATAATTATGTAATACATCAGATGGGGGTAAGTGCTTAGGAGAAAAATAAAGCAGTGTAGGGGATGAAGAATGATAGAGAGTTGATATTTTAGAGTAGAGAGAGCCCCTCCAATGAGATAACATTAGGCAGAGACCCAAATGAAGTTGAGAGAGTCGCTTGTAGCATCTGGAAGATGAGAAACCCAGGCCATGCGAACAGAGCAAAGGCCCTGCTTGGAGTGTTTCAGGATCAGCAAGAAGGCTGTGTGGCTGGAGTCCAGTGAGCTGGGGGTAGTTGCAGGATATAAGATCAGAAAAGAATGGATCCTGACATCCGCCATATATAAGCTTATAAACATGACTTGTTTTGTTTTGTATTTTACCATAAAGTAACAATTTTTCAAGCAAGCGACTGAGCAAGGTTCCTGTAGTAGTTGACAGGCAGCCTTAAAAAAATACGAACATGGCCTAACTCCAGGAACTTATGAATGTGACCTTATTTGGAAAAAGGATATTTGCAGATATAATTAAGGATCTTGAGATGAGCTCCATCCTGAATTATCTGGGTAGGCCCTAAATCTAATGACAACTGTCCTTACAAGACACAGAAGATGAGAAGACAGAGAGAAGAGAAGGCCACGTGAAGATGGAGACAGAGACTGAAGTTATGCAACCACAAGCCATGGAACACCTCCCAGCAAGCTCTGTTACAGAAACTGACAAATTGATTCTAAAATTTATATGGAAAAACAAAGGACCTGAATGATTTTTACAACGAACAAAGTTGGAGAACTCACACTATCTGACGCCAAGATTTACTGTAAAGTTAGAGTAATCAAGACAGTACATTACTGGGCTTCCCTGGTGGTGCAGTGGTTAAAAATCCGCCTGCCCATGCAGGGGACACGGGTTCGAGCCCTGGTCCGGGAAGATCCCACATGCTGCAGAGCAACTAAGCCCGTGCGCCACAACTACTGAACCTGCGCTCTAGAGCCTGTGAGCCACAACTACTGAAGCCCGTGCACCTAGAGCCCGTGCTCTGCAACAAGAAGCCACTGCAAGAGAAGCCTGTGCACCACAACAAAGAGTAGCCCCTGCTCGCCACAACTAGAGAAAGCCCGTGTGCAGCAACAAAGACCCAACGCAGCCAAAAATTTTTTTAAAAGACAGTACATTATTGACATAAAGACAGATATATACATCAAAGGAACAGAAATAGTACCCAGAAACAGACTCCCATATATTGTCAAGTGGTTTTCTACAAAGGTGTAGTGGATTGAATAGCGTGCCCCCAAAATTCATGTCCACCCAGAGCCTCAGAATGTGACCTTATTTGGAAATAGGGTCTTTGCAGATGTCATTAGTTAGGACAAAGTCATACTGGATTAGATGGGCCCTAAACCCAGTGACTGGTGTCCTTATAAGAGCACACAAAGAGGACACACACAGACACAGAGGAAGAAAGCCATGTGACAACAGAGGCAGAGAGTGGAATCATGCAACTATCAACACAAACCAAAAATGCCATGAATTGCTGGGAAGCCACCAGAAGCTCAGAAGAGTCACGGAAGGATTCTCCCCTATAATGTTTAGAGAAAGCCCTGCCAAACCTTGATTTCAGACTTCTAGCCTCCAAAACTGTGAGAAAAGGCATTTTTCTTTTAAGTCATCGAATTTGTGTTAATTTGTTAAGGCAGCCCTAGGAAACTAATACAGTTTTAGTTTGTTGTTGTTGTTTGGTTGGCTGGTTTTTATTGAGGTAAAATGAACAAAACATGAAGTTCACATGAGCACGAGTTTTATAGTCAGACTGGCCTGGGTTCCACTGCCTCCTCTCTCACTTCCTATACCTTCCAGAGCAAACTGCCAGTCTGAAACTCATTTTCTTCCCTATGAAATGGGGATACAGTCTAACCGGCCTCGTGGCTGTTAGGATTCCCTGATATAAAGCAGTGGCTCTCTACTTTAGCATGCATCAGAGTCACGCTCGTAGAGCTTGTGAAAACATCAATTGCTGGGTCCCACTCACAGAGTTTCTGATTCAGTGGGTCTGGGGTGAGGCCTAACACATGACATTGCGAACAAGTTCTAGCTGCTGCTCCTGAGACCACACTTTGAGGACCAATGCACACAGCCTGGGATAAAACAGATGTTCAAGAAATGCTCCTCTCTTCTTCCTCTACTCTTTCCTTTCCAGAAGTCAAACAGTCATTACCCTATGAAAAGAAAATATATTTGAATACATATTATGCAATCAATCCTTTAGCAAGAAATGTCCATCCCTAACACACCTACTGTGAGAGACTAGATATACAAAAGAACAGTAGGCAAACCATATATAAAAACAGAACTCTGACCTACAACCTGCAGCAACAAGCCCAGGAAGCCAACCCGTTATCCACAGTGACCAGTGCAGGAACGCAGAATGCAGTCTCTAACAACCAGTCCAAGGAAGCCAAACAATAACTTCTGCAACAATCAGCCCCAAATGGCCAGGAGTTGATTAATAACTGACAGCTTCCCTCATTTTTGCCCCTACTTCAACTTAGGACCAACACAGAAAACCAAAAATGTTTGGTTTTACCCCTAACCAATCGCATAGGATGTCCTGCTTCTAATTAGCCTGCCTACAGCTTCCCCATACAAATAGTCTCCAATCCAGGCATACCTGAAGCCTCCCTTCTTTCCACTATCAAGGTTTCCCACTCTACTACCTGCCTTTGAATCTCTGACAATTCCAAGTGATGGTGGCTGATTCCCTTGCTACAGCAAGCCCTAAATGAATAGCCATTGGCTGTCCTCATTTGGATGGCCTTCATTTACTTCCACAACTAGGATAAAAGAAGTTAAGATCCTCATTTTACTTTTGTGGTGTTTCTGCTCTGTAACGTAAAAATTCCTTCTTCTAAGACAGTATGATATAATGGGGGGGAGAGGTGCTGCTTTGGAACCAGAGAGACCTGGGTTTCAAGATCTGACTCCTCTAGCTATGATCTTATAGAAATTCTATAATTTCTCTGAATATCAGTTTCCTCACCGATGTTCCCAACTGAGGCAACAATAACCACCTACTGCTTATCGCCCTAAAGAGAACACCAAGAGGAACAGTGCCTGGCACAGAATAAGTCCTCAATGAAGTTAGATGCTTTGATTAGGCTACAGTTTTCAGCACGGAAACATTTAATCCTGTGATTCAATAAACCTGCTGCTATTAGGGTTGGGAGTTATTTTTTGTTTTGTTTTTAAGCTATATTATTAGCAATACAGTACCAAGTCCCTCATCTTAGAAAGTAAAGGACGGCATGGATGTGGTGTTCTGACTACAAATGACAGAAAACCAGCAAAATCAGTTAATGTAAAATCTCACAGACAGATCCAAAGTACATTTAGGACTGAAAAGGGCTGAATGTGAACTAATAAATAACAACTCAAGAAACCAGGTTACTCTCTCAGGAAATGCTTTGTTTGATCATTCCTGTTTTTGTTTTTTTATTATTTATTTCTTTTTGGCTGTGTTGGCTCTTCGTTGCTGCGTGCTGGCTTTCTCTAGTTGCCGCGAGCAGGGGCTGCTCTTCATTGTGGTACGTGGGCTTCTCATTGCGGTGGCTTCTCTTGTTGCGGAGCACAGGCTCTAGGCGTGCAGGCTTCAGTAGTTGTGGCACGTGGGCTTCAGTAGTTGTGGCTCGCGAGCTCTAGAGCGCAGGCTCAGTAGTTGTGGTGCACGGGCTTAGTTGCTCCGCGGCATGTGGGATCTTCCCGGACCAGGGATCGAACCCGTGTCCCCTGCACTGGCAGGAGGATTCTTAACCACTGCGCCACCAGGGAAGCCCCGTTTTTCTTCTAACTGGCTTCCTCTGCCCACACGTGGCCCATAAAAATAGCCACCCAAGATGGTAATGATCTATAACTTGATAGGGATTCGGTTTAAACACATGTATGCGTTGGTCAAAACTCACCTAATGGTACACCTAAGACTTACACATTTCACTGTATGTTTTATTCTCTTTTCATATCTGTCTCTCTCTCATCAAAAAGAAAACCATATTCAATTCTGAATCCCCAACACTAGTACAATGCCTAGCATGTAGCCAAATCTCAATAAACATTTCATTATTAAACAAAGAAAGACAAACTTAAGAAATTGAGAAATTTTACTTATTGGAATTCATTCTGATATATGTTAAAAGTTCTCATTTTAATTAGTGATTACATCCTAATCAATTAATATAAACAGATTTAAATTTTACTTATTATAAAGAGAATTATATTTATAAGCAAACAATTAGTGACAATTACGGTGCAAACTGCTCTGGGTACATGACACTACCACCACCTAGTGGAAATAAATGCACACTACCATGATTGGAAACTCGTTAAGGAAGAAACAGAATTTCCAAATGGGTTGAGGGGCTGTGAGCAAACACATTTCAACCACATTCACCATGCACCTGCTAGGTTCTGGAAATTATGCCAGGTTCCATGAGGACAGGCACAGCTCATGTCTGTTTTGATCAATGCTGTATCAGCAGAGCCAAGAAGAGTGACAAAGTACTTTGTTACCTTTTGGTAAATATTTGTTACTAGATTCTAAGAATAAAAGGAGACTGAGATATGATCTTCAGGAAAGGCATCTGAAGTTAATGACAATCTCAGTATATGCCAAAAATGCTTATGCAAAACTGTAAAGCCACTCCTGACTTTTAACCAATAGCAAAATAGCAGTAGATGATTTTTTTCCTTAATATAATTGAAAAATACAAAATGCTCTATCAGTCCATAACTTTCTAATGTTTCATTTGAAACACTATTGAAACGCTAAACCAATGAAACATTAGAAACATTTCTGTTGAAGTCTAGAAGGAAGAAAGCTCATCATATTGATCTAGAAGTACTAGCCAATGCAAGGAAAAAAATGGTAAGTTTTTAATTTATCAAACATTTTTATGGTGATTGTCAGACACTGTTCTAAGCACTTTATAAATATTAAATTATTTAATTCATATACTCTTCATAACAATCCTATGAGGTAGTACTATTATTATCCCATTCTACAGATGCGGAGATCGAGGCACAGAGAACACAAGTAACTTGCCCAAAGCCACGCAGCTAGCAAGTTAGGGGAGATGAGATTACAATCCAAGCAGTAGTGGTTCTACGCTCTTCAACACTATGCTATATGAAACGATACTGCAAAGGAGAAAGCAAAAGCATCCATAAATACAGATGATACAACTGAAGCTAGAAAACCAAAAGGGAAAAAAGGTGAACTGCTGTTAGAAATGAGAATTTACTAGAGCAGTTGATTACAAAATCATGTAAAAAATCAATAGTATTCCTATATGTTAACAGTAAAAACTTAGAAAATACATTTTTTAACAAAGATGCCATTTACACTACTGACCAGAAAAACACTAACTGAAAATAGGAAATACACAGTTCCTATTTGAATAAAAAGTTACAACTTTGCTAGCTTATCCATGAGTATGAACTCCACATTTACGGGAATTGAGGTATTCAAGCGGCATGGACTGGCTCAGAGGGCTCCTCCAGCACTAGTTGTCAGAGTAGGAAGCAAACCAACCGGAGAAAGAACCACCCCTCCCCCACCTACCTGGATCAGGTGATCACACGATCACAAGGGAAAAGTACATGAGCCTTGTCAAGTAATTGACTTATGCCCAATCTCTCAGACCAACCCATACGAAATTTAATCCCTTGCTTTACCAGTCCAAGGGCATGGACGGGATATGGAGTACTTTTTCGGCAAAGTATCAGTAAACCTCAACTGTGTTCACACAACAGTCCACATTTTTATTACCTAAGTAAGCACCAAATCTCGGAACAAGGAAAGGGAGAGGGAATCTGATGGAACCAGTAGATCTTCCCATTGGCTCCTATTCCATGAAAGACCTTGACTAAAGTTGCGCAGTTAATGCCTAGACGAAGGCAGTGGCTTCCGACCAGCTGACTCACATTACGTTCTAAGTGAGGTAAAACTGTTCACAGGACAAAAATACAAATCCTGAATAAATACACAGAAACATGCTCCCCAGAAAGTAAGGATCATTCAAACATGAAATGAGTTGAGAGAAACTGGGGTTCTCTCTAGGAAATATTTTTTATAGGACAGATATGCAATCATAAAGAAACTGTCTTGCACTGAGATGGGGAAAATGCTTTCACTGTCAAGGACAGCCCCATAACTAATCAGTCAGCTAAGCAACCAATCAATAATTTATTAAATTCCTACTATGTGCACAACTCTGCAGCAGTTATAATATTAAGTAAAATGTAAGATACGGTTCCATCAAGAGAAGTATTTATTAAAGGGGTGGGGAGACAGAATAAACACATGAAGAGAACAAAAGCAATACATAAAATGGATAAGGCAAACTAGTAATCGAAGAATTTCTCTCTCTGCTTTCCCACATATGTATTAGGAATAAGAATACAAGAAGCAGTCAATCAGAACAGAATTTTATCTCCTCCAACTTTTAGAAGCTGAAAGGACTTGAAGCTTGTTAAACACACACAGGTAAATAATCCATAGCAACGGTAATAACTGATCAGAGATTATTGAAAACACGCTAAAACCTCAAAGAAATCTCAGTAATGTTTATTCTCCTACCTCAACAAAGCATATTCACTAACTAATTTAATTAATCACTACAATATACACAAGCCACTGTGCTAGGCTCCTACTGAATGAGCCAAAATGAAACAGATGAAAATACTCAAAGAGTTCTTATATAAAGCAACAGGACTGGAAGCAAGTTCTGAGGGCAGCTCTTTAACAATGAAAGAACTGGGACTGAAATTCTTGAGTCTGTAACTGAAAATAGCACATTTGGCTGTCTGGTCACCTCTATTTATACTGCTAGGATAAAAACTGATGATGCGATTAAATCAATGTCCTCCCATCCTTATGATAACCTACTTTACAATACCACAAACTTATAATTGAGGAAGTGCAGGTGATAGTTCACATTAATTCAATTCAACAAATATGTACTGAGTCCTAATACTATGCTCAGTGCCTGAAATGTGAAGGTGAATAAGACATGGACCCGGTTTACTGTGTTTTTAAATAAAGATACAGTCAAGTCCAAGTCCTTGATCTACAAGAGCTCATGTTACATGAAGCAAAGGATTAATCTCCAAAATATACAAACAGCTCATGCAGCTCAATATCAAAAAACCAAACAACCCAATCAAAAAATGGGCAGAAGACCTAAATAGACATTTCTCCAAAGAAGACATACAGATGGCCAACAAGCACATGAAAAGATGCTCAACATCATTAATCATTAGAGAAATGCAAATCAAAACTATAATGAGGTATCACCTCACACCGGTCAGAATGGCCATCATCAAAAAATCTACAAACAATAAATGCTGGAGAGGGTGTGGAGAAAAGGAAACTCTTATGCATTGTTGGTGGGAATGTAAACTGATACAGCCACTATGGAGAACAGAATGGAGGTTCCTTAAAAAACTAAAAATAGAACTACCATATGACCCAGCAATCCCACTACTGGGCATATACCCAGAGAAAACCATAATTCAAAAAGACACATGCACCCCAATGTTCACTGCAGCACTATTTACAATAGCCAGGACATGGAAGCAACCTAAATGCCCATCGACAGATGAACGGATAAAGAAGATGTGGTACATATATACAATGGAATATTACTCAGCCATAAAAGGAATGAAATTGGGTCATTTGTAGAGACATGGATGGACCCAGAGACTGTCATACTGAGTGAAGTAAGTAAGAAAGAGAAAAACAAATATTGTATATTAACGCATATATGTGGAATCTGAAAAAATTAGTATAGACGATCTTATTTACAAAGCAGAAATAGAGACACAGACGTAGAGAACAAACGTATGGATACCAGGGTGGGTGCGGTTGGATGAACTGGGAGATCGGGATTGACATGTATACACTATTGATACTATGTATAAAATAGATAACTAATGAGAACCTACTCTAGCACAAGGAAGTCTACTCAATGCTCTGTGGTGACCCAAATGAGAAGGAAATCCATAAAAGAGGGGATATATGTATATGTATAGTTGATTCACTTTACTGTACAGTATAAACTAACACAATATTGTCAAGCAACTATACTCCAAATAAAAAAAAAATGATTAAAAAAAACACAAATGACTTAGAAGATACAAAGCAACATGTAAGAATAAAAAAAAAAAAGAACTCATGTTACAGAGTTCTTACTCTTCGCTGGGGAAAAAACGGTATGCCTTTAAAAAGTAAGGTTCCTTGAAACAGTCGTGTTTTTCCAATCATTAAGTGCCTAACCAAGAGGCTACAAAGCTGGAAAACCACTGCACCTGACTTGTAAAAAATGAACGGAATATGAATTGGAAATAAAATTAAATACCTCTAAAACTATAATGCTGTACTGGTTCAATGTAAAACCATGACATCCTACATCAAGAAATTTTATTTACACAAAATCTATTACACAAAGCCATATATAAACAGCTAATATTTCACTGCGCTATTACCAAGTGTAAATTGGTTTCCAAGTAAGAAATGTGCACTACTAAAAGCTTTGGGAACACTAAGCCTCCAAATCCTGTAGAAAAGGCAGATACAGCCTTGAGGCAAAAATGCTAGGAAGTGACAGAATACCTTCTTTACAATTTGCAGCTAGGTTATTACCCATGATAAATTGATAACCATTCATTAACTTTGAGAGCAACAGACAACTGGCAGGCTATTTCGTGCCTCAAAGCATTTACGGCAAAAATGACAGGTGACTTTGAATTCAGAAAATAAAATGGATTCTTGGAAATTGTTACTTCTTTTAAATAAACTTGGAGGCAGATACAGGTATTTGCTACTGATAAGAATTAAAGGTCATGATTTTCCACATCAATGACAAAAAGATTAATGTTTATCATTTGCATCAGTCTGTCAATCAACAATATATACATGAATCAGGTATTTAAGGTATCAGGAGATAGACAATTCACTCTGGGTCATAAAAGGGAAGAATTAAGCAAAATACACATTAATAACAATCAAAACAGGGTACAAAAAAGATTTAGGAATTATGTTTGCAGATTCTCCTTGGCTGTGCCGGCACATCCTTGCCACCTACCACAATGTTGGTGTTCCCTAATTAGGGTTTATGTCTGGTTCTATTTTCTTCTAATTCTCCCTGTTGCCAAACTGATCTATACCCAAGGCATCAGCTATCACTTATATGCCACAATCTCCAGGATTAAAGTGATTGTCAACCCTGGCTGCACATTAGCATCACCCCAGCAGCTTTTAAAACATACCTCCCACTACTGGGCATATAACCTGAGAAAACCATAATTCAAAAAGAGTCATGACATTGATGTATCCAGTCCTCTTCATCTTTCCCTCAGTCTTTTTCTATGAGAAATAATTCTGCAATGAAATCTTTTTGAAATTTTCTAAATGTGAGTTCCTAGAAGTAGAATCGTTTAGTCAATTGGCATATGTATTTGAAATGCTGATGTTTATAGTTATTGCGAAAATGCCATTCATGACTTGACCAAACTTACTACTTCCCTCACTTTGGAAAATACCTTTTTGACTACATTCCAAAACAACAGTGCTTGGCAAACATTTATGTTATATGAAAATCTGATTAAAGAAATTGTTCTATTTGTATACTTTAATTACAAATAAATAAGTTGAATTTGGGTACCTAAAAAACAACAGCAATAACAAAAAAGAGCCATGTACCACAATGTTCATTGCAGCACTATTTACAGTAGCCAGGACATGGAAGCAACCTAAGTGTCCATCGACAGATGAATGGATAAAGAAGATGTGGCACATATATACAATGGAATATTACTCAGCCATAAAAAGAAATGAAACTGAGTTATTTGTAGTGAGGTGGATGGACCTAGAGTCTGTCATTCAGAGTGAAGTAAGTCAGAAAGAGAAAAGCAAATACCGTATTCTAACACATATATATGGAATCTTAAAAAAAAAAATTGGTTCTGAAGAACCTAGGTGGAGGACAGGAATAAAGACACAGACATAGAGAATGGACTTGAGGACACGGGGAGGGGGAAGGGTAAGCTGAGAAGAAGTGAGAGAGTGGCATGGACATATATACACTACCAAATGTCAAACAGATAGTTAGTGGGAAGCAGCGCATAGCACAGGGAGATCAGCTCGGTGCTTTGTGACCACCTAGAGGGGTGGGATAGGGAGGATGGGAGGGAGGCTCAAGAGGGAGGATATATGGGGATATATGTATTCAATTTGTTATACAGCAGAAACTAACACAACAATGTAAAGCAATTATACTACAATAAATATGTTTACAAAATAAATAAATAAATAAATAAATAAATAAGACATACCTAGCTGGGTCCCTATCCCACATTAATTAAACTGGAATCTCTATGAGTAGCACCAGGTCATGGTTTTGTTGTTGTTTAGTTTCCCTAGCAGGCAGTCAAGGTCCAGACCTACTGCTCTTCTAGATCCATCATGCCACCCCTCCTGATGACCCTCACCTGAACATCCCACAGGCAACTCAAACTTGTCTCCTGTCTAACATACTCTTCCACCAGCACTAAGCTAGAGCATTTTCTTCTCTTCTTCCTTAACCGACCCCAGCAGCATTCAGCAGTCCTTCCTCCAAGCTTCCACAGAATTCTGCCTATGCCGCCATTAAAGCATTTATCACCATTTATTGTAACTGACTGTCTGTCACCCCCATAAGACTGGATTTTTTTTCATTTTAGCACCCAAAGCATCCACAAATGGGTGGTACCAGAGGATGAGTGATAGCCAAAAAGACTAACCCAGTTTTTATAGTCAGTTCTAAGAAGTAACTGCAAGACTGGAAAACAAGAGAAACGGCTAAGGGATGATTAACCAGGTAAAACGCAGGGTGAGAATCATGAAGGAGGACACAGAGGGAAGGGGATGGTACACCTGAGGCTCAGCTTTATTAGCCTCCACTCCGTACACTGAATGGACCAGACTGATTAAATCTGACCCTGGGCTGGAGCGAACAGTCTGAAAAGTCTAGCTCCCCAAAGTAGATCATATGTAAGTTCTTTTCACCCTCATTGCTATAGCCTTTAGGTGGAGCCTTCACTGTCTTCTGCCTACACTTTTAAAACAGCACCTTAATTCATGCCCATACTGCCCATCCCTTGCCACCCCAGGCTAAGACTGACCACAGAGTTACCTTTTAAAAAAGAAATCTCCTCCCATTACTCCTTCATTGGAAATTCTCATGTAGCTCTCAGAGAATGAAGTCCAAATTCTCTACCATCACCTTTGTAAGGCCTTTCTCAACCTGGCTGTAACTAATCTCTTCAGCTATTTTCCAACCATAATCAATGCTACATTCACACTCGATCAGCTCACAACTTAGTTCCTATACACAAGCTGTTCTTACAGTAAAAATGTCAACCCATTACCCACGCATCTTCCAAATTTTACAGATCCTACAAAAATCAGCTCAAATGTTACCTCTTCAGTGAGGCTATAGCAGATGAACACATTCATTCTGATTTTTTCCAAAAGTTCTTCTGGAGGCCCTACTATCTGACAACCACTGGTATAAGCCAGTGGTACCGTGTTCAAACTTGAGTTATGACGGTTATAATGACGTATTAACAACACTAGTGATTTTATCTTCTCCATCAGTCTATGCATCTCTTGAAGATAAGAACCATATTTTCTGGTCCAGCTCTTTTGTTTTTCTTACTTCGGTCCAAGAGAAGCCGAGCATGCCAGGTTATGTATGCCTAGTAAAGACTCCCTTGACGTCAGTTCATAACTGTGGGGGGCCCTGGATCAGGCTACGAGGACTGATACTGGTCTGAGCCCACATGTAGAATACAAATAGTGAAAATGAAGAAGGGTTAAAGATCTTCCTCCCAGATGAAAAGAACAGAGGTAAAAGTGACAAACAGGGCAGGCAGAGATGAAACTGAGGTATGGAAAAATTGAAGACTAATTTTGAACTAACATGAATACAGTTCATCAATGCATCACTTCACTGGAACAGGGCCATAACCTTCAAGGGGCAAAACCATTCTAAATACATTATATTAATCTCTGTAATCATCCTACAGCCTAACCTAGTAACTAGGAATGGATGCTGCAAAAATATGCTGAATTAATTAATACTTTTGCAAGCAGTAATTACATACACATGTATACAATGTGTCTTCATATGACCCACAAGGTAAAACCAAAGACATTAGAAACACTAATTTTAGAGCAGGATGTTAGAAGAGATCTAATCTAAAACCAGTGACTTGAGATTACTAACATTCATCATACAATACATATCGAAAGACTAATTTATTCTACCGTATACAAGTCATATGCAATACAAAGGCTGGACCGAAATATAAAATCAGGAGCTTTGAACATAAACTGTCATGTGGACGGAGCATCAGAGCAAATCATTCTGCAGTAAAACAAACAAACAAACAAAAACCAAAGCAGTCAAGCAGAGAGAAGCAGAGGTGAAAAAATGCAGGATAACATGCCTGGGATCTTGAAGCCTTTCCAGACCCTAGTTTCAATCCCTCCCCAGTCCCTAATTTCATGCCTCCCTGAAGGCAGAGATGCACCCCTGCCCTTCAGTTCTGTGAGACACCCTGAATCCTTTTAATATATTTGTCTTTGCTTAAGCTAGCTCGAACTGGTTCCTGTTACCTGAAAACAAGAAATCTTACACCAAACATTAAAACCACAAGTGCTTTGCCTCTGCTGCCTTGATTACATCCAAAAACTTCATTGCCAAAAACAACTACTCCTTTTATAACTCCTATTTCATTTCTTACTCATCTTTCCAACCACCAATGCATTCAATTAGCAACTAATGAGCACCTACTTCATGCCAGGCACTGCTAGGACCTGGCAACAGAAAGATGAGGACGCCATGGTCCCTGCACTCAAATTCATAATCTAGTGGAGTACTTCTGTCAAAATGTGAGTCTTGATCAATTTGTAAAATCAATTTAGTTGGTCCCAGGAAGCACTTTTTTAAATTTTGACATATGTGAAGATAAAAATAGAGATAAGTGGTAAGGTTAAATATCGTTTTCTATAACTTTTCTTTCAGCTACATGTGTGTTTGTAAGGGATAGCTATATAATATGTATTTCTTACTGAGTCATGAACAAAGAGTTTGAAAAATACCAGTGAATCTGTATTTCCTAATAACGTCAACAAATACCAGATAAAAGTTGTGCCCTAGAGAATCCATTAGTGCTTAAATTAATAAAAAATAATTTTAATTGGCATATCCTTAGTTTGTGTTGATTTTACATGCTTGAAAACAGTTATTGGTTTGCCTCAAGTACATTAAACATTCCTCCTTGTTTAGTTTTAATTAGCTAAGCAAATCCTTTTCTCTTTGCCTTAAACAGTACAAAGAAAGTTCAAATCAGCATGTCAGAATATTATAAACTCTTAATTAGCTAAGTATAAATTTAGCAAGTTTCTGCCATACTTACAATGAATGCTTACTGGGCGAAACCCCAATCATCATCAGGGCAACTACTGAGCTACAAGAGATGACAAGTTACCCTGGAAAAAGAAGACCATGAGGCAGAAGATAACGGAGTTCAAATATTATTAAAGGCCTACGATGACTCTAAATTGTCTAAGGTAACTTCTGAAAAACATTAATTGAAGAGAATGTAAGAAGAATACATCAAATAAGACTTGGGCTATTCTGGTATTTCCTGTATCTTCCAAGTGACTTGAGGCTAAGAATCTGATTTCATTTCAAGGAAAATGAATTCAAACATTAGAATTAGTAGTCTTTAGTTTATTCTCTAATTTAAAGACTACCAATCTTTATCAGATAGCAGAAGTTATGATACCCTTGATTAGTTAACAAGAATCTTTCCTAAACACACAGTACATGCTGCTCCAGGAATTATACAGAACACCATAAATATTGTGGAATGTCATGAAATATTGATATGTTAAAATTCATCACAGTCAGTCTCCCAAGGCAATAGAAATAAAAGCAAAAATAAACAAATGGGACCTAATCAAACTTAAAAGCTTTTGCACAGCAAAGGAAACTATAAACAAAATGAAAAGACAACCTACGAATGAGAGAAAATATTTGCAAATGATACAACCAACAGGGCTTAATTTCTAAAATATACAAACAACTCATACAATTAAATAACAAAAAAACAAACAGCCTAATCGAAAAATGGACAGAAGACCTAAATAGACAATTCTCCAAAGAAAACACACAGACGGCCAATAGGCACATAAAAAGATACTCAGCATCGCTAATTATTAGAGAAATGCAAATCAAAACTACAATAAGGTACCACCTCACACCAGTCAGAATGGCCATCATTGAAAAGTCTACAAACAACAAATGCTGGAGAGGGTGTGGAGAAAGGGAACCTTCCTACACTGTTGGTGGGAATGTAAATTGGTGCAGCCACTATGGAGAACAGTATGGAGGTTCCTTAAAAAACTAAAAATGGGAGTTGCCATATGATCCAGCAATCCCACTCCTGGGCATATACCCAGACAAAACAATAATTCGAAAAGATACATGTGTGTACATATATATACACACACACACACACACACACACACACACACACACTGGAATATTAGCCATTAAAAGAATGAAATAATGTCACTTGCAGCAACATGGATGGACCTAGAGATTATCATACTAAGCGAAGTCAGAAAGAGAAAGACAAATACCATATGATATCACTTAAATGTGGAATCTAAAATACGACACAAATGAACATATCTACAAAACAGAAACAGACTCACAGACATAGAGAACAGACTTATGGTTGCCAAGGGGGAGGAGGGGTAGAGGAGGAAAGGACTGGGAGTTTGGGATTATCAGATGCAAAATATTTTATATATGTATAGGATGGATAAACCACAAGGTCCTACTGTATAGCACAGTGAACTATGTTCAATATCCTGTGATAAATCATAATGGAAAATATGAAAAAATATACATATATGTATAACTGAGTCACTTTCCTGTACAGCAGAAATTAACACAACATTGTAAATCAATTATACTTCAAAAAAATTTTTTAAAAATTCATCATAAAAACTTAGGACAATTTTAACGGCAGAAAGTGATCATGTCACAAGCATGTGTCCGTAGAAAAACAAAAACCTATCATACAAAGCATAGCAGTCTATTTCCATGTTTTTCCAAAAACATACTTGCTATTTATTCATTCATTTTGTTAGGGAGAAGTATGTAACTGAAAGTTAAGAAAAATGTGTGTAAAAAAACTACAATTGAGAAAATGTCCACACAAACATATTTTTTTCTGACACAGAGAAAAGTACTGCCATTATTTGATTTTTGCTGTGGCACATACTTCTCAGCTCACAGAACACCCATGTTCATGCATTCATTCTTATTTATTCTAAATTAACTGCATGTCTGCTTAATTCTAGGGACATAAAGATGAAGATACTCACTGTTTAGAAAAGGAGCAAACACATAAGCCTAACTGTAATTTAATGTGTAAAGTGCAACAGAGGAGGGTACCTAATGCAGTGTGAGGTGGCAGAGGGAGCAAGGAAGGCTTCCATGCAGCAGGTGAATCTAAAACAAAGGGTAGAAGGTACCCAGGTAAGGGGTGTGTGTGTGTGTGTGTGTGTGTGTGTGTGTGTGTGTAGATGTGGGAAGCCTGGCATTTTGAGTACAGCCCTAGAGAGAAGAATCAGCCTGCTGGGTGTGGAGGAACACAAGAGAATCGCCTTCAGGCAACCCGGTCTAGCTGAAACAGGTTCAGGACAGAGACAATCAGATGAGCCCAGAGTTGAGGGAAGGATCAGAACTGCAGGGCTACAGAAACACACTGAGGAGTTTGGACTTGATGTTACAAGAAATCAGGATCCAAAGAAACTTCAGATAGCTTATCCTGGTGGCTAACAGAGGATGGACTGGTGAATAAGAAATCAGGAGGCAGCAAAACCACCTTTAAGAGGCTGTGGTAGGATGGCATTCAAGTGAAATAAGGGAGGCGTGAAGTATGACACTGATAGTAGGCACGGAAAGAAGGAGAATTCAAGAAAAACTCAGTAATATAGACAGTAAAAATAGCTGGACTTGATTGATTGGAATGAGAAGAAAGAAAAGGAAACGGTTAAGAAGTGGTTCAAGATGAGGCAGGGAGGGGCACGTAGGCACATAAGGATTTTAAACCGTAAATTAAGAACAATAGCTAGGGCTTCCCTGGTGGTGCAGTGGTTGAGAATCTGCCTGCCAACGCAGGGGACACGGATTCGAGCCCTGGTCTGGGAAGATCCCACATGCCGCAGAGCAACTAGGCCCGTAAGCCACAATTACTGAGCCTGCGCGTCTGGAGCCTGTGCTCTACAACGAGAGGCCGCGATAACGAGAGGCCCACGCACCGCGATGAAGAGTGGCCCCCACTTGCCGCAACTAGAGAAAGCCCTCGCACAGAAACGAAGACCCAACACAGCCAAAAATAAATAAATAATTAATTAAAAAAAAAAAAAGAACAATAGCTAGAGGGGGAATAAAAATGGGTACAAGGTGGCAAATTAGGAAACGATCATAGCAGTTTACGTGAGGGGTTATGGCATGACGGTATGATGGTTTTGACTAGGGTGAGGATAGTGGAGATACTGAGAAAAACATATATTTAAGAAATATTTCCAAAAAATTTTAAAGTTAAGAAAAGAAATATTTCATTGCTAAAATCAATAGGATTCACTGGTTATCAGACTTATGGGGCAGAGAGAGGGAGAGAAAATGTCAGAGATGTCTCCCAAGGCATCACAAGGGCAAAATGGTGGTAACAATCACTGAAATAAGCAAAGTGGGAGAAGAAGATTTAAGAAGGAAGACTGAGAATACAGTATTTTAAACATGTTCAATTCCAAGCACCTCTGAGATATCCAAGAAGAAATATCAAGCAGACAGCTGAATATAAAGATCTCTCAAAAGAGAGGACTCTTTACACTGAAATTATAATTTGGGGAACCACTAGTATATAATTAATTGCAACAATACCTGAGATCACCAGAGGAAATGGAAGAATGTGGACTGAAAAGATGGCCTAGGAACAGGCACTGAAAAGGTCTAAAATCTAATCTTTAGATGCTAGTGGAAGGGAGAACCTACATGGGAAACTGAAGTGGAGTCTTTGATTGTAAATAAAGTTTTGGAGACACCTGCTCGTGGAAAAGAGAAGATAATACAGTAAAGTAGCCTTAAGAGACAAGAGGCTAAGGTAGAGGGGTGCTGTTTTATTTTTTGATGGAAGACAATGTAACATGTTTAAGTGCTGATAGGAATGAGTCTGTATAGAGAGAAAGGTTAACAATATGAGAGAGAAATGACACTCAATAGTATAAATTCCAAGACGGCTGGAAAATGGGCTCTAGCACCCACATGGGGGGATTAGCCCCTCCTCTCCCAGATGATGTCTGGCTAAACAAAAGTTTGTGTGGCTTTAGGACGGTGGTTGAGGAAGCAGTCCACCAGATTCTCAGTTTTTCCAGCCCATTGGTTATGGTTAATCTGGACTTACCACTAAATTGGTGACCACTGAGGTACAAATGGTCCTGTGTGGTCCTTTTTTTTTTTTTTTTTTTCCAGGGATCTGTGAATGTTTATTTATTGTAAGTAAGGTCTTATTTGGTCCTGTATGTTACAGCAAAGAAAGATGACGGTTTTGTTATATAATCTTTTTTTAGCTTGATTTGAGGGATTTGAGATTGTCATTTGGTATATCTTCTTCCTTTAGGAAACAAATTCCTCGAAAGTGAGAAGCACAAAATGCAGGGATAAATTAAATGAAATGAAAGGCTCTCAGCTAAACCTCTTATTTTTGCTTTCCAGATGCTACTATCCTTCACGATGGTAATAAGGAGAAGATGGAAAACTACCCTCAACAATAACCAAAAAAATAGTAATTATGTGAGGTGAAGGATATGTTAAGTAACCTTACTGTGGTATACATTTTGCAATATATACATGTGTCATAACATTGTACACCTTAAACTTTCACAATTTGTCAATTATATATCAAAACAGCTGGGGGAGGGGAAATGCCCTAATACCAACTGATGGATTCTTGTCAAAATCTGTCTCATCAAACCCAATGGATATGGCAGGAGATGGTATCCTACCAAATCATTTGGATCCTCTATTTAACAATGTGAATTGTTTCAGGAAAAATGGACTAATTCACAAACCTGGTAAGTAATGCATTTGTAGGAACTCTACACTGCCCTCACTCTGTAGATGAATGAAATATGATAGCATCTACTTCTGGAACTGTGCCAAATACACTACTAATAACTCCTCCTATGGCACAGAGATTCAGTGCTGATAATAAAACATAAATTAATGAAAGAAGTTCAGGAGTTTGGAAGAAATATTGAAAGGACATCTAACACTAAAACACTGGGAAGTTGGTATCATTCCATTATTTAGGCCAAGAAATACACAACATTTGACAAACTAGAGTTTTCATATACTGTAGGATGGCTCCTCTTTACCTTGACAAAAAAACACCCAATATGCCTTTTTAAAAATTTTACATACTGTTAAATTCACTATTTTGACATACAGTTCTCTAATTTTTCATAAATGCATAGATACAGAGAACAGTTCCATCGTCCCCCAAATTCCCTTGTGGTACTTCTTTGTACTTATTTAATCCCTCTCTCCATCCCTTATCCCTGCCAGATGGCTTTTTTGGGACACTGTGCTATCACACAATACCAAGGTCCACAAGCACAGTCATCTGCCTTTGTTCATTAAGTCACGACACATGGCAGCCTTTTCATCCTAAACCCAGGTCACTGCCTACCCAATGGCCCATTCAGTACCTCCACAGTCCATCACTAGAGCAAAGGGGAACTTCTGGAATCCCAGCATGACAAGTCCATACCATGGAGAAGCAGGAGTATTGCCATATTTAGCCAGTCTCTTTGGCCACCCACTGGAGGGGCCTCTGCTACTGGCCATCTGCTCTCCACCATCACCACCACCACCTATCAAACACACCTCCCAAACAGGTGCAGTCTTACCAGTCTTAATCCAGGTCTTTTTCCTCTTCCCACAATTTCCCTTGGTTGGAAAAAGCCCTAAAATATTGTTAAATTTCACTATCTCATAGTCTAAGCTTGGGTGTTAGTATATCAAAAGAAGCTAAAGGACAGGTGCAAACTATTATATATAGAATGGATAAACAAGGTCCTACTGTACAGCACAGGGAACTATATTCAGTATCCTGTGATCAACCACAATGGAAAAGAATATGAAAAAGAATATATATGTAAGTGTAACTGAATCACTTTGCTGTACAGCAGAAATTAACACACTGTAAATCAGCTATACTTCAATAAAATTTTTAAAAATTAAAATAATTTTTTTAAGAAAGAAGCTAAAGGAATTCATAAAAACGGCTGATTCCAGACTGCGGAGGGAAGATACTAGACAAACCTAAAACATTTTGTTGTTGCAGAGTAAGTGTTCCAAAAAATATGGAGGAAGATCAAAAATACAGGAGCCAGCTTGAAGGGGCCCCATAGTTAAATCTATGATAATTTCAGCATCAAAACAAACAGAACAGGGCTTCCCTGGTGGCGCAGTGGTTAAGAATCCGCCTGCCAATGCAGGGGACATGGGTTCGAGCCCTGGTCTGGGAAGATCCCACATGCTGGGGAGCAACTAAGCCCGTGCGCCACAACTACTGAGCCGGCACTCTAGAGCCTGTGAGCCACAACTACTGAGCCCACGTGCCACAACTACTGAAGCCCGCGCACCTAGAGCCCGTGCTCTGTGACAAGAGAAGCCACTGCAATGAGAAGCCCGTGCACGGCAACGAAGAGTAGCCTCCGCTCGCCACAACTAGAGAAAGCCCGCGCACAGCAACAAAGACCCAACGCAGCCAAAAATAATAATAAAATAAATTTATTTAAAAAACGAACGGAACAATAATCGATCATACATAACCCACTGAATAAAATAGGATTTTTACTTTTTTAACTTATCAGTAAGAGTCCACACTGATATAAAAAGATAAATAACTGAGAAGGGGGCACTCTTCTTTGAAGAGAATAAACACTTATAAATGTGGAGGGAGTGAAGGAATTAGAAAATCATTATTTTACAACCATCACAGTAAATTTTGGTTCAGGCAAGAACCAATCATAAAGAGATGCTAAATATATGGAGGAAAGAAAACGATGAGGAATAGATGTTTGCATGGTCTCAAAGTGTCTTCCCCACAGACTGGCTTACTAGTTACAAGGGGAAAAATAGTAACTACTCAGCCCAGGCAGTACCTTGACCAGCTGATCAAAATTTCACCAATGAGCAGCACATTGACATTGTGTGCCTCCTGATGTGACACCCTGAGAAGGACACACCGTAATTTATGTAGTGCTCTGGCTGGGCGTGAAAAAGCCAAGTCTTATCATGAGGAAACACCAGACAAACCTTATTTTAGGAACACCCTATAAAACAGCCATCTTGCATTATTCAAAAATATTAACGTCGTGAAAATATTAATGTCATGAAAGACTCAGAAAGGCTGAGGAACTATTCCAGATCAAAGAAGACTAAAGAGTCATAACAACCACATGTAACATGCGATTCTAGACTGGATCTTGGATCGGAAGGAAAAAAATGCAACAAAGAAATTATTGGAACAACTGACAAAATTGGAAATACGGACTACAGATACAAGTATTGTATGAATGTTAAATTTCCTTGATTTTACTAAGTGTATAGTGGTGATGTAAGAGAATATCCTTGTTCTTAGGAAACACACACTAAAGTATTAAGTAAAGGGACATTATGTATGCAGTCTTCTCAAATGGTTTAGAAAAAATAGTGTGTGTGTGTGTAGATAGAGTAAAAAAGAGACATGATAAAACCAATGTAGCAAAATGTTAAAATTCGCTGAATTTGGGTGGGTAAAGGACATGTGAGAGTTCTCTGTACTATCCCTTCACTTTTCTGTAATTTTAAAATTATTCCAAAATAAAGCTTTTTAAGTGGTTTCGCCAATTTTAAAACATATTTTAAAAATAAGAATGCATTTACACTTTGTCTTTGATTTCACCATAATTAGCAAAATAATAAAATATACCTTCCAATGGAAAAGATCTAAAAATCAATGTGATATAAAGCATAGATAAATACTTTATAAGAGGATTAAAGCTTCAGCTGGCACAGCAATTATGCACTGGTGCTCAGCTTACTGTTTCACTTGGATTTCATTTGGGGCTCATCAGGGATCCCCTGAGTAAGATTAAAACACTTTATCTCTTATCTATAAATAGATCATTACATTTGGATAAAAAAGAAGTTCTATAAAAGTGTAGGAAGACAGCTCATAAAGTCAACTAGGTTAAGAACTGCACAGGCACCAAATTTATCTCTTAATCTCATTAGCCTTTAAAATCTAATTAGCAGGAAGCCCAATTCAAATATAGAAAGTGGAGGACATTCAGACCACTCTTGGGAAATAAAAACTTAAACAAGTTGTTACTTATGAAGTCTTATGCTATGGATGATTCTATAAAAACTATATAAGCACTGAACCAAAATACCTGATTTTAGTTTTCCAATGATTCCTGATGCTCTTTAATAAAAATATGGGAAGAATATAAACTAAAGGTTAATTACCCAGCACAAGCCACAAGAGCCTCAGAAAAACCCACACACCACGCTTCTACAAACCCACTCACCTAGCACTCATAGAGAAGTGCCATATGTAATTACAAGAATCAGAGGCCTTCAACCGTATGAAAAAGAACCCAGAACAGTGACAGGCAGCCCTTTCTGCAATTTAATGAGTGGATTTTTAATCACAGTAATATACAGCATATGGTTAAAAAATCAAAGAGTACAAAGGGCTCCCTTCTCCTGTTCCCAAAAAGCAATCGTATTTAACCATTTCATTTTAGGAGTTTTCTTGCAGTTACTCTCACTTCTCTAAATAATTCACTTTTACCACTATTTCTTCCTTTATCACCTATAGTTATCCATGAGATACATCTGTTAGGATATGATGCTTTAGTCAACTTACACTTCTCATAAACACCCCTCTCTCTTCCTCTCAATGTATATCACTAATTTTAGTCCTTTTGTTGGTTACTTTTAAGATATACTTCCAATCTCATTTTCTGTTCTATCGAATACAAAATATTCTGACTCCTCCTTCAAAACAAGACTATCAGAACCTATATCCATTCTTCTACATCTCTTCCCATCTTCTCTCAGCTCTGCTTTTTTTTTTTTTTTCACATTGTTAAGATTTAAAACTCACATTCCATGATATAGCCATAATTAAATGAGTCTTCCATGCATTGACTGTAGCAGTGGTTCTTAAACTGCCATGTGAATCACAGTCACCTGGAGAACTTGTTAAACACACAAGACTGATGGACTTCACGTGGTGAGTTTCTGATTCTACAGGTCTGGGGTACGGCCTGAGTCTTTGCATTTCTAACAAGTTCCCAGGGGATGCTGATGCTGCTGGCCCAGGGACCCAACTTTGAAGACCACTGGTCTAAAGGATGACTCTAAATTAAAGGTGAAAACCAGTAAGGAACGTTGCTCAACAAAGGGCCAAATAATACATTAAGATTACATTTCATTCTCTATGGTTGTAATGTCATGACCCTATTGCTACTAGAAAAAGAATGTTCCTAGTGTCACAATTAAATACAGTATCCTTTCTGCCTACTACCAGTTGCTCCAAAGCACACCAGGTTTTAATTTGACTCATATTTAGATCGCAATTTATTGCACTATTTCCCCCTTTGGAATTTGTTTTCCTTTATGTTTTGTGTGCGTGTGTGTGCACTTTTTACTCATTCCATTTATAGCTTAGATTAAAAAAACTAATGGCCTTCTCTTCTAATTTGAACCAAATGCATGCTATAAGCAGTCATTCTGGGATTTCATTGCACTGTAGGGTAGTCTCCTGGAGATCAGGGTAAAGGTTGGGACTGGAAAAATACATTTGAGAGTCATCAATTTACAGGCAACGTTTTAAGAGACAGTCAAGGGTTATCACTAGGGTATAAACTTGGTAACAGATCTGTCTCAGGTTCTTTACCTTTGGTATCACAGAATGACAAGGAACACTTGCAGATTAAATATACAATCTTACTTATTATTGACTCCCACCTGTCCTTATCCCAAAAGGAGAAGAAAGTGAGGTTCCTGGTTAGAAGAAATGCCCCACAATCTCACTAACCAGTAAAGGCCACACAGAAGGGAGGAAAGTAGGCCACCATCTCTGCAACCTGTCAGTCACCTATGACACTGACTCCTTGAGCCTCTTTTGGTCAGATGAGAAACAGCTCTTCTGTACAGTGAGGAGGTCTTAGCAGGTGAGCAAATTCCCAGGTGCTCCAGAAAAATGCTCAGAATTTCCAGCGGCCAACAAATGTGTCCAAAAGCTTCCCTCTCTATCCCCCTACACCATATACACACTCATCTAAAGTTCAAACTAACACTTAGAATACCATGAGCAAATTTTACCATGCTCACAATTTTAGAACCACAGATTCTAATTTGGTCAGTCACTTGGTGACCACCTTAAGGGAGTCTCATTATATCATACCTAAAAGCCAAGGAAAATGAAGGCCTGGAAGGGTCGCCTCTGCTATAGAAGGTATTTAAATGCATGAAACTGGACGAAATTACCTAAGAAAAGAGTGCAGAAAGACAAGAAGACCCAAGATTGTACCTGAGGTACTCCATATTTCATGGGCAGGCAGAAGAGGCAGAATCAACAAAAGAGACTAAGAAGTAGATAGTGAGATAAAAGGGAAACCAAGAAAGTGTGGTATTATGTGCAAGTCAAGAGAATTAGGTATTTCAAGAATAAGGGAAACATTAGCCATCAGGGAAGTGCAAAATCAAAACCACAAGGAAATACACTTCTAACCCACTATGATGGCTACAATCAAACACAGATTACAAATGCTGGCAAGGATGTGGAGAAATCAGAATCCTCACATATGCTGGTAAGAATGTAAAATGGCACAGCCACTTTGGAATACAATCTGGCAATTCTTCAAATGATTAAACATACATGATTCAGAAATTCCAGTCCTACACATATACCCAAGAAAAATGAAAATGTCCACACACAAACTTGTATTATGAATGTTCACAGCAGCATTATTTACAAGAGCCAACAGGTAGGAACAATGCAAGTGTCCATCAACAGATTAATGGATAATCAAAATGAAATCTATACATACAATAAATATTATTCAGCCATAAAAAGGAATGAAGTTGATATATGCTACCACATGGATGAACCTGGAAAACATTATGCTAAGTGAAAGAAGCCAGTCATAAAAGACCACATATTATATGATTCCACTTACATGAAATATCTAGAAGAGGCAAATCCATAGAGACAGAAATTAGATTAGAGGTTACCAGGGGCTGGGGAAGGGGGAGTGGAGAGTTACTACTTAGTGGTTACAGAGCTTCAGTCCAATATGATTAAAACAGTATTGGAAATAAATAATGGTGATGGTTGCACAATATTGTGAATGTAATTAATGCCACGGAATTATACACAAAAATGGTTAAAATGACAAATTTTATGTTATTTCAACATAAAAAAAAAAGCTGGACAGCTACAGAAAAGTGGTTAAGAAAAGGCAAGAATGTAAGCAGAGAACCAGGAAGCTATTAGAGTTATTGTGGCAAAAGATACTGTGACTTGAATGAGGGTAACCAGTGAAGATAGAGAAAAGTATGTGGATTCAATATCTTTGAGAGGTAAAACCAGCAGATTATGCTAGTGGACTGAATATAATGGAGCATGAGAAAGAGAAAGATGGATGGGGATTGTACACTAGGGGCTACTCCCAGTAGTACGGGCATAAGACCTGGGGGGCAGCTCCCTAGGTCTCCCTAGGGTAGCACTGGGTTTAGCCTTGGCAGATGTAAGACGGGGAGTGGTACAATCCTCCAAAAGTGATGCCTTTTCAACTACAAGGCAATATCAAGACTTATCAGATGTTCAGACTATAATGAAGACAACAGATGAAGCCCACTCTAAGATATCTATACAGAAAAGCCTGTCCAAAGTTCCCCCTTTTCACAGACATTATGCGGCGCCTGTCAGAACACAAAACCTCCTCTGAAATATTCTTGCAAAACAGTGATCAAGTCTTTATCCAACTATCAATTTATAATTTACAGGGAAAGAAGAACATATTAAATGACAGTTTGGGTATACAATCAGAAAAAAAAAAAACAGATTTGGGGAAACCCTAGAGGCAAAAAAAACCCCATTTCCTCGAAGAATAAACTGCAAGGAAAAGAAAAAGATACAGAATGAATCAATAGAATTAAGAACCAATATCGGGCTTCCCTGGTGGCGCAGTGGTTGAGAATCTGCCTGCCAATGCAGGGGACACGGGTTCGAGCCCTGGTCTGGGAAGATCCCACATGCCGCGGAGCAAGTAGGCCCGTGAGCCACAATTACTGAGCCTGCGTGTCTGGAGCCTGTGCTCCGCAACAAGAGAGGCCGCGATAGTGAGAGGCCCGCGCACAACAATGAAGAGTGGCCCCCGCTTGCCATAACTAGAGAAAGCCCTCGCACAGAAACGAAGACCCAACACAGCCATAAATAAAATAAATAAATAAATTTTTTAAAAAATTGGCCTTTTTTTAAAAAAAAAAAAAAAAAAGAACCAATATCAAGAGGGGATGGTTGCACAACACCATTAAAGTACTAAATGCCACTGAATCGTTCACTTTAAAATGGTTATGTTCTGTAAATTTCACCTAAATTTTTTTAACATCTTTATTGGAGTATAATTGCTTTACAACGTTGTGTTAGTTTCTGCTGTATAGCAAAGTGAATCAGCTATACATATACATATATCCCCATATTCCCTCCCTCTTGGGTCTCCCTCCCACCCTCCCAATCCCACCCCTCTAGGTGCACCAAGCTGATCAAGCACCAAGCTGATCTCCCTGTGCTATGCGGCTGCTTCCCACTAGTCACCTAAATTTAAAAAGTTTTAAAAATCCAATGTCAATCCATTACAATGTCTTCCTTATTTGGATCCTGATTTAAACAAACAAAAAATGACACAATTGGAGAAGTTTAAACACTGAAAGAATGTTTAGCAATATTAAAGAATTACTGTTAATTATTTATTATGACAAGATTTTGACTACTCTTTCAAAGAGTCATATAGCTTAGGGTTATATATTAAAATATTTATAGGTCAAATGATTGATACTTGAGACTTACTTCCCAAACTGAAGGGAAGTAGGAAGAGAGTGATCCAATCACGCACTAAAACTACTCATGAATAACAGCCTAATGAATGGTGGCTTATTTGCACTGCAACCTCTCCAGTATCACTTCCACAGAAGCAAGGCACTCTTATCTGGTAAACTTTTCCATCCCTTAAATTGTGCGGCTCTAATCCTACCTGCTTGCCTCCTGACGCCAAGAAAGGAAGGCAGCATGAATTCCCAAAATATCTCCCCTCTGCCTCCAGACATCACCTGTATCTGTACCAAACTTGACTCCCACCCAATCTAATGTGCCCCCAGAAGTCAGTCTTTTATTCTCTTGTTACTTGACTTCTCTCAAGGATTTACACACTGTGAACCATTCCCCCTCCTTGAAACTCTACCTTCTCCTGGCATCTATGACCATCTCCTTATTATCTTTCTGTCTCTTGCTGGCTCTCTTCTTCTGCTACCCTTTAACCATATAATGTTCCCTTAGGCTCAGTCACCACTCCTCATCTCTTCTCACTCTGAGTCTCCCCAGACTAATTCATCCATCCCCATGACCCCACAAGTACCCATACTGAGCACACAACTGTAACAATGCCCAGCAAAATTTGTTGAAATAAATACACCTACACAAGCAATGCAGAGTTGGCAAAAGAAGGCAGTGACCAAACACAGAAGTAGTAGCAGAAAGCAGACCTATTTAATGTAAATGACAAACTCTAATAAAAATATATAAAGGAACATAATGGGGAAAGAGACATCAAAATCTAAAGAACTTAGTTCTTTATGTGCAAAGAACTTAGTTATATGCTGGTCTTCACAGGAAATGAACGTACACAAAGGATAATTTCAAGTAACAAGCATATCCTTTCATTATAGCATGTTTTTTTTCCCCATGAGATAAGTGAGTTCAGATGCTTTATTATGCACCAGGGACACTGCTCAGCTTAAAGAGAACTGCATATCTGTCTTTGTTTCTCAGTTCCTGTGCCCTGCATGCTTTAAACATCCCAGAACCTTTTTTAGCTGAAAATGATTTAAATGTAAGGATCATTAAGTCCTTGCCAAAATTATAGGAGGCTTAGTTGACTAAGTCATGTTTTTTATTACAATCACCAACTCTAACCACTTCATTAAATAACACTCTAGCTGCCTGATAATCATGAGGACTTATCATAAAAAAGATGAAATTATTTAAATTTCACACATTTTCCACTTCAATCAACCTATAAGTATTTATCAAGGAACTACATTGTGAAAAGCATTGTTTCTAGGGTTAATTAGTATTTCCATATAACTCCAATTGTAATGAAGGTATTAGGAGTCATTTTAAACTAATCAATGATTATTTCTCACTAATTTGGTTATTATTCTTCCCCAGTTGGATTAGGGCCTCCTTCTCTAACATACACATCTATGACTACTCCAATATCCAGTAATCACCCAGATTCCCGAACTGTACTTATCATCTGTACCACAGGAATTAACATTAATGATAGTCTTTCATTTGTTTTTACAACTGCAACATAGGCTCATTGATGAGGTCTGGCACTTGATTTTCCCTTTTCTTATATCCTGCCTAATATCTCACATAGTTCTTAGCATATAGGGGCATTTACTAAAAATTTATTGGTTAAATTTATTGATTAAATTTAATTTATTGTAGATAATAATCTACACCCCTGTCAATATTTTACTCATTTCTTTATTCAAATATTTACTGAGTAGGTACTACGCCAGTCGCAGCACTAAGAACTAAGAACTCTATTCTAGAGAGAGATCAAGATGGCAGAATAGAAGGACATGGAGCTCACGTCCTCCCACGAACACATCAAAAATACAACTAGGGACTTCCCTGGTGGCACAGTGGTTAAGAATCCGCCTGCCAATGCAGGGGACACGGGTTCAAGCCCTGGTCTGGGAAGATCCCACATGCCACAGAGCAACTAAGCCCATGTGCCACAACTACTGAGCCTGTGTTCTAGAGCCCACGAGCCACAACTACTGAGCCCACGTGCCACAACTACTGAAGCCCACACACCTGGAGGCCATGCTCCACAACAAGAGAAGCCACCGCAGTGGGAAGCCTGCACGCCGCAACTAGAGAAAGCCCGCGCACAGCAACGGAGACCCAACACAGCCAAAAATAAAGTAAAAAAAAAAAAAAAATACATCTAATGTGGAACAATTCTCACAGAATACCTACTGAATGCTGGCAGAAGATCTCATACAACCAAAGCAGCAAGAAAGATCACCACATAACCAGGTAGGATGAAAAAAAAAAAAAAAGGAATTGGGACAGGACCTATATCCCGTGAGGGAGCCATGAAAGAGGAAAGGCTACCTCACCTTGGGAACACCCTTCACTGGCTGGAAGATCAGCCAGGACAGACAGGGAGCTTCAGAGGCTCAGAGGAGAGTGCAGCAGCCAGTGTGCAGCAGGCAGAACACAGAGAGACCAGCACAGACAGTCCATGCCACCACCCTGCACTCTCCAGCCAGAGAAGCATGGCTGCTTGGGCACACAGGGCCTGGGTGCTGAAACTTGGGCTTCAGCAAACAAACCCAGGGAGAGGTCTGGGGTTGGCTTCATGGAGACAGCCTAAAAGGTCTGGAGTGAGGTCCAGGGCCGCAACTCCAGGTGTGCGAAGAACAGAGGTCAATTCCGCCAACAGACCCACAAAAGCCAAAAAGAAGAGAACTCAAAAACAATACAAAAGAAAACTATCAAACCTCAAAAGGAAAAACAAAAAGAAAGGAACAAAGATGAAATACAAAGTCAACTGGAAAACAAGGTTTAAAATGGCAATAAATACATATCAATCAATAATTACCTTAAATGTCAATGGACTAAATGCTCCAATCAAAGGACAGAGAGTGGCAGATTGGGTAATAAAAACAAGAGCCTACAATATGCTGCCTACAAGAAACCCACTTTAGGGCAAAGGACACACACAGATTGAAAGTAAGGGGGGACTTCCCTGTTGGCGCAGTGGATAAGACTCCACACTCCCAGTGCAGGGGGCCCAGGTTTGATCCCTGGTCAGGGAACTAGATCCTACAAGCATGCCGCAACCAAGAGTTCGCATGCCACAACTAAGGAGATTGCATGCCACAACTAAGGAGCCCATGCACTTCAACTAAGGAGCTCATGAGCCATAACTAAGGAGGCCACAAGCCGCAACTAAGGAGCTCACCTGCCACAGCGAAGGAGCCCGTGTGCCGCAACTAAGGAGCCGGTGAGCTGCAACTAAGGAGCCCTGGAGTCACAACTAAGGAGACTGTCAGCCGCAACTAAGACCGGTGCAACCAAATAAATAAATATTTTTTAAAAAAAGGGGATGGACAAAGATATATCATGCAAATGGACATAACAAGAAAGCCAGGGTAGCAATACTCATAGCATTCAAAATAGACTTTAAAACAAAGCCCATAAAGAAAGATAAAAAAAGGACACTATATAGTGATAAAAGCATCAATACAAGAAGGGGCTATTACACTCATTAACATATATGCACCCAATACAGGAGCACCTAAATACATCAAACAAATACTAACATACATAAAGGGAGAAACTGACAGGAATACAATAATTATGGGAGACTTTCATATATAAAGGGAGAAACTGACAGGAATACAATAATTACGGGAGACTTTAACACCCCACTGACAACAATGGACAGATCTTCCAGAGAGAAAACCAATGAGGCAACAGAGATCCTAAATGACACAAAGAACAGTTAGAGTTCATTGATATTTTCAGGACATTACATCCCAAAAAAAAAAAAAGAAACCCAGAATACACATTTCTTTTCAAGTGCACGTGGAACATTCTCTAGGATAGACCACATACTAGGACACAAAACAAGACTCAATAAATTTCAGAGGATAAAAATTATTTCAAGCATCTTTTCTAACCACAACGGCATGAAACTAGAAATCAACCGCAGAAAAAGAAACAATTACATGGAGACTAAACAACATGCTGCTAAAAAACCAATATGTTAACGATGAACTCAAAGTGGAAATTAAAAAATACCTTGAAACAAATGACAATGAAAACACAACCATACAAAACCTATGGGATGCAGCAAAAGCAGTCCTAAGAGGGAAGATCATAGCAATACAGGCCTTCCTCAAAAAATAAGAAAAATCTCAAATAAACAACCTAACTTACCACCTAAAAGAATCTGAAAAAGAACAACAAACAAAACCTAAAGTCAGCAGAAGGAAGGAAATAATAAAGATCACAGAGGAAATAAATAAAAGAGATTTAAAACAACAATAGAAAAAAATCAATAAAACCAAGAGCTGGTTTTTTGAAAGGGTAAATAAAATCAACAAACCTCTGGCCAGGCTCACCAAGAAGAAGAGAGAGGACCCAAATAAACAAAATAAGAAATGAAAGAGGAGAAATAAAAACCAATACCACAGAAATACAAAAAAACCATAAGAGAATACTAAGAACAATTATATGTCAAAACATTTGACAACCTAGAAGAAATGGACAAGTTTCTAGAAACATACAGGCCACCAAAACTGAATCAAGAAACAGATAATTTGAACAGTCACTAGAAGTGACACAGAATTGTAATTAAAAACAAAAACAAAAAACTCCCTGCAAACAAAAGTCCAGGACCAGATGGCTTCACTGGGGAATTCTACCAAAGACAGAAAGAAGAACTTATACCAATCCTTCTCAAATTCTTCCAAAAGACTGGAGAAGAGGGAACACTCCCAAAGTCATTCTATGAGGCCACCATCACCCTGATACCAAAACCAGACAAAGAAACTACCAAAAAAGAAATTACAGGCCAGTATCTCTGATGAATACAGATACAAAAATTCTCAACAAAATATTAGCAAACCAAATCCAATAACAAAAAAGATCATATACCATGATCAAGTTGGATTCATCCCAGGGTCACAAGGATGGTTCAACATATGCAAATCAATCAATGTGATACACCACATCAGCAAAAGAGTGGTCAAAAACCACATGATCATCTCAATAGATGCAGAAAAAGCATTTGATAAAATTCAACATCCATTCATGATAAAAATTCTTACCAAACTCAGTATAGAGGGAACATATCTCAATATAATAAAAGCTATTTATGACAAACCCACAGCCAAAATAATACTCAGAGGTGAAAAGCTGACAGCCTTCCCACTAAAATCTGGAACAAGACAAAGATGCGCACTCTCACCATTTCTATACAACACAGTATTGGAAGTCCTAGCCACAGCAATTGAACAAGAAAAAGAAATAAAATGTATCCAAATTGGAAGGGAAGAGACAAAATTGTCACTATAAGCAGATGACATGATACTATATATAGAAAACCCTAATGACTCCACAGAAGAACTTCTAGAACTGATAAACGAATTCAGCAAGGTAGCAAGATACAAGATTAACATACAGAAATCTGTTACATTTCTCTACACTAACAATTAACTATTAGAAAGGGAAAGGTAAAAAAAAAATCCCTTTTAAAATCACAACAAAAATAAAATAAAATACTGAGAAATAAACCTAAGTAGGTGAAAGACATATGCTGAGAACTATAAAACACTGATAAAGGAAATTAAAGACGATTCAAAGAAATGGAAAGATATCCCATACTCTTGTATTGGAAGAATATAGTGAAAATGACCATAATACCCAAAGCAATCTACAAATTTAAAGTGATCCTTATCAAATTACCCATGATACTTTTCACAGAACTAGAACAAATAATCCTAAAATTTATATGGAATCATAAAAGACCCAGAATTGCCAAAGCAATCCTGAGGAAAAAGAACAAAGCTGGAGGCATAACCCTCCCAGACTTCAGACAACACTACAAAGCTACAGTAATCAAAACAACATGGTACCAGCACAAAAACAGACATATGGATCAATGCAATAGAATATAGAGCCCAGAAATAAACCCACACCTATGGTCAATTAATCTTTGACAAAGAAGGTGGTGTTGGGAAAGCTGGACAGCCACACATAAATCAATGAAGTTAGAACACACCCTCGCACCATACACAAAAATAAACTCAAAATGGCTTGAAGACTTAAATATATGACAGGATACCATAAAACTCCTAGAAGAGAACATAGGCAGAACATTCTCTGACATAAATCATAGCAATGTTTTCTTAGGTCAGTCTCCCAAGGCAATATAAGCAAAAATAAACAAATGGGACCTAATCAAACCTATAAGCTTTTGCACAGCAAAGGAAACAACAAACAAAAGAAAAAGACAACCTACGGACTGGGACAAAATATGTGCAAAAGATGTGACCAACAAGGACTTAACTTCCAAATCATACAAACAGCTCATACAACTCAATATCAAAAAAACAAACAACTAAATCAAAAAATGGACAGAAGACCTAAACAGACAGTACTCCAAAGAAGACATACAGATGACCAACACATGAAAAGATGCTCAACTTCGTTAACTATTAGAGAAATGCAAATCAAAACTACAAATGAGGTATCATCTCACACTGGTCAGAATGGTCATCATTAAAAAGTCTAAAATAATAAATGCAGGAGAGGGTGTGGAGAAAAGGCAACCCTCCTACACTGTTGGTAGGAATCTAAATTGGTGCAGCCAATTTACATTTACTATGGAAAACAGTGTGGAGGTTCCTTAAAAAACTAAAAATAGTGTTACCATATGATCTAGTAATCCCACTCCTGGGCATATATCAAGAGAAAACTCTAATTCAAAAAAGACACATGCACCCCAATGCTCAGAGCAGCACTATTTACAACCGCCAAGACATGGAAGCAACCTAAATATCTCTGGACAGATGAATGGATAAAGAAGATGTGGCATACACACACACACACACACACACACACACACACACACATATATAATGGAATACTACTCAGCCATAAAAAAGATAGAAATAATGCCATTTGCAGCAACATGGATGGACCTAGAGATTATCATACTAAGTGAAGTAAGTCCAGGCTTCCCTGGTGGCGCAGTGGTTAAGAATCCGCCTGCCAATGCAGGGGACATGGGTTCAAGCCCTGGTCCAGGAAGATCCCACATGCTGTGGAGCAACTAAGCCCGTGCACAACTACTGAGCCTGTGCTCTACAGCCCACAAGCCACAACTACTGAGCCCACACTCTGCAACTACTGAAGCCCACGCACCTATGGCCCATGCTCTGCAACTGCAACAAGAGAAGCCACTGCGATGAGAAGCCTGCGCACCACAATGAAGAGTAGCCCCGGCTTGCCTCAACTAGAGAAAGCTCGCACACAGCAACGAAGACCCAATGCAGCCAAAAAAAAAAAAAAAAAAGAATAAATAAAATAAATTTAA
Source organism: Eschrichtius robustus (assembly GCF_028021215.1). Taxonomy (NCBI): domain Eukaryota; kingdom Metazoa; phylum Chordata; class Mammalia; order Artiodactyla; family Eschrichtiidae; genus Eschrichtius; species Eschrichtius robustus. Next base: position 164,040,802 of record NC_090826.1, read on the forward strand.
AATATATATATATTATGTGAAGTCAGACAGAGAAAGACAAATATATGATATCACTTATACGTGGATTCTACAATATGATACAAATGAACTTATTTGCAAAACAGAAACAGACTCACAGACATAGAAAAAAACTTATGGTTACCAAAGGGGAAAGGGGGGGAGGGACAGATAAGGATTTGGGGATTAGCAAATACAAACTACTATATATAAAATAGATAAACAAGGTGCTACTGTTTGGCACAGGGAACTATATTCAGTATCTTGTAATAACCTATATTGGAAAAGAATATGAAAAAGAAAAAAAAAATATATATATATACACACACATCTGAATCACTTGCTTTACACCAGAAACTAATACAACACTGTAAATCAACTATACTTCAATTAAAAAAAAGTTTTTTAATTAAAAAAAAAAGAACTCCGCCAATAGTAAAACAGACATAGTTCCTCATAAAGTTCACGGTATGGTAGAAGACATGGATAAAGGAATGGAAAATACCAATATAATGCAAAGTGTGCTATGATGGTAAAAATACAGGAAGCACCTAAGAGGAGCACTTAACCCATGTAAGGAGGTACAGGAAGGCTGCTGGAAGAAGAGACCTGTAAGGTGAAACGTGAAGGATATGTATGATAGCAATTAGCCAGGCAGAGGGTATAAGGTAGGGGAGGAGACAGACCAAAAGAACAATACAGGCAAAAGCCAGAGGCAAGGGAAAGCATGGACCATTTATGGACCTGAAAGTAATTCAATTTGGCTGGATTACAAAGGTGAGGGGAAAGAGGGTCAACAGATACAGCTGTAAAGGTAAAGAGAAGCCAGCTAATTTGCCTTACAAATTAACCCAAGAGCAATGGAAAACCATAGAAGAAGTTGAAAACAAGGGAGTGACATGATCAGACTTTTATTTTTAGAAATATCATTCTAGATGTAGGAAAAAGGAACTGTAGAGAGCAATATTGGAGGGAGGAAGACCAGTTGGCTGTGCACTGATAAAGGAAGAGATGATCATGAGAGCTGAACTAAGGAAGTAACAGCAGGGGTGGAGCAAAGTGGAGAATTTTAGAGTTATTTAGGAAATGGAATAATGAGAATCTGGTAATGACTGGATATTGTGGGCGAGAGAGAGAGGGAAGAATAAGAGATGATACACAGGGTTATAGCTTGATCAGTTGAGATAAGAATAGAGGAGGAGGTTACTGGTTTGAGTTAGAGATAAGGAATTTGAATCCAAGAAGAAATGAACAATAGTTTACTTGAGATATGGGTATGGAATTCAGGGAAGGCACATGGAATACAGATAAAGATTTAAAAGTCATGGGTTCCCAAGAGTTGAAACCGTAAGTCCACACAAACGCTTGTACATGAATGTTCTTAGTAGCATTATTCATAACAGGTGGAACAACCCAAATGCCCAACAACGGATGAATGGATAAACAAAATGTGGTATATTTATGCAATAGAAATTGTTCAAGTATAAAAAGGAATGAGGTAATGACACATGATACAACATGGAGACACCTTGAAAACATTACACTAAATGAAAGAAGTGAGACACAAAAAGCTACATATTAAAAAAAAAAAAAAAAAAAGAAAAGCTACATATTATAAAATTCCATTTATATGGAATGTCTTAGAATTGGCAAATCCGTAGAGATAGGCTCCTGGTGGCCAGGTACTGAGGAGGTTGGGGAGTAAATGCTGAAAGGTACAGGATTTCTTTTAGGGGTGATTAAAATGTTCTGGAATTAGATAGTGGTGACGGTTGCACAATTTTGTGAATATACTAAAAACCACATAATTGTACTTTTAAAAGGGTGAATTTTATGGTATTTTAGTTGCATCTCAATTTTTTAAAAAAGGAAAGAACAAAAAATGTCATGGGTAATTGCTCCTTTATGGGGCAGTCCTCCTGCACATAACAACTATAAACTCTGGGCAAAATATAAAAAACAACTACCGAAGGCACTGGAGAGCAACCAAAAGCAGAGAGAAAATCACAGGAGACGGCAGGAGTGTGGGGAGGTGGGGAATGGGGGTTATACTTGGAAGAAGGGAATGGTCCTGGGTGAATTTCCAGGTCGGCTGGTTGGTTGGTTGGTTTGAATGACTTACTCTGAAGGCAGGCCCCAGTTTGTGCTATGCAGGACAGCTGAAACTATGATAGAAGTTGTCTTAACTTACTGGCTTGAAACACCAGAGTTTGGGGCAACTATAACAGCTTGAAAATGAAGGAGGGAAACCAAGAAAAGAGAGACCCAGAGAGAGAGTGTGTGCCCCAAATTCTAAGTATAAACTCTACCGAAGTTTTTGGCTGACCCTCCGACTACACAGGGATAGGGCAAGCTGCAAGCAGCCCAACTAAAGCTAACAGAACTGAACAGAGATTTCAGCTGCTGCCCACTGCAGAGGAAAGAGTCTAGAGCTTGAGTCCAGCTATTGTAAGTATGATCAAAGATGTGAAGATTTCATAGTCACAAACATAGTGATGGTATGCGAAGCCTTAGGAGATGAGTCTGCCCAGGGCCCTCACTTATATAAATAAATAGGAAAGAATTTCATATTATAATCTATGATCAGTTGATAATGGCCTGCTAGGAGGAGAAAGGTATTAAGAAAGATTGTGAGGCCAATTCCAAAATACCATAGGAGGTTAGTCACGTCTGCTCAGGAAAAAAGGAGTGCTAGCATGCATGACATGTATCTGACATTTCTGATCTAAGAGATCAAAATCATGATTACTGTACACCCGATAAAGCTAATACAGAGGCCTGTACACCATGGACTTGCTCTTCTTTGATGACCTGACCACCCCTATGTGTTTTAATGCTTCCTGCTTTCTGCTCTTTGATAAATAGCAAAGTCTGGGACAGGACAGAAAACATTGTTTTAGGTTTACTTCTCCAAAACCCAAATGTAGTGCATGTAGTTTTGTCAGACCATTTCTTCTCTTAAAATACACACATACACACACATATGTGTTTGTGTGTGTGCAGTTAGGTAGATATAGCTATATAGATATATGCATGCTTGTGTTTGTGTGTGTGCATGTGTGTCTGCTTAATGCTGGCTACAGTGAAAATAAAGAGAAACGTACAAATTCAAGTTACATTTTGAAGGAATAGCTGACAACACGATGTTTAATTGAATGTAGAAAATGAGACAATTCTCTTTAAAGATTTTCCATACTTTCTACAGCTTGATTATTATTAAAGAGTCATACAAGAGTTTCTGATCAATCTGGTCTTCTCTGATGAATCTTTTCCATTCCCTTATTTAGCATGTATCTTAATGCTTTAGTTAATCTTTTTACACTGCTTAGGTTAATAAAGAAAACCAGTAAACTAAGTCTAACTTGTTTCACATCTTGGAGACTACTTTAGCAGTCTGGGCCCAGAATATATTTAGAGTAAATCTGATTTATTATGGTATTACTTATTTTATTATATACATATTTTTTAAACTGGGAAAAGTACCCTGGCTCCTTATTATTTCTGTTGATGGGTATTCTGTTCATCTCAGAGAAGAAAACTCTTTTATGACTAGCTCTATAAATTACCACTCTAGGCTTATTTCAGAACCATTCTTCTAAAAACATTTGCTTTTGGCTCAGAATATTACTTTCTAATAGGTCTTGTAAGGTTCAAAAAACATTTTTCTGTACTAAAATTGCCCCCCTTCCATAGCAGACAGACGCGCTCTACACGGACAATCCAAAACCCATTTATGCCTTATATGATTGGTGAGTTTGGGAAGCTGGACACACAGGGCTCAGTCCCTTTAGAGTTCTTTTCGGGGGCAACTCCTCCGTGTCATAAGCTGCAGAGAGGCAGGTTCTGCCCCTCAGGGGAAAGCCTATGGTTGTTCAGCGTTGCCAAGAGACTACGTTGGCCTCTGTTGCCTAATCCTGTGGAGGCCGACTGTTGCCATATACCAAAGCCATGTCTTCCAAATGCTCTATCACTAATAAGGCTGAGATTCTGATCTTCAAAACAAAAGAAATCTGTAGGGCCATCAAACTCACTACACCTTAAGCCTACCAAAAGCTCCCAAGACTTATTTTTCACCTAATCCTATATATAATCATAATTAATACCTAAACAAATGGAATAGAATACAAAATATTCTAATTCTACATTAGGGTGCTTTCAGCTTTTACTTAAACTTTACAATCTGTATCTTTCCCCCACAGATTAAGACAGACATTCGTTTTACACAGTTCTTATAGAAATTCAGGAGTAATGAGGCTTGACTACTCTTTTTAAAAATTGATACTAAACAATTATTAACAGCAAAACTTAATTCTACATATAGAATTATAAAATGTAGGTACTGGGTTTTTCTTCTTTTAATCTCTAATATGTATAGAGGATTCCAACATTTAAAGCACAGGTCAACAACTCTTCGAGGTTAATGGAGAGAAAAGGGTAGACAGGGAAAGGTGGCGGGGGGAGGATGCTGTCTGCAGGTCATTCTCCCCCTTCCTTTCCACTATCTCCCTTTTTCCTTTCCTCCACCCCCTTTTCCAAGAAAGTGCTGTTTTATGAGGCAATTCAGTCAAGTATCGGGAAGAGGAAGGAGCTGAGCCTTGGACCTAGGACTGGTAAGAAAGAAGTAAGAAAATGGCCTTATCTGTGCTATCAGAATTTAAGGTGCTGCCTTTGGTACTTTTGGCAGAGATGGTCAAATCCTCAACTACAACCTTATGGTGACTTATGGGGTGTGATTATGATTATTATTTATAGGATGATTTAACAGTTTTTACTGTGAATTTGTACTTAAATTGATTTTATTCATGCTCAAAAGTCATAAGTTACCTAGATTTCACTGTTATTCTATGACAAGTAATACTGATACAGAAGGATAATACTAGTATATGATCCTAAAGCTATTTTTAATAACCTTACCAATAAATTAATAGTGGGGTTCATGGTAAAGAACCTGGGCATTTTATTCTGTAATTACTCATGTACCCTACATCTTAAAAATATCTTGCTAATTTTTTTTAAGATTTTTTTGATGTGAACCATTTTTAAAGTCTTTATTGAATTTGTAACAATAGTGCTTCTGTTTTATGTTTTGGTTTTTTGGCTGTGAGGTACGTGGGATCTTAGCTCCCCGATCAGGGATCGAACCCACACCCCCTGCATTGGAAGGTGAAGTCTTAACCACTGGACGGACCGCCAGGGAAGTCCCCTATCTTGCTAATTCTAACGAAGCGCTCACTTCCTGTGAACTCCATTCCTCTAAGCATTGCACATATACCATTATTTTATCCCTGTTCTACAAACAAGGAAACTGAGACATGGGAGGCTAAATAACTTGCCCAATGTCACAACATTAGAAAGTGTCAGATTCAGGATTTAAACTCTGTCCATAGCTGATGTGCAATTGGTGCTTCTCAGACTCTGAAGTGCACACAAATCACCTGGAAATCTTGTTAAAATGTATACTCTGATTAAGCTGGTCTAGGGCTGGGCCTGACATTTTACATTTCCAAAGAGCACCCATGCTGCTGGTCCACAGACCACACTTGTAGTAATAAGATTCTAAATCACTTCACCCTGCTGCCCAACTACCCACTAGAATAGGATGATATTGAACTCAGGATCTAGTGACCTAAGCAAAAAGGCATTTATATTCTAAATTCAAGTACTGAACCAAGGTGCTGTTTTCAATCTATGTGAAGAGTTCCAGTTTACAATGAAGTTCTAGACCCAACTAAAGTACACTTGATTTGTGCAATGTCTTTTTTTCTACTCTTAGGACAAAAACCTATTTCTCCCTATTCCCATGCAAATATACAGAAGAAAAACAACTCTTTCTTTGGCGGGGGTGGGGGGGAGTGAGGGGGGAGCAGACAAACTCTTTCAACTTGGCATTTGACTGAACATTACACACGAAAGCAGACACATAATTAAGACACGAAACTCTTGACTACTCAATTCTCAAATATGCCACAAAAAGCTGCAAAGACAGCTTGTCTCTGGATTCCTCCAGCTCAGCAACTTTTTAAAGGAAGGATTACAAAAAGATCTTGTTCCAACTAGTCATGCTTGTCTACTAAAAACAACATGCTTTAAGCCCTTACATTTAAAGACATCTCTGATGTGAACTGAAACAGATTTGCTTGTTTGAATCTACACCAACATTAAAATATGGTTAATTACTAATATACTTAAACCTCATTTCTCTTTCTCAAAATGAAGCTGTTTCTAAAAATTATCTTGTACAGTCTCTTTTAAGGACTACTCAGAGTTTTCTTTGTTCATGCATTCTATTTTGCCTCCTTATGTGATATTTGAATAAATGTAATTAAGGAATTTATTAGATTTTGAAATTAAAATCTGGTCTTATTAACCAAGTTAACTATAATAACTTTCTCTAACAGGTCACCCTTTTTTAAAAAGGGTACTTTAAAAAAAATCCCTGCGTTCTAAAATCACCTTTCAACATGAATATATTCTAATGCTCTTTTTGAAACCTAGAGAAACTACTTGAAGAAAAGGGTAGAAGGGACTATTTTTTATGGCATTCCTACAAGCAAGTAGGCACAAGCTTGGCAATTAGGCAGACCCAGATCTATATTCTGGGTTTATGTTCACTCTTAGTCACTGTGTGACCTATGGGCAGGTTTATCTAAACTTGCTATGTAATAATTCTTTATTTTATGTATAGTAGATACTCAATTACATAGTTATTTTTGCAACAGATATTATAGAACCCTTTATAAAAGAGAAAATTAAAGCTCATGGAATTTTTGCAACTTGTTGAAGGTCACATAATAACTGAAAAAGCTGGAATAAGTCCAGCTCTATCCGATTTCTCCTGACCCAGATATTGCATTTCTAATGTGGAGTTATTGATTGCTTAACTGAGATAAGTATTTCTCACGCACTGAGTGGATCTTTAATTTTAAAAAGGCTACACCTATACTGTATCACAAAATCCACCTACATCTACAGTATTGGTACTAAGACAACCGATTATCAAATATCAACTAACTGGATGGAAAAAACATAAAAGTGAATCTCAAGTCAACTAATGCATACGTATGTTGCTGAGGACAAAGATGACTGAGAAAATGAGCTATTAGGCCCTCCCAGTTTTTTATTCTAACAAACATCTGTTGAAGACCTACTATGAGAGCATAGTGCTAGGGACTGAGTTATATTTTACCAAACTTTATGAGAGGGATTAAGACTAAAGATAAAGACAATTTAAAACAAGAAAAATAAACTAACCTAAAAAACACTAAGACTATATAATAACTAATGTTTTAAATGATAGGCGATTTAATTTAATTGCATCTCAGGACACTCACCTAAAAGTACAGCTAAATACTAAAGCTCTTCTGTATAAAAGTGTTAGCAGGTGAGAAAGTGTCTATGGACATGCAAGTGCTCAGGTGTACACACTTGTCCTCTAACTTGGAGGCAGTACAGGGTCATAGTTCACAGCATGGACCTGCAGTGGTCACAAAGACCTGAGTTTAATACCCAGCTCTATCACTAACAGCTGTGTGACTTTGGTCAGGTAACCTCTTTAAGCCTCAGTGACCTCAACTGTCAAATGGGGATAAAAATCGCACTTACTCAAAAAAGTTATTCATTTAACACACTTCCACTGAAGGTATACCTTGCCATCTGGCACTGCGCTAGGCATTGTGGATAAGGTGTGAAAATACATGTAATGTGCTTGGCATGTGTCAAGAACAAAACACAGGGATTTTTATCTGTTTTGTTCCCTGCTGTATCCTCAGTACCTAGAATAATGACTGAGAAGTAGAAGGCTTGAAATAAATACTGCGATAAGTATTGAATAAACTGTTTAGTGCCAGGTGGGTCAGAAACTATTCCCTCCGCCATGACCCTTGTTTAGATTCAGCCTTCTTGAGCATATATATTTGTAAGCATCGCTGAAAGTTCAAGTCTCTTCATTTGGGTTTAATAAGATTTAGAAGTCTAGCTCCTAAGACTCCATGTGAGATTTTCCATCACATGCTTAAAGTATTTTTAATTGAACATTTTGTACAATAAAACATTAAAACCATACAAAGAAGTATAAGGCACCTTCATGTATTCATCCATCAGCTTCAACAATAAGCAACCCATTTTTCACTGTATTAAGATGTTTCCAAAATCTTAGCAAGGTAAGACTAATAAACTACTTATTCAGACATAACTATCAGTTCCTCGTCTAACAGAAAGCGGGAGGTGTGTGTTTATGCTCTCTCACACAACTGTGGCTTTCACATCAGCTCTCTTATAAAATGGCACTGCACAGCAAAAATAAATTTTACTAGCAATGAGCACTCACAGAAAACACAGCAATCAATCCTCCCCTGCGCCTCTCCATTCTGCTATTTTGGGCCTTTCTGATAAAATGAAAGCAAATCTCAGTGTAATCCAAGTAAGGTTTTTTTGGTTTTGTTTTCAAAAGATCCCTTTAAATCTCAATTTTAAAAGTAGCCAACAGGGAAGCAGTGCTACACATAAGATTATGGATGTAATAAATCTGCTCCAAATACTTTCAGGTCAGTATGTCATCTTCTTTCTGAGGAGCTCAAAAAACTTCCATAACTTCTCTCATTAAAGTGATTCTCAGTTTGCCATGAGAGGTGACATGACATTCTGGGTCAGGCCAGGACATATAATCTTTACACGGATGGTCTCACTCAAGGGTGTTATATGTAAAGCCGCGGCAGTCCTCCTCACCAACCCAATCCCCAATGTTACAGATGCATACTAGGCACTTTGTATCACTTTATAAGTTGATTCATCACGTATCTAGATCCATCACATACACGAGCATCCATGGGATAGAAGCTCCCGCAGATTTTTTTCACAGCTACAATTGCTGCTGGAAGCTACCTCATCCCCTTTCCTGGCCTAGATCAGAGCCAAGTATAAGGAGGAGAAACCAAGGTGGGCTCTCCACAACCCTCCCTCAGAGGCACAAGCACCCATCCTCTCACATGTCCTGGGATAAGCAGCTACTCAATCTCAGTACAGCACCTTCTTTTAAAGAAGTGGCCATCCCCTGAAGTAACAGACATAGAACTTCAGCCAGTACAATTAAGGTAACGAGCTACATATGTTTTATAAACACAGTAACCTAGGAGACAGTGAGAAGCAAGTATTACTCCAATTTCAAGTGCAGGGAAATCAAAGCCATATACTCTCAATAGCAGAAACGTCCAATAAGATCCTGGAAAACCGCCAGCCAGGAACAAAGACAAGAAAACATTGCACCACAAGCAAGGGTGGACCAGGGAACCTCTAAGATTCCCAAGAGTCTATGGTTATAAGAAGATTTCCCAAAGAGATAAAACTGGTTACCCCAAATTTTGGGTTACTGCTGACTTAGACCATAACATTCTTATATAACCAGATTGATCTCACTGCCCCTCTCTTGAACCTAAACAAAACCCAGTTGTACACCTAGAAAAGATTTACTGTTCACAGCAACAAAACTGATTTTCTACTGCACCCAGATGACTTCTTTTTTAATGTTCCTTTTTAAGTTAAGGTAATGAAAGGAGTTCCCCCTTGATGATATGTATACCTCAGTTGATGTGCTTTAACATTAAACTAAGAATTAACCTGTTGAGAAGTCCTTGAAATCTGGTATTCTCATAAAACATTCACATTAATTCAAGCAAAACATTAAAGAGCATTATATAATGAGTCATATTAAACTGGTGATGAAAAGAACAACCATTAAGACACCCAGAGCATCAGTTTAGCACAAGTTATCATTCACAGCACGAAAATATGTTTTAAGACTAACATCAGAATACTTACTAAGCCCCCAAAGGTACCCTATTCTTCCCTTAAATAAACAACATTTACCAAGGCATTGTTGTATGCAAACACAAAGATTGCCTTCTCTAAAAATGAAACCAAAGAACTTCTTTGTTCTTTGGAAGAACAGCCACTAAGTTATCTCTATTGCTGACCTAAAGGCTTAAGGGACCATTTATGGGAAGGAGGGTTGTGTAATTATGTAATTATGTTCTCTCATACACCTGTGAATCTCACATCAGCTTTCTTACAAGAGCATGGAGCAAATAAGATGGCACAACACAGAAAAATGTATATATACCAGCAATGAGCATTCACAGAAAACGTAATAACCAGTACCTCTCTCTTCCTTTCTCTCTCTCTGTCTCCCCCTTTCATCTATTCTGCTATTTGGGGGTCTTTCTAATAAAGACAAAGAAAATCTCAATGCAGTCCAAGTAGTTTTGTGGTTAACTGCAAATAATATTTCATATTCTAATAAGTGTACCATTGTTTTTTCACTATTTTAACAGACACCATTCACCAAAAAAAATTTTAAGATACTGAAGAGCACAAAAATACATAATTTTCAACCTAAATTTCTAAACTATTAGACTAGCTACACATTACGAGAAAGGGTTTTATATATTCAATCTTGTCTGTACACTTTTTTCTAACCTCTAAGAGAGAGATTATTTTATTGTCAATTTTATTGAGTCACAGAATGTATAATTACTGTTGACATCTGACAAGTTTCAAACAGAAATGAAAAGCTTAATTAGTAATAAAGATCATGGGCTCTGACTTCAGGTAGAATTAGCTGCATGACTTGAGCAAGTTAAAACCTATCTAAACTTCAATTCCCTTATCTATAAAATAGGAATAATAACAATACCTACAGAGACCTCATGAGATTTTGCAAGATTATATAAGATAATGCACATTAAAACCCTTGGCATTGTTCCTAACACAGCAAGTACTCCAGAAGTGTTAACTATCATCATCCTCTATACTTACTACCATCATTACTACTTACTTATCAGTCACAAACAATATCTTAGGCATTGCACTGGATGCTGGACACTTTATCATACGTTTTCTCATTTATTCCTTTCAGCAACCTTGTAAGGTAGTGGTGGTGTTATTGTTGTTGTTATATTATTATTATTGACCCCATTTCATCAATGAGGAAACTAGGTTTAGCTAGTAATTTTCCAGGTTCATACAATTAGTAAATAGCATAACCAGAACCTAAACCAGAATCTATCTAACAACAAAGCTACTTAACAGATATGACATAAGTATTAAAAGGTTCAAATTCCTCTAGAATGGGTAATAGCAGATTCATTACCCACAAGACATTATAGGTGACATTCATCTACAAGTAACTACACTAACTTCTGAATGTTCCAGCCAAAAACAGAAAAACCCAATTCCAACTCTAGATTTATTAATCAACCTTTCATTTCTAAAAGCTATTTCAGAGATGAGAGTGATGATTATGATAATATATCACACTTATACAAATTCTTTGGTATATTAACTAATTTGATCTTCACTACAATCCCATGGATATAGGTAGGAACTATTATCTCCATTTTGTAGATGATGAAAATGAAAGGTCACAAAGCTGACAAATAATGGAAGAAGGACTCAAACCTAAGTCCTCTTGCTCCAAGTACAGAGCTATTTTTTTTTACTACACCATGTAGATAGACAGATGAATAAATATTAATTAAAAACTAATCTCAAAAAAGAGTAACTGCCCCCCCCAAAAAAAGGAGTTCACACATCATACTCATTCTTAGCAGTGATCAAAGCCTTAAAGACAATGTTGCAGTTCTCCAAATGACAACATTTAAAGAAAGAAGAAGCATAATACTCTTCAAAAACGATGACCTATAAGGAAGGCAGAGGATCTGTCTCCAAGATAAGAAAATAAATAAAATTATCTACCTGTACTAAAAGAAAATACAGCTTAGAACTATACTGAGGAATTTAATTTACATAAGGAAGAACCATCAGAATTGGTATATATTGGCAGTACTACAAGACATAGTTCTTGCATCAGAGCTTCCAGAGGAGACAGAAAATTATATAATAAATATTGGTTCAAATAATCAACTAAAATACAATGTAGTATGTGGGATAAAAAATATATGCTATGAGTACATGGACGAGAGAGCACCACTTGAAACAAACAGGGTACTCAAATAATCTGTTGATGTACAGAAAGAAAAAGGAAAAAAATAAGAGATGCCCCAAAATACAAGAAAAATAGTTTCAGGAGGTGTCAGTCTGCTGTAGAAAACCAGGCTCAGTTTCTAACTTAGCCTCCACTTAACAGTCTTTTACCATTTCCTATGCCTAATAGCGACATGAATCACCTGACCTCTCAATAAATCGATCTTCCACAAGTGCACTGCTCACTAAATCCTGCTCATTAAGGGGTGGGCTCCAAATTATAATTAAATCAAGTTATTTGCTCTGTGACCGATAAATCAATGATTAAAGATAGTTATTACATGGCCATTTTAGGTTTTTTATTTTTAAATAAATTTATTTGGTTTTTTTGGGCTGTGTTGGGTCTTCGTTGCTGCGCGTGGGCTTTCTCTAGTTGCGGTGAGCAGGGGCTACTCTATGTTGTGGTCCACGGGCTTCTCATTGCGGTGGCTTCTCTTGTTGCGGAGCACAGGCTGTAGGCACGTGGGCTTCAGTAGTTGTGGCATACGGGCTTAGCTGCTCCGCGGCATGTGGGATCTTCCCGGACCAGGGTTTGAACCCGTGTCCCCTGCATTGGCAGGCGGATTCTTAACCACTGCGCCACCAGGGAAACCCTACATGGCCATTTTAAAATAGACTTCTAGAATCATCTGCCAACTTGAGTTGTGTTTGTTTGTTTATTTACCTATTTATCTATTTATTTATGGCTGTGCTGGGTCTTCGTTGCTGTGCACAGGCTTTCTCTAGTTGCAGCGAGCGGGGCTGCAACTATTCTTCGTTGCGGTGTACAGTCTTCTCGTTGCGGTGGCTTCTGTTGTTGCGGAGCACGGGCTCTAGGCGCATGGGCTTCAGTAGTTGTGGGTCGCGGGCTCTAGAGCGCAGGCTCAGTAGTTGTGGCGCCCGGGCTTAGTTGCTCCGCGGCATGTGGGATCTTCCCGGACCAGGGCTCGAACCCGTGTCCCCTGCAGTGGCAGGTGAATTCTTAACCACTGCGCCACCAGGGAAGTCCCCTGAGTTGTATATCTTGACTGAAGACAACAGAAGATCTGATATTACCATAGATCTCCAATATAAAAAGGTCAAGTTCAGGAAATTCAATCAAAAAGCAAAGTTAAGACAGATGAAAGTGAAGTTTGCTAAGAAAAATGTCTGAGTAAGCTCAGAAAAAACAGTAAAAATTTTAATCAGGCTGTTACTGAGATTTGCTGCAGATATTCACATTCAAATAATATTTATTTGGCCCTAGTATTCTCAAACTTCAGTGCCAATAAGACAAAGTATGCAAAGGACAGATTCCAAAAGGAATGTGTCCTTATCCTGCAGGTAAGCAGGGCTTAAAATTTGGTGGTATCACCCAGGTAGTCTGATAAGAATGTAGATTACTGTGCCTAAAATAGCAGATATTTTGAGGAGAAGCACAGAAAAACAGATTTTGAAATAAGACCCACTTCCAGCTAATTCTGATGGTTGTGGGTCATGCTTTGAGAAACAATGCAATATTCCAGGCACTGTACTAGGTACTCTCGAGTGTATTCTTTCATTTAACCCTCATAAAGATCACGTGACATAGCTATTATCCTTACTTTATGCATGAGGAAACAAAAGTCCAGGGGTTAAGATTAAACAACTAAAGAGAAAGGAAAAGGACAAGAGAAATGTGCTTGGTTAGACAGCAACTTGAGAGTAACCTAAAGAAGCTAAAAATCAAAAATTTTACAAATCATTAAAAAACAAAAATAATACTAGATCAGAGAGCTTCATTATCTTGTGTCACTCAAAGATACAGAGAAGTGAAAGGTCAATATTAAAAATTATAAATAACCGTTAAATAATTATTTAAAATTACCTCTGAAGTTGGCTGCGTGTAGGCTGAGGTGGAGAGTAAAAGTACACTGGTATGAAGTTATCTATGTTTAAAATTTACTTTCTTTGAGCTTTAAGTCGTCTTTTATAGGTGAATTAAATACTCATCTACGAACATTTATTTTGATAAAAACTTTTTGGTGACTACATAGAATTATAGTTTTGACACTAAGAATTCAGCCTGTGTCCCAAAATATACTAGCTGTCTTAACCAGTAATACCAACTGACAGAGAGTGGTAATTAATTAAGGGAAGAAGAAAGTTTCAAAGTATCAGGAAAACGTGGCCGGTGTTACCTGTAGACACAGTGCTCTGACAACCCTGCAAATCTCAGGAACTGAGACGTTTGTGGAGCGTCCCTGTGTGCTCAGCACTGTGCTCGTCCCCGGAAATTCACAGAAACATAAGACTAGGTCCCTGTCCTCAAGGAGGCTAAAACCAAATGGAAAATAAAATCTAATAATAGCCAAATTAAGAACAAAATTATGTAATATTACCTAATGCCACAGATCAATGAAGGAAATCAATGAGAAGCAGAGCAAGAACATTCATTAAGTATCAACGCCTATCATAGACCAAATACTTTTACAGGTGTTATCGCTTTTAATTCTAAGAAGACCCTGAGAGGCAGGGCTCAGGATGAAGAAAACAAAGTTCAGAGCAGTTAAGCAGCTTCCCCCAACTCACATAACTAGCAAAGACAACACAAGGGAATGCACCTAAGGGAAGGTAAGTGTGACTGGTTCACAAGGCACTGAGGAAACCAGTCCGACTAAAACAGAAGGTACAATGGGTAATAAAGCTGGCCAGAGTTGGGCCAGATTAGAAAGGTCCACTATTTATGTTTGATGAGATAAGAACCAGTCATTAAAGGGACATTTAAGGGAAACTGTTATGTTAGTACTTCAGAATAGAACAAACTTTATTAGGGAAGATCTATAAAAAGATATAATCAGCTAAGACAGGGGTCCCCAACCCCCAGGCTGCACAGCAAGAGGTGAACGGCAGGCAAGTGAGCGAAGCTTCATCTACCACTCCCCATCGCTCACATTACCGCCTGCACCATCATATCCCCACCACCACTCCGGTCCGTGGAAAAATGTCTTCCGCGAAACCGGTCCCTGGTGTCAAAACGGTTGGGGACCACCGAGCTAAGAAACGGCTCTAGAAAGGAGCTGCCCCTCACTGCCAGAGCAGGCCTGGCAGCATCAGCTATGCTATGGTGTTGCCAGGAGCTGGCTGACACAGCTAGGCAGTGGTGTTCTCTTGTTGAACATAAACAATTCCACAAGCATCAACGTCAGACAAAGCTACTCTGTGGCCAGGATGGATCAAGACAAAAAACAAGACCTCTCTGTAATCATGTCTGAACATGGACGAAACGTGAACAATGTCCAAGCCACAAAAATGATCACACATTCCCTATCCCGGCTAACACAGGTGATTGCTGCTTCTTTACCAATCACAGCTTTAGCCTCATTTCATTCCTCCAGCACAATGTCCAAGCCACAAAAATG
Source organism: Eschrichtius robustus (assembly GCF_028021215.1). Lineage (NCBI taxonomy): Eukaryota > Metazoa > Chordata > Mammalia > Artiodactyla > Eschrichtiidae > Eschrichtius > Eschrichtius robustus. The sequence continues at coordinate 164,056,194 of NC_090826.1, forward strand.
ATCAAACATTCCCTATCCTGGCTAACACAGGTGATTGCTGCTTCTTTACCAATCACAGCTTTAGCCTCATTTCATTCCTCCGGCCTTCTAGTAAGATTTCAACCATGGAATTGCCCCACTCTTGACAGCATCCAACTCTGAGCAAAGCCCTACTTCCTTGAACCCTCTCCAAATCACCTAACACAAGCCAAATCCTGTAATAAATCCTTTCTAACATCCTCTGAGACACCCCACAATTCCCCCATGATCTGTAAGTTTCCTCTTTGCAACAAGTTAATAAACCCCACTTTGTTCAACTACTAGTGTGTTGGTGGCAGTGGGAATGGAGGAAAGAAAAAGACATTTCCAGGTAAGAATGAAAAGAACTAGTAACAGACAAAGAAGAAAAAAAAAATCAAGACTCATACACCACTTGGAATACTGAAATATTATAAACTTAGAGTGGATCTAGTTAAATTAGCTCATTTTTTATGGACTGCATAAAAGATAAAGGAAGACAGAAAAATATTTAGTAGGCAATTTAGAGATTAAACAATAATGATGTCTGGGTCCCACCTCCAAAGACTGATTTAATAGACCTTGAGTGTAGCCTGAGCATCAGGATGTTTTAAAGCCCCCAGGTGGTTCCAATGAGCAGACAAAGTCAAGAATCACTATCACGAGGAGGCTCATGGCTGGGAGGAAAAAGGAAAAGCAATGGGAAGGGTGAAAGAGACCCAGGGAATTACTGGGGCAAAAAGCTAAAATGAAAAAACTGGCTTGAAGACTGAACAGAATCCCAAGGTACAGAGACACTGTACTTAACAAATGATACGCAGAAACAAGACAGGAATGTGAAGATAGGTTCAGATGACTGGGAAACATGGTCGACTAGTAAAGACAATTTTCCGCATTAGAAAAATCTTCGAATGGGAGACTTTCAGTCCTCTGAGGCTGCCTGCATGACAACTACACCTACTAGTACAAACAGATGTAACCAGGTACAGCCTGTTGTAGCTGTGCACAAACAGAGGTGGATTCCTCCAGCCATTTTTCCTACCTGGTGTTCCCACACTGCCATCTAGTGGGTCAGAATGGCAAGGAGCTGATTTGAGCTGGAAGTGATTTCTAGGTGGCTGTGAACTCATTTGGTTACAAGGCAGGTGGAAAAGAGCCTGAATTCAAGGGTTTAATCTTAATGTTTCCCTCTGTTTATTTACAGTAGAAGACAGGCTTAAGGTACAGGGTTTCTTTTGGAGATGACGAAAATATTCTAAAAGTGACTGCGGTGATGATTGTGTAACATTTTGATGTACTTAATGCCACTGAATTATACAGTTAAAAATGGATAAGATGGTCTTTTATGTTATAGCACTTTAAATGGATATGGTATAGGAATTATATCTCAGTAAAACTGTTACAAAAAAAGGAGGAAGAGGCTGCAAATACAGAAATGATCTCAAGAACTGTAGAAAACTTTTAAAGGATGTCAGAAATCATTCAATCTCTTCATTTCAAGCCCCCTTCATTTCAAAAAATGTAAAATTGAGGCTCAGAGGATTAAATTACTTACCTTACTTAGACAGTAAAACCTACACCCCAAAAAAGGGGATCTATTACCTTAGTTAACAGCCTTCTCTTGTCTCTCAGCCCTGAGAACTGATTTTTCTGAAGCTTGGTCCTCAGCAGGGCTATCTTTTGCTGCATAACTTATTACCTGAAAGTCTCACCCACACCAAAGTCTTCAAATAGCAGTAGTATCACTACTACTAGTATCATTATTCCAACAATTCAAGCTCAAAACCCTGCACTCATCCTTCACTTCTCCCTCGCCTGACAATCAGAGAATTGGGTCAACTCTTCTCTCAAAAGGACTCATTTTATTGCCAGGCTCTCTACCACCCTCTTAACTCAGGCCTTCACTACTTCACACCCAAAGTAAAGCAAATTTTCTCTTGTCTAGAATCCCCATCTTCAGTCTTTCCACATCTCTCCCCAGTCCCACTCACCAAATCAGTACTCCAGCACAAATCTAAATTTTTGTACATTTCACATTGCTACTCAAAATCTTTATGAGCGCCTCAATACCTACAAAATAAAGTGCAAATTCTTTAGCGTGATCATCAAGGCCTTCTGTATTCCAGAATCTATTCCAATCTCATCCCCTATAACCTTCTACACAAACCACTCCAATGCAGTCACATTGGTCTACTACAGAATCCATATGCATCTCTCCATTAGTTATACCCCCATAGTTACTATCTATGCCACTTACGTTAACTATTAACCTGTTTGTCTTTTTTTTCCCCCTTTCCTAAAGGTTCTCAGTTCAGGCTATGCAACAGTCTTACCTGTAGGGCTTTAAAGATGTGGCCCAAACATCTGGATATTTTTCAAAATTCTACAGGTAAATTTTTACAAGGAGTGAAAATCAATGATTCACAGACTGTAAGAAGGTCTTCTGTAAAATGGTTAAGATTTCAGCACCTAAACTGAGTGCTAATATTATACAGTTATTACATTATTAGTGTTATAATATCTAATATAATACAGTTATTATTTAGGTAATAGTTTCTCTGGGCAATTTAATTTTTTATTACCTAAATATCCAAGCATTCTTTTCTTGATCACCTGTACAACATAAATCTTCCTAATTAACATCTGTTTCCTAACAAGAGGTAAACACAGTAGCTGAAACATGCTAACAAGAATTAAATTTTGATATATTCATCAAATTAATTTGTGAGAAACATCGCAACCATTCAAATTAAAAATGCAACTTAATACACGCTTGTCCTACATATGACAATCATTTAAATGTGAACAGAACATGCTAATGCAAATATCCAGTTTGAAATTCAACAGCAGAGTTATGGATATCATAAGTAGCTTGACTGAACCCAGCTGTGCCAATTTCACCCTAGCCCTTGAATTTAAAGATGCAGGAAGGGAGTCAGCTAAGATGAAAAAGAAAGAGAGTAGTAGTCAACCCAGACTGCACATTATAGCAACCTGGAGAGTTTTTTAAGTTTCTATGTTCAAGCCATACTCTCAACCAATTAAAACAGAATCTCTGGGTGGGACCCACGCATCAGTATTTTTAAAGCTCCTCAGCTGCTTCCAATGTGTAGCCAATGTTGAGAACCTATGAATCAGAAAATCTCTCACAGAAAAATCTGAAGATCAGAACTGTTCAGAGACTGAGACAAAGAGGGAAAAAACTCCCAGAAATCAAGTATTACTTTATAAGTAAGTTGCTTTGTCTTATTAATTTATGAATGATTTTTATATATTAAGGATATGTGCCTTTTTATGTTGCAAATATTTTCCTGTTTCTTGTCTTTCCCATTATAAGACAAGTTCTCTGACATACACGTGTTTTTAACTTTTACGAAGTCAAATCTGTTGATCTATCAATCTATCTTTACTCCTTGTGAGGTTTCTCTTATTTTTGCCTCTATGGTTAATAACAACAACAACAACAAAACAAACCTGAGAACTTTATAACATTATAATTCTCAACAAAAGTAACAAATTAAAAAAAAAATCTATATTAACCTAGGACTATAAATGCCCTTAAATGTTTAAAACTGAGCATGAATAGGCCACGTGCAAAACAGTAAAATGGAAACAAGCTAACTTTATTATTATTATTATTATTATTATTATTATTATTATTATTATTATTATTATTATTTTGGCTGCATTGGGTCTTTGTTGCTGGGCGCGGGCTTTCTCTAGTTGTGGCAAGCAGAGGCTACTCTTCATTGCGGCGCGCGGGCTTCTCATTGCAGTGGCTTCTCTTGTTGCGGAGCACAGGCTCTAGGCGCACGGGCTTCAGTAGTTGTGCCTCGCGGGCTCTAGAGTGCAGGCTCAGTAGTTGTGGCGCACAGGCTTAGTTGCTCCACAGCATGTGGGATCTTCCTGGACCAGGGCTTCAACCTGTGTCCCCTGCATTGGCAGGCGGATTCTTAACCACTGAGCCACCAGGGAAGCCCAACAAGCTAACTTTAAAAAGGACACTTTCTTGATTTTTACCGTATTCAAACAAGTAAAATAATGGCTTTATTTGACAATTTATACTTTTAAAATAAAATGTCTAAGGTGTTTGTCACATCGGTTATCTGCCTTTTTAGGAACTATTCAGATATATACCTATGCTCCTGGGAAAGCAACCATTCGAGTTCTAAGATTAGAACGAGATATGAAAGACAAGGTTATTGCACACAGTCACATTTGTTATTTTCATCCTAACAAGTAATTATTATAGCAAAAACTGGGGGGAAATCATTTGCACAAAATATTTCATAGTAATAAATGTAAGTAGATCAACAGGCACAATTTTTCCCCCAGGTCATCACAAATTCAAGTTCAACTACCAGTTTCAGACATGATTTTTTGACTCTTAATGTGAATAACATGATCATTATTAATACGGCACTGTTGGGAATTCCCTGGTGGTCCAGTGGTTAGGACTCCGTGGTTTCACTGCCGAGGGCCTGGGTTCAATCCCTGGTCAGGGAACTAAGATCCCACAAGCCACGCAGCACAGCCTCCTGCCCCCCCCCAAAAAAGGCACTGTTACCTTATCAGTTTGTCCAATGCTCTTTCATCATGGTGAGTTTTATATAGATATTCACGACAAAATTTAATTTGAGTGGTTTTTTTTTTGGTTCAAATTCAAAACAAAAGTTATGGTAAATGTCATAGGTTGAGAACAGTTTGGAAAGGAGAGTCATGAAGGTGATCACTCAGGGATATTAAGTTTTAGTAGCAGAAAACCAAGTCCCTCACTATTCTGAAAAATGTTTGTGTGCTTTTCATGCCATTGTCCACCAGAGGGAGCATCATATCTAATTAAGACTGCTTGCAGAACTCTCAGACGGAAAGGGGAAATCATCTAAAACATTAATCTGCAAAAATTTTAGATGTAGTGTATATAGATTTAAAAGTAAAATATAGAATCCCTCAAAATAATCGCAAATGTAATATTTATCCAATAACTGGGCTGCTGAGAAGTTAAAGTTTAGAAGTACTTACAGGACTTCCCTGGTGGTGCAGTGGTTAAGAATCCGCCTGCCAATGCAGGGGACACGGGTTCGAGCCCTGGTCCAGGAAGATTCCACATGCTGCAGAGCAACTAAGCCCGTGCGCCACAACTACTGAGCCTGCGCTCTAGAGCCTGCGAGCCACAACTACTGAGCCCACGTGCCACAGCTATTGAAGTCCGCACGCCTAGAGCCCATACTCCACAACAAGAGAAGCCACCACAATGAGAAGCCCGCACACTGCAACGAAGAGTAGCCCCCGCTCGACACAACTAGAGAAAAGCCCGTGTGCAGCAACAAAGCCCCAATGCAGCCAAAAATTTAAAAATAAAAGTACTTACAGAAATCAGTTTGTCTCAGCTTAATGTAAATACAAGTTACATAGATATCTTGAAATTATGTACAGAAAATGTATATATATCCTGACTCAGTAAGTCTGTGGTGCAGCATAAAACTGCATTGCTAACAAGCTCCCACTTGATAAAGGTGCTGCTGGTCCAGAGACCACACTTGGAGCAGCAAGGACTGAAAGACAACATAAACTGAATTTCCAAACTCAAATGTTTAACTCTTACATAAAGTTAGGGAACCGATTGTAAGGAGTGGGGTCCCAAATATGAGACACAAACATTTGGGCAGATACTCATGAAACTTGGTACCCTGAACTCCCAAATTGTGTTGAATTCCTTTTACCAGTAAAAGCACACTGAAGGTGTTGGTTTCCCTTTGCCTGAAGAACCTGCAAAGGCCTGCCCTATGCCTTATGAAGGACTACTGATCCTCCTCAGGAACTACTTTCACCACCTCTGAGAGTTTCTAGATCTACGGCCAGACTCGAGTCCTAGTAGGGCCCCAAGGATAAAGCTAAAAAATGCGATCCATTCGGAGGTGCATAACATACCAAAAGAACTGCAACATTTTGCCAATTTATATCAACAAAAACTTGGGGAACACATATGGGAAAGGATGCTAAGAGTGTTGGAGTGCTGGATTCAGGTGGAAAATAATGCTGGATGAAGATGACTTTATTGATATGAGTGGATTTATCGATATGGAGCAGAGACTGCGGATTCAACAGGTTGGCTCAAGCAGCTGGAAATGGCTCTAACAGTCTGCTTGGTTGGTTGACTGAAAGCTGAATCTAGAGGTGACCTACACTAAATGAAGTTGAAATGTCAGAACTTTGGTACACGGAGAAGGAAGTTATCTGATGGCTTAGGGAGATGAGAATGCTGAGTGGATTTAATATCCAAGACCTGCTTACCCGCCCCTTAACCATGTCCCTGGGAGGACCCAGAAAACATTCCATTCACCAAGCTAAGAGAAATACCTTCATGAGAGGAGCCCTGGCCTCCCCTAAGAGCTCCGTGGTGGCTGTTCTCCATAGGCCAGGAATAAAAGTGGTAACTCCTGCCATCAAACTGGGCCCCCTGAATTGAGGGGGGGATGGTGGGGGTCCCATGGCAGCAGAGATGATAGTACTTAGTCACCAAAGATAAGGTGGGAGTGGATACCATAAAGGCAGCCAAGACAGTAACCAGAAAGATCTGAACTGCAGAGACCTTTGACCTAGGCTAATTAATCACAGTGTCCCTAGAAATGAAATAGAACGGCAGTCTACTAAAGTCTCACTTGATTAGTATAAGTGGAAAAGCTCTGGGTCTGGCAAACAGAAGTATGACTTCAATAACCAAAAAAATAAAGTGCTGTAGTCCCTCCACCAATTCCCAGATTTGAGCCATTTCACAGACCCAGAGTCCCCTGAATGAAGGGAAGGGTCAGGTCCTTGAAGAAGAACTCTACTACAGAGCCAAATATGGATAGTATAAATTTTCCTCCTAGGCTTTCCAAAAGCAATCTACAGCCATTTACAAGGATGACTTTGCACTATGAAGAGGACATAATCCAGACTTCGGGCGGGGGCGGAGGGGGGCCAGGGATTACTGGACACTGGCTCTGAACTAAAGTTAATTCCTGAAGACCTAAAATACCACTGTAGTCCAATCTCTCAGGAACAGGAGCTTATGGAAGTCAGAGGATCAGCGGAATTTGGGCTCAGATTCATCTCACAGTGGGCTTTGTAAGCCCCCAAATCCATCTTGCGGTCATATTCTCCAGTTCCAGAACGCATAGTTGGAATAGAAATCCTCAACAACTGTCAGAGTCCCCTCTCTTGTTCCCTAACCCATAGAGTAATGGCTATTAAGGCATAAAAGTCCAATTGGAAGTCAAACTGCCTTTACCTACCTACACAGTGAACCAAAACCAATACTGCATTTCTGGAGGGTGTAATGCTACCATCAGTGATTTGTGAGATGCAAAAGTGGCGATTCCACCCACATCCTCATTTAACTTGCCTACATGGCCAATGTAGAAGACAGATTGGTCTTGGAGAATGACATTGATTACAGGATATCAAAGTTATAGAATATCAAAGGGAGAATGTGATTCAGCTGTAAGAAGAATGAAATCACCCAAAGATGGGTAAAGGGATTTTGTATACTCTTTGTGGAAGAGGGCTAGTGTTTTTAGTTGTGCAAAGAATAGTTAGGTGGGAGGGAGAGCTTACACTTGTCTCTTAAGTACCTTAAGTATGGTTAAATAAGGTATGTATAGTTGACAAGGGACTGTGGTGGCTTCTGCAGTTTATCAACACAGCAAACTGGAACTACATTTCCGAAAATTCCCTCTCTGTATGATTCTAGGTGAAGCTTGGCCACAAAAGACATGGGTGAGATTTGGAAGGCAGAAGTGCAGCAACCTTCATTATATTCTGACAGCTTGTGCAGGGTACTGCTGCAGCTTGTGTGCACTGTCGCTGATCTAATGGCTCGCCTTGTTGGCCTGGGGCAGCAGCCAGACCCTCTCTTCCGACAGCTCCCGCTGTATCTCTTCCTGAACCTTCTCCAAGGCATGGGGCCCAGCACATGAACAGTTCTGTGGCAAAGGGCATTAGCAATTTCTGCAGGCCATCAGTGTCACTGAGGGGGAAGGCAGTGACAGACAGACACAGGTTCCAATTGTCCTATTAGTTCCAGTTGGATTCCAATTTGTTCTTGCTTTCTCCCACTTGATATCAGCTTACCTTCCTGCCAGCTCTGCTGACTTCTAGTGTCTCCAGGCCTACCCCATAATGCAGAGGCAACAGTATCTCTATCAACTTATGTAAAGTCTAATCTCTATTATCCTTATGCTTTGTCATTCAAGAGTTCTCCTTCTCTGATCAAACCCTAACTGATACAATCCCTTCCCACAAAAACTGACCAGCCCCAGAGAACAGCCTTAACAGTTGGGAGACACCAGATGACCATATATATAGTCACCTACTGGGCAAATGCCCAGAATTTTTTTAAACCTAAGACTTTTTGGTGCCTTGCTTTTAAATATGATTGGCCAAGAATGAGCAGACACTTAAGGACAGCTCTTTTTCCTTTCCTTTTATTTTACTTTTTATCATAGAAAATTTCAAACATTCCCCAAAGTAGAGAGAATAGTATAATATACCACCCCCCCAACCAGCTTCAGAAATTATCAACACATGACCAATCTTGTATAACTTAAACCCCACCAACACCTCCTAACTACATCATTTTAAACTCCCTGGCGGTCCAGTAGTTAGGACTCCGGGCTTTCACTGCCAAGGGCCCAGGTTCAACCCCTGGTTGGGGAACTAAGATCCCACAAGCCGCACAGCACAGCCAAAAAAAATAGCAAACACCAGACAACCTGTCACTTCATCCATTATCCATCTCAAAAAGATAAAGCTTTCATTGTTTTTATTTTTTAACTTTTCATTTTGAAATAATTTCAGACTGATTAAAAAAGGGTTGCAAGGAATAGTAAAGAGTTTCCGTATGTCCTTCATAAGGATTCCCCCAATGTTAATATCTTACATAACTAAAGAACAATTATCAAAATCAAAAAATTAACATTGATTCAATACTATTATCAAATCTATGGGGTTTATTCAAATGTCATCAGTTGTCCCACTAATGTCCAATTTTTGATCCAGGATCACACTTTGCACTCAGTTGCCATGCTTCCTTGATCTCCTTTAATCCTGGAGTTCTTCAGTCTCTCCTTGTCATTCACATCCTTGATGCTTTTGCAGGGTACTGCCTAGTTATTTTGTAGACTGTCCCTCAATTTGGTTTTCCTTTAAGTTTCCTCATGATTAAATTCAGATTACGTGTTCTGGCATCTATACACCACAGAAGTGATGCTGTGTCCTGTTCAATGTATATCAGGAAGCACATGATGTCAGTCTGTCCTGTTACAGGTGATACTAACTTTGATCACCTGTTTTTGCATTGTAAAGTTACTGTATTTTTCCCTTGTACTTAATAAGTACCTAGTAAGAAGACTCTTTGAAACTGTGTAAATATCTATTTCTGATCATACCCTTGCCCACTTATTTTAGCATCCATTGATGATTTTTGTCCAAAAGCACTGGATTAGATTCCTTCTGAGATCCCATCCAACTCAAACATTCTATCCCATGATTTTATTAACATCTTAAAATAAGAATTTCACCTTTATTTGGTGAAACTTGGAAACTTTAGACAGCAAGACTGCAGTGGGGGAGGTAATTTGCATAAACTGATTAAAATTTGCCACACTAATTAAAATTTCACAACACTGAAACACAGATTTATTTTATTGATGCTCTTTACCTAAGCAAGCAAGCCGGAAATATAAAGAGACTTACATACAAATTGTTTCTATAGTCTCTCTTAAGTAAATGTATGGTGGGATATTAATAACTCTAGAGGAAAAAATCATACGAGTCACCACAGATAAAGAAAATGCCTTTGGCAGAACTCAACACCTCTTCTTAATTAAAAACTCATGAGAGAGACTGGGAGTCAAGATGACATACTAGGAGGATGCAGAATTCATGTCTCCTCACAACTAGGGCACCCACCAGGCACCGGTGGGGGACCACATACACCTAAGGGGATGGGAGGAACCCCCAGCAACCGGCAGCTTGCGGGATCTTGGCTCCCAGGCCGGAGGTCGGGCCTGAGCTCCTGTGGTGGGAGCTCTGAGTCCAAACCACTGGACTAACAGAGAACCTCAGACCGCAGGAAATATCAATCGGAGTGAAGTCTCCCGGAGGTCCTCTTCTCAGCACCAAGACCCAGCTCTATCCAACTGCCTGCAAACTCCAGTGCTGGACATCTCAGGCCAAACGACCAGTAAGACAGGAATACAGCACCACCCATCAAAAAAAAAAAAAAAAAAAAAAATGAAATGACAAAAAAATTTGTTACAGACAAACGAGTAAGGTAAAAACCTACAAGACCAAATAAATGAAGACGAAATAGGCAACTTAACCTGAAAAAGAATTCCGAATAATGATAGTAAAGATGATCCAAAATCTCAGAAACAGAAGGGAGAAAATACAAGAAACATTTAACAAGGATCTAGAAGAACTAAAGAACAAACAAACAGTGATGAACACAATTAATGAAATTAAAAATACTCTAGAAGGAATCAATAACAGAATAACTGAGGCAGAAGAACGGATAAGTGAGTTGGAAATAAAATGGTGGAAATAACTGCCAGGGAGCAGAATAAAGAAAAAAGAATGAAAAGAATTGAGGACAGTCTCAGAGATCTCTGGGACAACATTAAATGTACCAAAATTCGAATTATAGGGGTCCCAGAAGAAGAGAAAAAGAAAGGGTCCGAAAAATATTTGAAGAGATTATAGTCGAAAACTTCCCTAATATGGGAAAGGAAATAGTCGATCAAGAAGCACAGAGAGTCCCATACAGGATAAAGCCAAGGAGAAACACACCAAGACACATATTAATCAAACTATCAAAAATTAAATACAAAGAAAAAATACTGAAAGCAGCAAGGGAAAAGCAACAAATAACATACAAGGGAATCCCCATAAGGTTAACAGCTGATTTTTCAGCAGAAACTCTGCAAGCCAGAAGGGAATGGCAGGACATATTTAAAGTGATGAATGGGGAAAACCTGCAACCAAGATTACTCTACCCAGCAAGGATCTCATTCAGATTCAACGGAGAAATTAAACCTTTACAGATAAGCAAAAGTTAAGAGAATTCAGCACCACCAAACCAGCTTTACAACAAATGCTAAAGGAACTTCTCTAGGCAGGAAACACAGAGAAGGAAAAGACCTACAATAACAAACCCAAAACAATTAAGGAAATGATAATAGGAACATACATATCAGTAATTATCTTAAATGTGAATGGATTAAATGTTCCAACCAAAAGGCATAGGCTGGCTGAATGGGTACAAAAACAAGACCCTTACATATGCTGTCTACAAAAGACCCACTTCAGACCTAGGGACACATACAGACTGAAAGTGAGGGGACGGTAAAAGATATTCCATGCAAATGCAAATCAAAAGAAAGCTGGAGTGGCAATTCTCATATCAGACAAATAGACTTTAAAATAAAGACTATTACAAGAGACAAAGAAGGACACTACATAATGATCAAGGGATCAATCCAAGAAGAAGATATAACAATTGTAAAAATTTATGCACCCAACATAGGAGCACCTCAATACATAAGGCGAATGCTAACAGCCATAAAAGGGGAAATCGACAGTAACACAATAATAGTAAGGGACTTTAACACCCCACATTCACCCATGGACAGATCATCCAAAATGAAAATAAATAAGGAAACACAAGCTTTAAAAGACACATTAAACAAGATGGACTTAATTGATACTTATAGGACATTCCGCCCACAAACAACAGAATACACTTTCTTCTCAAGTGCTCAGGGAACATTCTAAAGGACAGACCATATCTTGGGTCACAAATCAAGCCAGAGTAAATTTAAGAAAATTGAAATCGTATCAAGTATCTTTTCCAACCACAATGCTACAAGATTAGGTATCAATTACAGGAAAAAATCTGTAAAAAATACAAACACATGGAGGCTAAACAATACACTACTAAATAACCAAGAGATCGCTGAAGAAATCAAAGAGGAAATCAAAAACTACCTAGAAACAAATGACAATGAAAACATGACGACCCAAAACCTATGGCACGCAGCAAAAGCAGTTCTAAGAGGGAAGTTTATACCAATACAAGAAACAAGAAACAAGAAAAATCTCAAATAACCAACCTAACCTTACACTTAAAGCAATTAGAGAAAGAAGAACAAAAAAAACCCAAAATTAGCAGAAGGAAAGAAATCATAAAGATCCGATCAAAAATAAATGAAGAAGAAATGAAGGAAACAATAGCAAAGATCAATAAAACTAAAAGCTGGTTCTTTGAGAAGATAAACAAAACTGATAAACCATTAGCCAGACTCATCAAGAAAAAAAGGGAGAAGACTCGCATCAACAGAATTAGAAATGAAAAAGGAGAAGTAACAACTGACATGGCATAAATACAAAGGATCATGAGAGATTACTACAAGCAACTATATGCCAATAAAATGGACAACCTGGAAGAAATGGACAAATTCTTAGAAAAGCACAACCTTCCGAGACTGAACCAGGAAGAAATAGAAAATATAAGCAGACTGATCACAAGCACTGAAATTGAGACTGTGATTAAAAATCTTCCAACAAACAAAAGCCCAGGACCAGATGGCTTCACAGGCGAATTCAATCAAACATTTAGAGAAGAGCTAACACCTATCCTTCTCAAACTCTTCCAAAATATAGCAGAGGGAGGAACACTCCCAAACTCATTCTACGAGGTCACCATCACCCTGATACCAAAACCAGACAAAGATGTCACACAAAAAAGAAAACAACAGGCCAATATCTCTGATGAACATGGACGCAAAAATCCTCAACAAAATACTAGCAAATAGAATCCAACAGCAAATTAAAAGGATCATATACCATGATCAAGTAGGGTTTATCCCAGGAATGCAAGGATTCTTCAATATATGCAAATCAATCAATGTGATACACCATATTAACAAATTGAAGGATAAAAACCGTATGGTAATCTCAATAGATGCAGAAAAAATTTCTGACAAAATTCAACACCATTTATGATTAAAAACTCTCCAAAAAGTAAGCACAGAGGGAAGCTACCTCAACAGTAAAGGCCATGTATGACAAACCCACAGCCAACATTGTTCTCAATGGTGAAAAACTGAAACCATTTCCTCTAAGATCAGGAACAAGACAAAGTTGCCCACTCTCACCACTAATATTTAACATAGTTTTGGAAGTTTCAGCCACAGCAATCAGAGAAGAAAAAGAAATAAAAGGAATACAAATTGGAAAAGAAGAAGTAAAACTGTCACTGTTTGCAGATGACATGATACTATACATAGAGAATCCTAAAGATGCTACCAGAAAACTACTAGAGCTAATCAATGAATTTGGTAGAGTAGGAGGATACAAAACTAATGCACAGATATCTCTTGCATTCCTATACACTAATGATGAAAAATCTGAAAGAGAAAGTAAGGAAACACTCCCATTTACCATTGAAACAAAAAGAATAAAATACCTAGGAATAAACCTACCTAAGGAGACAAAAGACCTATATGCAGAAAACGGTAAGACACTGATGAAAGAAATTAAAGATGATACAAACAGATGGAGAGATATACCATGTTCTTGGATTGGAAGAACCAACACTGTGAAAATGACTCTACTACCCAAAGCAATCTACAGATTCAATGTAATCCCTATCAAATTACCAATGGCATTTTTCACAGAACTAGAACAAAAAATTTCACAATTTGTATGGAAACACAAAAGACCCTGAATAGCCAAAGCAATCTTGAGAAAGAAAAACAGAGCTGGAGGAATCAGGCTCCCAGACTTCAGACTATACTACAAAGCTACAGTAATCAAGACAGTATGGTACTGGCACAAAAACAGAAATATAGCTCAATGGAACAGGATAGAAAGCCCAGAGATAAACCCACACACCTATGGTCACCTTATCTTTGATGAAGGAGGCAAGAGTATACAATGGAGAAAAGACAGCCTCTTCAATAAGTGGTGCTGGGAAAACTGAACAGCTACATGTAAAAGAATGAGATTAGAATGCTTCCTAACACCATACACAAAAATAAACTCAAAATGGATTAAAGACCTAAATGTAAGGCCAGACACTATAAAACTCTTAGAGGAAAACATAGGCAGAACACTCTATGACATAAATCACAGCAAGATCTTTTTTGACCCACCTCCTAGAGAAATGGAAATAAAAACAAAAATAAACAAATGGGACCTAATAAAACTTAAAAGCTTTTTGCACAGCAAAGGAAACCATAAAAAAGATGAAAAAACAACCCTAAGAATGGGAGAAAATATTTGCAGACAAAGCAACTGACAAAGGATTAATCTCCAAAATATACAAGCAGTTCATGCAGCTCAATATCAAACAAAAAAAACAACCCAATCCAAAAATGGGTAGAAGACCTAAATAGACATTTCTCCAAAGAAGATATACAGATTGCCATCAAACACATGAAAGGATGCTCAACATCGTTAATCATTAGAGAAATACAAGTCAAAACTACAGTGAGGTATATCACCTCACACCAGTCAGAATGGCTGTCATCAAAAAATCTACAAACAATTAATGCTGGAGAGGGTGTGGAGAAAAGGGAAGCCTCTTGCACTGTTGGTGGGAATGTAAATTGATACAGCCACTATGGAGAACAGTATGGAGGTTCCTTAAAAAACTAAAAATAGGATTACTGTATGACTCAGCAATCCCACTACTCGTCATATACCCAGAGAAAATCATAATTCAAAAAGAGTCATGTACCACAATGTTCATTGCAGCACTATTTACAATAGCCAGGACATGGAAGCAACCTAAGTGTCCATCGACAGATGAATGGATAAAGAAGATGTGGCACATATGTACAATGGAATACTACTCACCTATAAAAAGAGATGAAATTGAGTTATTTGCAGTGAGGTGGATGGACCTAGAGTCTGTCATACAGAGTGAAGTCAGAAAGAGTAAAACAAATACCGTATGCTAACACATATATATGGAATCTAAAAAAAAAAAAAAAGGTTCTGATGAACCTAGGGGCAGGACAGGAATAAAGACACAGACGTAGAGAATGGACTTGAGGACATGGGGAGGGGGAAGGGTAAGCTGGGAGGAAGTAAGAGAGTAGCATTGACATATATACACTACCAGATGTAAAATAGATAGCTAGTGGGAAGCAGCTGCATGGCACAGGGAGATGAGCTCAGTGCTCTGCGACCACCTAGAGGGGTGGGATAAGGAGGGTGGGAGGGAGACAGAAGACGGAGGGGATATGGGTATATATGTATGCATATAGCTGATTCACTCTGTTATACAGCAGAAACTAACACAACACTGTAAAGCAATTATACTCCAATAAAGATGTTAATAAATAAATAAACTCATGAGAAAATGTAAATGAATGGATACCTCCTTAACATGATAAAATATATGTACCTGATTCCTAAAACCAGCACCTTAATTAATAAGGAAACCCTAATGACCAGGAACAACACAAGAATGTCAACTATCTTCACGACTATTAAACATTGTTCTGGAAGCATTACTCAAAGTAATTAGCCTAGAAAGAACACTTAGAGGCATAAAAATTGAAAAAGAAGAAACTATGTGTTTGAAGATGACATAAGAGTACTCCTAGAAATTAAATTATCTGTAATTAAAACAGTGTGGTACCTATGCATAAATAGACAGATAAACCAATGGAAAAGAGCAGAAAGTCAAGAGTTAGACCTAATTAGTATATGATCTAGAATATGATTACTGGAGCCAATCATTGGGACAAAAATAATCTTCCTAATAAATGGAACAACTGGGTATCCATTTGGAAAAAGATAAAATTAGATCGATTCCTTACACCATACATAAGAATAAACTCAAATGAATCAGAGATCTAAATGTAAAGATTTAAAGTATACAAATTCTAGAAGAAAACATGTGAATTACTCTATCACAAGAAAAGTTAAAACACAAATGACAACCAGAAAGAAAATATTTGCAATATTTCTCAAACATAAGACTAATTAATATCTCTAATATACAAAAAAAGTTTTAAATTTGAAGGAGAGAACAGAAGTCTTACAGAAAAACAGGCAAAAGATATATAAAGACAATTCACAAAGAGATATTGTTATAATCATGGCCTTTAAACATATGAAAAGGTGTTTAACTTTAATGATAATACAATTTAAATGCAAACCGAAAACTATACTGAGATACCACTGCTCACCCATCAGCCTGGTAAAAATTCAAAAGCTTGACAGTACACTGAGTCTGCAAAGCTGAGGGAAACCAGCACTCTCATACTGATACGTTGCTAGTGGAGATGTGAAATGGTGCCACCCCACACATAGGCATTTACACGTTCACCTAACAATCCCACTTCTAGGAATTTAACCTGAGTATATACCGGCAACAATATAAAAACACCTATGTGCGAGGTTATTGATTACAGCACTATTCACAATTGCAAAACACTGGAAATTACCTAAATGTCCAAGCATAGGAAATTAGAAACTATGGTACACACATAAAATGGAGTACTTTGGAGCTATAAAAAAGAATAAGAAAGATCTCTGTAAATACGATATGAAGTAGATTTTTTAAGTGAAGAAAACAAGTGCAAAAGAGCAAATACAGTATGCTACCTTTTGTGTAAGAATGGAAAATGATAAACACATATATTTGCTTCTCTACCAAAGAGAGAGAGACAGACAGAGAGAAGATAAACCAGAAAACAATGAACTTGCTTACCTACAAAGGGTGGCAGGGAGGAACAGTATGAATATGGGAGGGGGGCTAACATTTCTCTTTTTCATAGTTTGAGTTTTAGAAGCATGTGGATGTTCCATATATTCAAAATACAAAATTAAATCAAAAAGGATGAGGGGGAAAAACTAAAACTGAAAGCAAAGTGAAACAAATGAACTCAATTGTATTTCTTTTTTTTTTTTTTTTTTAATTTATTTATTTTTTTGGCAGTGTTGGGTCTTCGTTGGTGTGCGCGGGCTTTCTCTAGTTGCAGCAAGCGCAGGCTTCTCATTGCAGTGGCTCCTCTTGTTGCAGAGCGTGGGCTCTAGGTGCGCGGGCTTCAGTAGCTGCAGCGCATGGGCTCAGTAGTTGTGGCATGCAGGCTCAGTAGTTGTGGCACACGGGCTTAGTTGCCCCGCAGCATGTGGGATCTTCCCGGACTAGGGATCAAACCTGTGTCCCCTGCACTGGCAGGTGGATTCATAACCACTGCGCCACCAGGGAAGTCCCTCAATTGTATTTCTAATAAATACCAATAAATATAATGAAGGGGAAAAAAAGAAAGAATGTAAAACGAACACAGTATTTAACTGTATATTCTCAGTCTTTGGCAGAGCAGAGGGGAAAGGGAAATTGTAAACAAATTCTGTACTGTTTCAAATAGGGTCTTTTTGGTAATGACGTGGGCAAAGCAATTTTGAAACAATTTTAGATAATATATAGAGTGGAACAAATGAGTAAATACATTGAGGCTTTCGAGGGCCAGAGTTCTCACTGAGCCAGAAAGGATATACAATTATGGAATGGGGAAAGGCAAGAAAGAACCCTGAGGAGACAAGTCGGAATTGAAAGTACTGATGTGAACTCATGATTTCTAAAATATGTGTATGTATATGTATATGTATGCATATTTGCATGAACCTGCATATGTCCTCTGTCCTCTGAAAGAGTCAAACAGCAAAAACATCCCAGGGGCAGTGAGCATATCTAGCACTCAGATCTTGGTCTCTAATATTATACCTCACTAAAAGAAACCAGGAATCCTCAGAGAAATACTGATTCCAGAGTTTTCGCAGGATGGGTACAGGATGAGTCTAGAACATCTGTTATGCCAGAAAGCAAGGCAGTGTTAAAGAAAAAAAAAAGAGAGAGAGAAGAGAAGGAAAGAAAAGGAAGGGTAGGTAGAAAGAGAGAGGGAGGGAGAAAGAAAGAAAAGAAAGAAGGAAGGAAGAAAGGAAGGGAGGGAGGGAGGGAGGAAGGAGGGAGGAAGAAAGAAAACTTGGGGGCATATCACAAGGACACAGGATCTACCTTGAAAGGTTTCATACTAAAAAAAGATCTGGGACAATTTGAGTACCAAAACAATCAGGTACCTAATTAATTCTAAACCAGTGAAAAAATGGAAATTTGTGAGTCTATACTGATAATAACAAGATAACTAATAAGGAAGGAGGACAGGCTCTTATGGTAGAATGCTGAACTGAATGACAACTGGTAAGTGTGGAGGAGTGCTATAGTTGAAAAATTAGCATTTTGCAACTATTATACCAAAGATTCAATCAATAATCATCCATGGATGCATAAATCTCAGAGGAAATTTTAATGAACAGGATATTTCCATGATCTTACAACATCTCCCCACAAACTGGTTGGGGGGAAAAATAGTACACAGTGGAAAAAATAGGACAACATCTTGACTGAGTGATCAGTTTAACACTACCAATGAAAGGACTTTGTTAACCTCCAGATGTGATACCTAAAATAAGGAATGTTCTGTTAAAAAGAAAAAAATGTCTGCTGCAACTACTGAAGCTCACGCCTAGAGCCTACACTCTGCAACAGGAAAAGCCACCGCCACGAGAAGCCCGCGCACCGCAACGGAAGAGTAGCCCCAGCTCGCTGCAACTAGAGAAAGCCCGCGTGCAGCAACAAAGACCCAACGCAGCCAAAGATAAATAAATAAATAAATAAAATTTTAAAAATAAGTAAATGTTCAAAATGATCTTTAAAATAATTCCAGGTTCTCATTTCATATTTTCTGCACACAATACTAAAACTAAATTCCAGTCCATGATACATAAAAGAGATATGCACTTAGGAATCATTTAAACATTTGATTATATATGTATAGTCTCTAATTCCTTTTCATCTTATTCAGGATGCTCAAATATCTGTTGGATAACTGTTTACTGAGTACTTACAGTAGGCTATAAGTCATTTCATTTACCCTTTTAAATCTCTGCTACGCGTGTGTGATCAGCAGACCAGCAGCTTTAGCATCACCTAGGAGTTTGTTAGAAACACAGAATCTCACACACAACCCAGACCTTACTGAATCAGAATCTGCACTTTAACAAGATCTTCAGGTGATGCTTATGCACATTAAAGTTAAATAAGGGCTCCTCTAAGTGACTTAACAGATTTATTTCTAGCTCCTACTAAATCTGGTGCATGTAGAGTGATTCCCCAGAGCAGCTCTCTTCCATGCCATGACTCATACTTCTTGTTTTCTCCATCTCAACTCACCGCCTCCACAGTCATCAAGACAAGGTAAGAGAGAGCAGAGAACATGGCACAGGATGTTTTATGGTAGACCTGGAAATGGCTTGTGCAACCTCTAGCCCAAACTCCATTGGCCAAAACTGAGTCACAAGGCCCCAGTCTAACTGCAAGGAGGCTCGGAAATGTAGTCACCTTATGTATCCACCCAAGGAAAATGAATAAAGTTTGCTAATGGATACTGTGGTATCTCAGAAACACCATGGAAAAGCTGAATAACCAGGCCTGAGCAAAGTCAGAGCAAGGAGAATTATGATGAGGGCCATTAACAGAAGTTCTACTTCTCTCAGTTCAAATTCTAATGCCAATGGCCAGCCAGTAAACTGGCTCACCTGGCTCATGTTTTATCAAGAGGTTCACTCTTGGTCTAATCAGCTGGCAACTCAAAGAAAAAAAAAAAGCAGACATAAACTGGCAAAAATTTCAAAGTCATCTTCATCCCAAGCAGAACCACCCTTTTATACAATTCCAAATGAAACAAAGACTTTCTCAAAGTTTATTCAAATCTTTAATTACAAAAAGTGATACAAGCTTTGAAAAATACAAAATATATAAAGTACAAAAGGATATCTTCCCCCCTCCAAGTCCCACCCTCCAAAAGTAACCATATTAGAATTCTGGGGTGTTCTTCCAGACCTTTTCTATACACACAAGTACATACACACAAAAATTTTATTTAAAATACATACATTGTTCTACAACTTTATTCACCCAACAATGTGTTACTGACATCCATCCACATCCACTGTAGAAAGAGATTCACTTCAATCTTAACAGCTGCATGGATTCTACAATATGGCTGCACCATAACTTAACCAGTCCCTATTAATGCACATTAAAATTCTCTCTCCTGGGCTTCCGTGGTGGCGCAGTGGTTGAGAATCTGCCTGCTAATGCAGGGAACACGGCTTCCAGCCCTGGTCTGGGAAGATCCCACATGCCGCGGAGCAACTAGGCCCGTGAGCCACAGCTACTGAGCCTGCGCGTCTGGAGCCTGTGCTCCGCAACGAGAGAGGCCGCGACAGTGAGAGGCCCACGCACCGCAATGAAGAGTGGCCCCCGCTTGCCGCAACTAGAGAAACCTCGCGCAGAAACGAAGACCCAACACAGCCAAAAATAAATATAAATAAATAAATAAAAGATTACTTTAAAAAAAAAAAAAACTCTCTCCTTTTTTCTTAATTACCAAAATGCTATACTAAGTATCCTTGTGCAACCATTGTTATTTTCATTTGTCAGAATCCCAAAAATGGGGTCAAGAAAATATAGTGCTCAATTTTGCTAGGTACTACCAAATTGCCCTCCAAAGGGGCATACCATTTTACACTCCTACAAATCTCTGAATGCTCTCTAGTTCATATCTGTGCTTACAAGGAACATAATAGACACTTTTTTAGAGTCATTATGAGAATTAAGTACTATTTAAGGTAAAGCGCTTAAAATCATGCCTGTCATTGCTTAGTAAGTGATAATCAATATTAGCTATTGAATAATAATTTTCAGTCATCATATACTGTGGTAACAAGCAAATGGAAAATGGCTCTCTTACTTTCCCTTAATAATCAAGGTTAATCACCATCGCACGTCCCTTGACTCTTAAACAACCAGAACTGGCCAGAGTTAGAAGATGGGAAGCAAACATTGAGCAAGGCATCCTAACAGAGAGGCACTAACTCCATACTTTGGTTCCTGATCCCAATATATCCTGGCAGGTTACAAGAAAACCAGAACCAAATATTGTTCATGGTTTACAACATACACTAGAGAACAAATCTGAGCCTTTCCAAATGTCACAAAAAACATGTACAGTGTTTTATAACAGTGGTTCTCAAAGTATGGTCCCAGGACTCCAAAGTCCTTTCAGGAGGCCCACAAGGTCAAAACTATTTTCATAATAATACTAAGACATTTTTTGTCTTTTTTATTCTCTTTCTCTCACAATGTACAGTGGAGTTTTCTAGAGGCTAAGTGACTTGTGATTTTACAATACACTAAATGCAGGAGCAGTTGTGAGAATCTGAGGGTGTTCTATTAAGCCAGACATTAAAGAGACACACAAAAATGAAAGCAAGCGAATTTTCTCAGCAAATTTTCTTTTGTTTTGCAAATACAGTCTGTGTCATTAAAATCCTTGTCAAAATGCAATGATTCATTATGTTTAAATCCAGTCGTCCCCTGGTATCTGCAGTGGATTGGTTCCAGGACCCTCACAATACTAAAATCCTCAGATGCTCAAGTCCCTTATGTAAAACAGCATACTATTTACATACAACCTACACACAGCCTTTTATATACTTTAAATCATCTCTAGATTATTTATAATACCTAATACAATGTAAATGTATGTAAACAGTTGTAAACAAAAGGTAAATGCTATGTAAATAGTTGCCTTTGCACTGCAAATTCAAGTTTTGCTTTTTGGAACTTTCTGGACTTCTTTTGTCCCCTGAATATTTTTGATCCATGGAGGGCCGACTGTATATAATTTCAAAACTTATCAGTTTTAATATTTTAAGCAGTAAAATCAATAAATATAACCACACTGCTTGCATGGTTATGTTTTGTTTAAACCCCTGCAGGGCCCTAAATAACTTTTTTTTTCTTAAACCCTCCTATGAAATCTTTTTCTATAATTTTTAAGAGGGTAAAGTGGTCCTGAGACTGAAGTTTGAGAACCACTGGTGTATGAAATCAGCTGCCTCAAATGACAGCATAAGTCAAGAGCAGTCAAACCATAGGTATTAGCCCGCTGCTTCAATTCTCTTTCTGTGAAGGTCAGAGCCAACCTTGTAAGGAATACCACAGCTTCACAGAAGATTTCAGTGGGTCTAAGAGATGGCAGTAGAAGTAGAAAAGGCAAATCCAAGTGCAGGAAAAAATGAGTGTTCCAATGAGAACAAATCAATGATCCCTCCATGACAAAAGGGTCTAAAATAAAAACCTGATACCAGCTGGCCAGGATCCCAAACATGTGCTGCCATTTGGGGAACTCAGGATCCCTAACAAACTGGGCCCTCTGTACCAGTAGAAGCCACAATAGCCATGGTGAGAGGAAGTGTGTGTGCACTGTTAAGTTCTAGGCACCAGCCTCCATCCCTGTCCCCATGGTTGCTCTGTTCTTGAGCCCTCGAAGAAGCACCAGGCTGTCTGAAGAAGGAGAACTTACTGCTATCCACAAAGCAGGTCATCCTGCCTGATTAAGAACGTCCTCTGCTGTGGCATTCACATGGACCAAATGTTTTCAGGCTCAGGGCTCTGCCATACAGCCCTTCACCAAACTTCCGTGCAGAAGAAAAGGAAGAAGCAAAAGAAACAGGAATTATAACTCCCACTTAAAAAGAAAAATGGAAGTCATATCCAAAGAGTCCTTTCCCAACCCACCTCATTATCAATCCTTCTACTTTATTTTACTCTAAGTCCTTGACCCTCCAGTAAGCCCATTAGCCATTGTCCAGGAATGTGCAAATCCTGATTTCAATGCATCTCTCAAAGTTCTTCCCTTGAGAAGATTCTGCTAGTCTTTCCACCTTCCAAGCCCATCCCCCCAGGAAGAGTCTGCAACACTACAGCTGCTCACTTGCACCTGGTGCTGGGATACTTCACAAAATCAGCTGTAAACCCAGAGAAGGTCTTTTATACGTTATTTGAACAGAAGTGAGCACCTCCCTGTCTCCACTTGGCTCTTTCTGGTCAGCCCTTAAACCCCGGGTCAGGAAGCCAAAACGAGAATTCTGCCTTTGTTGAAACTATTCCAATGCCTAGCATTCTTGGTAATTTCACTTATTTAGAAGATTCATCTAACACCTCACCCTCTCAGTTTCCTGATCATTCCAACATTTTTCTTATTCCCTACCTCAGCCACTTTCTGCATACCCTAAACCCTGTTGTACCAAATCACACACTACCTCTAAAGCATATATATGTCAAGTCATCCCATCCTCTGACCACTCCACCATTTCTTTGAGCACATCAGGTCTTCTAATCCATTGCTTCCACCACATTTCACTCTCCATCACCTTCCTCATGACCTCGGTCCCTAGCTTAGAAATATGGTCCATGATTACACTCTTCCTTGCCCACGACTTCAGTTTCCTGCCCCCTCTCTCCACCCATCATGGCAACCAGGCAGTCCTGGGTGAGCACAATTCTCATAGTCAAACTGCCGACCACTGGGAGAAAAAAGCACTAGTCTGCTAACTGCTCTCACTGTAAATAAATGAACAAAAGTTTTAAGTGGACCCTTGGCACTTCCCAGCAACCCCACTATATTTTCCTAAGCAATTCACTTTTCTCTCCTAGTAAAATATTTCAGACCTTCTCCTCTCTAAGACACTGTCACTCAGCAGCCACCTCCCTAGTTGTCCTCAAGCCTTTCAGGCACTGCTGTTACCTTCTCAGGCACCTCTTCTTCTTACCCCAGTATAAGAAGGTATTCCCTCCTGCTTCCACCCCAGGTTCAGTCCTTGGCCAAGACGGATTACATCATCTTACCAGTGTTCTTTTTTTTGCCCTTTACTGCCTGATCATATTTACCCACATTGTAGCTCAAATGTAGTTGCTTTATTTTCTATAATTGATCTAACCTGTCTCATGAACATGGGGCTGTTTTTTCTATAATTAATCCAAGCTTCCTCAAGAACACTCACCCTAGTAAATAGCCAAAAATGTAATATTTGCCAAATAACATCTCAGTCTCTTCCAGTTAATATTCAGACATTTCAGTTTAACTCCTTACCAGAGCTGGCTTAAACAGTTGCTTTCAGGTAAATATTTCTCCAAGTGGGGCTTATGGAACATCCTTATGGTGGCAAGACCTCAGATCTTGACGTCTCTATGGATCCTCACTGGTCTCTGCTGCAAGGCAGTGCTCAGGTCCTATGGCTGGACTGGTGCCATCTCACCTTCTGGGATGTCACGCTGCCTCCCATCTCTGGTATCCATGATCCTGACCTAGAGTCACACAGTCCTTTGTCATGATGTCTGCTGTTCCACCAGGCCTCTAAGCTCGTCCACATCCCTGAAGTGATATGAGAGCACTTCAGAATCCCCTGCTACCACAGACTCATACAGCCAGGCACTTTCTCTTACCACTGCTATGCCCTAGCCCCCAATGTTGGCACAGCACCAGCCTACACAGCTCTCAAGATTACAAATAAGGAGCAGAGCCAAAGGTCTTCTACTTTTTTTTTTTTTTTTTAAGGCCTTCTACTTTTGATTGCCCCATCAACCCATTTAATACCCTCACCCCAACCCCAGAACTTTGGCCAGACAAGGAAGGTCAGAACATATATTTCTCACAATCTGTTTTCCCAACCTCTATCCCCTGCTTCCCATAAGCCACCAGGGCTGAAAAAGATGGACTTTCCACTTCCAATTCATTCTCCTTCCTCCTGGGAGGCACTAAGCCTCATACTCAGCTTTAGTGATGGAGGAAATACCCTCTTTACCCTACAGAAGAAACTATCATTAGAGTTTGCCACGGAAACTCTTGATATGGAAACTGCAGGCAACTTGGAACTTTAGAAAACCAAAAACAAACATAGAATGATTTTAACTTCCCCAAAATATTATCCCTTCACAACTCCAACAGTTAGCATCTCTTGTGTACTAGGTCCCAGAGACATAAAGATTAGACTTAGGTCACTGAAGTGGGGAGACCTACAAACAAAATAATTACAATGGAATTTTATGTGCTATATATACCAAAACAAACAGAAGACACAAATAACCCTTGTCAATCTTCTCCAGCTCCATCAAATTAAAAATGTATGCAACAGCAGAAAAAGGATAATATAAATTATTTCAGGTCACAATTTCACTGTCATTTAATCTTTCTCCAATTTATATACCTCATTCCTTCCTACTCACAACACAAAAAACCAGAAGCCAATCCTTCATGAAAGGAAAAAAGCAAGAGAAGTCATGAAGCAGGTTTAAGTTTCTCTATTAATAAAAATAAATATGTAAGAACTAGAGCACTAATCAAAACAGCTCAAGGCCAAAGAAAATCAGGTAGAATCTTATAACAATAAATGATCTGGAGACTAATGAAGTAATTACAATAAATACCTGTTCTTTTATTTTGGTCTCCCCCACTTCCCGTGGAACTGTTGTTATTCGTTACAAACTAATATTTTCATTCCATTTGTTAATTCAAATGGAAGGCAGCAAAAGGACAAAAACAACTAGAGAAGAATTCTGCGAGATGTTCATACTACAAATTAAAAGCTTACTACATGCCAGGCACTGGGGTTTACAAAAATTGAAAGACATCTGCTCTTAAGGACTTCACAGCTAATAAGTAAAGAAACAAATTTTACTTACAAGGTGATAAGGAACACAGAATTGTATCCCCCCAATTATGAGCATTCAATATTGGTAGAAAACTGCGTAAGACAACGCATCAAAGTTTGATTTCTCTAACACTATCCTCAGGCTGCAGTGATTCCCAACTAAGCACTTCAGAAACACAACAACCACTGAAGCAGAAGTGTTCAACAGAGCTCCTACTACTAGGAGCACTAGTTCAGCACTTGTGAACTATGTCCTAGCAATCCAAAATTAAGTGCAAATATTTTTGTGTGTGTAAAGTACTAATGAACAAGTGTTTGTTAGTCCAGTATAAAAAAATCCATTTGTTTGTTTTAGTTTGTTTTGTTTGGATCCTTGGCATTTACTGATATTACCTTTCCTATGTTTATGTTTGCTGATTTCCCCATTATAATATGAATATGGTGGGAAGTAGAACCTGCCTCCTTTCTTAAAAGCCACAAAGGCCAAATACTCACCTTCTCAACTTCCCTTGTAGCTAGGATGCAGGCAGTGACCCAAGCTCAACCAATCCAAGACACCCACTGAGAACTTTGAATCAGAAGCTAATATCCGGAGTTCCCTGGTTGCCTAGTGGTTAGGATTCCGGGCTTTTACTGCCACAGCCTAGGTTCAGTCCCTGGTCGGGGAACTGAGATCCAGCAAGCCTTGCGGCACAGCCAAAAAATTAAATAAATAAAAAAAAAAGAAAGAAAAAGCTAATATCACAAAGAAGCATGGTTGAGCTGGCAACTTTCCAGCAATAACCAGTTTCCCAAGCAGCAGTGGCGGCGGCAGTGGTAGCAAGAATAGCAGCAGCAGTAGGGTCCAGTGTCATAGTGCTGTTGATACATGCTGCAGAAGCCAGTATTACCAGGCAGCATCAGAAGGAACGTACTCTCCAGGTCCCAACCCCATCTACTTCTGAAGTGCAATTCTGACTGTGGAACTCCCTTGGTTCCTGCCCATTTTCAGAGCTGGGTTTCCTCTAGACTTTAAAAGGATGCTGAGAACTCCCCAAAACTCTTTCAGGAAATTCCTTTTTTTGTTTAAATCGTTACAGTTCTTGTTAATAAGAAAAATAAGTGATAGCAGTAATGGAACTGTATGGTAAATCAAGAAGTATGCCACATACAAAGGGCTGGGTTTGTGCAGTCTATTTGGAAAATGGACAATTCCATGTTCCATGTGAACTCAA
This sequence comes from Eschrichtius robustus, assembly GCF_028021215.1. Lineage (NCBI taxonomy): Eukaryota > Metazoa > Chordata > Mammalia > Artiodactyla > Eschrichtiidae > Eschrichtius > Eschrichtius robustus. The sequence continues at coordinate 164,083,025 of NC_090826.1, forward strand.
GTTCAGCTCTGATAATTCAATTAATAATTTGTCATCGTGTATTCATTCCAAAGCTTTTCTATTCCAACTACTAAATAACTTGGCAGTCTGGTTTTATCTGCAAGATGATCCACATCTTCATCAATTAATGTTATAAGACTTAAGAAAATGCAAGTTCTCTGTTCTGGACTACATTCAAACTCTAGAAACACCTCCAAAGGATTTAACAGGATGAACATCCCAGCTTTCTCTCTAATTTGCTTGAATGAGAATCAAAGGTCTATAACTTTCAATGTTGAAGCCTTCAGCATTTCATTCCTTGAAAGGAATGAATTGTTTTCAACCATACAGTTTACAAAAGCTTCAAGGTGTTCTCTCCTCAATGAATTTTTGTTGTTGTTGCTGTTATCATTACTTCAGGAAGCAACAAATACAATTAAGAAACTTTAAAATACGAAATTAAATAAATTCCTCTATTATGAACCAAATAAGGACATAGTACTACTAATGGTCAAGCTACTGATTTGAGCTTTGCACTTACCCCCTCACCTCCATCCACCCCAATCCCAGACTAATAGGTCTGGAAGAGCAGTCATGGAAGAAAATCATCCCGGCCATCTCAAACAGAGCTCTTCTCCTTGACATATAATAGGAGCTCAAGAACAATTGTTGCTTGAATACAATTCCTATGACTGTGCATACATATTACACATTTCCATAAGTTGCTCTCCCATAGCACTTTACATTGACCCAGTGCTTACAGGCTTATAATACACTTTCACATGAATTCTTGCATCTAGATAGGTGGTTAAGAGTTAGACCTGCCTGCACAGTCATTAAATGCAAAGCACACCATGGAACCTCAGTAACTTATGCTCCTACAGCACAGTACTGCATCTCTATTTCAGCCCTTCTGATACACTGTAATTAATTATCTCGCTCACTTATCTGCTCCTTAAGGATTCTTAAGGACGTCCCGTTCATCTTTGTATCCCCAGGCCAAACAGAACCTGGACCACAGGAAGTGCTCCGTGAACACCAAGATTCTTCCGCGTCCTGCGAGCCCCGCACTTTCTTGGCGAGGCCTCGGCTGTCAGCCTTACACCATCCGTGCTCCCACTCACCCCCACCTCCGCCAACTGTGATTTCCACAACGGCACCAATGAAGCTTATCGCCCGAGACACAGACTTTTTTGTTCCTCAGCAAAACTACCCACAGCCCAACGTTTCCCCTTAAGTCTGCCCACCGGCTCTCTCCAGTTACTACGACGGCGGGGTGGGGTGGTAGCGGGTACAGCTCTGCCCTGCAGAGCTGCAGGGGCTGCGCCTGGGGTCCCTCCAACCCCCGCTGCGGCAGCCCAGGGGACGGCCAAGCGGAGTCTGTCAGCTGCGAGGCGCCCCCGGGAGCCGCGCATCTGGGGAAGTGCGGGGCTGGGCATCTTGGCAGCACCGCCGAGACCTTGTGCAGCCACGGCCAGGGGGAGTCCCGGGGAGGGCTGCCCGCCCCCGCCACGCCCTCAGCACCCCGGACCCCGCACTGCTCTGGACTCAGGTGGGCGAGGGAGGTACGTACCCGAGGAGGCAGCGGTCGCAGACGACACCACGACTCCCCTTGCACACCGTGTACGCCAAAGGATCCGAGCGGAAAAGCAGCTCTCCGGGGCGCAGCGGCGCCAACGCACGCAGCCCGTTTCCCCTGTCGGCGGTGCTGAACTTTTCCACCTTCGACGGCTCCATTCTCGCAGAGCTCTCGCAGCTCAGGCGTCCGCCGCGTTTCGCAGCTGGCGTCTCGCTGGCTGCCGGAAGCCGGGCGCCTGCGCCTTGCGCTCACGTACCCCGAGGGGCGGGGCGGGCGCGTAGGAGCCTCTGAGCATGCCCAGATGGAGTCTCGAGGTTGGTCCCGCTGGCCGGGGTAAGGGCGTTGCTGGCCTTCCCACCTGCTCCCCCGGCCTTTCGGACCCGAGGCGGCTCCGCGAGGAGAGGCGGTGTTTCTCCCCTCCTTCATTTTATTACGATAATTTTAATGCAGACGAGAAGTTGAGAGCACAGTGCAGTGAACACCTGTATACCCTCCACCTAGATCAAACAGTTCTTACCATTTTGCGGTTTCTGCTCATTTTCTCCCAGTATGTTTGTACGCATGTGTGTATGTACGTGTGTGTGTTTATAAAAGTTGTTGAACCACTTGAAAGTAAGTTGCTGTGTTGAACCATTTGAAAGTTGCAGATGTCATAACGTTTCATAACTAATACTTTACATCATGACATGTCATAAATACTGTAGCATGCATTTCCACAGAATAAGAACAATATGCTATGCAACTACAACGGACAGGGACTGGACGCCGGAGCGGCGGCGCCATGAAGTCCCTCCCCCGCCTGCTGCTGCTTCTCCTGCTGCAGTTCCCCGCCAGCCTCTTGCTCCGAGGAGATCCTGGTGGCTCACTGGCAGCGGCTCGACATTTTACAGAAGATGAAGAAACAGTGGAAGATTCTATGAATGAAGATGAAGACGATGAAGCAGTGGTGGAAGATGATGAACCCACCTATTTGGCCGAAGATAAAGAGGAAGATGATGTATCTGGTGAACCTGAAGCTTCACCGAGTGCAGATACAACCATCCTGTTTGTGAAAGGAGGGTTTCCAGCAGATAACACTGTGAAGTTCCTGGTAGGCTTTACAGACCAGATTTTATTGTTGAATCTCTAGACACCTCATTCCGTTATCTTCAGGAGTACCAGTGTTACATCCAGAATTTCACAGCTCTTCCTCTGAACACTGTAATGCCGCCCCAGAGACAGGCAGTTTTTGAGTACTCCTTCATTCCTGCAGAGCCCATGGGTGGAAGGCCCTTTGGTCTGGTCATCAATCTGAACTACAAAGATTTGAAAGGCAACATTTTCCAAGATGCTTGTCTTCTATCAAACAGTTACAATTATTGAGACAGA